>NC_064646.1:506053337-506713087 GCF_023864345.2 Schistocerca serialis cubense | reverse complement strand
AGGTTGCTTCATCAGGAAAGAGGGAAGGAGAGGGAAAGACGAAAGGATGTGGGTTTTAAGGGAGAGGGTAAGCAGTCATTCCAATCCCGGGAGCGGAAAGACTTACCTTAGGGGGAAAAAAGGACAGGTATACACTCACTGACACACACACACATACACATATCCATCCACACACATACAGACACAGGCAGACAAATGTAAAGGCAAAGAGGTTGGGTAGAGATGTCAGTCGAGGCGGAAGTCCAGGAGCAAAGATGTTGAATGACAAGTGATGTACAGGGGGCGGCAACTTGAAATTAGCGGAGGTTGAGGCCTGGTGGGTAATGGGAAGAGAGAATACATTGAAGGGCAAGTTCCCATCTCCAGAGTTCTGATTGGTTGGTGTCAGTGGAAAGTATCCAGATAACCCGGGCAGTGTAACACTGTGCCAAGATGTGCTGGCCGTGCACCAAGGCATGTTTAGCCACAGGGTGATCCTCATTACCAACAAACACTGTCTGCCTGTGTCCGTTCATGCGAATAGACAGTTTGTTGCTGGTCATTCCCACATAGAAGGCTTCACAGTGCAGGCAGGTCAGTTGGTAAATCACGTGGGTGCTTTCACATGTGGCTCTGCCTTTGATCGTGTACACCTTCCGGGTTACAGGACTGGAGTGGGTGGTGGTGGTGGGAGGGTGCAGGGGACAGGTTTTACACTGGAGGCGGTTACAAGAGTAGGAGCCGGAGGGTAGGGAAGGTGGTTTGAGGATTTCATAGGGATGAACCAAGAGGTTACAAAGGTTAGGTGGACGGTGGAAAGACACTCTTGGTGGAGTGGGGAGGATTTCATGAAGGATGAATCTCATTTCAGGGAAGGATTTGAGGAAGTCGTATCCCTGCTGGAGAGCCACATTCAGAGTCTGATCCAGTCCCGGAAAGTATCCTATCACAAGTGGGGCACTTTTGGGGTTCTTCTGTAGGCGGTTCTGGGTTTGAGGGGATGAGGAAGTGGCTCTGGTTATTTGCTTCTGTAGGGGGGTAGTTGCGGGATGCGAAAGCTGTTTTCATGTTATTGGTGTAATGGTTCAGGGATTCAGGACTGGAGCAGATTCGTTTGCCACGAAGACCTAAGCTGTAGGGAAGGGACCGTTTGATATGGAATGGGTGGCAGGTGTCATAATGGAGGTGCTGTTGCTTGTTGGTGGGTTTGATGTGGACGGATGTGTGAAGCTGGCCATTGGACAGATGGAGGTCAACATCGAGGAAAGTGGCATGGGATTTGGAGTAGGAGCAGGTGAATCTGATGGAACCAAAGGAGTTGAGGTTGGAGAGGAAATTCTGGAGTTATTCTTCACTGTGAGTCCAGATCATGATTTCATCAATAAATCTGTACCAAACTTTGGGTTGGCAGGCCTGGGTAACCAAGAAGGCTTCCTCTAAGCGACCCATAAATAGGTTGGCATATGAGGGGGCCATCCTGGTACCCATGGCTGTTCCCTTTAATTGTTGGTATGTCTGGGCTTCAAAAGTGAGTTAGGATGAAGCTGGCTAAGGTAATGAGGAAAGAGGTTTTAGGTAGGGTGGCAAGTGATTGGCGTGAAAGGAAGTGCTCCATCGCAGCAAGGCCCTGGACGTGCGGGATATTTGTGTATAAGGAAGTGGCATCAATGGTTACAAGGATGGTTTCCAGGGATAACAGATTGGGTAAGGATTCCAGGCGTTCAGGAAAGTGGTTGGTGTCTTTGATAAAGGATGGGAGACTGCATGTAATGGGTTGAAGGTGTTGATCTACGTCGGCAGAGATAATTCCTGTGGGGGCTTGGTAACCAGGGATGTTTGGGTTTGTGAATTTTAGGAACTAGGTAGAAGGTAGGGGTGCCGGGTGTCAGTGGGGTCAGGAGGTTGATGGAGTCAGGTGAAAGGTTTTGTAGGGGGCCTAAGGTTCTGAGGATTTCTTGAAGCTCCGCCTGGACTTCAGGAATGGGATTGCCTTGGCAAACTTCGTATGTAGTGTTGTCTGAAAGCTGACGCAGTCCCTCAGCCACATACTCCCGACGATCAAGTACCATGGTCATGGAACCCTTGTCAGCTGGAAGAATGACGATGGATTCGGTCAGCCTTCAGATCACGGATAGCCTGGGCTTCAGCTGTGGTGATGTTGGGAGTAGGATTAAGGTTTTTCAAGAAAGACTGAGAGGCAAGGCTGGAAGTGAGAAATTCCTGGAAGGTTTGGAGAGGGTGATTTTGAGGAAGAGGAGGTGGGTCCTGTTGTGATGGAGGACGGAACTGTTCCAGGAAGGGTTCAATTTGGATAGTGTCTTGGGGAGTTGGATCATTAGGAATAGGATTAGGATTATTTTTCTTTGTGGCAAAGTAATATTTCCAGCAGAGGCTACGAGTGTAGGACAGTAAATCTTTGATGAGGGCTGTTTGGTTGAATCTGGGAGTAGGGCTGAAGGTGAGGCCTTTGGATAGGACAGAGGTGGTTTTTTGACTAGAATTTTGAGGTTTTTGGGGGAGTGGAGCTGGAAGTGGGAGATTGAGTAGATGGGAGAGACTGGGTCTGTGTGCAATGAGAGGAGGTTGAGGTTTGTTGGAAAGGTTGTGTAGGATGAGTGAGTTGCCATTCCGGAGGTGGGAAACCAGGAGATTGGATAGTTTTTTGAGGTGGAGGGTGGCATGCTGTTCTAATTTGCAGTTGGCCTGTAGGAGGATGCTCTGAACAGACGTGTGGATGTGGGAGGGGAAAGATTGAGGACTTTGATTAGGGATAGGAGTTGACGGGTGTGTTCATTGGCTGAGTTGATGTGTAGATGAAGGATTAGGTGGGTGAAGCTATGGATTGTTCGCTTTGGAAGTGGTATAGGGACCGATGGAAAGAAAGGTTCCAGCCAGAGATGGGAACTTTAAGTGTGAGGCCTTTGGGGGTGATGCCAAATGTCAGACAAGCCTGAGTAAATAAGATATGGGAGCGTAATCTGGCTAGGGCGAAGGCATGTTCGGGGAGGGAATCTAATTAAAACTTAATGGGGTCGTTGTGGGGATGTTGTGAGGGTGACTTGGTATTAGAAGGTGGAAAGTGTACATGAGGCTAAAGTGAAAATAAAAATATATGGGGAGAGATAAAGGTGAACTAGAAAGCAACTGGAGTTCTGGTGTGAAAAAAGTCGAAAAAGTGTTGGTTTAAGATGAGCTATGTTGATCCTGTGGTGAACTTAGGTTGGTAAACAACATTGTGTAAAAAGGTTAGGTAGTTCTATTGCATCCAAAACACGTTAAAGGGTGGAGAAATTCGGGAACATTTTGCATTAAAACCTGCGGGAAGCTGCTAAAAAATGATCAGTTATGTGGGAAAAACGGGAATGAAAATAAAACGAAATTTGTTAGAACTAGCAGAAATGATTGTTTAACAGGTGAAAGGAACTGAAGCTGTTAAATAGTATTCACGAGGTTACACGAGAAATGTTTGTAAACTGGGAATGGTGGATTTTATAGCAGCAGTAGTGTTGAAAGCGATAAAAATTTTTTTGGTTATGGTTTGGAGGTAAGTTATGTATTATTGAGTATATATAGGCAGGATACAATTGTGTGTGTGTGTGTGTGTGTGTGTGTGTGTGTGTGTGTGTGTGCGCGCGCACGCGCGCGAGTGTATACCTGTCCTTTTTTTCCCCCTAAGGTAAGTCTTTCCGCTCCCGGGATTGGAATGACTCCATACCCTCTCCCTTAAAACCCACATCCTTTAGTCTTTCCCTCTCCTTCCGTCTTTCCTGATGAAGCAACCTTGGGTTGCAAAAGCTTGAAATCTGTGTGTGTGTTTGTGTGTTTTTTATTGTGTCTATCTACCAGTGCTTTCTCATTTGGTAAGTCACAGCATCTTTGTTTTTTATATATATTTTCCCCACGTGGAATGTTTCGAGGTATATAATAAGAAATACATGTCCATTCACATAAATATCAGAGACTACAACACAATAATCAAGCTTGAAATAATGTATGCAACTGACGATTGACACTCATATGAAAAGCAATCTGGAAAGCATACAGAAAGAAGAATGCAAAATCATGAGAAACATTCTCATCCCAAAGCCGACAGAAAAGAGATACAAATTACACTCTAGGAAAACCACAGAGGAGATGTCAGACGTAGCAGCAGATGTCAGCATAAGAATGCTAAAGTTTTTTGGGCACACCAGCAGTCTGTCACCAACAAGATACAGAATTCTGATATACAGACAAGGGGTCAAGTCAACAACACTGTGGATCACACAAATGAAACATGACCTAGAAAAAAGCATAAATCGATCCAGTAGAATCTGAAGAAAGAAACATATACAGAGATAAGTGGAGTGTGAGGTCAGAGAATGTTGTCCCAAAGAAACCAGGGATGAAGTGGGCTGAAGGTAGACGTATGTGACAGAAAGCAGCTCGTGTGTGTAGACAATCAAAATCAAACACTCTACGATTCACAAAGGAAGTGCCTTAGGGCTCAGTTCTTGGACACCTTTTCCAGGGATGAAATGGGCTGAAGGTAGACCTATGTGACAGGAAGCAGCTCGTGTGTGTAGACAATCAAAATCAAACACTCTACGATTCACAAAGGAAGTGCCTTAGGGCTCAGTTCTTGGACACCTTTTCCAGGGATGAAATGGGCTGAAGGTAGACCTATGTGACAGGAAGCAGCTCGTGTGTGTAGACAATCAAAATCAAACACTCTACGATTCACAAAGGAAGTGCCTTAGGGCTCAGTTCTTGGACACCTTTTATATATATGAATGATGTGCCCATATGATTTGCTTGTGGAACAGTGTTCTATGCATATGATACTGCACTAATTGAGCATGATTACAGCTTGAAATGTAATGCAGCAGCAACAACAAGCATTTGCAGTGTATGGTTTAAGGTATATACACTGCAGGTAAATGATACAAAAGCTGCATACATATTGTTCAGTCCAAATACACCAAACAGAGCACTATGTCAGTAACATTTGATGGTTTCCAAACTGACTGAAGACTTACATAGGAGACACACATCAACAAACTATGCAACAGACTTGTGGATAGTACGACTAGCGTAGATGCACGACAGTAACATAAATCTTGGCTGAATTTCCACAAAGTGTTCATACAGTGCGTATGAATAAATTTAAAGGTAATATTCTAAAGTGGACGAAAATTAAAGAAAATCACAAAGTGGAAAAATCAAGACAGTATATTAGAATATCTGCTTTTATGATGACCAGCTGTTTAAATAATAAAATGCTATGTTAAACAAATCATTGTGAAATGTACATGTACAATCTAGTGGGAAATCATAATGTAGTACTGCAGGATTAATTAATTATTGTAAATGCATTGTCAGCTGTAAAATATAATGTTTAGGCATAAAACATTTTTGTAATTATAGCATCGCACGCAAACTTCGACTCCATTGTAAATCTAGGTAACATATGCTCTGCCACATACCTGATGTTGGCCTGCTTATTTGAGGTTTCAATGGCATTTTCTTTCACCTACATCACACACTTTTTCCACAAACTCTTCTAAACTTTGTAAATAAATCATGTGAAAGAAAATTATGAAGCTCTTCTGGATGGCAATCGATAAGCCTACCATTTTTACCTTAAAGCTTATTAGATTAGATTAGATTAGATTTACTTTCATTCCAATTGATCCGTAGTGAGGAGGTCCTCTAGGATGTGGAACATGTCAGAAAAACAACAATACATGACAAATATTTAAACTAAAACAAATAAGCTAATGTACCATTCCACAGGTCCCAAGTGGAATGATCGTCATTTTTTAATGAACACTAAGAGTCATTTTACAAATACTATTGCACTGAATTTAAAATAAAAAAGTTTTATATTTATTTATAAGGTAAGAAACATGTAATACAACTACTGTAATACTTATTTACAATGAACACATTACTGCACTGAAATGGTGCAGAAGTTAGATTATACTTACACACACACACACACACACACACACACAAATTTTCAGTGAACACATTACTGCACTGAAATTGTGCAGAAGTTATGTTGTACTTATATACAAATCAGTTGGTTTTCCTCAGAAATTCATCAATGGAGTAGAAGGAGTTGGCCACCAATAAATCCTTTAGGCTTCTCTTAAACTGAATTTCATTGGTTGTTAAGCTTTTTATGGCTGCTGGCAAGTTATTGAAAATGTGTGTTCCTGAATAATGCACACCTTTTTGTACAAGACTAAGTGACTTTAAATCCTTGTGAAGATTATTCTTATTTCTAGTATTGATTCCATGAATTGAGCTGTTGGTTTGAAAAAGTGATATATTTTTAATGACAAATTTCATTAAGGAATAAATATATTGGGAAGCTGTAGTTAGTATCCCTAGTTCCCTAAACAGGCTTCTGCAGGATGTTCTTGAGTTCACACCACATATAATTCTTACTGCACGTTTTTGTGCCCGGAAAACTTTAGCTTGGCTTGATGAATTATTAAAACTGATAGTTACAATACGGAAGTTTGTCCCCATGACGTATTTTGTTACAACACCTACATGATCGTCTGGTTAGATTAGTCAGTTTTCATACCATAGACCCAAAAACGAGATGATTCTCATGGGTGTGGAACAAGTCAGAAAGCGTAATGTAACACCTCTGAATACGATACTCACTACCTTGATCACTTGTCATGAGATTGTCAAAATAGGTGAATACCGTACAGTAAACTGGACCCCTAGTATTTACAGGATTAATATACTGTCAGAATGAAGCATAGTTATGCACTTTTAATAAATTTATATACACAAAATACCTAATCTTGGCTGTTGTGACCAAGTGCTGTCAAAGCTGAAATCTAGCAGACATCTTTACTTAAGCTGGTCTGACAGTCCCTGTTAAGATATTCATCTACAGACTACAAGAAGTTGCCTATCAAACCCTGTTAAACTATGCTTTATCTGAAACCGTTTTTAATGGTTGCTGACAATTTGCTGAAAATATGTGTTCCAGAATACTGGACCCCTTTTTGGACCAAGGTAAGTGATTTTAGGTCTTTATGTAGGTTTTTTTTATTCCTAGTGTTGATACGACGTATTGAGCAATTGGTTGGAAATAGTGATATCTTGCAACAAATTTCATTAAGGAATAAATATACTGAGAAGCAGTGGTTGGAATACAAAGTTCCTTGAACAGGTTTCTACATAATGTTCTTGAATTTACACCACAAGTGAGTCTTAGTACACACTTTTGCATGCTAAAAATGTTTGCTCAGTTTGACCCCGTATGACATAATAGAATGAAACAGAATATTTATATCTCCTACATTTGTCATCACTCTCACTGCAAATGCAGACTTGTTTAAGCACTTCAGCACTTCCCAACTGAATTTATTGTCGAGTTGTAATCCCAAAAATTTAACACAGCCAACCTCTTCGATATGCATGGCTCCATATGTTTTACACACGCTGGAAGGAAATCTCTTATGGGTCCTGAACTGCATGTAGTGGGTCTTTTCAAAGTTTAATGACAGGGAAGAGCGATGGAACCTCGTGGACCACCACATGTAATTAATTCCCAGTCAAATCGAGCAGCAGTAAGGGTTGAAATTAAACAAATGCTTGAATAGAACACAACTGAACCTTCCCTATCACCATATTGTAGTCCATTGCTAGCAGTAACCAAGCTGAATTGAAGCATTCATCTCATGTTAGACACAGGAGCTATTCCTACTGGTAAATAAAACTAACACCAGTATCTAAAAAATATACAGCTGTTAGTTTTGGCAGTAGGAGTTATTAGTTCCATATCCTGTCTTTTGGACCTAATGTCAGTTTTGGAGTGCTCATCTCTACTTTCGACACACTACTATGTCAAGAACTACTTGAAAGTATAACACTGTATGTTGACAATGTTCTGATAGCAACAAGTACATGAGAAGAACATCTACACATTCTAGAAGGAACATTAGAGAAGTTTTCACAGGCAGGAGTAACAGCAAACCTACAAAAGTCTAAATTAGCAAGAGAGAAGATCAAGTTTTTAGGACATGTAATATCATCACAAGGAATACGACCAGACTGTAATAAAATTAGCACAATCAAGGATTTCCCATTTTCATGTACAAAGAAACAGTTAAAAGAATTTCTTGGTCCTTTTTCCCGTAGTTTTGTACTTGACCAGTTACTCAGTAGCACTACATTACTTACTCTACTTAAGAAAAACACCTTAAGGATCTGGATGCAGGAATATATAGGTGATTTTAACACAATCAAGGAAAAATTAGTTAATTCAGATATCCTATGTCATCTTTATGAGTAAATATTTTTCTGTCACTGCAGATGCCTCACGTACAAGTTTGGTCTTGTATCTGTTTCAAATTGATAAAGAATAAGGTAAGTATGAAGAAAAATGATTAGCTTTGTGAAGAGTACACTCACCGAATGCAAGCATTCCTACTAAACAACAGAATTAGAAATATTAGCAATAGTATGGGCATTCAAAAAATGCAGTTACTACATTTATGCTAGAAACATAACGATCATTGAGCTCTAAGGTTCTTGATGTCACGCAGATTATTATATCCGTGCCTAACGTGATGGACATTGCCCTTAGAGGAATATTCATTTGAAATAATCCACATAGCAGGAAAACAATTTTCTAAGCTGCCACAAGGTCTAACCGAAAATGCCGGAACACTAGAACAAGTAAGTAACTGCGTCATATCTTGCGTAGTAAACCACTGGAAAGTACTGCCCTTGATGTTGCAGGACCATATCCTACCGCCCTTGGAAGTGTAAAATATATCATTTCTCTGTATGACATTTTTATCAAATTTGTAAAACTATATGCTGCTAAGTTAGCTACAGCTGCTGTAATTATCAAAAGGATCTCAAGTAACTACATTCCGATAGTAGGAAAACACAAGACGCTGTTACTCGATAATGTATCTTACTTTATTGGATATAAATGGAGAACTTTTTACAAGAAGATAACAAACAATTTTAATATCCCGATTTAACTTGCAAGGAATTCCATGTGAAGGGGTGTTCCATGAGTTTTATCGTTTTATACAGACATATACATATCGTCAACAGACCCACTGGACAGAATATCTCGACTTATTTGAGCAGGTGGTGAATCATCTGCCTATCATGATACACAATACACTCCTGCAGACTTGATGCTGAACATTAGTGAAAGCAATGAGTGGCTGGATCCCTTCCACAAAATACAGAATCCTAAGAAAAGAAAGTAAGGTCTCATCAAGCACACATAAAGAAATTACAGTAGGACAAGAATCAAATATAAACAAAATTATGAAGAGGGAAACTATGTTTTACTGAGAACTTACCAAAAATCTTTGTATCTCAAACACAAGAATAGCAAATGGGCATTACTTTATGAAGGACTTTACTTCCTCACATGTATTCCACATCCTGGTTGTCATCTACTCGTGAATCCTACAACCAACAAAATCCAAGATTTATTTCTGTATAAAAATTTAAAGAAATTTCAACCTGCACAGAACACTGTAAATGAATAACTTGAGAGATTTAAGTCAGGAAGTGGGGGGGTTATGAACATCCTACTGCCGTTGCAGAAAGACAGTTCAACGTAGGGGAAACGAATTACTCCACAACAAAGAGAGAGAGAGATACATTGCTCCTTACATACTTCTCGTGTTGCCTGTATGGTAGGAAATTTGAGGTAGTGACGGACCGTGCAGTTTCGAAGTGGTTAACACCATCTCTTCTTGGACAGTAATGGGGCTATTTGTGTGGGTGTCATCCATTGTCTTCGTAAAGCCTGTGTGATGTTGTTTCATTCATCTTTTCATCGTCAGGGCCTACCCAGTAGATTGAAGCGATGGCAACATGTGGGTCACAATAACAGACAAACAAATGGATTGTGAAGCCAGGATAGCCAAGAGCAGCAGTAAAATGTACTGTGTAGCAGTAACCAAGTAGCTAGCAGGTTCATCTCACCACTCCGAGGCAGGCCTCTTGTTATGGCCAACGTGACTAGGTGCCGGGGTTTTAGTGAAACAAATGCGGGTCAGAGCCATATAATCAGTCTGGATTTTGAGGCAGGAAGTATTTCTTACTGCCAGAAACCAGCAGCACTATTGTGACACCAGAGCTACACCGGACAGCGAGACAACTGGCCATAGCCAGCAGAAGCCGTGGGTTTGAGATCAGACTGTGCCTGCTGCCAGCAATAAGTCCTTCACAGGACTTGGTGCCACAGCCTGTCGGCCTGCCATCTGTGCCTGCCGCCACCGATGCTGAGTTCCTAGTGGAATTCAATGTCACAGTGCCAGCTGCCATTTGACTACTGCCCATGGGCCGCCACCGATGCTGAGTTCCTAGTGGAATTCAATGTCACAGTGCCAGCTGCCGTTTGACTACTGCCCGTGGGCAGTGAGTTGAACCCCACACACCATCACCGTGGCCCTGTGTGGTGCCGTTCCCCGAGTAGACCACCATCACAGCACAACATGTAGCGCTCCTGATTTCTATGGCCGTGGCTTCCACAGGCTACCCCCTTCAGCAACGCAGGGCACTGGTTCAGCAATCACGGGCAAAAGCCACTGCCCATTCATCACCAGCAAGGGGCAAGGGGGAGAGGCGTGCCTACCTCACTATGTCACATGTTGAAGTCAATAAATGTCATTCTCAATTGTCCACATCGTTTCCACTGGGGACTTTGGCTCCACCACTCTCCCCACACCCTACAGAGAGGGCTCTGTCACCACTTCAGTGGTGCCAGGAGTGCCAAAATTGCCATAATCAGCAGTGGAGTGTGTGCTACTCCCATTGTGTGATGACTGAGCCACAGCCTACAGTGTCTTCATTGCGGTGAGTGAGATTATTATAGTCATGAGATCGAAGCAAAGGGGTATGATTATATGAGGGTTACACTTATGAAGCTCAGGCAGAGATAAGAGCAAACGTGTAGGGAGCAGTAATGGTGCACAGTTTTTCTGTGAGCAGCTGAGTATGGTTTCTAAGAGGCATAACAAAGGGAATGAAGATTTCGAATAGGGAAACTAAACATACATACTTATGAGTTAATGCAGAGTGAGGAGAAGAACGAAGTATAGTTACAAGAATCTGAGCAATGTATTCTGAATGCTTTTCTGATATGTTTGGCACCAGAGATGTCTGGGAAGGTTCACACTGGTGTGCTGAAAGATCTCCCTACAGTGGTCAAGCTAGTACTGGAGTATGAGGATACTGATGTTTCCATGGGTGTAAGGGGTTGGAAAAGTGTGTTTGTGCCAAATGTATGATGTTTTAATGTGGTCATACTGGGAACGTGCAAAGAGAGTGCTGCCAGCCACAGAGAAGTAATAGAGATGGCGTGGACTCCAGATGATTTAATGGAAGTAATAGCAGGGACGGTACGGTCCAATGGCAGTGATATAGTGGTAGTGAAAGAGGTGGCCTGGGTGGTAAGCCTAGAGAGGAAACATCGGAGTGGCCAGAAGTAGTTCCCAGTAAAGGTGAATGCAGTAAAAGCAAATTCTGTGGTGGAATATGCATTAGTGTGAGTGACAAATGGTAGGGAACATAAAGTTCTGTTGGACACGGGCGCATTTGTTAGTGACCTCAAGGGAGTTAGTAGGTAATAAGTGTTGGAACCCACCATGTTACAGTTTTTGTGGGGCAGGGAGATAGTGATATATGGCCATTGAGGTCAGTAGTTATGAATTTTTCCTTGGAGGCAACAAAGATTAAGCAACATGTGGAGGAAGCATCTCATGTATGTGAGGGCTACAGCATGATCCTAAGATTAGACTTTCTGCATCAATACAATGCCATAATTCACCTTTGACAACATACAGTGGAACTTAAGTGGGAAGACATTCTGGTTAAGAAAAACTATTGTAAATGTTGAGCTGCTGCAAGGGATGTGCTGCTGCCACACACTTCGGACATCATAGCCCCTACTGCATCGGCATCCCACTTTACGTCGAACCATTATGGGATGCCTGCATCACAGGGTGTATATTCACCAGGAAAGCCTATGTCATCTGTGTTGTCAAAACAAAGACTTACTGCTGGCCACAACACAACACAAAACAACACAACACACCACCAGGTCTCCACCACCAGCCGCCAGGGACCGCTACCCATTCACTGAGCCTGCAGAACAGCTTCACCAGAAGTCGCAGCTAACCTTTGAACTACTTTGCTACGCCAGGCACGTGATCGCAAATAGTTTCAGCAGATACATCCACTCACTTGCTTTATAAGGGGGCGCACTGCCGGCAAAAGGCAGTTCAACAAACCGCTTGGAAGAATACAGAGCTGCTGCCCCACCAGCCATGGCTAGACTCCTCATCTAGCTGGCTAATCTCTTGGTCTAGTCGACGAACCTCTTGACATTGTAGAAATG
This sequence comes from Schistocerca serialis cubense, assembly GCF_023864345.2. Taxonomy (NCBI): domain Eukaryota; kingdom Metazoa; phylum Arthropoda; class Insecta; order Orthoptera; family Acrididae; genus Schistocerca; species Schistocerca serialis. The sequence goes on along the minus strand of NC_064646.1, from coordinate 506,700,720 downwards.
TTTGTGTTAGTTCCCCGTGAAGAGTCGGGTCTTTTTTATTACTAGTATTATTTGTTATTTTGTATTTTTGTCGACCTGCAGTTGGGATCGAGTTGGTTGATCTTTTGGATATTGTATTATTGTTTTGTTTTGGTGAGTCCAATAAATTGTTTTCGGACATGTGTTTTCTGCTTTTCTATTCTGCTAGTGCAGACTTTCAGAATGTCTAGTATATTACACAGTCTAGTTAAACTGTGAGCAATGACATTAAGGCTTGATTCCCACGACTGGCAAGAGGCACTGGAAAGTCACTATCGATGAATACGGAACCTGACTTATCAGTTGATATGTTGTGTGCAGTACCACAAGTTGGAAGTGACTCCAAAACATACACTGAAAATGGCATTTTCTGCAGCCTGGGAACTCTACCAACACAGAAGGATGCCTTCTGGTTGAAGAATGCACCAAAATTTCAACATTTGCTGGATTGAGTTCTAAAAGGACTGTAACAGCGTATATCTTGGTGACGTAATCGTCTCTTCGAGGGCATGTAAGAGCACAGACGATGTTCGAGGGAGGTGTTCAAGAGATTATGAGCAGTCTATTTGGTAATCAGCACAGAAAAATGTCACTTTACACTGAAGGAAAACTACTTGAGCCATATCATTAGTAAGGATGGTGTGTAAGAACTGATTCTAAGTTACTAAAAGTAGTGCAAGATTTTTCAGTATCAGGAACAATGAAGGAATTGCAATACTTCCTGGGCCTCGTGAATTATTGTAGAAAGTTCATGAGGGTGTTTGCAGATATTGCATAACCACTTACGCAATTGTTGAAAAAGGGTGTTAAATTTGTATGGTTTTCAGCGTTGGTGTTCCAAGACTTTCAAAAGGAGTTCATATTACCAGGTGGCACATTAAACTGTGCTCTTAGATGAGATTTAAGTCAGGAAGTGGGGGGGTTATGAACATCCTACTGCCGTTGCAGAAAGACAGTTCAACGTAGGGGAAACGAATTACTCCACAACAAAGAGAGAGAGAGATACATTGCTCCTTACATACTTCTCGTGTTGCCTGTATGGTAGGAAATTTGAGGTAGTGACGGACCGTGCAGTTTCGAAGTGGTTAACACCATCTCTTCTTGGACAGTAATGGGGCCATTTGTGTGGGTGTCATCCATTGTCTTCGTAAAGCCTGTGTGATGTTGTTTCATTCATCTTTTCATCGTCAGGGCCTACCCAGTAGATTGAAGCGATGGGCATTGAAACTTGGTGAATTTGAGTACGGAGTAATCAATAAAACCTGGGAAGAAATATGGAATCGCAGACGAGCTGAGCAAGAAGATAGTAGTAGTTGAAAGGTCAGGATCTTGTGAAATGGCAAGTAGCACAGCATGCCAACAAAGTATCATATGCAACAGTGGTTTAGCAAGCAAGACAGATTACTATGTAGAGAAATGAAATTAGGACCACAAATTGTCATGCCAGCCAAGCTGAAGATAGAAGTATTAAGTGAAATGCACGATCACGTCTTACAGGGTCAAGGGGGATGCAGGTAATGAGTTGGAGGGTGGCAGAAAAGTAGAGGTGGAATGGAAGGTAAAATGATGTTGATCAGTATGACAGAAATTGTATGGACAGTGTACACTGGGCAGATTTAAAGCAGAAGCAAGCATACACTGTTACAGAGATTATGAGAAGCAACGGAACCATTCAGTTTCATTGGAGTGGGATGTTGAGCTCATTCAACTGAACACCAGTAGGTAATGGCTTAGTGCTGATGATATAAGACCATTTTTCTCATTACATAGAGATGATGCTGATGCCAGATCAGTGGGCAGTCAGAGTCACTCAGAAGTTAACACATGGATATTGAAGTTCAGGATGCCACAGACAATAATTACGGACCATGCGATGAACTTCATAACAGTCCTAATGAAAGAACTGTGTCGACTGCTAAAAGTAAAGAAACTGAGAACCAGTCCACTTCATCCACAAGCTAATGGAAGGATGGAACGAGTTTACTGAACAATTGGAAAGATGGTTAGTTATTACATGAATGCACACCATTCAGATCAGGACACATATCTATCCTTCGTAGTGAGTGCATACAACTCCAGAGTATATTGCAGTGGTGAATCGAAAAAACAGTCTCTAGTCATTTGACATGATTAGAAAGAAAGGAGGCGGGAGAGGTCAGACAGCCAGGGAGTTTGCAGAATGGTAAAGGAAGTGTGGCGAAAGGTCCAGTGGACAAATACTAAGGCACTGAAGAAGTAGGCGGAGACAGTGGAACAAGTGGGAACATTAGCTTGGTGAAAAGTAGGCCAGTGGATGATGATGTCGAGCCTATACACTCCGAAGGGAAAGACAAAGAAGCGTGTAACATGGTAACAAGGTCCATAGCAAGTAACTGGAATACACCACTAGTAAATGTGAAGCTGCAGCTGCCGACATAAGGACAACAACTGTGCATGTTTGGCGTCTATGACCATTCAAGGGCATGCCGAAGGCAATCCCATAACAGGTATTAGTGAAGGCGAAAAAAGACACAAAGAGGAAGCTGAATGAAGAGCAATAGGAATGAGAGATCCAAATAGCTCAATGAGCCCGAGGAAGTAATTAATATATATTGTAATAGAGTGATTTTGGAATATTTTTCTTTTGTGTCTTGCATTGTTGTTGTTGTTGTTGTTGTGGTCTCCGGTCCTGAGACTGGTTTGATGCAGCTCTCCATGCTACTCTATCCTGTGCAAGCCTCTTCATCTCCCAGTACCTACTGCAGCCTAAATCCTTCTGAATCTGCTTAGTGTATTCATCTCTTGGTCTCCCTCTATGATTTTTACCCTCCAGTACTAAACTGGTGATCCCTTGATGCCTCAGAACACGTCCTACCAACCGATCCCTTCTTCTAGTCAAGTTGTGCCACAAACTCCTCTTCTCCCCAATTCTATTCAATACCTCCACATTAGTTATGTGATCTACCCATCTAATCTTCAGCATTCTTCTGTAGCACCACATTTCGAAAGCTTCTATTCTCTTCTTGTCCAAACTATTTATCATCCATGTTTCACTTCGATACATGGCTACACTCCATACAAATACTTTCGGAAACAACTTCCTGACACTTAAATCAATACTCGATGTTAACAAATCTCTCTTCTTCAGAAACGCTTTCCTTGCCATTGCCAGTCCCTCGCCATTGCCAGTCTACATTTTATATCCTCTCTACTTCGACCAATAGGGCATTAAAATGATTTTAGATAAGGTTATATGTTTGTTTTATAATAGTTTTTATCATTAGTGTGTTAAGACGTGCTGTTTGGAGACAGTGGGCTTCTGAGGGGAGGGGAGGGGAGGTGGTGATGAGCCCTTTCCTCACACTGCCATATGGGAGAAAGGCCGGAGTAGGGGAATGCTAGTTTTGGTAGTGCTGTAGCTTTTCACCGAGGATGGAGTGGTGCTGCTGCAAGACCATCACCTGGACGGAGGAGTTTTGTTTTCCAGGCAAACACATGTGGTAGGTCCCAGTCACAGGTGGTCTTATGTTCAGTATTTAGTGGGTGGAAGTTGTAGAACAAAATTAGGAGGCTGGAGGAGGTGTTTCCAGGGATACAACAGTTAGCAGCAGGAGGCTAAGACAGATCTCAAAGGAGTGCAGCAAACTGCTCGGAACACATGCATTGCTTGTGAGATGGTGATGAGCAGGGCATGTGCATTACACAGCTCTTCAGTGGTAAAATGGAGGGACGACCTCGCCAGAAGGAAGTGACTGAACAATAAATACAATTTTGGAGTGCAGATTTACACTGGATACACTCAGTGCACCTGTGGTCTAGGGGTAGTGTCTTTGATTAGTGATCAAAACATCCTTGGTCCTGGGTTCGAAACCTGCCACCGCTTAAATTTTGATTAAGAATCAGCCATGGTGGCCAAAGACTTCCAGCATAAGAAGTCACCCCCATTCTGCCAATGGTCTTGTCAGAGAGGTTGGAGGAGTGGACAGAGGTTCAGGGCACTCTCTTGTCCTTGGTGTGGGGAACTGCCTCTACAGGCAGAAGATTCAGCAATGTTCAACAGCATGAGGATGCAGAAGGCAATGGAAACCACTGCATTAAAGAGACAATGTGTGTCCACAGGATATGTGGCCTGTAACTGAAAAAGAGTCATGATGACCTTTCCACTGGCAAAAGATTCCGGAATAGTCTCCAATTCGGATCTCCGGGAGGAGACTGCCACGGAGGAGGTGAACGTGAGAAAAAGATTGAATAACTGATGAAAGGATAACGTTCTATGAGTCAGGGTGTGGAATGTCAGAAGCTTGAATATGGTAGGGAAGCTAGAAAATCTGAAAACAGACACAATGGCTCAATCTATATATAGTAGGGCTCAGTGAAGTGAAATGTAAAGAAGACAAAGATTTTTGGTCAGATGAGTATAGGGTAATATCAACAGCTGCAGAAATTGGTATGATGGGCGTAAGATTTGTTATGGATAGGAAGGTAGGACAGAGAGTGTATTACTGTGAACAGTTCAGTGATACAGTTGGTCTTATCTGAATTGACAGCAAACTACAATCAATGATAGTTCAGGTATACATTACGATGTCACAAGCTGAAGATTAAGAGATAGAGAAAGTATATGAGGATATTGAAAAGGTAATGCAGTACGTAAAGGGAGATCAAAATCTAATAGTCATGGAGGACTGGAATGCAGATGTAGGGGAAGAAGAGGAGGGAAAGGTTACAGGAGAATATGGGCTTGGGACAAGGAATGAGAGATAAGCAAGACTACTTGAGTTCTATAATAAATTTCAGCTAGTAATAGCAAATACTCTGCTCAAGAATCACAAGAAGAGGCGGCACACTTGGGAAAGGCCAGATAATACAGGATGATTTCAGTTAGATTACATCATGGTCAGAAAGAGATACCGAAATTAGATACTGGATTGTACGGCATACCCAGGAGCAGATGTGGACTCACATCACAATGTAGTAGTGTTGAAGAGTAGGATGAAGTTTAAGAGATTAGTCAGGAAGAATCAATATGCAAAGAAGTGGGATACAAAAGTACTAAGGAATGATGAAATACATTTGAAGTTCTCTAAGGTTACAGATAAAGCAATAAGGAATAGCTCAGTAGGCAGTAGAGTTGAAGAGGAATGGAAATCTCTAAAAAGAGCCATCAAAGAAGTTGGGAAGGAAAACATAGGTACAAAGAAGGTAACTGCAAAGAAATCATGGGTAACAGAAGAAACACTTCATTTGATCAATGAAAGAAGGAAGTACAAAAGTATTCAAGGAAATTCAGGAATACGGAAATGCAAGTTGCTGAGGAATGAAATAAACACGAAGTGCATGGAACCTAAGACGCATGAAAAATGTGAAGAAATCGAAAAAGAAATGACTATCGGAAGGACTGACTTGGCATATCAAAACAACAATCAGTGAAATGGATGGTAACATTAAGCATGCAGCAGGAATTCTATTATTAAATTCAGAGGAGAGAGAAGATAGGTGGAAAGAGTACACTGAAGGCCTCTATGAGGGGGAAGATATGTCTGATGTGATAGAAGAAGAAACAAGAGTCGATTTAGAAGAGATATGGGATCCAGTTTTAGAATCAGAAATTAAGAGAACTTTGGAGGATTTCGGATCAAATAAGGCCAAAGGGATAGATAATGTTCCATCAGAATTTCTAGAATCATTGGGGGAAATTGCAACAAAACAACTATTGGCATTGGTGAGTAGAATGTACGAGTCTGGCGACATACCATCTAACTTTCGGAAAAATATCATCCACACAATTCCAAAGAGAACTGACAACTGCAAGAATTATCACACAATCAGCTTAACAACCCATGCATCCAAGTTGCTTACAAGAATAATATACAGAAGAATGGGAAAAAAATTTAGGTAGTGTTAGATGACAGTTAGTTTGGGTTTAGAATAGGTAAAGGTACGGGAGAGGCAATTCTGATGTTGCGTTTCATAATGGAAGCGAGGCTAAAGAAAAATCAAGACACATTCATTGGATTTGTTGACATGGAAAAAGCATTTGACAATGTAAAATGGTGCAAGATGTTCGAAATTCTGAGAAAAACAGGGGTAAGCTGTAGGGAGAGCCAGGTAACATACAATATGTACAAGAGCCAAGAGAGAATAATAGGAGGACCAAGAACAAAGTGTTCAGTCTGTACATTGAAGAAGCAATGATGGAAATAAAAGAAAGGTTCAGAAGTGGAATTAAAATTCAAGGTGAAAGGATATCAATGATACGATTCACTGATGACATTGCTATCCTGAGTCAGAAGTGGAATTAAAATTCAAGGTGAAAGGATATCAATGATACGATTCACTGATGACATTGCTATCCTGAGTGAAAATGAAGAAGAACAATATGAGACTGGAATAGAAGGGAGAACTGATAGAGGTATCCTCCGCCACACACTGTCAGGTGGCTTGCGGAGTATGGATGTAAATGTAGATGAAGAATTACATGATCTGCTGAATGGAATGAGCAGTCTAGGGAGTAGAGATTATGGACAGAGAGTGAATCAAAGAAAGATGAAAGTAATGAGAAGTAGAAGAAACGAGATCAGCGAGAAACTTAACATCAGGATTGGTGGGCATGAAGAGGTGAAGTTAAGGAATTCTACTACCTAGGCAGCATAATAACCAATGACAGACGGAAAAAGGAGGACATCAAAAGCAGACTAGCCCTGACAAAAATGGGATTTTCGACCACGAGAAGTCTACTAGTATAAAAAATAGGCTTTAATCTGAGGAAGAAATTTCTGAGAATGTATATTTGGAGCTCAGCATTGTATGCTAGCGAAACAAAGACTGTGGGAAAACCGAACAGAAAAGAATCAAAGCATTTGAGGTGTGGTGCTACAGATGAATGTTGAAAATTAGGTGGACTGATAGTGGAAAACATTGACAAGGAGAAGGTACAGGATGATAGCACATCTGTTAAGACATCAGGGAATGACTTCCATCGTACTAGAGGGAGCTGTAGAGGACAAAAACTGCACAGGAAGACAGAGACTGGAATACATCCAAAAAATAATTGAGGACGTAGGTTTCAAGTGCTACTCTGAGATGAAGAGGTTGATAACAGAAGAGGAATTCGTGGTGGGCCACGCCAAACCAGTCAGAGGACTGATGACTCAAAAATAAATAAATAAATACTCAGTTTACAATGACATGGTGATGATTGCTGGTTGCTATGAGCAAGGGAAACTCATGGAGGCAAGGTGTTCAGAGTTGTGTGGTAGTCGATTGTTAAACAACAGGACTGTGTATAAAATTACGGAATGCACTTTTCATTTGCTAACTACTAAGATGAAAATTACTCACTTGAATATAACATAGCCACAGCTGGATTAGCCTGATGAACTGCAAGACATATCTAAACAAAATATCACCTTCCTTAACGACATCTGTGAACTGAACTTGGACCGTTCATTAAGTCCAACGATAGCAGTACAGGAAGAGTTGGATCACTGCAGGGCAACTGTTACAGCATGTGGAACTGTATCAGGATGGAAGACGTCAAGTAGTGTGACCTCAAAGTGTTGCAATTCGTACTATCACGGTGACTCTGATTTTGCTCTACCTAGTTCTTACATACTTGAGATGAAGAGCCATGTAAGAACTCAGTCCAAGAGTAATTCAAGTTCTCGTAGACTAGATCCTCTGAGTGAGGGATGCAAGAGAGATTTACAGAGTCTCAGGTCAATATAGTAATTTGCGGAATAATCAAGAGTAAGTGATTTAGAATTATGTATTTGTTTTACAGATTGAGGGACAATAGCAAATTGGGCTGGGGGCAAGAACCTAGGGACCAGATCTTCTCCATGAATGAGGGCAGCACAGCACCACTGCCTAGTCTTTCAGCATTGCATTAATGGTGATGAACTAACAGCCGGCAGTTTGGCAACATGTGGATGATCACAGTAAAAGACACGCAAGGGGACTGCAGAGCCCGATAGCTGAGCGCTGCAGTACAGGAGTACTGCAAAGCAGTAACTGTGTAGCCAGTAGGTTGATGTCACCACAGAAAGGCAGGTCTCTTTTTACAGACGATGTGAGTAAGTACCCAGCTGTACTGAAACAAATGCGCGCCACAGGTGTGGCAGGCAGCACTTCTCATTGCCAGAAGCCAGCAGCACCACTGTGACACCAGAGCTACGCTGGACAGTGAGTGCCAGGAGCAGCCACGGTTCACGATCAGGCTGCTGCTGCTGCCAGCACCGAGTCCTTCACAGGACTTGGTGCCACAGCCCGCCAACCTGCCATCTGTGCCTTCTGCCACCAACATTGAGTTCCTAGTGGGTTTCAACAACACAACACCAGCCGCCATTTGACTCCTGTCCAAGAGCAGCGGGTTGAATCCCACACACAGCAAACTCTATATGCTGCCACTGTTCCTGTGTGCGAAGCCATTCTCCGAGTGGAACACCGTGACAGTGCAGCATGTAGCAGTACTGACATTGACAACTGTGGCCTCCAAAGGCTGCCAGCCTCAACAACACGGCGCACTGGTTCGGGAGCTGTGAGCGGAAGCTGCCACTTGTTCATCAGCACCAGCTAACGGCAGTGGGGAAGAGGCACGCCTGTCTCACTCCGTCATGTAGTGAAGCCAGCAGAAGTCATTCTTAACTGTCAACCATGTTTCCACTGGGGACTATGGCTCCACCTCTCATTCCACACCCTACAGAACGGGGTCAAGTACACTTCAGCGCATTATACATGGTAGTGAGATGAGGCTGTGTGTGAAAAAATACACAGGTCATATAATAAAAAAATGAAAAAAAAAAGAGAGCGAAGAAAAGGAATATTAAGAATGAATTTGCCTGTTGTGATTATGGTTCCGCATCAGCTGTAGAATATTCCAAAACAAATGAAATTTGTGAAAGATGGGACTCGAACCCTGATTTCCCACTTGTTGCAAGAGGTCGTGCTAACTACTTCGGCTACCCGAGCGTGCCGCCAGGACTGGTCCAAATCTCCACTTGTCCTGGTGTCTTCACTTCATCATGTTCACATTATAATAAGGGATGCTATGCCATTGCAAGGGAGCAATGAGAGAAAATAGTGTCTCACCCTGTGTGGGAAATATGGAAACATAGTGTGAGCACACAAAAGAGTGAATAGGACAAAGGGAGTTTGGATCACTCCTGGAGGTGTGCTCAGGCAGCCAATGTGGTTAAGGTGATCGCTTGCAGCAAACGGGTAATTCAGATTTGAGTCCCGTCCGTAACAAAGTTTCATTTTTTTTTCTGGAATATTCTACAACTGATGCAGAACTATAATCACAACTGGCGAGTTCATTCTTAACTGAATACGGCTGTTGATTGTCAACACAATCTCACACATTGCACTCTCCCCCAACTGCCTGCCCTCACTTCTTGGTGGTGCATGTAAACTAAAAGGCTTGTAATACATACTGGAGTTGCAGCTGAGTACAGAGAGACAGTAATTACAGCTTGAATGGTTACAGTTGTCGAGAATTAAGATGTTAGAATACTCAGAATAACTTATCTACATTTAAAAGCTGAAAGAGGATACCTGTGTGATGTCCGTGGTGTTATATTTCAATGAGATTCAGTCCCATCATTTTCTGAAGAAGTTAAAACCATAATGAAGCTATCCACAACACAGGCTTTCACGGCCACTATTTGCAATATTGCTGTTATTTCATTTTTGGCCTTATGCCCACAAATCAAATATAAGTGATAGATCAAATAAATAATTCAGGGAAAAAAACAACAGATTTTTTTTCCAACCAAAGTGGCAGATTTTAATTTGGCACTCCAAGATAATATTAAAAGGTCACTGCAGAATGTTATTAAAAAAATGAACAGAAGTTATTAAGTTTAACATTGATTTACTATTGCTACAAACTATTTACTGTACAATTCATTAGTGCCAAGCTACAAAATAAACTTTAAATTCTTAAACTATGTCTATGACTAAAAACAAATCTCTTTTTCTTAAGAATAATGTGTACAAAATCTTGTCTACAGAAATATGACACTAAAACTAGAACTTAAATATTAACTAATGAGGTAAAGATGAGTAAAAATCTTTGTTTATGGAGAATATCAGCCTTTAGTCATGACATTCTGGGAACACATCCAATTATTAACATCTTCTGTTGTGCTATTACATGGAACTTATACTTGCATTCATAATTGCAGCTATGTACATACAATCTACAAAAAGAATTATGAAATTATTCAAACAGGATCTGCCCTAAAATATCTGACTCTTAAAAAAGAATCTGATAATCTGCATCTGTATTAGTCCGATTCAGATGAATCACTATCAGCTAGCACTTGGAGGCGCTTCCTAACATCTGAAGATGTCTGCGGTGGTTCATTAGGAAGCTCTTGTGAAACAGATGTTCTTTGCCTTGAACGTCGAGTTCTGCCTTCTGTTGAATGAAAAAAAAAAAAAAAAAAAGGTCAAGTTTTATAATGGAGAGACAAGACAGAGAGAGAGAGAGAGAGAGAGAGAGAGAGAGAGAGAGATGATTACTTTAGACATTAAGATGATGTAACATGTGCAAAGCTTATCCAAAAGGGTTCTATCAAACATGACAAACAAATAAAGTCTTCATTCATGAATGGTACGCTGTACCATATTAGCAATAATTATTTTTACAATAAACCTTTATGCAATTTTGTCAGTGAGCATGAAAGATGTTAGCTTGTTTCATTTCTTCTGAACTGCCAGCACTACGCAGTAAGTCAAAGTTCAAAAGCTTAGCCCAACCCTAAAGCAGATGGATGCATGAAGCATATGACAAGGGGGCCAGACACAAGCCAGGCCACCTGTAAATGCTTCGTTGCCGTGGTAACTGTTACATCACTACTGGAAACAGGACAGGGGGGTACAGGCTGCCTTGGCCATGCTGCCATGTTCCTCCATGCAATGGAAGGCCAGTCACCATACAAGTACGGATGTAATACTTTTGAGTGAGGACATCATTACTTTCTTGTAGGAGCTTTTGTTTTCAAAGAGATGTGAAACTGAACAACATGAAATTTTGATGAATGAACATCAAACACTGGCATTATACCTTTTTCCGAAAGACAAGTGCAAAACATGTGCATTCCAAACTTCATGGTATAAACAGCACAAGTGGTGGTGTGCTATCCCTACAGAAGGAAAATTCTCCTGCTAGTCAGGTTTGCTCCTAAGCACAAGAGAAACTATAGTCTGCTGATGGTTTTGGTTTTGTGAAGAATCTGCGATGAGGTTTAGCACAGAATGCATCTTCTAAAGATCATCAAGTAGAGGTAGAAGTAGAAGAGAAGTAGTAGTAGTAGTAGTAGTAGTAGTAGTAGTGGTGGTATGGTATTCTGCCTTGCGGCATGGGTTAAGCCTCTTTCACTTTTGTCTGTCCATAGCAAGTCTTTTCATTTCTGAATATTTGTCTCCTTTGATATTGTCCAGCATTTGATATCTTCTTTTTCCTCTTCCCCTTTTTCCCTCCATCATTCCTTCCTTCAATAAACAGTCCCTCCCCAAACAATGTCCAATCCAGTTCCATTTTCTCTTTCTGATGACTTTCAGCATGTTTCTTTCTTCTCCGACTCTTCTTAATACTTCTTCATACCTTACTTGGTCTTTCCAGTTCACTTTTTCCATTCTTCTCCATACCCACATCTCTAATGCCTCCAATCTTCTTTCATCTTCCTTCCTCAATGTCCAGGTCTCCGCACCATACAGTGCAAAATTTGGCAAGTCTTTTCCTCAGATCATTGTTTAGTGGTCCGCAAAGTAATTTCTGTTGAGCAATACGTATTATCCATTATTACACTTCCCAAGCAACTGAATTTATTCACTTGCTCTATTTCCTCTCCCCCTATTTTCATACAACATTTTCTCCCCTTTCCTCCAATTACCATGCTTTTCGTTTTCTTGTTAATCTTCATTCCATATTCTTCTAGTTTTGTGTTTAGATCATCTAACATTTGTTCCATCTCTGTTGCACTCTCTGCCATCACAACCACTCTAAGTAGTTGTATTACATATAAAGAACTATACAAACAAGTGTTCAGTATATCGGAGCTATTGAATGAACATCAAAAACCAGTGAAAATCAGACTCAACAATGAAATGAAAGCTAACAAAGAGATAATGAAAATTCTAACTGATCTCACATATGTTTTGAGTAAGCAGGAGCTAGCTTTTAGAGGTCATGATACGACAGAAGAGTCCCTGAATCATGGAAACGTTAGAGCCATTTTTTAACCTGTACTGAACAGAAACAAAGATTTCAAAGTGTACCGGTATTGGAAGAAAAGGGGATATTTCTGGGATTTTCAAAAACCATACAGAATCAGAATGAACTGATTGGATGTATAAATGTGTCGATTTATAAATACATTCACTGGATAGAATGTCGCTTTATACCTGTACTGTGGATGAATCAACAAATGTTTTGAACAAGTCACAATGCTGTATTGTTGTGAGGCTGGTGGACTGCAATGGCAACATGCACGAAAATTTTATTAGTTTTCACAACATTAGTTGCAGCTTTATTAACTGTGCTCTATGGCGTGTTTCAGAATTATGATGTGAAGAACAAACTGTTGGCCCAAACCTACGATGGTGCTTCTGTTCTGGCAGGAAAATAAATAACCTGCAAGCTAATGTTCATGAAATTGTCTCCCAAGCTCTTTTTACTGACTGTTTTGCACATGGCTTCACTTTATTTTTGCAGCAGAGCTGTTCTTGTACAAAACCAGTAAAGATTTTTTTCTCCAAGCTTCAGGATATTCCTGCTTTCTTCCACAAGACTTCCAAATGCACAGCTATTCTGAATAGTATTGTTGCTAAACACAATCTTTCCAACAGTGAAAGGAACTGTAATGCCAGAAAATATCTGCCAATCTAAAAAACCATCCAGATGTAACTGATGTTTTAAATGAAATACCTGACATTATATATTCGACTGAAATTACAACAAGAGTAGCCTATGGTTTCAAAAATAGGCTTCTAGACTTTGACTTTGTTTTCTTTCTGTCTATTTTTCAAAGCATATTTTTAAAGGTAGAACTGCTTTACAATATTCTTCCGAAAAAGAAAAAAAGAAAAAAACAATGATGCACTCTTTTGCAACATGGCTCAGGATGCACAGCTCATGCGAAAAACCTAATAAATGGAAATAAATTGATCAACTTTTTAAGTTCCATGAAATGTTCGACTAATACACAATTTGAAGCTTCCCTGAATAGAGCTGAAATGATGGATGAATGCATTGGCAATCTATTGAAGTCAAAATACAACAGGTGTACTTCGAGTTATTGGATAACACTGTAAGAGAATTTGAAACAAGACTGTCACATTCTGATAACTACTCATTATTAAACTAGGCAACATTACTACTATGTTCATCAATTACCATCAGCATTTCCCTGTAGACAGTGTGGATTAATTTTAATAGTCTAGTTCCGACCCTGTTAAAAACCTGCGTGCTACTGACTTTTAGATCACTATCTTGCAAAAAAAAACACCTCACTACACTGCATTTTTCCCTTGCTCCGAGAGCAGAGGGCCTCGGGGGGTTGGCCCCTCTTGTACTGGGTATGGGCACCCAGGCAGGCATGGCTCTTACTTGTTCCTCAATTGAAAAATAAGCACTGTGAATATTTGAAAGCAGACACACATGGTATAACAATGTCGTCAAAAGATTTGGGAAAAAGTAAGATAGTTGAGTTAACTTGTTTTACAAGTAACAACACTCAGATGCTCAATCTACCAGTTTGTTTGTAAACAACGAGTGTAATTATTATCATCATCATCATGTCCGCGGCTCATGGTCTTGCGGTAGCGTTCTCGCTTCCCGCGCACGGGGTCGATTCCCGGCACAGTCGGAGATTTTCTCTGCCTCGAGATGACTGGGTGTTGTGTGTCTTTCAAGTCGCTGTAGTGGAGCAGCGGCCGAACCACCCTGCGAGGGTGGTGGTGGTGGTGGTCGTCGTCGTCGTCGTCATGATGATGATGATGATGATGATGATGATGATGATTACTTTGACTGTTAAGATTTATCTTACTGTCCACAAATTATTTTGTTTCTTGTTGCTGATGTTTAGGGCCTTGCATTGAACAGTGTCACTAAAAATCTACAATAATTCAACAGAGCGCCTGCTCACTGTTCAGATGATGACTTGCGGAAAGTCCCTATAATTGGTTAACTGTTTGCATTCAGAGAAGAGTCTGCCTGTGTCAAATAATAAATGGCTTAATATAACAATGAAACCAATCAATTTTTGAGAAAATAATTTAACTGTATGGGTAAAAAAATTTATTCACCAAGAGGTGGCAGAACACACACATAAAAGAAGGTTATAATTATGCAGGCTTTTGGAGCCAGTGGCTCCTTATTCAGGCAGAAGTGTTGATGGGGAAGGAAGAGAGGTGGAGGAAAAAGACTGGAGAGGTTTAGGAAAAGGGGTGGATTTGGGGAAAGTCGTCCAGAATCACGGGTCATGGGAAACTCACCGGATGGCGTGAGAAGGAAAAACTGATTGTTGGAGGCTGCATCAGATGGGATTGGAAAGCCTGAGAGCTTAAAGGTGGAAGACAGGGTAGTATGCAAGACAGAGATTACTGCTTGAACATAATGTATGAGTTAATAAGAGTGAAAAGTTAAACGCATTGTAAGTAACAGAGGTGGGAGGGGGCAGAGAAAAATAAACAGGTAAGACAATGAAGGATATAGAAAACTAAAATGGAGTTAAGAAAAGAGTAGTTACGGTGAAGAAATCCTAAGACGGAAGAAATTAACGTAAATTAAGGCCAGGTGGGTTGCGAGAGCCAATGACATGTTGTAGCGCTAGTTCCCACCTGTAAAGCTCTGAGAAACCGATGTCTGGGGAAAGAATCGAGATGGTGCATGAGATGACACAGGCACCAAGGTCATGATTGTCATATTGTAGAGCATGCTCTGCAACAGGATACTGCAGGTAGCCATTGTACATCTTCTGCCTACGACCATTCATCCTAATTGATAATTAGGTGGTAGTCATGCCAATGTAATATACCAAACAGTGGTATATGATGTGTCGTTTAACAGGTGGCTCTCCCTTTGACAGTACATGTTTTGCCACTTACAGCAGATTTCCTGGACCATCACGCCGAATCTTGGTACTGCTGAACCCTCCAAAAAACAAGTTCGGAGCACACCACTAGTCACTCAGTATTATCCTGGCCTGGAATGTATTAATCAGCTAGTTCAACAAGACCATGACTTCCTAAAATCACGCCATGAAATGAGATCTATTCTGTGTGAGGTTATGCACACCACACCTAGAATAATTTTTTGTCACCCTCCCACTTCACAATATTCTTGTCAGACCCTATGCTCCTTCTGCATCAATCTCCCTACCCTATGGCCCCTACCCCTGTGACCATACCCACTGCAAGACTTGCCCTGTGCACCCTCCTACCACTTTGCACTTTGCTCTTTTTCTTCGAGAGGAAAGAAAGAGTACGATTTTCCAATGAGAGTCTACTTCACATTACTGTGACTGTTCCAAAATAGGCATAAAACTTGTTCTAAACAAATACCTACTTTGTTTCTTACATGTTTATTTGACAGATACATTTGTTTAAAATTATTTGTAACATGTCATCCAGCAATTAGAGTACGAATCGTGTTACTGACTGAACTGGCTATACAATTTACCAATATTAATGAAAATTAAACGGATGGTTAACTTTGAGACAAATTATGAAGGTCACTTTCTTTTATTCTTAGTTAAAACAATGGTGTAATCTTTATTGTAAAAAAATTTTCTGCAACAGCCATAATTTTTTATTTCTTTACTAACAAATAAAACTGTGGCTGGCTGTGGCTTCGATGGTCAAAATGAAACCATACAAGTACAGGGTGTACATAAAGTCCAGGAACACTTTCAATTATTTATTGCACAAGAACCAAACATTGTACAGGTATTATACATATGTCATTTTGAAGAGAAACCCTGAGGTCGTGTCCTACGTGAGTGACAGAATCGAGCGACAGCGAGCGACTTCTGGATATGGGACACTCCAGCGACAAGCAGCAACTTCGGGCAAAAACCTTGGGTGTCCTGCATGTGAGCAACCATGTCATGCTACAAGATGGCTACTTAGAGTCAACCAGCTGTTTCTATAAAACAGCGTCCTTAACCTGTAGAATACTGTAGTTGGAGAGTAAGGGTACAGAATTAGGTTTACTTAAGAAAATTAAGCGAAAAGGAATGCTGTGCATGAAATTTACAAAGGGGGGAATCACCACAGAGAATTTCATAAGTATCATCAACGGTGAAGATCACTAGACAAGTTCTCTGAATACACGTGAATGAGCAGAGGAGCATTCGACTATTTCATCAATAAATTAAATACGAAGGTTTTTTTACATGATCAAGAACTTTTAACAGCCAATAAATGTGGAGGAATGACTATTACATGACTAACTATGCCAAATACAAACAAACACACAGATTGATACTAATGAACAATAGGTAGCTGTGGTGTAGGGGTAGCGTGCAAAGTTCATAATTGTGAATGAGGAAAAGGTCTTCGGTTCAATTCCCGGCCATTCTCATATTATTACTAACTCAATTACGATTCTGTATACTAAGTTTTATGTACACTGTTTACACTGTATCACTAAGTATATTTTTAAGGTCTTGCCAAAGAACTTGATCTTCACACGTATCCCAGTATATCACACACATTTAATTCCTAATAAATTACAATGAACAATGAAATTTTAAAGATATTTGATGTTGTGAACGTAATTCATCAGCAGTCAGTGTTAACGCAAAGTGTTTCAAATACTCTAAATAGTCTATAAAAGTAAAGCTTACAAAATTTTTGAAAAGAAAGTCAAACGTTTTGTGTAATGATTTGTCTAAAAGTATGAAATAAAAAATATTAGGGAAACGTTTGGTGCACCTCATTTTCTGTTCATGATTTTGAGTATCATTCAAAGGCACGTAGAACGTTTCTCTGATCTACTTACTTCTTTTACACAAATCATTTCATAAAATATTTGACTGATTTCTTCCATTTTTGAATTTCAAGTATTATTCAGAAAGTGTGATCTTACTACCTTCTCGTTTGCCTACCTAACATACTTGATTCGAAGGAAGCCTTTTTGACATTTAAATACCGCGCCAATGTATCTTTTTATGTGCGAAATAGCTAGGTCTTGAACAGATGACATTTTTGACACTTCATTTACAGCAGCTTTTTGTGAAATATTTCAATTTTTCCTCAGCTTATTAATTAAGTTTTCATTAATTACCCTGATTACTTTCAAGTAGTTAAATATTTTCATGCCAAACTAGATCTCATGCTGGTCACTTTGATAACCCATTTACCTGTTTCTCTCCCTTTGTTTGGCTATGAAAATTTGGACAAAACCTCATGGTGTAAGTTATAGGGAGTCTTGTTTTCACTCTGCTCACGCGTTTGCAAAAACGTATCGAGTGTTACTCATATGATAAAATAGTCCTTTCATCGTGCTGTCATTTCCAAAATTCTTCGTTTCAATATCTTGAACCTTTTATGAGATACAACGATTTTTACGACCACTTGATTGCCGAAGTGCTGGAAAGGTTCGGACACACCGCGAGCAACCTGTCCACGGATATAACAACCAATATCTCCAGAATGAAAAGAGATATCATTCTGGTTTCAACTTTAAATACAATTTAAATATATTGGTTACATTTCAAGTGCAATAATGTTTGTCCATAAATGAGCTATATGGGAAGTCTACACAATATGATTTCACCTCTGCAAATTCTGAAAAATTTTGTGCAGCCATGTACTCAATTTCATGCAGCACAGTAACTTGATGAACAACAAAAATAAATTCTGACCTTTATCATTTAAGGATATCAAGCTATAGGTTGCGTAAGAAGCAAATTTTTTCGCCGAATAGTTTTCTTAAAATAGGATGTTAAGTAATTTATAGCTGCCATCGCGTCCACTCCACTGCTTTGCCAAGACGACACGTGGCTGTCGCGCTGTGTCGCGCGTGCTGCAGCAACAAGATTCAAACACGTTTGAGCTCAAATGTCTCCAGTTGCAGCTGGAGACAGGCATTGGCACAGAGGTCGCTCACGTATGACACTTCCATAACTTCACCTACGGTTGCATTTTGTCGCCTGAAGCTGTTGCACGCTATCGCTCGCTTCTGTCGCTCACGTAGGACACGGCCTGAAAGTTTTTTTTCATGTGTACTGCCACAGTGTAGTTTGGTAATTTGCCGATAGTCAGGGCCAATCACCAACATGGCAAGTTCAGGTGTGGAGCAAGCTTTCTGTGTGATGGAGTTCGACAAAAACAAGTGTGCTACAGCTGTTCAACAGATGTTTAGAACCAAGTACAGTAAGAAGCCACCAACAAGGAATGTCATTTACCACTGGCACAACAAATTCATTACAATGCGTTGCTTGAAGAGAAGCGGACATCCCAGTGTGAGTGAAGTGAACGTGGAGCGCGCAAGAGAGAAATTCATGAGGCCAAAGAAATTGGTGTATCGTGCATCCCGTACACTCAAAATGGCTCCAATGACAGTGTGGAAAGTCCTGTGACAGAATCTGTATATGAAACCACTCAAATTGAAGCTGGTGCAGAAGCTCAATGACGACAACAAAGACAAGCATTTTGAGTTTTGTTCGCAATTTCAACAATTGAATGTGGCTGGGGATGGCATTGTTGATCACTTAATTTTTAGCGGCGAAGCCACTTTTCACACTAATGGGAAAGTGAACAGGCATAATTGTCGAATCTGGGGTACAAAGCATCCACACAAATGCGTTGAATTTGAGCGTGATTCCCCAAAGGTAAATGTTTTTTATGCCTTGTCACATCGAAAACTGTACGGGCCTACCTCAAATGCAATCAGACTCTCCGTTCATCTTTCAGCAGGATGGGGCTCCGCCCCATTTTCATCATGAAGTTCTTGGGTACCTGAACACGGAGCTGCCGCATCGATGGATTGGCCATGCTACAGAAGGGGACAGCTATTTCATGAAATGGCCTGCCCGATCACCAGATCTCACTCCGTGTGACTTTCTTCTGTGGGGACAGATTAAAGATCTGGAGTATGTACCGCCTCTACGATGTGATGTAGCAGAGCTCCGGGAGAGAATACAGGAAGCGACTGCCACAGTCGACGATGTCATGCTGGGACAGGTATGCCAAGAATTCGATTACCATACTGACGTCTACCTGATCACTCATGGTTTGCATATCAAATGTTTGTAAAAAAAAAACTTTCAGGGTTTCTCTTCAAAATGCAATATGTATAACATCTGTACAATGTTTAGTTGTTGTGCAATAAATAACTGAAAGTGTTCCTGGACCTTATGTACACCTTGCATAATTATGAACGTTTTGAGACAGGAAAAACATAAATAACATAAAACAATTTCGTAAGCAATGGAATATTTCCCCTGTTCCTTGCCTGTCAATGAAGTTTTGCCTTATTCAAAAACCACTTAAAAGATTATGACACATGAAACAAAGGAATATGGAGTCATTGGGTGCCGTGTCCAACAACAGTAATGCCTCATTTTTAATAAATTTCTTATAGTTAGTATCACTGCCAATATAACAGGGTTTAGGTTTTATTTATTTGCATTACCCATTCAGATCTTGATTCAGCAACTGCTTATCTGGCGACGACCATTTCTACTGTCAAAGACACAATCTGTGTGTTCCCTAATTCCCCTTGATATTTAATGTTTGCTCCCATCTACAAACACATTTGAATGAAAGCATTAGAATAAACTTCGAAATGATATCCTACAACTGTGCCCATATGGATGGCTTATTGTTAAAGCAGGGCACCAAGATTCCTGAGATCTTCACCCTGTCCCTTTATAAATGCCCAAAAAATTATTTCATTCCCACATGATGCTCAGAATTTGACTTAACGTTAGAGCATTTATATTTACCTCTTGTCTAGCTTCTACATGCTCGCAAAGTGTGTCTACGTGAAAAGTACATGTACCATCATGCAACACAATGATTGAGAAGTGATTGTGATTCAGAGCTCACTCAAGGTATTTACTAGATATGTAACAATGGTAAAAATAATTATGCACAGCAAAAAAGTTGTGGTGAGGGTAGTTAATATAAATAGGAAAATAAAAGGAAGATAATGCACAACAGCATTGAAAACACACAAACATGGAATTATATGGTTAACTGATGTGGATTGTTCAAACTGCACTCCTCTACTAAACAAATGTTTCAACATACTGCCTTCTCCTTCCAGACAAATAACGAATTCCAAGCAGAAGCAATGTGCTGTCTTCAATTATTAGGTAAATGGTGAAGGAAGGTGGTGGTCTCAAGTTGTGCGACAATTTGGCGTGAGAGAATGTGCGGAGATGATATTAATTCCATGTGGCTCAACAGCATGGTGCAAGTCTCTTAATTACAGGCAACTTCAGTGACCAGCACATTCCTAACCTACCCCAGTAATCTTACATTTTAACGCGGAATATGAACCAAGTAGCATTCCTCACAATCTTCACATTGTTGTAAGTACACTAAGTTATAGTCAGACTGAGTCTGTGGTACAACTGGGATTCAATCCTGCGACAGAGGTTACATTATTGACTTTAAACAGATAAAGAAAGAGCCTTTTAAAAGGGAAAGATAGATAACTGACAAATAGAGCAGTGGAGGTTATCATCTATGAACAATGAAACTGAATGTTAACATGTGCTTGGGTTGATCCACGCAACAAAGACTGAGCTTGCTGTACAACTGAGCTGCAATAATGTTATACAAATGGTGACAATCTCAAAGTAACAGAAAATACGAGCGGAATGCATACACCAACCACAGATACCAAATTTGAGTGAGAGAAGAGTGGAATTTTAGTCTGATCTGTTAAACACACTCAAAGGCAAAACCAAAGAAACAGAGTCCCCCCCCCCCCCCCCCCCAAGACAAAATAAGGGAACATTCAGATGCTCTGAAGCGAAGCACCAATTGCTGGACTTTTGTACCTCTTCTCTGTGGCGTAAGGCATACCAGTGACCAGCATAGAAAATTATGACTTTTGTTACAATTATTATTTTGTTTTGTTTTGACTAGGATACCATTTTCTATGATTTATTCCATAAAAGATCTTTCACTCTGCAGTGGAATATGCACTGTTATAAAATTTTGAGGCAGATTAAAACTGTGTGCCAGACTGAGACTTGAACCTGGGACCTCACCCTTTGTGGGCAATGCCCTTACTGACTGAGTTAGCCAGGTATGAATAACAAACAATCCTCAGAGCTTCACTTCTCATGAGCGTGGGCCATGAATTGTGCCCGGATTGTTCATTATGTAGGAGATTTGACGAGAAACAGATGGTTCTGGATTTCAGTCCTGGCCTGGCATCCAGTTTTAATCTGCCAGTATGTTCTTCCCCGACTTTCTTTTACATGATCCGGCCATAAACAAAAGGCAGTGTACTCAGACACCTCAGAAGCTTAGAGAAGCCATTATGAAGAGAAGACCACACAAGATTCTTAAAGTAATCCAAATTCACTCTTTACAACACAAATGTGCACACTTCTTTGGTAACAAACTGTATGAGTAATAAAAAGGGCTGGTCTGTGGTCTTCCAGCCATCGTAGAGCCTAGACTTGCAACCTCTGACATCTACCAATGTGTGGAGCCTTTGAGGACAATGATCTGATCATACACACAGCATCGAAATGGTCCCATCACACGGACTATGATTTTGTAACATCGACCAAAATATAGTGATTACTACTTGTAATGGCTGTTTTGTTTACACCATCTGTAGTTCAGACTGCAAATTTTTAAGTACCACAGTAGGCAACACTCTCAAGTTGTTAGTGATGGAAGTAAGAGTTGTGTAGCTCGCTCCAGTATGTTTGTGTATTGAAACAGATGGTAGATTGCAGATGTGTTTGTTTTCAAAAGTGGTTTATTCCTATAATGCCTACATTAACTAGAAGACTGAATATGTTTTGTTGTACTTGTAGTTGTTTCATACTGAAAACACATTAGGCCAATAATAAAATGAATGCTGAAGGATATTCCACAAAGCAAAGAATGAAACTGTCTACCCTAATATGCCGTCTGCCATTAGATCAGTCTCTCATAGAGAGGCATTAACAACACCAACACCTACATTAGAATGGGGAGATTTGTACTCCAAGGATGTAGTAATGGCAGTGATTCAACTGAGGATGTGTCTTGTAACTTCAATCTTGCTTACCAACCTGGAAACTCTAAGAAACCCCACTAAAACCAGCAACATGAACTTTATGACTTACTTAGTTCTCTCTAAGCAACAAGTTGAACTTCTTGATTCAGTTTTTAATATAGATCAGTTCAAATCATAAAAAGTTTTGATTTCTAGTTCCACTTAGCAGTTCTGGTCTATAAAACCATCATCAACACACAGCATGGAGCCAATGTGAAGAACTGGCTAGTGCCTATCATAATGTGCACTCACCTGGAGCCTTCATCTGAAACTGGTAACCAAAACTAAAAAGAATCAAAACGTCTCACATTCAGAATAGACTAAGAAAAAGTTTTAATCATCACCTTGAAAAAATAAATTTATGTCATTAATTATTTGTTTATTTGCAGTCCCCACATTACAGTACCATGGTACTCCACGAGATGAGCCAAAACAAAACAGTGTGGCTCATACAACTAAGGCAGTGAGGTGTGGGAATTTTAATTTGAACCAAGATTGCAGGCATGCACCTGGAAACAAACAAAATACTAATTATGTAACTTTATTTTTTTCAAGGTGATAATCAGAACGTTTTGACTACTGCTCACTGATGGACTTATTTTCCTTTGGACAGCAATTACCATCACAATTCCTTCTGCAGTACCCTTAATTCAAATTAGAAAGTACAATTTAGTAAAAGGATTATTTGATGATGATGGTTTTAGGGTACTTTCTAGAACAAACAGAGCTGGAATGATGCATATACATATAGAAAACGAACACTGAAATGATTATTTCTTCCAGCTCATGTGTGCCTTGTGATTCAAAACAGTTTCTCTTTCCTGTGGTTCATTTTCCTTTTCTCTTGATAAAAGTAATGCTTAAAAGTTATGATAGCTACACCTACAAAATCTGTTTCTTAACTTAGGTGTATATTGGTCCTGATCCATTAGTTGTTATTTGAAGAACTGGTCTGTAGATTCCTTACTTCTGCTTCTAATAGGGATGATATTCCTCAATAAAAACACACTCACTGTCATTTGGAAACTACTATGAAGCAAGGAAGATAGTGTTCTCTTTACCTCCACATTCCATGACATTTGCCAAGTCCAATTCCTCCACTTCCCTTCGGGTTTCAATCTTCTTTCTGAGTTTCTTGCACTTCTCTATAGTTGGTCGCCCTGAAAATATTAATTGGACTATGACAATATCTGGAGTGTAAAAGTATCTGCTGAGTCTTGAATGAAGATCTCTATTATTAGTTTACAAATATGTGCTGTTCCAATGATGAATGGTAGTGTTAGTTGTGTTATAATAATGCTTGTCACTGAAGTGAATGGAAAAGCTGGCCACATTGCTCACATAGATGTGCTTTATGGCTACTCGAGTGTGTTATTTAACTGCAAATCACTAAAAATATATTGAAAAGTACAAAAAATTGTTCATATATAGAATGTATAAGAATGTTCACCAGAAACAAACAATCCTATTCCAGGCAAATACTGGGTGGTCCCCACCGAAAGACCACAGCCAAAACTTTTGGATTTCCTTATTCATTACTGAGACAGTTTAACTGAAGAATTTTCATTCTGTATTACCATTATTATTTTACATTGTTAGTTTCAGCCTGGAGTATCATTTATGTACTGATAACAGTCCCACAAGTAACTCACTGGTGGTGTTTGACCTGATTATTGAGATCACAGCTGGAAATCTGTTTTTCTTTAATACTTATTTTGGAAACTGCCATTCCCATAGACTATCACATCATGTAATCTATTATTAACGTTGGGACCGGTATTGTGAGTAACCAGCAGCAGATGAATGTTCCCAAAATTGGATGAAAAAGGAACTCCACAACTGGCCTCACTTCAACTTATGTTTAAGTATTGTTGTTCTGACTACAACAATTGTGAACACACATACTAATAAACACAAAAAAATTAGCCTCTGGCTGCAAGGCTGGTTTCCAATTTATTTACTGCATTATTTATTTCGGGACTACCAGCCCGTGCATCTGACGGGGCTCGTGTCGCGAAATCGATAATGGAATAAAGAAATTAAAAACCGTACTTTCAGCCAGATGCTAATTCATTTATAATTTCAAAAACCAAAATGGTGTTGGTTTAAGTCACTGCACATTAACTAACCCATAGCCAAACTTAAGGACTCACAGTCTTCACATGTGGAATTGTGACTTCTTAAACGCAGGCTGCAGTCTAAAACAGCAGCCCTGAAAATGCTGGCCCAATGAAAATCATTAAAACTATGCACTACTGCACTTAAAGCTGTAGTAAATTCACTGTTTGTGAGTTTCACGATGTGACATCCATGTGGAATGATCTGTGAACATCAGTGCAACCAGGTTGCATGTGCTATATCTACATAAAAATGCTCTTGTTAATGGAAATCAGAGACACAATCTTGACTCCCACACAGCACAGAGATATACATATAAACAGACAAACCAAGTCACATACTGTTCACAGACTGTACACAACTAAAAACTCCTTACCTTTGAGACCATTCTCCTCAAGGAGTGATAGCAACTTCTGTGCTCTCGCTTTGTTACTGCGGCAATCCTTCCACAGATCTGAATAGTTGTGAACACGAATACCTGCTATCTTCAGGTATTTCTTAAGAGATATAATTCGTTTGTCCTCATCTGGTAGCTGTCACAATTCAATTAATAAATAACACACATGAAAATAATGAAAAAAATATAGACAGAAAAATGCATCTATAATTAAATTATAAATAGTGGACAAACAAATATTGCATAATTGAAATACCATTATTTTGAATGAAATTTTATGCATATGTTCTTCATACAATAAAATTACACAGTCCATGCCCAAGTCGATAAAAATTCATCTTTTACGACACTTTTAATGGAGGGCTACAAAATACTGTGTGAGATCTACGGCAGCTTCGGTCAAATTTGAGACAGCTTAGAACTGAAACTGTCTTGATGCTTCACAAAGGGAAAATAACCAACTGCAACAATTTTTTAACCTTCTTGTTACAGCAATTGTTTTTGGAAACACAACTTAGTTTTAATAGCTTTTTGTAGTTTAGTGGAGAAGTTACTGCTATGAATGATAATTAACTGCATAAGTTATTTGTGAGTATTTTATAACTTCTTATGATACAAACATACTGTCAATTCTTTTAATCAAATCGGAGCGTTGTTTGATTTCATTAGGAAGAGGCAATTTTTTGCACTAGAAAAGATTTGTTTACTTTGGAGAATCTCTGGATGAGGTTAAAAATGAGCTTAAAAATACTACTGTTCAATTTTCACATACTATCATGTTAACAAATGGATTTTGTATTAGAAATGTAAAAATATTTGTATAGTAGTTTTATGTTAATCTGAGTATGAAATACAGATTTTACAAAAGTTTTATTGGTTTTACACAGTCCACTTAGAGCATTTTCATTCTGGTTAATTACACTGCCTTGAAAAATGCTAAAATCTGGCTTTCTCAACATCAGAAAGCATTTGTTCCTCCTTGCCAAACATTGTTGATATAATGACTTACTGTTTAAGATCCCCCCCTCCGCCTGCATTCGAAGAAACTCACACTTTTTGTCTCAGTTTTTTACTTCAACTCACTCAATAGGTTATCATTGTCAACACAGCACTGGCATTGCAAATAATTATAATTTTGCTGTATCGATGTATCTGGCTTAACCTCTTCCCCCTCCCAAAATGTTCCTTTCAGTTTTCTTGTTTTTCTGTTTTGTCATTTACTGTAAAGTTATTCAGTTCTTGTCTAATAATTTCATCAGGAATCCTGCCCAATTTTGTGCGACCTTTAACTGCTAGTAAACATTTTATTTCGGGTGTCTGAGCACGGCTAGAATCTCTTCTTCATAATACAAGGTTTCACTGTCAAGCATCAGAACAGGCCCAGCCATCATCTTATGGAATTTCTTTTTTGTCTCTCTTTATGTACTTTTTAATGTTCTGCTTACTGTCCTTTTTTTTCAATTGCTAAAAAAGGTTTGACGGCATACGTAATTGTCCAAAAACCCAACTATGGAAAGTCTTAAGTAAGGGGAATTGTCTGGATCCATCTGATGCATTCTGGCTAATGTGCACTGCATATTAACTGTTGGTGGTAGTCACCAACAATTAAAATACAGTGGACATTATTTAGCTTGTGCCTGGAAATAAATATACGTGAATCCATCTAGTACTTGAAGAAATACGTCTGCTCAATTGTTTAGCCAATTATTTCCACACTAAATTTTCACTGTAAAATAATTTCTTGTTTATGATTAGAGATAAAAAAAAACAGCAAATTACAAAATTACAGCACGTAAAAATAACAAAACTGTGTCAATGTTAAATATAAAAATACTTCACAAATGTTGATAGTGGCATGTTCAACATAATTTTTGAAACTTTATACAGTCTTCAAAACAGATAAAATCTTTTCTGGTACATAAAATGAAAACAAAGAAACTAAATATTTACGACATCAAACTATGCACAAATCTGACAAAATTTTTGGATCACAAATTTACATGTTCATTACTTCTAGAATGCTAATGCTCACAAATAACTGTAACAGATCGCAGAACTGAAAACTAGTTATTTATCTACAGAACTACCAAAGTGTACTCACTATACTTTGCTCAAAAATTACTGCAGTCACAATATGGTTCAAAAAATGTCATGATTGATTTTTCTGCAAATTTTGACCTAATGTAGCATGAAAACTGTCAATGACTCAGTCTTGAAATTTTAACACTGTGTGCCAATGTCTCAGAAGTCAAAAAACATTTTTCAGCCTGTTCGTCTTCTTGAACACTTAAACACAAAACACAGATTTTAGATGCAGAACTATTACTTGGAAACTTCCTTCCTGTCACATGCCCAATATCACACTCCAACAACAAAACAACTGAACTCTACATCTCTTACTCTGAAAATTTCAAAATATAATTCGTTTTGGAAAAAATAAAAATAAAAAAACCACACACACACACACACACACACACACACACACACACACATACACTCAAAGAACAATTGTTTACAGAACTACAGGTTATGAACATAAATATATACATTATCCCCACATCAGTTTGTAAGTCAATTACTTGAACTTTTTGGAGAATTTCACAACTCGACCAAATCTGATAACTTTCTTTTATGAGGCTGTTGATGTGTGAGTAACTCATGCACTGGCTAAGTGCTCTGTGTGTTATCCTGTAGACCACATGTGTTTGAGTTCACAAGGATGTAGACAGGTCTCAATCTGTTATGTGAAATGCTTGTTGCCACATCCTAAATTTTTAGAGTGAAATATTTTTTTTTCTCCAAGACTTCATAGGGCCCTTCACAGGGAAGCATTAGTTTGGTTTTCACTTTGTCATTCCTCTCAAATATACAAGCTGCATTATGCAGATCTCTGCTAGCAATCGGCACTTCCTTTACCTTATGGGAACATTATGAAGGGCGTAATTTATCCATATGCTGGTGTAACTGAGAAGTGAATGCTGGTAGATCTATTTGTAGTTTATTTTCCAACCTTACATTGAAATCACCAGACAGTGTTAGAGTTATGCCATACAGCAGCTCCACAGTTGTTGAGCTATTTTCTTCTCTTGCACAGCAACATAGTCCTCAGAGAACTGTCGGAATTATGTCACTCCATTTAGTTATACAATGCGCTCTTATGACTGGCTTCAATGTTTGTCGGAATCTCTCTATTTTTCCATTTAATTATGGATGGTATGCTCTAGTTTGAGTTAATTTAGAACTAAAAATCTTACTAACGCATGGAACAGTTCTAATTGGAAGTGTGCTGCTTGGTCAGTCACTATTTAGTTAGATGCTCCAAATCTAGCGATCCAGGAGTTATTAAATGCTCAATGCCATGATTTCTGCTTGAATACCATGAATTGGAATGTCTTCTGTCCAGTTACTGAACCATTCAATGCATGCTAAACAGTATATGAATTATATGAGAAAAGTACCAACACGACTGTATCTTGAGAATGTCTTTATCCTATCACACGACTTAGTTCCGGTGGCACATTACCACCGTCCTCAGCCTGCTGCCAAAAGAGTATTTGGTTTCCTTGACACATATACTGTGGGATCCTTGTTACTAACACACGTGGACTAGCTTTCATCAGGAGTCTATACTTGACACCTTGTTGTCTCCAGTGTAATGGATCACAGTAAATGTATCAAATAAATCAAATCCTCATTTGACAGTGGGCATGAGAATGGCGGTAATGTGCCACTGAAACTAGTCATGTGATAGGATAAAGATATTCTAAAGATACAGCTGTGGTGGTACTTTTTCCCACATATATCATCCATTCAATAAGATGGACATCCATGAATTTATTATGAAAAGAAAAGTTGCTACTCGCCGTATAGCAGAGATGCTGAGTCGCGGATAGGCACAACAAAAAAAAAAGTCTGTCATAAATAAAGCTTTCGGTCATTATGGCCTTCGTCAACAATAGAAAAACACACACACACACACACACACACACACACACACACTGCAGTGTGGTTTCAGTTGCCTGAGACAGCAGTCGTGTGTGTGAATTGGGTTTGCGTATGTGCCTGTCATCTACTGTTCACAAAGGCCTTAATGACCGAAAGCTTTATTTGTGACAGTCTTTTTGTTGTGCCTATCTGCGACTCAGCACCTCCGCTATATGGTGCATAGCAACTTTGCTTTTCATAATATTGTTACATTCCAGCCTGGATTTTCTACTGTTTGACATCCATAAATTTAGTATATGAACTCATCTGAGGGAGGCAGGGAGCCAATTAGATCAATGTGTATCACCTCAAATCGTCCATCTGTGCTTGGAAACTGGCCAACAGCAGATTTAGTATGTCTAGTAACTTTTTCATTTGGCATGCTATGCACGATTTTGCCCAGTTTTGGATATCTCATTTTATGTTTGACCAAATACATCTGTATGTGAGTGATTCCACAGATCTAAACTGATGCAGAATATAAGGACGAATGTTACTTGTTGTTACATCACACCATAATAATCTTCCACCAGGATTTTCATGCTGTTTAAAGTTCAATGATGATGAGAACTAGAGCAAAGTTTCTCAAGTTCTCCATCACTCGCTTGTGCACCTGCTATCTTCTCGTAATCAACTGGTACTGCTTCTTCCAGTCTGGATATGTTGTCAGCCACACTGCTTTCTTTTCCAGAAATGTGTCTGATATCGGTCATAAAATGTGATATGAATTGTAGGTGGACACAACTGCGTAGGGGTTACTTTATCGTTTCGTTGTTCAAAAGCATGTATCAAAGGAGCACGGTCAGTGTACACTGCAAATGAATGTATTTCAAGGCGGCACTTAAAATACCTAAATGCTGAGAAGTTCCCTATCATAAGTTGAATATTTCTTCTGTGATGGTGAGAACGTTTCGGAGTAAACACCAACTAGTTTCCATATTCATTCTTCTTTCTGTTGCAGCACTGCTCCAGATGCAAAATCTCAAGCATCTACAAATAATGCAAGATCATTGTTTACATTTGGTAATGTTAAAAGGACTGCATTTGCAAGGTCCATTTTGCACTTCTCAAACTGTTTTATTGCGTTTTCTGTCCACTGTGTGCTTGTTTTGTCACTTTTCTTGGTGTTCTTCAAGTAATCACTTAGAATAGCTTGATGTTCTGCAACACATTCCAAATGCATTCAGTAAAAATTCAGTATGCCACAGTAGTTGGAAATTAGTTATCACTTGTACTCGTTTTGGGTCTGGTTTCGTACCTTTTGGAGTAAACACATGATCTAAAACATTAATTTCTTAAACTCCAACATTAATCCTCAAACCAAATTTGTTCAACTGTTCAAACAGGATAATTAAATTAAATTAGATTACATTCACTTTTCGTTCCAAAGACTCAAAAAATGAATTGGTTCACAAGGGTGTGGAATATGTCAGAAAGTATAACATAAAAACATAAAACATTTGAATACAATACTTATTACCCAGACCATTTGTCAGGAGATTGTCAAAATAGGTGAATAAAATGTGGAAATTTGCTGATATTTACAGAATTAATATTCTGCCAGAATGAAACATTGTTATGCAGTAATAATAAATTTATCACACACAAAATACCTAATCTAGACTGTCGTGACTAAGTGCTGTCAAAACTGAAACTTAACAGATATTTTTACTTAAGCTGGCTTAACAGTCTTTGTTAAGATATTCATCTATAGAGTGGAAGGAGTTGCCTATCAAAAAATCTTTCATCCTCTGTTTAAGCCATGCTTTATCTGAAACCAAGTTTCTAATGGTTAATGGCAATTTATTGAAAATGTGTGTTTCTGAATATTTGATCGCCTTTTGGACCAGGGTAAGTGATTTTAGATCTTTATATAGATTATTCTTATACCTGGTACTGAGTCTATGTATTGAGCTATTGGTTGGAAATAGAGATATGTTACTTGCAACAAATTTCATTAGGGAATAAATACACTGAGAAGCACTGGTTAAAATACAAAGTACCTTGAACAGGTTTCTACATGATGTTCTTGAATTTACACCACAAATGATTCTTATCATTTGCTTTTGCATGCTAAAAACATTTGCTTGGTTTGATGAGTTACCCAAGAATATGATCCCGTATGACATAATAAAATGAATGCAAGCAAAGTATGCAAACTCTTTATATCTCCTGTATCAGACATCATTCTCATTGCAAATACAGACTTGTTTATGCACTTCAGCAGTTCTGTCGTATGCCCTTCCCAACTGAATTTATAATCGAGTTGTAATTTCAGAAATTTAACACTGTCAACATCTTCAATATGTGTCTTCATATGTTATACACACTTTGGAAGGAAATCTCTTACAGGTTCTGTACTGCACATAGTGGGTCTTTTCAAAGCTTAATGGCAGTGAATTGGCTTTAAAATATTTATTAATGTCAACAAAAATCTGATGAGCAGCTATTCCTAAATCTGTACTTGACTTGATACTTATTGCAATGTTTGTATCATCTGCAAACAAGACAAACTTAGCATCTGGCGATGTAACAAACGAGAGGTCATTAATGTACACAAGAACAGGCAATGGACTCAAGATGGATCCTTGAGGAACACCACATGTAGTTAATTCCTAATCAAATGAAGACTGACTGCTCACTGCCCAAGTATTTTGCAATGACACCCTTTGTTTCCGGTTAGTTAGATAAGACTCAAACCACTTTGCAGCACTGCCAGTGACATCATAATATTCTAATTTAGTTAAGAGCTTGCTGTGGTTCACACAGTCAAAGGCTTTTGACAGGTCACAGAAAATGACAGTAGCTTCTAATTTATTATGTAATGAATTAAGTACATTCTCAGTGTAAGTGTAAGTAGCTTTCTCTATATCAGAACTCTTAAGAAATCTAAACTGTGACTTGGACAATATATTATTTGCAGTTAGATGCTTAAGGAGCTGCTTGATCGCAACCTTTTCAAATATTTTCGAGAAAGCCAGCAAAAGTGAAATTAGTCAATAATTTGATGGTATCTCTTTATCCCCCTTCTTGTAAAGAGGCCAAACTTCAGCATATTTTAGCCAGTCTGGAAATGTCTCGCTGATAAGAGATTGATTACACAAATAACTTACGACAGAACTCAACTCACATGAGCACTCTTTGATTAACTACGTTAATATGCCATCATACCCACAAGAATACTTTGATTTTAAGGATTTTATGATGGATGCTACTTCTTTGGGAGACATGTTATTTCCATTTTACTGAAGTTATTTTTAAAGACTGGTCTCAGATACTCCATTGCACCGTTCGCCGAACCTGATAACCCCAAGGTGTCAGCAACAGAAATAAAGTGCTTGTTTAAGAGGTTTGCAACACTACATGCACTTGTTACCAAAGTCTCATTTATTTTTAGAGCTATCTGTTCCTCTTCTTTTCTGGCCCCACCTGTTTTTGTCTCCACTATATCCCATACAGTTTTCATTTTGTTGCCTGATGTCATCCTCTTTTTCTCATAATAAAGCTTCTTCGATTTCTGGATTACTTGCTTCAATATTCTGCAGTATTCTCTGTAATGCATTAAAATGCTAACATCAGGGCTGCTCCTAGATAGTAAATACACTATCCTTTTTGTCCCACATGATATTTTTATTCCTTGTGTAATCCATGGTTTATTTTTTGACTTCTGTGTAATCTGAGTTACCTTTGGGAGAAAACAATTTTCAAAATAATAGAGGTAACTTTATTAATGAAAACTTTGAGTCAGAAGTATTGTAAACATCTATCCAGTTCATGTCTTTGAACCATTTCCTGAATTTCTCAATTTTTGACTTATTTATTATGCTCCTGTACTTGGATTTAATAGATTTTTTTATCCTGATAAGTTTCAACTTTTAACACAAGATGCTGCATGTCATGATCAGATGGCCCATTTACTATTGGTTTTGTGCTATGACTTTTTTCCCCTAGATTTGTCTACAAAAACATTATCAATAGCAGTTTCAGAGCATTTACATATCCTAGTTGCAAAGTTCATACAAGGAACTAAATTGAATTATAGTGTTACTGACTGCAATAATTGTTCACTGACAGGGCTTTCGAATAAATCCACATTAAAATCACCAGCAACCACTATTTTCTTGTTTTTTACAAAGAAGTTAAAATTTCTTGAAGTGATCTCTATATACCTACTATTATAAAGGACTTATGAAATACCACTTTTGTTGCACATGCTTCTAAGTGCTGCTCCGAACAAAATTTATTAATATCAATATTCTTGAAATCAAAACAGTTTCAGACAAATGTGGCATCTCCTCCTTTCTTGACATTTTCTCTACAGAAGTAAGAAGTTAGCTTGAATCCTGTAACATTTAACGTTTGTATACCAACATTATACCAACTGGTTTGCTCAACTCTAATTCTAGAACACAAATAAGCAACTCATTAAGCTTACCCCTTAGTCCTCGGATATTCGGATGCAATAAGGATAACAGATTTTGTGCACTGGCTGAATTACAACTGGATGAACCTAATTTTCCTGTCCATTTTTGAGTATCTCTAGTTTCAATCAGAGGCTGTCTGCATGAATTGTGTAAATTAAAATTTGCTTTCTGGCTGCCTGTTTTATCAATGCGTGTGTCATTTCTGTCTCTGAACATCTTTTGTTTCTGCCTCCCTACCGTAAAAAACTGCTGTTCTGTCACTTGCAACCACTGGTACTTTACCACTTGTGACAGTCCCCCCCCCCCTCCCCCCCACCTCTAAGTTATTTGCTATTAGCCCTTTCCTGCTGAGGTGAAGGCCATGCCTAGTTTAGTCCCACCTGCTGAGTCGACAGGAACCACACTGATATGAGACCCCATACCAGACCCAAGCAGCCATTCCACCTCCGTATTAACTCTCCTGACAGAACAGTTTAAATGAGACTGGTCATGGTGCCTCAGAACAGACACAAGCCCAACACCATTATGTCTCACTGCTGAAACTATCTTTAGCAGGTCACTCTCAACTGAATAATTAGGATTCCTATCTATGCGGTTGCCCACCTCATCCACAATTACCAGTCTCTTCCTTTGTAAGTCTTTACAAAGTGAACCTATATCCTCTATCACCTGACCCAGACTTGCACTATGTTTAAAAAAACTTGTGACCTGGTAACCTGATTCTAGTTCATCCTGCAACAGTTGGCCAACATCTCTACCATGTGAACTACCGAACAACAAAACTTTCTTCTTCTTCACAACTTTTTCTGACTCCTTACTTTTCTAACACTTTTTTGAAAGTTTGTTGTGTCCTGTCTACTCCTACATCTACTTGTAGCTCGTCAGTTTCCAACAATGACAACAGATCAAACCTGTTTTCCACATTCACAACCACATGGTCTGAGGGCATCCTATTCCTATTTCTTCTATAACCTTTTGCCACTTCCCACCTCTTTTTTCCCTCTTCCCCCCTTAACCTGTTCGGATCTTGTTTTGCTTTATCTAGTTCCGCCTGAAGGGCAGAAGTCTTCTCCTCCTGTTCCACTATATTCCTGTCTCCACAGCAAATCCTATACAACCAATGAGCCTTGTTTATTTCCCCAATTCCCAGACCACTACAGTAACCCACATGAAAGAAACTGCGACAACCCTCACACCACACCCCAGAACTAACAATCCTATGGCAAGTCATACACTTCCCACTCATGGCAAACAAATTTTAGCTTTAGGCTAAGTTAAAACAAGAATAACTTCCTAGACTACTTGATTAGTACATTACATTTCTTAGACAGTTTAGGCCTAACGTTTGGATACTAATTCAAAACTTCCAGAGAAACAAAAATGATTTAACCTGTATTGTTTACATGATGAAACAAAAAGTAAACAAAGAACTGAGCCTGCACTATACAATATTTTCACTTATTTCGAAATTTTTCACTTTGCTTACTTACTAGAGAATCAAACGGAGAGCATACAAGAAAACACTAATAACACAAACTTTACTTTATTGAAATAATCACGTAACTTACAGCATATAAAACGTAAACAAATCCTAGTCCAAAATTCGCACCTACAAAATGTTTTCTTTTTCTGGAAAATACGCAAAAAAAAGTGAAACCTTCAATTGATAGCTTACAAGAGGTATTAATTTAGTTTTTTATGATGTAATATTGCCTCAATTAATTGTTATTACTCGAACATTTATATTTACAAGAGCTGTGAATGTACAGCCTCAATTAATTGTTATTACTCGAACATTTATATTTACAAGAGCTGTGAATGTACAGCACTCATCAACCAAAAAGTTGAGTATGTTGTTTTGGAGAGCTAGAAGCTATCTGAACATCATCTAAATACGCAAATCAGAAATCTAAATCTCTCAAAACATAATTCATAAATCTCTGAAGGGCACTGGGCACATTCCTGACGTCAATGGCATGAAACTGAATTCATAAAGTCCAAAAGGTGTGCACAGCACTCTCTTTCCTTATCACTTTCAGGTAGTGGGATTTGGTAACATGCTTTGAAGAGATTAACTTTCAAAAATTTTTCTTGTCCAAAAGGACACAATTTATGTGAGGAACTGGATAGCAGTCCGGAACAGACCTGTCATCAAGACGTCGTTAGTCTTCACAAACATGCCAGTGACCATCTGGCTTTTCTACCATGTGTAGCGGACTAACCCACTGGGATTTAGAAGCACAAATTATATCATGATTCATTAGGAACTGGAATTATTGTTTAACCAACTTTAGTTTATGTGGCTCTAACCTGCAGGCTTTTGAGTACACTGGTGGGTCACTGCTGGTTGCAATATAATGTTTAACATCATGCTTAATTTCTCTCGGAGTAAGAGTGGGTTTTGTCAGGTCAAGAAATTTTTTAAGTAGTTCAGAGTAATTACAGTTAGCTTGGAGTGAACTGATGGAATCAGGCAAATCAACTGCACATTGCAGGGCAGCCACATGTAACTGAATATTGCTGTCAACTAATAATTTTCTTTTCAGTTCTATAAATGAGCTCAACTGATGAAGAAAGTCTGCACCAATTATATTTTTTGTGGTGTTACGCTACAATGAAAGGTCACTCAAAACTATGTTTTAAACATAAATTAATATTAATAATTTTGATCCATAAGTTTTAACCTCAGATCCATTTGTAGCATAAAGTTTGTAGCCTACTTCTTTAACCTTATCCTTGGGACACACTGGTTGGTTAGTTGGTTTAAAGGAGGGGGGGGGGGGGGGGGGACGACGACCAAATTGCGAGGTCATCGGCCCCTTGTTCCCAGTAAAATAATTACACAAGGGAAAGAAGAAAAAAAAGGAGACATACAGCAAAATAACAGGAGAAGGGAAGAACCGGAAGAATGACAGAAGGATAACCAACACTCAACATAATGCTGAGATATTTCTCTTTAACTGTTTGTCACTGTACTTTCTACTATATTTAAGAAATGATTATATTAAATATATTTGCTACCTGTGACTTATCTTTTATAGCCCTTCCATTCAGTTTAATAGTGATGTTACCCTGTCCTGTGGTTGGTTGTCTCATATTCACTACATTCCATATGGCAGATTTAAGAACCCAAAACATGATTTCTTCTCAGTCAGAATAATGTCCCGGGACTACATTGGTTGAATCTTGAAGTACAACTTTCTGCATTCTTTTGGTTAGATATGACAATACCCAACAGTCAAATGACTTAGATGGGGCACAAAAAGTACCAAACAGCACTATTTTGTTACTTAATGCACGTAAAATTTAAGGAGTGAACATTTACATGGCATTCTCAGTAAAGTAACCCTCCTTAAACCCAAACTCTTGGTTTGCTGAAGATATTATTGTCGCTCAGGTGAGGTACTATTCTAGAATATATCTCCATCTCAGTAGTTATTGACATATCTCTTGTCACCTTCTTAAAGAGGGTTTTAACAATGACATAGTTCAGTTTAAAAAATAACAGCTCATTTGGATGTGATGGTGTTTCCAACAGAGTGCTGAAGGTAAGATTTGTTCGCATGTAATAAGCCCTGTCATATCTGAAATATGTAATACATCACAATTCAGGGCATTTTGTTGAAATTACTGATTTCTGACATTATGTGCATGTTCCTTGAGTTTTTAATAAGTTTTCTTAGTAATTTTGTAGCGTTTTTGTAGTGTGCAACTACTGCAGGATCTATGCTTGTTTTTGCCAACGGATACATTTCCCTTCTCCTTTCACAAGATAATTCAAACCCTCTTGTGATCCATGGTTTTTTACATGTCTGTTTAATCTCCTTTTTGATTAACTTACGTGGAAAGCTGTTTTTCAAATAATGATATGAATTTGTCAATTTGTCATGGAACAGATTAAATTTTATGTTAGCATTTGGTTCACTATAAATTTAAGCCCAGGTTATCTCTAGTAAACCATTCTTAAAAACATCTGTCCTGGAGTCATTAATTATTCTGATTTCCACTGAAGAGTACACGTAATGTAATGCACTATTTTATTTACCCTAACTAACTGTGCACCATCGTCAGGGAGAGAATTTATAATTAGGTAAAAAGCAAAGAAAATATGATCATTTAGGATCCTACTGTCTTTATCCACCCGTGCTGGCAAGTTAATTACCGAGATCAAATTGTAAGATGCAAATAAGGTTTCCAGACCATTCTTTCTACCAGTGTACTCCAGAAAATCTACACTGAAGAAATAAGGTTTCCAGATCATTCTTCCTATAAGAATCCTCCAGAAAATCTACACTGAAGACACCACAGACTATTAATTGCTTGCTGCTGTCTAAAAGATAGTATAGTAAAAGATAAAAATTCCCCATAAACCGTTCAAAGTTTCTCAGTAGGGATCTATAAACCGTTAAGTGAACTATTTTTCATTGTCAAATCACATGCACACAGCTCATGTATTGATCACTACAAAATCTACTTGTCTCAATGTTTTAGAACTTGTGTTCTGTCTTCATAGATGTAACAATTTCTTTTTCCCATATAATTTCTGCAAGAGTAAGATGCTGGGGTGCAATCTTTTATAAGTAACTTTTCTAGCTCTGTGGTTATGTGGTGCTCAGATAGGCACTGGATGTCTATCTTTCCCAAACTCTAAGTTTTCCAAACAGACAAGAAGCACTTCTACCTTATTAATCAGTCCTCTAATATTTTGATAAAATAAGCTAACATTACTTATCTGAGCTTTCTTAAGAATGTTGGGGGCTTTGACTATCTATCATCATGGCTTGAAATGAGAGACTTTCTACTCGAGATTCTTCCCACCCCACTGGAAGTGGTCTTCCGTTGCCTATCCAACCTTCACAACATTCTAGTCCATCTGTAAGCCACTTCCAATCCCAACACCTTGCCACAAGGATCATATCCTGTGGAAGATCCATGTGCAAGACCAGTTCAATAGACCAACATAGAACTACCAATTTCTGTCCTGTCATAGGTGTACCCTACACCATCAGGGGCTGTGTCACATGTGAAAGCAGAAATGTCATTTACCAGCTCTGCTGCAATCATTACATAACTAGAGATGAGATAAAAGAAATTATTCAGGTAGTGAAGGGAGACAAAAATTTAATAGTCATGGGTGACTGGAATTCGAGAGTAGGAAAAGGGAGAGAAGGAAACATAGTAGGTGAATATGGATTGGGGGTAAGAAATGAAAGAGGAAGCCGTCTGGTAGAATTTTGCACAGAGCATAACTTAACCATAGCTAACACTTGGTTCAAGAAACATAAAAGAAGGTTGTACACATGGAAGAATCCTGGAGATACTAGAAGGTATCAGATAGATTATATAATGGTAAGACAGAGATTTGGGAACCAGGTTTTAAATTGTAAGACATTTCCAGGGGCAGATGTGGACTCTGACCACAATCTATTGGTTGTAAACTGTAGATTAAAACTGAAGAAACTGCAAAAAGGTGGGAATTTAAGGAGATGGGACTTCGATAAACTGACTAAACCAGAGGTTGTACAGAATTTCAGGAAGAGCATAAGGGAACAATTGACAGGAATGGGGGAAAGAAATACAGTAAAAGAAGAATGGGTAGCTTTGAAGGATGAAGTAGTGAAGGCAGCATAGGATCAAGACGAGGGCTAGCAGAAATGCGTGGGTAACAGAAGAAATACTGAACTTAATTGATGAAAGGAGAAAATATAAAAATGCAGTAAATGAAGCAGGCAAAAAGGAATACAAACGTCTCAAAAATGAGATCGACAGGAAGTGCAAAATGGCTAAGCAGGGATGGCTAGAGGACAAATGTAAGGATGTAGAGGCTTATCTCACTAGGGGTATGATAGATACCGCCTACAGGAAAATCAAAGAGACCTTTGGAGAAAAGAGAGCCACTTGTATGAATATCAAGAGCTCAGATGGAAACCCAGTTCTAAGCAAAGAAGGGAAAGCAGAAAGGTGGAAGGAGTATACAGAGGGTCTATACAAGGGCAATGTACTTGAGGACAATATTATGGAAATGGAAGAGGATGTAGATGAAGATGAAATGGGAGATACGATACTGCGTGAAGATTTGACAAAGCACTGAAAGACCTGAGTCGAAACAAGGCCCCGGGAGTAGACAACATTCCATTAGAACTACTGACAGCCTTGGGAGAGCCAGTCCTGACAAAACTCCACCATCTGGTGAGCAAGATGTGTGAGACAGACGAAATACCCTCAGACTTCAAGAAGAATATAATAATTCCAATCCCAAAGAAAGCAGGTGTTGACAGATGTGAAAATTACTGCACTATCAGTTTAATAAGTCACAGCTGCAAAATACTAACATGAATTCTTTACAGACGAATGGAAAAACTGGTAGAAGTCGACCTCGGGGAAGATCAGTTCGGATTCTGTAGAAATGTTGGAACATGTGAGGCAATACTGACCTTACGACTTATCTTATAAGAAAGATTAAGGAAAGGAAAACCTACGTTTCTAGCATTTGTAGACTTAGAGAAAGCTTTTGACAATGTTGACTGGAATACTCTCTTTCAAATTCTAAAGGTGGCAGGGGTAAAATACAGGGAGCGAAAGGCTATTTACAATTTGTACAGAAACCAGATGGCAGTTATAAGATTCAAGGGGCATGAAAGGGAAGCAGTGGTTGGGAAGGGAGTGAGACAGGGTTGTAGCCTCTCTCCAATGTTATTCAATCTGTATATTGAGCAAGCAGTAAAGGAAACTAAACAAAAATTCGGAGTAGGTATTAAAATCCATGGAGAAGAAATAAAAACTTTGAGGTTCGTCGATGACATTGTAATTCTGTCAGAGACAGCAAAGGACTTGGAAGAACAGTTGAACAGAATGGACAGTGTCTTGAAAGGAGGATATAAGGTGAACATCAACAAAAGCAAAACGAGGATAATGGAATGTAGTCGAATTAAGTCGAGTGATGCTGAGGGAATTAGATTAGGAAATGAGACACTTAAAGTATTAAATGAGTTTTGCTATTTGGGGAGTAAAATAGCTGATGATGGTCAAAGTAGAGAGAATATAAAATGAAGACTGGCAATGGCAAGGAAAGCATTTCTGCAGAAGAGAAATTTGTTACCATTGAGTGTGTCAGGAAGTCGTTTCTGAAAGTATTTGTATGGAGTGTAGCTATGTATGGAAGTGAAACATGGACGATAAATAGTTTGGGCAAGAAGAGAAGAGAAGAGAATAGAAGCTTTCGAAATGTGGTGCTACAGAAGAATGCTGACGATTAGAGAGGTAGATCACATAACTAATGAGGAGGTATTGAATAGAACTGGGGAGAAGAGGAGTTTGTGGCACAACTTGAAAAGAAGAAGGGACCGGCTGGTAGGACATATTCTGAGGCATCAAGGGATCACCAATTTAGTATTGGAGGGCAGTGTGGAGGGTAAAAATCATAGAGGGAGACCAAGAGATGAATACACTAAGCAGATTCAGAAGGCTGTAGGTTGCAATAAGTACTGGGAGATGAAGAAGCTTGCACAGGATAGAGTAGCATGGAGAGCTGCATCAAACCAGTATGAAGACCACAACAACAACCAACCAGCTGTCCATCAGGATGAATGGCCACTGCCAAGCCATGGCCAAAAGCAAAGTAGACCACCCTATGGTACAACATGCAGCTGAACATAGCTCACCTGAATGGCTGCTTCACTACTTGTGCCATCTGGATTCTCCCCCTCCACCACCAGCTTTTCTCCACTGTGTAGATGTGAGTTATCCCAACAACACATTCTGCACTCCCGTAACTATCCCTGCCTCAAACGTACCCTACAACCTCCATGCAACAGTTTCCACCCCCTATGTTCTATCACCTCCTCGCCATTCTTGTCTCCCAAACTCTTTGTTTGCCGCCCTCTTCAAACACACTCATCCGTCATGAAGGCTGGGGCCAAAAGGTTTATGAAACTGTCTTTTAATTGTGCCCATTTGCAACTTAACGCATCTTGTGTACAGTAAATAGCAATCTATCTTTTCCAATATTGTTTTGTATGTACAGATCA
Source organism: Schistocerca serialis cubense (assembly GCF_023864345.2). NCBI lineage: Eukaryota > Metazoa > Arthropoda > Insecta > Orthoptera > Acrididae > Schistocerca > Schistocerca serialis. The sequence continues at coordinate 506,659,527 of NC_064646.1, read as the reverse complement.
CCAAGTGGTAAGATCAGCATCTTTCTGAAAAAAAAAAAAATGGCAACTTACTAAGAATGAATGTGAAGAAAAACTTTGTTATATGTGGAGACTACAATACTTACATGAGAAAAAGAATCAAAACCAAGACAAAATTGTGAAGAATTGTCAATACAATACAATGTGGAGGCAACAGTATCTGCTCTCACAAGAGAGATTTCTCGAAGTCAGACATTTATTGACAGCAGCATTACTAATATTAGTAGGTGTAACTATGAGTCACATGTAGCCCAAACGGAAATGTCTGATCATCATGGACAGCTGATTTGCTTCCACAGAAGCAAGAACATAATATCAGAACCAAAACAACCACAGAAATCAGGAACATCAGTGAACAGAATGTTAACACCTTTAGAACAATATTAAGCAGGGAAGCCTGGAATGAAACCCTACAGGTGCAGAATACAAATGAAAAGTATGATTCATTTATTACAATAAGTAAACACCTTTTATTGTAGCATTTCCCAAAGTAAATTGACAAGAAAAGCTACATGGACAAATTGGATTACCAGTGAAGTAACAGAACTGCAAAGGAAGCTGCAGGATCTGAGACAGAGAGATGAAGCTGAAAATTATGAAATGCTACGAAAGAATTATAGAAAAATAATAAGAGAGGTAAAAGCAAAAGGAATTAATGGCACCATAATGAACTCAAAACAACAAGATAAGGCAGCTTGAAATGCAATTAGTGGTGAAAGAAAGGAAAAAACTGGTTCAAACAAAGAAACAGATATCAGGTCAATGAAAACAGACAACACAGTGGTTACAGATGGTACAGAAATATCTAACATATTCACAAAAACTATATAAATGTAATAGAGAACTTAAAAATTGGAAAGAAATAGTCCACAAAAGAAGGTTCCTAAAAATATATCTGAAAGCAAAGATTCTGTAACTTACCAAACGAAAGCGTTGGTACATTGATAGAGACAGTAACACACACACACACACACACACACACACACACACACAGTCACATAAAATGAGCTCAGGAAAACTATACAAAAACTGAAATCTAAGAAATCAGCTGGTGATGACGAAATATCAAATCATATAATAACACAAGTGAGTAATCAAATAATCTCACCATAGCTGGACATAGCAAACAGCTCTTTCATAGATGGAATTTTTCCACAAAAATGGGAGATAAACAGGGTGTTACTAGCACACAAGAAAAAGGATGAAGACGATCCCAACAACTACAGGCTGTTGTTGTTGTGGTCTTCAGTCCTGAGACTGGTTTGATGCAGCTCTCCATGCTACTCTATCCTGTGCAAGCTTCTTCATCTCCCAGTACTTATTGCAACCTACGTCCTCCTGAATCTGCTTAGTGTATTCATCTACAGGCTAATTACACTGATATCAGGTTTCTCAAAAAATACTGGAAACATTTATGTATAACCTGGACAAATACAACAGTCTTATACCATCACAGCACGGTTTCAGAAAGAGTAAATCTACGGGAACTGTGATTGCCAGTCTGACAGAATATATTATGCCGTCCTTCGATGAGAAACAAGTTGTATCTCCAATGTTTCTGGATCCCTCCAAAGCATTCAACACTACTGACCATGAAATACTGATAAGAACATTGGAAAACATGGTATTCAAGGGTAAGCAGGTGAATGGATGGAATCATACTTATACAACAGGAAACAATATGTATCAATAGGGAATGCATATCAATCAGAACCCAAAGACATCACATGGAGTGCCACAGGGATCTGTAATGGGGCCACTGCTGTTTAATCTTTTTGTTAATGACATAGGTATTGAAGATAAATAGAAAAAAAAATTGTATTGAATTTGACACGACAATACTGGACAATGATCAAAATGTGGTACAGCTTGAGAGAAGAGCATATGTATCTGCAGACAGCACAGCTCTGTGGCTCCTGCTAATTGGACTGGTTATAAACCTAAAAATGACTATGTATGCAGTGTTCAGAAATAAAGAGAAGGTGGTGCAGATGGGTTTAGAGGTGGATGAAATGAAACTGGAAGAAGTAGAATCCACTATGCTCTTAGGCGTTACTATGGATAACGAGCTGAAATGAAAACAACATATTAATTCTGTCAGTAAGAAACTCAGCTCCGTAATATTCATAATGAGGCAGCTATCACAGTATGCAGACAAACAGTTTCTGTACACAATATGCCATAGACTCTTTTAACCACACCTCAGTATGGAGAGAGAGTGTGGGGAAAGTCAAAACATTCAAGAAATAAAAAGGGTGTTCACATTACAAAAAAAAAAGTAATCAGGATCCTGCTAAGAAGGCAGGCACCTGAAACATGAAAAACTGCTTCAAAAGACTAGACATCCTAGCTTTCACACCCTTTGTCTTTAAATATGTCTGCTTGTATAAATATGTCTGCTTGTGTCTGTATATGTGGGGATGGATATGTGTGTGTGTGCGAGTGTATACCCGTCCTTTTTTCCCCCCTAAGGTAAGTCTTTCCGCTACCGGGATTGGAATGACTCCTTACCCTCTCCCTTAAAACCCACATCCTTTCGTCTTTCCCTCTCCTTCCCTCTTTCCTGATGAGGCAACAGTTTGTTGCGAAAGCTTGAATTTTGTGGGTATGTTTGTGTTTGTTTGTGTGTCTGTCGACCTGCCAGCACTTTCATTTGGTAAGTCACATCACCTTTGTTTTTAGATATATTTTCCTACGTGGAATGTTTCCCTCTCACACGCCCACAACACATGGAGAAAGAATGACATACGAAGCACACCTCACCAACTGACAATGCTCGCCAGTTCTTAGATATCAAATTACTAAGAAGTCTGTTTAAATGCTGCGTTACATTGTACAAGACACTAAGCTTTCAAAGAACCTCAAAGACTATCTGATGGAAAAGGAATTTTATAGTGTTGAAGGGTACTTATTACATTAAATTTGTGTATATTGTTACTTATAATCAATGATGTTAGAATGTAAGAAAAATGGTTAGGAAGTATGTGATAATGAATGTTTTCTATTTTTTGACATGTCCTATATCACACGTCCATTCACTGCACACCATGTAATCATACAGGATCAAATAAAATTCAATTCAATTCAGTTCAATCAGAGTTGAATGTCACTGGCCTTAACCAAGTTACATATTTGATGCCCAAAAATACTCCTCCAAGTTGCTGTGCTTTGTTCTTAGAATTTTATTTTTTTCATGGATAATGTATGGTTTTTGCATTTTTCCTGACATGGCAAAAATATGCAATAGTGGTTGTGCTCAATACTTAATTCATGATTGGAGCTACTTCTCTGTGTTGAATCAATGTCCCTCTCCCTGAATGAAGAGAATCTGAGTCCAGATATTAGCCAGACTTTCTCTCAGCTTCCACTGCAATTGCCTCTGACCCACTGTAAAGGAAAACTAGATTCATAATGTAAGAATATTTTTTTTGGAGAGAATTAAATTTTCTGATCTATTGTGCGCCATTGATAAACCTCCTCCCCTTGTTCATCCAGTAAATCCTCTCCGATTGTCACCTAGTTGTCATTTATAATTCTGTGAAACTTTACTTTTCCATTATTAACTACATATGACTCACAGAGACACTTCATTTAAGCTATTTGACCATTGTGATCACATCTGTTTACTGAAAGACAGGATGTCTAAATAATTCGTTACCCATTGTTGTGCTATGTGCTTCTATTCTGGTTTGCATTATATCGGTGTGGAATAAACCTGATCGAGGCATCAACAGCTGTATGTGCCGTTGATCAGTAGTATCCAAGTTCAAATCAATACTGAAATCTCCACACGAGTTCCCAGTTGCTTCTATTAATTTTTATTAGCATCTCTAATTGCTTGATAAAACATTTCCTGTTGGAGCCACTAATTGTAGGTTTTTCTAGCCTATCACTAAAGAACAGCACTCGAAGAGCTGTTCAATGCAGCACTCATTTAGTTTTTCGGCCACAGGCTTTATTTCTCTTTTCGTGTGTATAGTCACTCCCCATTTCCTTATATCACAATACAATAATGTGACACAGCTTTTATCCATTTCTTCAGTTTATGTAATTTCCCACTAACGATTTGATACGCATAGCACATCTGTAGAAATACGTACCGATTTTTAAATTTCCTGTAGTGATGTGAGAAACATCATTTTCCTTATTTAACAGGCTTCTCTTGGTTTGATACAAAAATCCAAATGTATGTTGACTTTTTGTGCTGCTCAAGCTGCTGTTTTTTGTTTTACCACTAATTTCTGCTACTATGTTTATAGTTTTCCACAGCTCTGTGTTTTCAGAACAATTACCATAAATAAAGTTTTAGTGACATTACTGGAAATGACAAAAATTGGACAAACTGTACAGTAATTAGAATTAATGCTTTTGGAAACTGGACGCTACTTAGCCCTGCACGTAGCTTAGACATATTGGTTACTAGGTATTCACTACTCAGGGAATATGGTACAAATCATTTTTGTTGTCGTCTTCAGTCCAACGGCTTGTTTTACATGGCTCTCCACATGTGCCTATCCTGTGAAGCCTCTACATCTCTGCACAGTACTACAAGCAACATACGCCTGAGCCTGGTTACTGCACTGAAGCCACCAACTTTCCTTCCATTACTAATTTAACTATTCTCTGATGTAATTCACTATACTAATTAAAGCAGAAAAATGTAATATATGTGAAGAAATGTATGTTGTCATTTGAAGATGGGTTATGGTCCTAAACTAGTAGAGGGGAAACAAACTGTTCACATTCAATACAAGTGAGGTTGACTCTAATGTTTTAACTCCTTTTAATACACTGTGTAACACAAATTTGCTCATAAAGTATATCAACATTAATTACTCATAAAAATGTGGACATGCGGATGTGGGAACACGAGAAAAAAAAATAAAGCAAAAAAATTACATAAAATAACACTTATGGAAAAACGATTCAGAAACAAAGGCTTTTTGGTTAGAATGAGACAAGAGGGAAATACTGGAGAGAAGGACAGAAAAAAAGTAAGAGGGGAGGGGCGAGGCATTCACAACACCCCACACACACAGAGGGACCCACTAGGTGACGAGAAGAAAAGAGAACAGAAGCAAGTTGACAATGTGCTGCAGGCTGCTTGGAGGCAACAACAGAGTCTGTGAGGAGTTACTACTATACACGTTGAGGGATTTGGTGTCAGTGCACCCACATCTACAGCTACATCTACATGATTACTCGGCAATTCACATTTAAATGCTTGGCAGAGGGTTCATAGAACCACAATCATACTATCTCTCTACCAATCCACTCCTGAACAGCGCGCGGGAAAAACGAACACCTAAACCTTTCTGTTCGAGCTCTGATTTCTCTTATTTTATTTTGATGATCATTCCTACCTATGTAGATTGGGCTCAACAAAATATTTTCGCATTCAGAAGAGAAAGTTGGTGACTGAAATTTCGTAAATAGATCTCGCCGCAACGAAAAACGTCTTTGCTTTAATGACTTCCATCCCAACTCGCGTATCATATCTGCCACACTCTCTCCCCTATTACGTGATAATAGAAAACGAGCTGCCCTTTTTTGCACCCTTTCGATCTCCTCCGTCAGTCCCACCTGGTAAGGATCCCACACCACGCAGCAATATTCTAACAGAGGACAAACGAGTGTAGTGTAAGCTGTCTCTTTAGTGGACTTGTTGCATCAACCTTTGACTCGCTTTCCCCACAATATTATCTATGTGGTCTTTCCAACTGAAGTTGTTCGTAAATTTAACACCCAGGTACTTAGTTGAATTGACAGCCTTGAGGATTGTACTATTTATCGAGTAATCGAATTCCAACGGATTTCTTTTGGAACTCATGTGGATCACCTCACACTTTTTGTTATTTAGCGTCAACTGCCACCTGCCACACCATACAGCAATCTTTTCTAAATCGCTTTGCAACTGATACTGGTCTTCGGATGACCTTACTAGACGGTAAATTACAGCATCATCTGCGGACAACCTAAGAGAACTGCTCAGATTGTCACCCAGGTCATTTATATAGATCAGGAACAGCAGAGGTCCCAGGATGCTTCCCTGGGGAACACCTGATATCACTTCAGTTTTACTCGATGATTTGCCGGCTACTACTATGAACCGCGACCTTCCTGACAGGAAATCACGAATCCAGTCGCACAACTGAGACGATACCCCATAGGCCCGCAGGTTGATTAGAAGTCACTTGTGAGGAACAGTGTCAAAAGCTTTCCGGAAATCTAGGAATACGGAATCAACTTGAGATCCCCTGTCGATAGCAGCCACTACTTCATGCGAATAAAGAGCTAGCTGTGTTGCACAAGAACGATGTTTTCTGAAACCATGCTGATTACGTATCAATAGATAGTTCCCTTCGAGATGATTCATAATGTTTGAATACAGTATATGCTCCAAAACCCTACTGCAAACCGACGTCAATGATAGAGGTCTGTAGTTCGAAGGATTACTCCTACTACCCTTCTTAAACACTGGTGCGACCTGCACAATTTTCCAATCTGTAGGTACAGATCTATCAGTGAGCGAGCGATTGTATATGATTGCTAAGTAGGGATCTATTGTATCAGCGTAATCTGAAAGGAACCTAATCGGTATACAATCTGGACTTGAAGACTTGCCCGTATCAAGCGATTTGAGTTGCTTCGCAACCCCTAAGGTATGTACTTCTAAGAAACTCATGCTAGCAGCTGTTCATGTTTCAAATTCTGGAATATTCCATTCGTCTTCCCTGGTGAAGGAATTTCGGAAAACTGCGCTCAATAACTCCACTTTAGCGGCCTGTACCATCGGCACTGCGCAGCAAAGGTATTGACTGCGTCTTGCCGCTTGTGTACTTTACATACGACCAGAATTCCCTCGGATTTTCTACCAAATTCCGAGACAATGTTTCATTGTGGAACCTATTAAAGGCATCTCGCATTGAAGTCTGTGCCAAATTCTGCGCGTCTGTAAATTTTAGCCAATCTTCGGGATTTCGCGTTCTTCTCAACTTCGCATGCTTTTTCAGTTGCCTCTGCAACAGCGTTCGGACCTGTTTTGTGTACCATGGGGGATCAGTTCCATCTCTTACCAATTTATGAGGTATGAATCTCTCAATTGCTGTTGCTACTATATCTTTGAATTTGAGCCACATCTCATCTACATTTGCGTAATCAGTTCGGAAGGAATGGAGATTGTCTCTTAGGAAGGCTTCTAGTGACACTTTATCCGCTTTTTTAAATAAAATTATTTTGCGTTTGTTTCTGGTGGATTTGGAAGAAACGGTATTGAGCCTAGCTACAACGAGGATCACTAATCCCTGTATCAGTCATGATGTTCTCTATTAGCTCTGGATTGTTTGTGGCTAAGAGGTCAAGTGTGTTTTTGCAACCATTTACAATTCGCGTGGGTTCGTGGACTAACTGCTCAAAATAATTTTTGGAGAAAGCATTTAGGACAATCTCGGAAGATGTTTTCTGCCTACCACCGGTTTTGAACAAGTATTTTTGCCAACATATCGAGGGAAGGCTGAAGTCCCCACCAACTATAACCGTATGAGTGTGGTATTTATTTGTTACGAGACTCAAATTTTCTCTGAACTGTTCAGCAACTATATCATCGGAGTCTGGGGGTCGGTCGAAGGAGCCAATTATTAACTCAGTTCGGCTGTTAAGTATAATCTCCACCCATACCAATTCACACGGAGTATCTACTTCGACTTCACTAAAAGATAAAAACTACTGACAGACACAAACACTCCACCACCAATTCTGCCTAATCTACCTTTCCAGAACACCGTCTGAGACCTCGTAAAAATTTCTGCAGAACTTATTTCAGGCTTTAGCCAGCTTTCTGTACCTATAACGATTCCAGCTTCTGTGCTTTCTATTAGCGCTTGAAGCTCAGGGACTTTCCCAGCACACTTTCCCAGTCCATGCCACACAGCCTCTGCTACTCGTGTAGCCGCCAGCTGAGTGTAGTGAACTCCTGACCTATTCAGCGGAACCAAAAACCCCACCACCCTATGGCGCAAGTCAAGGAATCTGCAGCCAACACGGTCGCAAAAACCGTCTGAGCCTCTGATTCAGACCCTCCAACCAGCTCTGCACCAAAGGTCCACAGTTGGTTCTGTCAACGATGCTGCAGATGGTGAGCTCTGCCTTCATCTCGTAAGCAAGACCGGCAGCCTTCACCAAATCAGATAGCCACTGGAATCCAGAGAGAATTTCCTCAGATCCAATGTGACACAAGTCATTAGTGCTGACATGTGCCACCACCTGCAGCTGGCTGCACCCTGTGCTCTTCATGGCATCCGGAAGGACCCTTTCCACATCAGGAATGACTCCACCCGGAATGCACATGGAGTGCACACTGGATTTCTTCCCCTCCTTAGCCGCCATATACCTAAGGGGCCCCATTACACACCTAACATTGGAGCTCCCAACTACCAATAAGCCCACCCTCTGCGATTGCCCGGACCTTGAAGGCTGAGAATCATCCTCTGAAACAGGGCAGGCAGCTGCATCTGGCTCAGCCAGAGACAGTACCTGAAACCTGTTTGTCAGACGCACTGGGGAGGCTTTCTGACCAGCCTCCGGGGACGTCTTTCACTGCCTGCCACGCCTTGGAACGACCTCCCAATCAACCACAGGTGAGGGCTCAGCCCCACTGCAGGCAGCAACCGGGGCAACCACAGCGGCAGACCGATCTGGGGACAGACGGGACGAGGTTGACATCCCCGTGATATCCAAGTCTGGCTCCCCACAGTGGTGCCCATTAGCAACAGCCCGAAGCTGCACGACCGAAGTCAGTGCCGCCTGCAGCTGTGAGCAAAGGGATGCCAACTCAGCCCTCATCCGAACACAGCAATCACAGTCCCTGTCCATTCTAATCGATGTTGAACAACAGTTACTGAAACACGAGTCCGTGCCTAGATAACGCAAGGGAAACACGCAAAGAATGTATGAACTAACCTGTACAATGCCTAACGAGTGTGCTACAATCTGCCTGAATTTACGATTACAGTAACTAAAACTCGAAATTACACCTCCTATACGAAACTCACGTGCAATTTAAGTAAGAATCTACGAAGTAAACACAGAAAAGAAACTATATACGTATCTTTCTGCGCTGTCGATGTGCACCAACTGGGAGCCCACGCCACACTGGTCTCTGAGAGCCTACTAGACAGACAAGTGCAACTGACGTACCAAAACAAAACAAATGCCTAATGACTACACTACAATCTGCCTGAATTTACGATTACAGTAACTAAAACTCAAAATTACACCTCCTATACGAAACTCACACGCAAAGAATCTACAAAGTAAACACAGAAAAGAAGCTATATACGTATCTTTCTGCGCTGTCGATGTTCACCAACTGGGAGCTCAGGCCAGGCTTTCTGGTAGAAGGCTGTAAGGAAGGCAATGTTCTGAAGAGAAGAGTTGGCACAAGTAGTGAGTTTTGTGTGGACAAAAGTGTACAAATAAGATGAAGTTCGGTACTATGACAGAGAAGCAAATTTTTGAAAGGCTTTGCAGCATAAGTGTGATGTATAAATGGAACAATGGTACACAGAGTTGCAGAAGGAAAGGGTGGGTGCTCATTTAAGGCACTCCAGGAAATATGGCACACCACACATTATAAACGTAAACTGTGCATTCGTGAGAGATTCTGAGCACAACTAACGTATACGGCAGTCGCCATTATGAGCACTGTCACCATCAATAACAACTGAAAATGGACAATTTGATTCCATCTTGAGCCAAATGCGGGGTTAGATCCATGACACACATACAGAAAATGGCGTAACTGATGCTCAACTCTGTCTAGAATATGGGATGGATGTCACGAGTAAGGAGATGATGTATTGCTGGATGTGACAAAATATATACTGGGGTGACAAAAGTCATGGGATAGCAATATGCATATATACAGGTGACTGTACTATCACATACACAAGGTATACAAAAGGCATTGGCAGAGATGTCATTTGCACTCAGGTGATTCATATGAAAAAGTTTCTGACGTGATTATGATCACACAATGGGAACTAATAGACTCTGAATGTGGAATGGGAGTTTGAGCTAGACGAATGGGACACTCCATTTCGGAAATTGTTAGGGAATTCAATATCCCGAGATAAACAGTGTCAAGAGTGTGGTGAGAATACCACATTTCAGATATTACCTCTCACCAAAGACAATGCAGTGGCTGACAGCCTTCACTTAATGACCAAGAGCAGCAGCATTTGCACAGGGTTGACAGAGCTAACAGACAAACAACATTGCACGACATAACTGCATAAATCAGTGTGGGATGTAAGATGAACATGTCCATTAGGACAGTGTGGTGAAATTTGATGTTAATGACTACGGCAGGAGACAACTGGCACAAGTGGCTTTGCTAACAGCACCAGATCACCTGCAGCACCTCACCTGGGATTGTTACTGTATCGGTTGAACCCTACACAACTGCAAAACTGTGACATGGTCAGACGAGTCCCGATCTCAGATGGTAAGAGCTGATGGTAGGGTTTGAGTCTGGTGCAGACTCCATGAAGCCAAGGATCCACATTATCAACAAGGCTCTGCAGAAGCTTATGGGACTCAATAATGGCATGAACTGTGTTTACATGGAATCAACTGGGTCCACTGGTCCAACTGAACCAATCATTGACTGGAAATGGTTATGTTCAGCTACTTGCTGACTGCTTGCAACCATTTGTGGACTTCATGTTCCAGAACAAAAAATGAATTTTCACAGATGACAATGTGCCATGTCACCAGGACTCAAATTTTCATGATCGGTTTGCAGAACGTTCTGGACAAGTCGAGCGAATTATTTGGCAGCCCATATCGCCCAACATGAATCCCATAAAGCATTTATGAGACACAATCGAGAGATTAGTTTGTGCACAAAATCCTGCACCAGTAACATTTTCACAGTTACGGGTAGCTACAGAGGCAGCACGGTTTAGTATGACTTTTTTTGTCATCTCATAGTAGTAGACTTGGTGGTTTAGTAAGGGATATCGAGACAGTCAATTGGATATGTTACTTGAAATTGTCACCATTGTGACAATATAAAAGTTTAGTGAACAATGAATGTGTGATCTACATTCAATAATTAATACTTGCACTACAATTTAGCTTTTGTGTGGTCATAATTAACTAATTTAAAGTAAATAAAACAAATGTTATTTTTTATTTGGAGAAATTAGTATTATGAAGTCAGTACAAAATGTTATCGTTTCTCTCATTAGTTAATGGACAGGAATGGTGTAATTTGATTTGCAGTGTCAGTTCATTTAACTGGAAATTTTGTAATTGTTATATTGAAATTCAAAATACAACTTCTCACAACTGTGGTATACATAAAAGAATTTTTTTCAACAGTATTGAGAAAAGGAAAGTTGCTACTCACCATATAGCGGAGATGCAGAGTCACAAAAAAAAACTGTCACAAATACAGCTTTTGCCCAGTAAGGCCTTCATCAAAATTAGATGACAAACACACACGTACACACTCGTGCAAATGCAACTCAGTGTGCAGCTTACTGGCCAAAAGCTATATTTGTGACAGACTTTTTGTTGTGCATCTCCATTATATGGCAAGTAGCAACTTCCCTTTTCACAATATCGTGAATTTTTTTTAAATATAAAAGTTAGAATATCTTTCGTACAGGAAAGGAAAAATAATTAATAAGACAGCTTGCAACAAACTTCAAACTAGTGTGCAGTGTACAACATACTTGGATGTGCAAACGATTGGCAATCCAGTCCAACTGAATAAAGCAGTTAAAAGTAACACCATTTACATTCTATATAAAAGGAAAGATTACACTGCTCGATTCTCATTCAGAAATCACATTCGAATGTCAGTCACTTGTGAGAATATCAGGCCAAGCTCTATATAAGAAGGATAAATGTCCAACAGCATGTGTCGGACTTTGACAGTGGCCTGTCGAAACCTTAGTTCATCGTTCTGTGATATCTCTGTTCATTTCCATTGGTATCCCACGAGTGACAGAATATGGAACTGATGTATTCAGGAGGGCTACATGTGACAACATGCAGGATCTCAATGGCCTCGTGCAATTAACACTGAACAGGACAGGGAGACTGTTTATTTTGCAGAGGCATACAGTCACATCACGGTGGACTTGTCTGCAGCACGACAATTATCCACACTGACAGTGGGTCATAGGGTAGTATGAAATAAAAATAAAAAAAATAAAATAAAATAAAATAAAAAAGCAGATGATTCTCAGGGCAAAAGAACATTCTTTGAGAAAGTTCTCAATTTTGTATGGATAAAAAATTTGAAGATTATTCTCTGAGCAGGGAGTTGTTTCTCACTATCTCCCCTCCTTCTGCAGAAGGTTCTCAGTGTGCATTGTCTGCCACATGTAGCACGGAACACTCACTCAAACGGGCAAACTATTCGCTAGGTTTGCAATAAACCTGTTGCTTTCCTGATCTGCCCACTAATTTCTAACATAACAAAATATAAGATTTATGCTCTGAGCAATAATGATAATGAACATCTGAAAATGCCAGTGACAGAGATGTCATGTACACCTAAGTGTTCTCCTAGATCAGTCCGAAGACCAGGGTCTGCTAAAGAGCACAAAGAATGTTTTCATTTTCGCTTCCTTTGGAAAGTGACTTCTTTCAAAGTATCTGGGAAGGAAGTTCACCAGCCAAATAATGTTGTTATTGTTAAATCTTTACAAACTTGCACAGCTTCTCTTCTCATTCTTTTTTGGGGCTACATTCACCTTTCTTTGCCTCCTGAGCGACATAAATTCTGCCACTTTTAGAGGGGGGCGGAAAGCTCAGTAAAGCAAGGCCTCGACAGAACTTATTTAGCATGAAGTAGGCTACAGAGCTCACTTCAAAAAAAGGAAAATTTTCTCTGTTTGTGAGAAACTTCTCTAGTTTAGTTTCACTCATACGAAATTAGAGAATGTCGTTTGTGTCAAGCAACTTCCCTCAACCTTTCACTCGGGCTGAGAAAATTCTCAGGTGAAGTACACTCTCTGACTCACTTTATTTGTGCAAAAGTGAGAATGTTCTCCAAAATTCTGGGAGTAAGTACATTCTCTGTGTTGTTCATACAAACCAGTGTAATATCATCTGGAGCACTGTAGGCCATCAGCACGGGACATATTGCAGCACCTTCCCAGGGCTTGGCTAGAGAGGTGAGCCTGCTGACAGCATTGGACACAGGACTGGCAACAGTTTTATCCCCAGACGAGTCGCAGTCCTGTGTTCAGTATCACAATGATCGCATCTGTACGTGAAGGCTGTGAGGAGAGTAAATATTGCCAGACTGAATTCATCATTGTCATACAGGCTCAGCACGTGGTATGATGCATGTCATTAAGTACACTGATATGATCTCCTGTGGTCTGCATAGCCATTAATTTCACCCATTAAATTTCTAGCAAAGGCTAGTGGTTGTGCCCTATTTTTGACACCTCCACGACATTACCTTCAAATGGGGTAATAAGAGCCTACATGTTGGCCGTGCTCGTCCTGACCTACCTCTATACAGAGAGTGTTTGGCAGTTGATCTGGCCAGTGCATTTTCCAGACCTCTCACCTACTGCAAACATCTATTCACGAATTGCCAAAAGACTGATACGCCACCACTTGTCACCCAGTGTGACTGATGAACTTTGGTGGAGAGTTAAAGCACCACGGTATGACATATCCCTATATGTAATTCAAACTCAGTTTGACACAATGCTCAGCCTGAATGTTGCCAAATGTGGCTGCCGTGTGTACTAAATTTATACCACTAAACTAAATTCTGTATTCTTCATACCATACTGCAGATGAACAATAAGTAAAATTTCGTCATTTATTATATTTCCTAGAGTTGAAATTTTAATGGACAGTAGGGCAGATGCATTTTGTAGATCAATTTAACTGTTTAAGTTTTCATACATCCATTTTTTTGTCTTGTTTTGGTGCCAACACTGCAGTGGCCCATGTATGTACAATGCAGTTCTGAGAAGTTCATGGAGGGCATTTCTGGTGTATACTAATAATGAAAATACATAATATAAAGCTCATGAGGGGGGCGGGGGGAGGGGGGGGGGGGGGAGGAAAACTGGTGTGAGCAGGGCTTGCACACTCACGGTTTCATACTAACTTAATTATGTATACAAACAGTTCTAGGAATCGAGAATCTCCACCATTTTTCCTATTGTTGACAATGATACTCGCAAGATACAAGTCCTGTGGATTACGAGATTTTTGACAAAGTTTTAATTTCAATAACATAAATGTGACACAAAGTCATGCAGGAGGCAGGCAACCATTATTATAATAATCAGCGGTTCTGCATTCAGGCTAACTGGGGAGGAGCAGTAAAAAGGCAAACATCAGACATGGGATGACTCTATTGCTCATATGATGCGTTTTGGAATTTATCCATCATCGGATATCCAGGAGCGACTGCTGCACGCAGATATGGATTTTCAAGTACAACTTGAAAAACAGACTAGCCTATGAATGTTTGTTTCACAAACAACTTGAAACACCATATCTATGTGCAGCAATTGCTGCTGGATATCTGATGATGCATAAATTTCAAAACATGTCATATGAGCAATAAAGTCATTCCTTATCTGATGTTTTTGACTTGTAGCATTTCGAACCAGTCAGCCTGAATGCAGAACTACGGACTGTTACAATTTCAAGTTCAATGTTGGATAAAAAATGATGAAAGCAATAATTTTTTGTAATACAATTACAAAATAACAATTTTTAGATTTTTTCCTTCACTCGTACTACTTCTTGCCATATTTCATAATTATAGGTCGAAGAGAAAGAGAAGTACCCTGTAGGTTTTGACAAGTGATTTTGCAAATATCAAAATATGCGACAGAAATGCCTGCATCTTTTGTTGCATTGACTTGGAAAGCTTACAACATTTATTACATCACTAAGGGCCTACAGACCTTTGTATGCGACATAAATTTCAACTTGATACATCTAACTGTTTCTGAGAAAAAGGGGTCTTAAAAGACAGACGAACAGACGGAATATCAGAAGGGGAAAAAATTCATACGACATAATTACAAATTTATAGTTTTAGAATATTTTTCTTTTGGTTGTAATATGAAATCTTCCTTTTAGCCAAATTTCATGATTCTAGGCAAATGGGAAGCCTACAGATTTCGATGAGTGAGTTTACGAGTATAAAAATATGTGACATAAATGTCTGTTTTGACTGCACTGACTTACAAGCTTCAATTTATTTACAGTGCCAAGGGACAATCGGCCTTAGTATGTGACACAAATTCCAACTTGGTATGTCATCCACTGATGAGAAAAAGTGTTTTCAACAGCATACAGACAGACAACAAAGTGATCTTATAAGGGTTCTGTTTTTATTATTTGAGGTATGGAACCCTAAAAAGTAAGTCTGAATTGGGAATAATAAAATTTGCTGAGAGTAATATTTTATAAAGATATTTTGATGAACTTTTGTCAGCGTATGTGCCAGATGGAATAAACAGATGATTGTGGAGACCTGCATTTTGATTTACAAGACAAAGTTGTTCTTTTGTGTGCATGTTTCTAAGCTGTTCCCGTGACAGAGTTGAATAAATCACAAATTAACTTCAAGAATGCAACAGATAAAACCAGACATATCTTCCATCATCATAAAATTGTACTGGTCATTCTTCTGAATATTTGTAGCAGAATTTGCTTAAGCTGTGGTATCATGCACGCAATTGTAAGAGGAAAGAATGAGCTAGCTATATGGTTATGAGAATTTTCCAAACACCCTCAAAATGTGTATGATGAAAAATGTAGTGAGCACTATTCTGTGTAAGTGACAGCTTTGAAGACTACATGAAATGGCATATTATGGAGAATTCTCATTTTACAATTACATAACTTGACAGAAATTTCCAGAGGATATTGTGATCATCGTTGGAGAAAATTCTCAATAACTATATGCTGTTTGTTCTGTGTTTTTGCGAGTCAGGTGCATATCACAGAGTTTACTCCTGAACACAAAGCAAGCAAGTGGGAAACTGCTTCTACAGTGGTTACTGCAACAACAGTGATGGTGTCACAAAAAGGTGCAGGCTCCCATGGCTAGGTTTTGTGCCATGAGCCGCAGACACTGATGAATCCAATTCCAATGTGCAGAAGGGGCAGTTGTGTAGTCTCTCATTATCAAAGGTACAGTCCCAAGTATCCACCACAATAATGTCTTGTGGTGGCATAAGGATAGATGCCGGCAAGTAATGATGATCGCTGTTTCAATATTGTCTGGGCAATGTCTCTGTGGCCTGCCAGGTAGACATCAATTTTGTGTTGGGCACCGCCCATCTCTGCCAGAATTCCACCAAAGGATCTCTCGAACTGGTGCGGAATGAGTAATGATTCACAATGTTGCCCTTGTTATCAGAAAGACATAACATTCTCTTCAGCTGCCTCTGTGTCAATGAATGCACAACAGCATGCCTTACTACATAAGGAGTAGGTGGCATGAAGACTTTGGAATGGACATCACACAACGGCAATGCAGTCCATCAATGGCTGAATGCTGTCATAATGTTAAAATGCAGCCAGCTGGCCAGACCATATTCCAATCAATCTTCCTGAGCACTTACTTCCACAATATTCTTCAGGCCACTAATCAATCTGCTATGTACATCCAGTTTTGGGAATGGTCTGCAACAATTTAACACGGTCTTTAAAATGTCTGTCTTAAACACTCACACTGCTTCCCACTGACAGACTCATTTCAGGTAACATACCTGTTTGCCCTTTCTCCGATTTGTTTTCACTGCATATTACAAAATACACCACTTATATTTTGAGTTAATTGAAGAAGAATGGTTTCCAAATCATTTGTATTTCAGTTTAGATAAAAAAGATGTCAGAGGTCCAAAGTCAATAGATGTCCACAGGAAGAATCAGATAACTTTGTTGTGAAATTTGCCTGAAAAGAACTAACCCTAGGAATACACTCAATGAAAAAATAAAGAGTAGCTGGTGGTTGATGACGTATGTGTGCAACAGATCAAACACTTTGGCCCTGTAGCCAAACAATGGATCCAGACCTTAGGAACCACTCCCTCAAGACACACAAAAATAGCTGGGAACACCATTTCCCAAAGAACTTATCACCTGGTATTGCTTTTATGTCACCAGTATAAACTGTGTGAATGGCTGATACTGAAACACACAGCAGGCATCATGAATCTGAGGCTCATCACCCAATACACCGGTTTCGGACCTGGAAAATCTTGCATCAGCCAAATCTAGTTACATACCGAAACATGAAGGAAGGATGTGAAAATAAACAAATAAAAGGACTAGTCTTGGTTGATCTATAATCTGCATACAATACAGCGAACTGTACGTCACTCATGACAAAACTGTATGACATACTTAAAGATTACCAGCTAGTAAATATTAATGAAACACTGTGGTAAAACTAAATGTTCCATGCCAGAGGGCAGAAGGAGCCTATGACAATGGCAGAAAAATGAGCTCTTCCAGAGTTGTGAGTGTCCCAGCCCTTCCTATTCAAACTGCATACCAATGACTGACCTATACCAAATTACATGAACTACTTCCTGTACACAGATGATCAGGCAGTCACAGCTCTGCTTTGATGAGACTGAATTGAACCCAGAACACACTCTGAGTACCATGTCAAAATACTACCAAGAAAATTCCCTTAAACCAAATCGCTCAAAGACATACGTCAGCCCCTTCCATCTTCAGTTCAAACAAGCAAACTGATAGCTGACTGTAACTTGTAATGACATCACCCTGAAACACACCGATAAACCATCATTTGGTCTCATATTTGACCAGTAGCTGACGTGTATACAGCACTGTGAGAAGGTCATCATAAAGTTGCAGTACGAAATAACGTACAGAGAAAAATGGTGAAAACCAAAAGGGAGCTTGAGCAAAGGAGTTTTTCCGCGGCATAATATGCTTCCTCAGCGTGGTCTATGTCAAAAAAGAACAACTTACATGAAATACACCAACTAATAACCAATTGCATGAAACCCACACCATTTGATAAACTGTACAAAGCACTTTGACTTACGGACCCCAACTTCCAAAGAGCTGGACACGAACACTCTGAGAAGTTTAAGCATAGCTTTGTTGAATACCATACCTTATGTGGCACTTCCTGTGGACCTGGAAGACTTAAATATCACAAGAGTTCCCTGAACAAATAATTAACTGAGCCTTCAAAAGGCTACCCTCCACTACAGGAGATACCTAGTGGCGAGAACTTGATATGGAAGATTTAGAGGAGCCTGTACTGCATCAAAAGGGGGTGTAGTGCCAATGGAGACAAACCTGATCATGAATGAGGCCTTATAAATGAAAATGACAACAGGTGTGATTGTGGTGAATATCAGGATATGCCGCAGAAAATGTTGTTGTTGTTGTGGTCTTCAGTCCTGAGACTGGTTTGATGCAGCTCTCCATGCTTATCTATCCTGTGCAAGCTCCTTCATCTCCCAGTACATACTGCAACCTACGTCCTGCTGAATCTGCTTAGTGTATTCAGCTCTTGGTCTCCCTCTACGATTTTTACCCTCCACGCTGCCCTCCAATGCTAAATTTGTGATCCCTTGATGCCTCAGGACACGTCCTACCAACCGATCCCTTCTTCTAGTCAAGTTGTGCCACAAACTTCTCTTCTCCCCAATCCCATTCGATATCTCCTCATTAGTTACGTGATCTACCCACCTAATCTTCAACATTCTTCTGTAGCACCACACTTCGAAAGCTTCTATTCTCTTCTTGTCCAAACTATTTACTGTCCATGTTTCACTTCCATACATGGCTACACTCCATACAAATACTTTCAGAAACGACTTCCTGACACTTAAATCTATACTCGATGTTAACAAATTTCTCTTCTTCAGAAATTCTTTCCTTGCCATTGCCAGTCTACATTTTATATCGTCTCTACTTCGACCATCAGCAGTTATTTTGCTCCCCAAATAGCAAAACTCATTTAATACTTTAAGTGTCTCATTTCCTAATCTAATTCCCTCAGCATCACTCAACTTAATTCGACTACATTCCATTATCCTTGTTTTGCTTTTGTTGATGTTCATCTTATATCCTCCTTTCAAGACACTGTCCATTCCGTTCAACTGCTCTTCCAAGTCCTTTGCTGTCTCTGACAGAATTACAATGTCATCGGCGAACCTCAAAGTTTTTATTTCTTCTCCCTGGATTTTAATACCTACTCCAAATTTTTCTTTTGTTTCCTTTGCTGCTTACTCAATATACAGATTGAATAACATTGGGGAGGGGCTACAACTCTGTCTCACTCCCTTCCCAACCACTGCTTCCCTTTCATGCCCCTCGACTCTTATAACTGATATCTGGTTTCTGTACAAATTGTAAATAGCCTTTCGCTCCCTGTATTTTACCCCTGCCACCTTTAGATTTGAAAGAGAGTATTCCAGTCAACATTGTCAAAAGCTTTCTCTAAGTCTACAAATGCTAGAAACGTAGGTTTGCCTTTCCTTAATCTTTCTTCTAAGATAAGTCGTAAGGCCAGTATTGCCTCACGTGTTCCAACATTTCTACAGAATCCAAACTGATCTTCCCCGAGGTTGGCTTCTACCAGTTTTTCCATTCGTCTGTAAATAATTCGTGTTAGTATTTTGCAGCTGTGACTTATTAAACTGATAGTGCGGTAATTTTCACATCTGTCAACACCTGCTTTCTTTGGGATTGGAATTATTATATTCTTCTTGAAGTCTGAGGGTATTTCGCCTGTCTTGTACATCTTGCTCACCAGATGGTAGAGTTTTGTCAGGACTGGCTCTCCCAAGGCTGTCAGTAGTTCTAATGGAATGTTGTCTACTCCCGGGCCCTTGTTTCGACTCAGGTCTTTCAGTGCTCTGTCAAACTCTTCACGCAGTATCGTATCTCCCATTTCATCTTCATCTACATCCTCTTCCATTTCCATAATATTGTCCTCAAGTACAGCGCCCTTGTATAGACCCTCTATATACTCCTTCCACCTTTCTGCTTTCCCCTCTTTGCTTAGAACTGGGTTTCCATCTGACCAGAAAATGTAACCTCAATGAATTATGGTAGGGTAGCAAGGAAACATTGGACACAGCACAATTTTGGGCTGAAAAACTTTGAAGTAAGGGAAATTTATGAAAAATAGCTAATTTTTCAAAGAGCATGTACTTTCTCGTGCTGGATGACTGTAAATATATACATGATTAACATGAATAAGGGTAAAATTGATCCTCAGGTGGTAAAGAAAAAAAATATTTTTATTCAAGAAAAATCTAGGGCCACAAAATCCATTATGATGAATAAAACATACACGTCCCATGTTTCATAAATATTTTCTTGGATTTGTTTGCTGTTTCTCAATCTTTATCTGAAAATATCAAAACTGGCATTTTGAGGAAATGACAAATGTCACTACTTAATTGATCAGCTTATAGTAATCCCACAATCCTTCCACTAATGGTTCTGAGCCAAAGGAGATTTTCTTTCCATTCTTGATTCATAATTCCAAACGATATTCTTCACCTAGTAAAGTTCATTGGAAGATGTTTAGTTTTATATTTAAAATATGTAGTGAATTTGCTCGCTAAGAAAAAGTGGACATATTTACAAGGGTCGTTCAATAAGTAATGCCCCACATTAAAAAAAAAAAAAAAAGCCGTTAATATACATAGACAAACGTCCTTGTTGGTGCTTTACATTTGATGTTTGTTCTGTGTGCCACTGAAATTTCGAACCATTCTGGCAGATGGCAGAGCCATAGAACAGCATCAAAATGGCGTCTACATATGACTCACGTTACAAGCAGAGTGCTGTTATTGAATTCTTGTGTGCAGAAAAAGAAACAATGATGAACATCCATAAATGTTTGTGTGCTGTGTATGACAATGCTGCAGTTGATAGGAATAAGTTTGGTGATGGGTAAGAAAGTTACAGCTTCAGGAAATGCAGAAACAGAACTCCACGACCACCAGCCACGCTTGGGATGTCCTGTCACAGCCACTGCTCCAGACATGCTGAATCAAGCGGATGCCATTGTTCGTGCCAAACAGTGCATCAAAACTCGACAGCTGGCTCTACAGTTGTCAGTCAGCATTAGAATTGCAGTCATCATCATCATCATCTTGGACAGTTTCCAGCCACTGGCTGGGTCTGTCGGGAACACAAGCCTCTCCACCGTGTTCTGTCTTTCCACCATTCCCCCTCTTCCACCTTCGTCCAGTTCTCTCCTCTTCTCGTCACACATTCCTTCACTCCCTTCACCCATCTATCTCTTGGTCTTCCCCTGGGCCTCTTCCCCTCCAGTTGCAGATCAAACATCCTCTTTGGAATTCTTCCCTCATTCATTCTCTTCATGTGTCCATACCACTGCAGTCTTGATTTTTCTATCCTGTCCTGTACTGGTTCCTCCTTTAGTCTTTCCCTCACATACACATTTCGCAATCTGTTTCGTCTTGTTACACTCAACCTGCTCCTCTGGAACTTCATTTCACTAGCTTGTATTCTACTTTTGTCGCTTTTGTGCATTACCCATGTCTCACTTCCGTATGCCAATATGGGGACAAAGTAGGTTCGGTATATAATTCCCTTGGATTTCTGTGGCACCTCCTTGCTCCAAATAAGCCCCCTGATGCATTTGAAGAACTGCCCTGCTTTTCTGAACCTTTCATTTATTTCCATTGCATTTCCCCCCTTACTTTCAATCATGCTTACCAGGTACTTGAAGTTCTCTACCACTTGTAGTTTTTCCCCTCCACAAGTTATATCCACATTTGGCCTATTCTTCTTCCTTGTTGTGACAATTATTTCACTTTTCTTTGCAGAGAAATGCATTCCATATTGTGCTGCCGTTGCCTCCCATACATCTAACTGCTCTTGCACCTCCTTCTCGCAATTTCCCCATAACATCAGGTCATCGGCAAAAAGCACTGCTTTCATTTTATGATCTCCAATTGCATCTGATACTTGCTGTAGGGTTTCATCCATAACAATAATAAACAACAAAGGCGAAAGTGCACTTCCCTGTCGCAGCCCATTTTCCAGCTTGAACCATGCAGTACGTTCCCTCCCCACTTTCACACAACTCTCACTTCCCTCATACAATTTTCTGACCTTTCGTGTTATCTCTTCATCTATCACTTTTGCGTTCAGCACATCCCAGAGCTTGTCCCTATAGATACTGTCATACGCCTTCTCAATATCTAAAAAGGCCATGATTAAGTCCTTCCCGTACTCATAGTGCCTTTCCTGCAGTTGCCTTACCGCAAATATGAGGTCCGTTGTTGATCTTCCCGGTCTGAAACCATACTGCTCCTCTTGCAGTCTACTTTCGATACTGCTTCTTATTCTCTTCTCCAGGATCTTTTCATAGATTTTTCCACAGTGGCATAGCAGGGTGATTCCTCTGTAGTTCTCACATCTCCTTTTATCCCCTTTCTTGAAGATCGGGACTATAATTCCTTTCTTCCAATCCTCAGGAATTCTGTTCTCCTTCCACACCACCCTCAGCACTCTGTATAGCCACTGGGTTCGTACTGCTGCTCGTATCATATCCACTGTTACTTCGTCCCAACCTGGTGCCTTGCCCCCTTTCATCCTCTTTATGGCTTCTTCCACTTCATTCCAAGTTAGATCATCAATTTCCCCACTATTATAATCGTCTGCTGCCTTAGGCTCCCCATCGCTGTTAGTTACCCGCTTGACGGCATTCAACAGATCTTCAAAGTACTCCTTCCAAATCTTTTTGAGTTCATGCATTTCCTCCACAACTCTTCCATTATTATCCATGATCCTCAGGCACTCGCTTCTATCGTTCCTCTTATTTCTTACCACGGTGTAAAGTACTTTTTTGTTCCCTTCACTGTCCTCTTCTAACATTCTTGTCCATTTTTCCATCCACTTCTTCTTCTCCGCCCTTACTATGGTCTGTGCCGCTTTCTTGCTTCCCTTATATTTTACCCTAGCTTCCTCTGTTTGGGTCTGGAACCATTCTCTGAAGGCTTTGTTCTTTCAAAGTACTGCCTCTTTAAATATGTTGTTCCACCATGGGGTTTCCTTACTTCTCCTCTTTGTGCTAGTTCTTCCACACACAGTCTCAGCTGCCTCAACTAGAGCCCTCTTAAAATCTCCCCATTCTTCTTCCACTGTTCTCTGATCTTCCTTTGGCAGCTTCTTCCTGATCAGTGTCTGGTACTGGGTCCTCCGTTCATCCTCTTTCAGCATCCATGTCTTCAACCTTTTGCAGTCATGCAGTGAAAACACGGCTATGCCTACAGGACAAGAGCTTTTCCCAGCAGGGAACACATGCTCTTCCAAAATGTTGGCATATGGCCACACAACGTGATGGAGACTACGTGGAAAAATACGACATGGACAACACATGTTGATGTACGAGAGTTGGAACTTTAACAGTGGCAACTATTTATTTACAGCTCTTACAAAATAGATGCGTGTTTCGAAGTTTTACTGACCTTCAAAGTAGTCACCAGCATTGTGTATAGCCCAATGCCAGCAATGTGGAAGTCATAGGACACTCTTAGCAGTGCCAGTTGTGTTGACAGTTCAAGTGGTGCGGTCCATTGCCCGACGAATTTGTAGCAGTTCTGAAGCGAATGCTGTGAAGTGTTTCCTTCAGTTTAAAAAGAGTCCAGTAGGTGGTATGGCACTTAGCAGCCCCATAAGTCAAACAAATCAGTAACAGCTTGCACTCTACGAGCTAGAGCACTGTCCTGCAAAATGATGGCCAGGTCCTGCAGAAAGTGTCATCACTTCTGTCTCTAAGCTGATCGTAGGTTGTGTTCCAAAAATGAACAGCATAGAGACAAAAGTGATGACACTTTCTGCAGGACCTGACCATCATTTTGCACGGCAATGCTCAAGCACATACAGTGCAAACTGTTACCGTTTGTCTGGCTGATGGAGCTGCTAAGTGCTAAACCACCTACTGCACTCCCCTGGCTTAAGCCCTCATAAGTTCAACTCGATTTCTAAACTGAAGGAAACACTTCATGGAATTCGCTTCAGAACTGCTACAAATTCATAGGGCAATAGACCACGCCGCTCGAACTGTCAACACAACTGGCACTGCTAAGAGTATCCTATGACTTCCACATCACTGGCAACAAGTTATATACAATGCTGGTGACTACTTTGAAAGTCAGTAAAACTTTGAAACACATATCTATTTTGTACGAGCTGTAAATAAATAGTTGCCACTATTAAAGTTCCAACCCTCGCATACTGTCACCAAATTCTGACTCTTAACAATAATTATGTTCTGAGAAAAAAAAAAGTGGGGTATTACTTATTGAACAACAGTTGTATATACCTCATCCACTCCACATGGTCATCAGGTGCCTTGTCTCTGGTGTTTTGGCAGGTATTTGCAGTTTGGTTTTTGCAATGTGTGGCTGGAGTCACCACCAAACAAATATTTCTCATCATGTCTTTCATAAGAAAACCTAGTATCAGCGGAAAGCATCGGTTTGTTCACTGTTACGAACAAAATTATTTTTAAAGTGGAATTTTACATGCTCATTCAATAGAGCAGTTTCAAATTAGTCTTGCACAATGTTTGCCTTATCATTATGTGTTAACAGGGACATTAAAATACGAAGATTAATTAGCACTCCAGCAGCAACTGAGCAGTGCTGCTGAAAGAATGCACCAGCCAGTGCAGGCCAGAATGCTGCTCAGTTGCACCTGGAGAACTGGTTATTCTTCGTGTAATGAAGTCCCTGTTAATATACATATATAGATAAAACGAACATTGTACTATACTACTTTTGGACTGCTCTATTGAATGTACACACAAAAGTCCACTTTAAAAATAATTTTGTTTGTGATGGGAAACAGCTGAGGCTCTCCATTGATACTGGGCTTCTTATGAAAGACATGATGAGCACTATTTGTCTGGGGTGACTCTAGCCACATATCACAAAAACAAAATTGCAAATATCTACCTAAACAGCAGAGAAAATGTATCTGACAACTCTTACGAGGAGCACCCCTGTATGTATGACAAGTCTCAATACCACTAGTGGTAAGATTTCAGTCAAAATGATAAGACAGTCTTCCAAGTTCCTTTTGATGATGCATCCACAACTGTTGTTATTTATCAACAATGATAAGATCCACTACCATTGTAACATTTTTCGATTCATAAAAGGGAAAGCATAACTTGATTTTGGGACCTGTATCCCATCTTCAGGTGTATTATAAGTAAATAATGATGTCTATCCAAGTTATTAATATTAAAAAAGCCAACCAGAACTTTTACTAAAAGTCTTAAGAAGAAAACCCCATTGAGGTGTCAGGTCAGAGGGGTGTTCTGAACACAATTTCGACACCAAGCAGCTCAATAGGCCGCGGAGTGGATGGGGTAGGCTAGCAATAGAACAGTGTATCACCATTGACTAGACACTCATTTATTGAACACATAAGTCAGGTATTACCCAAAAGGAACAATCAGTACAAATTACAAAATAATATTCTTTTCCTTTAAGTCACTCAAACATTTAAACAGGCAAATAGCAATCATTTAACTGAAAGCCTTTTAAGAAAGCCAGACTAGAAAATTTGAATGGTGAGTTAAAATCATATTTAAATAGGCTCTGATCGAGCAAATATTTTAAAACGAAATACTTCCTTTAAGGAACCAACGATCAAAATTAATTACATAATCCTCAACAACCATATTACATCCAAGACATTTAAGATTAAACAGTAATATATAACATCAGAGAGCTGCAGTCCCAAGTTTTAAGCAGCACGTTTCAGATGGACTGCACTGCAACAGTACAATACAAGTCCCGCAGAGGATCTCCCCACACAGGAAGTTATTGCCGCAATCGACAAAATATCAACATCATTCCGTGTACAGACCTAAAACAAACTAAAAGCTCTCTTAAGTTTGGTACAGTTAATTCCCTTTCAACATAACATACATCACAAGTTTAGCCCTAGGACGGCACCGACACCCCGCTATTTAGCACGCGAAAAACTACAGCGATGCACTCATCACGTATTCTTACAAAATCCAAGAACAGAGAGCCGGCTCCCCAATAGCGGAACATTTAACCACGAGCAGCCTGCGGGTTTGCGGGATGCTGATCTGGCCCTTAACCTCAAAACCAGTTCAAATACTAGTCAGCCTACAATCTTGAACCACCATACACATTCCTTCAGTTACTGCATAGAAAGCCAATGTGATAGGCAAACAGACCAGCATATGATAAAAGCTTAAGCAATTTCCTTACTAGACAACCCTTGTGAATAGTAGCCGTAATTTTTTTTTTAAAAGTGAGCACGCCCACAATCAAAAGACAAACAACGCCAATCATAATGACAGTAGCACATTAGCAAGTAGCAATGGTAACTTCTGCTTGGATTGGCTACAAATCAGCACGTGATTTAACACACCAGAGAACAGTCTTTACAACATAACCATCAATACAATAGCAAATTACTCACATGTGTAATCCCCCACGATTTCGATTCGCAAAGCCATAGACAAAACGTGGAGAACGTATCACTTAGACCAACATAATGGTGCTCCCTCAGTTACCCCAAATAACTGACTCCCTTAGTTGCACAGCAAAGAACCAGACCTAATGAAACCACCACAGTTTTCGCCTCTAAATTATCACAGTACAAGTGAGACTCAACCACAAATGTAATTTTACATCACCAGTTCCCGTATAGTCAATACAAGCGCCTGATTTACACCTGTTTATAACGGCGGGCAGCAACATCGTACGGAAAAGAGTGTAGACACAAGCTCTTACCAATTCTCTTCTCCGAAAGCAGCCACCGCAACTCTCGTTACTCCTTCACACAAATTACAGGACGAATGCTTCCCACTCCTTGCTATGGTGCCTTCCGTTCAGAGCCAACTTGTATATCTCCATGCGATAGGTCCGGTCCCACATTCGCTGCATCAACCCGACAACCGTCTTCCACCACGTCCCGGAGCACACCCCCACAGGACCTCGCCTCGTTACTCCTCGTGTAGGCCCCAGAGGGCGCTGCTTACCGCCCTGACCGTGGCAGGAAAGATAAACCACCAGAGTGGTACTATCGATATGAGCCGCCACGGCTCACCCATGAATATACATAAAATGTGAGTCCACAAAAGTCAAATAACAGACATTACATTAGGGGAAAATAGTGCATCCCTGGTGCATGGCATAAAACAGGAGATCCTCTCAATTCCTAGGCCTGATGGAATGCCTCTCACAAAGCAGGACACAGATCCAGGCTTAAGGGCATGTGAAACATGGATGTGCATGAAGTTAGATAGGCGGTCTTTCAAATACAGTGTTGCACGCACATCCAACGGGCCTGTGTCAAGAACACCTATTTTATTATAAGTTCTATTTAACTTTTTTAATGCTATGAATTTGGATAGGCATCATTATTTATTTATGATTTTGCAGATGCACCTGAAGATGGCACACAGGTCCCAAATTTGGGTTGTGCTTTTCTTTTAAGAAATACAAAATTTTACAACTGTAGTGGCTCTTATCACTGATGACAGTTTTTCATTTTTTTGTGACAGTACACATATTCTGTTAACTAACAACAATTTTAGAGCTTGTTATTTAAAGGAATAAAACATTTTCTTTTTCTTGTAGCTAGTTCGGACTGAAGTGATTGGTTTATACCACCCATATGACTTTTGACTAACTCTCCTGTGATATTTTTGACTAATTGTCCTGTGTACTTAACAAAAAGAGCTCTTTATGGTTCCAGCTCATTTACACACACAACCAGTGCACAGTTAAGTTTATTCACCATTATGCATGCTTTGTTTATGTTTCTTACTGTAAGATTTTCATCTTGTTTTAAACAGTTTCTCATAAAATTGGAATTTGGATACAGATTTTTCTTTGCAAACATGAACACCAAAAGATCTACTATATTAAAAAGACAATGTAATAATTGAAGAGGTTAACAGAAGAAAGAGATAACCCTTAATTTAGCATGGATTAGTTTGATCTCTCTGCATGTTGTGTTTTCAAATGCACCACATGCTGATAACTAGTTTTTGCATATGTACTACTAGAAAGAGCTATCTGGTATATAATTTGTTATTTTTATTGTGTTTGTGTTCTTTCCTTTGAATTTAACCTAACAAGTACATGCAGGAATTCAAAATATGCTCTTGTGGGTAACACTTTCTCCCACGAAGCACTTCAATACAGGAATCTATTTGTACTAATGAAATCTACATTACCTTATTTTTCCGTCGTTTCTCTTTCTTTGTACTTTCTTTGCTTGAACTGCTATCTGAGTCATTATGAAGTTTCTTATTCTTGGCATTGTTTAAAGGGCTCTCAGATCTTCTTTTAGCCTCTGCACCCTTTGCTGTTTTCTCTACATGACTTGAATCAGATTCCGAATCATTTGAACTTTTCTCCTTCTTTATCTCCTCCCTATCTGGCTTCCCTTTGCTTAAAGGTTTACTGTCAGAGTCTCCTGACGTGCTTCCACGTTTTGCTGCATCTGGATTCCTGGAAGTTTCATCTTCAGAGTCATCTGTTGTTTCAGGATCTGTTTTTACCTTGCCTCCGTCACTGCTGCTCTCTTGTTTCATATTTCTCTCTGTTTTCACTCTCTTGTGGGGTCCTGTAGTATTTGAACACTGACTGGAAGAGCTTAGTGTATCTATGTCGATAACCTTCTTTGATTCAGTGGTCGCTTCACGCTTGTCTGTTTTCGGAGACACATGCTCCTCATTATCTTTGGTTGCCCGATCTGATTCTTCCGATGAGGAATGGTGTTTCGGTTTTTGGAGAGGTATGTCATCCTCTGAATCACTACTGCCCTCCTCTACCTTGTTCTTGGCACGTTTCCTCTCTTTTAGTGCTTGTGATGTAGTTCCACGTTCTTTGCCTCTAGGTCTCGTCTCAGTAGTAGTACTGCCTTTACTTGGTACTCGGTTTTGAGAGTCTTCATCAGATTCAGAATCTGTTTTGTAACTTTCAGAATCAGAACTCTTTTTGCTGGGAGCTTTTCCTCCAGAAATTGTCCTGCGTCTCCTGAAGGACTTCTTCGACGATGAAGGTGACTTTGGAGAAAGAGGACCCTCATCTTCCGATTCTGAGCTACTGCCTACTTGTAAATTATTCCTTGACCTCCTCTCATTTTTAATGCTTATTTTCCTTTTCTTTTTCGGTCTACGGTTAGGCTGAGGACTTTCGTCATCAGTAGTCGGTTCGACGTCAGTACCGGCACTGTCTGAATCAGTCAAACCATTTTCTACAGACTTTTCATATTTGCCATTCTTCTTGCCTTCCATTGGCTGCTGGGAACCCACTGCATATTTCTCTGGAATTTTCCCATGTAAATCCACTTCTCTATCTGTAGGTTCATCTAAATCAGCAGCCTTATGTTTCTTTAACACTTCATCATCCTCACTATCAGAAAGTAAGGCTTTCCTCTTCTTGATCTTGGAATGGCTTTCATTTTCAGCCATATTTTTAGTTTATTTTGAATAGAGTCTGTTTCTTATCTTTGATTTCACTTAAGGTTTTAGGTTAATAAAACCACACAAATTTGTACCTGCAACAAAAAACATTTAAAAAAATTACCAATGCTCAAGAAATTATCTACAAAAGAAATCTTAATGCAATTGCATATTTATTTTTATCTTTAACTTGTTGAAAATGGCTGATATCACAACATGAATTTTCATGTTTTTACTGAAAGTAGAAAAAGATACAGCTGGTGTATCACAAGAAGTTTTAGTGTAAGTTTAGCTTTTACTGTTTGAGTGCCGAAGAACAAAAATTCGTCTTCTCTACCCCATTTTTTGGGATGTCAGTTGTTTACTGTAATGATAGTCATTACCTACAGTAGTACCACTGAGTCAAATATCAACACGCGAGTTACATAACATACAATGAAACATTCCCATTATGAGTCCTCATAGGGTATGAAAATTCTACAGCAAAGAGTACAGAAAAATCATTTAATATAAAGCATATTACATATACTATGTTATACTAATATCAATGGAGGCGCAAAACCATGTACTTTGTGGCAATATATTTAGTATGAGCCAGTACAGGTAACTCTAGGGGGCATGTCACTGGAACACTACATTTACTTTAGGGAGAGAACGTTTTGAGTGACTGTGCTCTGTTAAGCAACAGTGACACAAACTTCATGGCGAACAAAGTTACATGCACTATCACATGAAGCGTGAATGATCGTTCTTAGTACTGATGAAATTATAAAAATTATGGGATTAGTTCACTGTTTTCCTCTCCACTAGTGTTCTACCCCACAATGTTGAGCTAACATACTGGGAGACCAGTATGTGCAGTCAGCCAAGTCTTGTATGATACATATGTATCAAACTTTTTTTTTTAACTGACTTAAAATCTTGTGTGCCTCCTATTTTTTGTGGTGACTTTGGATGTCTGCGCCACATGTCGCTGTTGCAATGTTAATGCTCGAACCTTCCTCTTTCATTTCCAAGTGGTTCCGCTGTTCTGCAGTAGTTGGCACCAGGAGAGGAGTGTTCCAAAATGAAGTGTGATTGGACACGCCTATAAAACAGTGACATGCAATTGAATTCCTCACTGCTGAAGAAATTGCACCAATTGCAATCCATTGTCACTTGCTAAAGGTGTATGGAAACAATACAATAGACAGAAGCGATGTGAAGTGATGGGTACAGCATTTCCAAGGTGGTGAAAAGGGTGTGCACGACAAGCCATGGCCCAGTCGACCCTGGGCAACTGTCATTCCTTGCAATGAAGAGCACCTCCATCAACACATCCATGCCAGTCAGTGGATAATGACCGGAGAATTG
The DNA here is from genome assembly GCF_023864345.2 of Schistocerca serialis cubense. NCBI lineage: Eukaryota > Metazoa > Arthropoda > Insecta > Orthoptera > Acrididae > Schistocerca > Schistocerca serialis. The sequence continues at coordinate 506,628,641 of NC_064646.1, read as the reverse complement.
TGTGAAAAGCTGAATGTCAGCTGTAATGCCTCGGAAATAATGTTGGAACATCCCGGTTACCACAAAGTCTGTGCGCGATGGGTCTCGCGGATGCTTACAGAATAATAAAAAGCTCATCGAATGGAAATTTGTAAGGACCTGCTGGACCAATATGAAGGTGAAGGTAACAATTTTTTGAATAGAATCATCACCAGAGATGAGACATGGTGCCACCACTACGAGCCAGGATCCAAAAGACAGTTCACAGAATACCACTGTGTGAATTCTTTGTCAAAGAAGAAATTCAAAATGCAGCCACCCGTAGGCAAGTTGATTTGCACAGTCTTCAGGGATAGTCAGAGTGTGGTTCTTTTGAATGTCCTGGAGCCTGTCAGTTCAGCACATTACAAGATGACACAGACTAAGATGAAAGCTCAAATTTTCAGGATAAGGCCAGAGAAGAAGACCAACTTTCACCTGCAACGTGATAATGCCACACCCCACACCAGTTTTGCGACCACGTAACTCCTGCAAAATTCAGCTGTACTGCCTTACTACATCCACCACACAGTCCCGATTTAGCGTGGTTAGCACACTGGACTCGCGTTCAGGAGGACAAAGGTTCAATCCCACGTCCGGCCTTCCTCATTTAGGTTTTCCGTGATTTTCCTAAATTGCTCCAAGCAAATGCCGGGATGGTTCCTTCGAAAGGGCACGGCCAACTTCCTTCCTTCCTTAATCCGATGAGACCAATGACCTCACTGTTTGGTCTCTTCCCCCAAACAAACCAACCTCGATTTAGCGTCTTCAGACTTCCATCTCTTCGGGCCTCTGAAAGATGGACTGAACATTTTCAAGATCTGAATGCTGCTGTCAAAACCGTAAGGAAGTGGTTAGCCTCTTCTGGTTCCAATTTTTTCAAGTGCGGCACGCAGGCTCTGGTTTATTGTTGGCAAAAGTGCATACCGAAGGGTGGTGACTATATGGAAAAATGACAGTCTGTAGCTGAAATACTGCTCTATTTAGTTCTGCTGTTGTGATTTATGTATCTCCTATAGTTTCTATGAATAAAAATAGGAGGCATTGCTTTCAGAATGACCCTCGTACTATCCTCCCATTGGCTGCCCCCATCTTGGCTTGTAAATGGATTGACAATATCTGCTGTACACCACGACTAAGTGCAGGCTGTGGTCAGTCCTTTGTTAAGTGGATGATTTTCAAGATACTATAATACGTGGTTCACCTTATATTTAGCTGATAGGAAACAAAGCGTCACATCAGATAGCTCATGCAGGAACCATGATAAATTTTCTTCACATTTGGAAGAAATTGCAACTAGGAACGCTCCAGTTCATACTACATTAAATCAACTTCCATCGTACACCTATAAAGTGGAAATAGTGTTCTTTGCTGTTGATGCAAGCACTATGATGAAGCTTAACAGAGCTGCATTAAAAGAAGAAGCAATAAACAAAATACGCAGAAGTATTATTGAATGGCTCCCAGAAAACAGTCTACCACTTAACATACACAGAAAGGACACAGTTCATTCAAATCAGTACAAGGAAAGATATACCATCATCAACAATACAGGATGGGAGAAAGAAAATTTGTAGAACTGAATGTTCAAAATTTCTCGGTGAGCATACTGATAGGATCACGAATTGGAAATTACATGCTATAGAATTCCTCAAATGCTTCAGTTTAGCAACATTTGATCTATGCATAATTGTTGTTTTTTGTGATGAAAGCATTGGAAAACTAGCTTACTTTGCATACTTCCATTCATTTATTCATATGGGACAGTTTTCTGTGAAATTCCACACAATGATACAACATATGCCTTGCAAACAAATGTGATGTGAGGATAAAGAGGAGGTTAGATTAGACTAGCCTAACACTTGTTCGAGGAACGTGTCAGTTTAACGAATGGTTTCTTTAAATGATGTAATTCAACTTTTTAATAATTGTAAAATTACTAAATAAATTCATCTATTGAGTAGAAGGAGTAGTCATTCAGAAACTCTCTTAATTTGTTTTTAAATGCTGGTTGGCTATCTGTCAGACTTTTGATGCTCGTTTCGTAAGTGACTTAAGACACTTGTGGCAGCATAATTCACCCCTTCCTGGGGCGAAGTAACATTTAATAAAGAATAGTGAAGATCAGGCTTTCTCCTAATGTAGCTATGCACATTGCTAATGATCTTGAATTGGGATGAGTTATTAATAAACAAATTTCATAAGTGAACATATAGACTGTGAAACAAAATTAAAGGATCAATTTCTTGAGAGCCTGTAATTGTCTCCCATTCTGACACATAAATTTGAAATCTGACTCAAAGACCTTCCTCTGCAATGGTGCACAAGCATGGCGCCCTGTGACGTCAACCACAGGTTTGGCGACGCTTCAATCAAGGTGTCAGGTGTAAGAAAAAAAGGTCACAGCTCAAAAGTTCGCGAGAGCTGTAAGGTGGGTTAATGATGTCACATTGGCACCAAATTTCACTACAATTCTGCCCAACATCATCTTCCACTAGTCACACCCCCCTCTTGCCCACATTTCACCCCTCCTTTGATGCCTCAGCAATGGAGGTCAGAACCGTGATGACCAGTGTTGAAATCACACGGTTTTCTTTTGGGTGGCTGAGGAAAATATTTCAGACACACTGCCACTCAGAATTGTCACGAAAAGCCTCAAGCAGTGGCATAAAGGGCGGTCGAAAATGACAGTTCGCTGTGCGATGAGCATCAAGACAGTGTTCTTCACAACGTTCAACACTGCTCCCACCTCCTGGGTGTTTCAATGCTAATCTAAGGACATATCCCTTTGGAGTGTAGAACACACACAATTTTTGCTCTGCTGTACAGCTTGGAATAACCAGGGAATGTCAAAAACCATTTGACAGAGTCTGAATCTGAAGCATCAAAGGGTTCATATGCTCTTTTGTCCCTCCTTTTTTGTGCCCTCCTATGGTGTGCAACATAAGATGTGTACGAATAATATGACAAGACCACTAAGACCTCCTACTTTGGCAACCTCGTGGCTGTTCTAGTGCCTGAGGGTTAGGCAATCCCTCGACACCCCTCAGGTGGTGCTTGCCTGCCTAAAAGTACTAGAGAAGCTGAGAGGCAGAATGTGTCGAAGTTTCTTACAGGTACATCTGTAAAGAGCTCAAATAAGGCGTACGGGTGGAACCAAGGGTGTTGCTGAATTGGGGGTATTAGGGGGACCTTTTGCTATTTTATGTACATCGTAGGAGGGTGTGAAAAAGGTGGGATGAGAAAGCATATGAACCCTTCCCTGCTTCGGATCACATTTAAATTTTGTCCCTAGTGATTCCGAGCTGTAGAGCAGAGCAAAAATGTGGTCAAGCTATACTCCAGAATAGTCAGATCAAGTTCAATGGGGCTGTCACTCCTGTAACCCAGGCTACTGGGAGGCCGTTACGTAGGAAAGATCAGTAGATCATCTGCAGATTCGGTCATTAAGTGAGCTCAGAAGCATAATGCTAACTACTTAAGCCCCATTTTATTCTATTATGTGCTCCTGTGAACGTGAATGCGTTATGCAGGTCTTGGACTCACTCACGTCCACCTAGAAAGTATTTACTGAGTTTAACAAAGGCGATGTTGGCCTGATGTACTCGACGATGCCCTTTAGCTACACTATATAAAGGATTCTCCTAAGAAGTACCAAATTAAGATCAGCCTGAAGATGCCTAAATAAGGTGAAAGGCGTAGTTGATGAATAAAAAACTAAAATTGCAACAAAGACTGTTTTCAACTAATACTTTTAACATTGCACTTTTTTTTCCAATGAATGGAGAGTTGTCCCATTGCATCAGCACCCAACATGGAGGGCAAGGTAATTTTTTTTGTTTTTTGTTTTCAAGATTGTCTTCCTTTGGCCTTAGATATGCTAATATCTAACTACAAGGCAGCAGCTGGGTATTTTATTTCTCCAGCACTCACTATATCTAGTGAGCATTCCCCCATCTGCCACCTGTAGGAAGAAAATCAAATTTGATGTGTAATCTTTGGGTACCGGAAAATGTAAAATGTTACACGTGAAATCAGATAACAATAAAAAATAAATAATGACAAAAACTTTCAGCAAAATGTTTCTTGACTTGAGAAAATTATAAAAGCAAACGTAGTGAGGTGGTGCAGTGGAGTTGCATTCGGGAGGACGACGGTTCAAACCCGCATCTGGCCATCCAGATTTAGGTTTTCTGTGATTTCCCTAAATCATTCCAGGCAAATGCCAGGATGGTTCCTCTGAAAGGACATGGCCAATTTCCTTCACCACCCTTGACACAGTATGAACATGTGCTCTGTCTCTAAGGACCTCAATGTTGACAGGACGTTAAACTCTATCTTCCTCCCATCCTTCCTATACAGAGTAAGGGAACTAACAGTCAGTGAGGGGGGTGAAAAACTAAAAAAAAACACAGTAAAAAAAGAAAAACAGTAAGCCAGAAAAGATGTGTTCAAAACTCTAAGCAAGTCTAAGTCTTCACTCTGAATGCACCGGAACATATATGGCCTGAGTACAATACATTCACATGATAAAACCACAAAAACAGACGAACTGCAAATTATTCTTTCAGGAAGAAGAAGTATTAGAATCATATGCCTAAAGTAACACTGGCGAATGAAAGATTTTATCAAAGTTTTTAAAAAATTACAAAACTCTGCAGAAGCTACCAGTTTTTGGAGGAAAAACAGACTTCTTGGAGGTTCCCGTATACTTGTTTACAACTCATTAAAATATAAAGAAAGAGGTGATTTTAATTTTCTGAACAAAGCCCTTATATTTGAAAGTTGCTGTGTTGAACCAGAACAACATATTATTAATTATTGCTATTATTATTTTATCATTAGTATCATCACAATATATGACATTCCAGGCAGTGAAAGCAAAAAACTTATTTCTGGAGAAAATCCAGCGTCTCCTATATAAATTCACAAAAGAAAAGAGGAAATAATTGTAACTGATGCTGCTGATTTTAACACTGATATAACAAGCATGTCTAACAAGCCTGTTGACTTAATTCCAGAACATGGCTTTAGACTACATTTCACTGATTTCATTAGAGAAAATGTGTGAACAGCAGCATGTATAGACAATATTTTGACAAATTATACACTTATTGACACTGCCAAATTCCCTGTAGACCTAGGTATCTCAGATTACTGTTTTGCTCATCAAATTACTAAAAATAGACCTAAAGAAAATGAGATATGTTTCATGAAAAGACATATGTTTATTCTGTTGTCGATTAAATGAGGTAGATTGTTCCTTACAACACAAAAGCTCATGTTCAAAAAACTTTGATAAGTTTTTAAACAGTTTTCTACATATTTTTCAATAAAACATTTCCTCCCATAGTATGCCAAAGAAAGGCATCAAATAAAGTGGATATGTACTAGTATAAAAATGTCTAGTAACAGAAACAAACTGAGATACACGCAGTGTCGAAAAACAATAAGTGTCCTTAGTTCATTAACTACGTTAAATCATTCAAAAAATTGTTTAAGAAGATTGTAAAAGCAGTGAAGGAAATGACAAACACAAAATTAATTATTTTTTTAAAAAAAGTCTGTAACAAAATGAATTTGAAAGGAAATGGTCATGGTCCGCACACAGACTATCTAAAAAATAGACTAAACAGCCTGGCATTTTCCGTGTCAGCAACCTGGCAAGAATATTAACTTTGCAGGAAAAAAATTAGCCTACAAGAAACATGTAAAGTGTACAGACAAGGAATCCTGTCAGCCACTACTAAGAGACTGCAACTCTGAACTGATTGTTACAAATAGCTTTGTTACAGGTTTGAAACTAGAAATAACGTAAGTTTCATGGTTTCTACACACGGACTCAATCTTTTTGTGCATATTTTACAATATATGGAAATGAGGAACTGCTATAAGCTAAAAAACACAAATTTTCGAAAGATTGGAAATGAGTCAATAAAAAAAGAGGATTATATAGGGCTGTAACACAAAACCTGTACACTACTGTAAGTCACTGACTTAACATATACGTAATGAGACTTTAAAATCTTGATTCAAAAGCACTATTCGCTGCAATTTGTAGGTCCTTGATATTGTGGACATCTCTATATTGGTCAAGTGATTTTGTTTTATACCAGTTTTCTGCAGGATTTTTTTTTTTCGTTCACTGCTATCGTAAAGTTCAGTTACAAATACGGATAACTGAAGGCACTGTTATCTGTTTGGTAGGTCTTGCCTTCGACTGGTGTAAAGCTGACGTAACGGAATTTTTGTGTAAGTTTTGAAATGCATATGTTACGGTAAAAATGTAGCTTAGTTTGTTTCTCCTTGCCCAAAACCTACAAAATCCCAGTCGTCCCATTAGTTATAGTAAATGTTGTATTATGGAATTGTCTTCGCTTGCTTGATTGTACTGGAATAGTGACATTACCGTCGCCATAGTGGATCAAGGCGATGTACCTGTCCGCCATCTTGGTGACGTCGCCAGTCCAAGCCGATGGCCGGTATCGGATATTTCTGTATTTCAAAATATGTGCTACCACCAACCAGCTACAACGGCAAGTACTTCACTACGGTTGTATATTGCAGTCCCGCGTTATCTACTCGTCTGCGGTGTAGTACTAGACCCATCCCCCCTGTAATCTTGGTTGTGGTGACTGACTAATCTGTAACATTGCCCGAGGCCTAGGTAGCGTCGAAATTTGATAATTTGGATACGAGTTGGTGAACCCAACGAATGCGAACGTCAAATATGGGTTGTGGTGACAGACTAGCCTTTGGCGTAGCGTAATGTTTACGTTCGCGCCATAATTAATAGAACTTTTCCATATTTAATGCACTTTTCATCACAAAAACTAAAACTGCACGGCAAATTCGGAAAACATATGTTAAGCAGTGGGCAAGTCTTTGAGGAGTAATTTTCATGCATATCACGGGTATAATTGTATATAAACTGCGAGAAAAGCAAAGGGTGTCCGTTACTACTTTTCATGTGGCATTTCCCTTTCCAGTTAGTTAACTTTGGGGTCACACAATCTAATTCTATAAACTGAATCATTTGCTTTGGTTTCTTTTCGCTCTAATTTCACACATCTTTATAAGATGTTCATTGTTTTTCACTGTGGTAGCGTGCCTGATCTGTGTAAGATATTGTATCATTAAGAAGAAAACTATTTATGATTGTAATAATATGTTACTGACGCATTTTGCGTGTAACTAGCAAAACTACAGACCATATTAAAAAACACCCCTTCCCATAGCAATGAAACTCTTCAGGCACAGTTTAGCAAATAACAAAGAGATACCACCAATACTTTATAGACAGATCTCTTAAAGGCAAGTGAGGTATTTTACATAATCGCACTGTCCATCCAATGAGTTGGATGTCCAACTGTAAACAGGGCGCGAGGATTCTGTTTGGGGAATGTGCTTATTTAGCACTTAATTGACTAATTGTCACGGTTGTAAGTATTTCCAATGTGGACAAAATAAATGCATATGTAAACGTATTAACTATTATTTTAACTGAGCGAGATATATTTATATTAAACACGGACAATTTTAAATGAAATGTGCAAAGCTATCATTTTCTGGCTTAATCATTTCAATGGCAAGGAAGTTCAACATGCTTAATCATAAAGTTAAATGTTCAATATAACAAAGAGCAGAGTGTAACGAAAATAAACTAAAAATGAAACTTACGGGGCGTACCTTACCTACTTTTTCAGTACCAGAGCGGTTTCGGGCAGCTTATTTTCTAAAAAAAGTATCCACATCAAAACATTTACATTTTGGCCAATCACAACAAACCGGAGGGATAAAAGGACGCCCCTGAAACAGCTTCAAATCTAGCGTAGATTGCATTCATTCAGTGGTCGTCCACTATTTTCTCTAAATTCGCATCTTACTCCAACCGAAATTGCTTTACGTGGTCGTCGTACAATATTTGTTATATTTCTATTATCAATTACTAGTCACCACAGTTCGTACCGCGAAAACAACTGACAAATTTCAAAACTAACAGCAAAGATGTACATCAATGTTTTGTATACAACCAAAGATCATTGTATTATGTGGGGGTGTAAATTGTATGTAGAGAGGATGAGTTGCCTGTGTTGAGTATTACGTTTAGTAATGTTGCTTAGTGATGTTGACAACATTCATATTAAAGCCAGAGGGGTACTAAACACGTACAACATCATACATCTGTTCCAGTACAACCTGTTTCATTGAATCTACCCCTAAAAAGAAGTTGTGCTTGTTCATATACCATGGAAGCGATCAGCTGAGAAGCTAGTCACTGAGGATTGTTGTGTAACATTTGATAGTAAGTAAGGAATTTCCTTTCAGGGCGACAAGAATTACTTGAAACGGTGTTCCGTATTCCTTAAAGAAAGATATACTTGTATCCAATGTTTTCTTGGTGTCTACCCATAGCTCTGGAATGAGGGCGTTAAGTTTCAGTGCGGTAGCAAGAGCACTTTCGAAAAAAACGTATGGCAGGAAAGGTAAGGTTAGAGGACTTCGATACACATCTAACATTGTTTACGTCTTGATTTACAATTGGCACTTTTTATACGCATAGTTGCGACCAAAATCCTTCAGCTCATAGTGCTGTGCAAAGACCCCACCTAATGTCAAGGTGTAGTTTTGGCAAAAGTTGCATTGTGGACACCCCTTGCTCGTGGTTTCTGTACGATACACGATATGCGTCAAAGTAGTTGTAAAGGACTTGACCTTGATCAAATAAAGGTTTTGTGATTCTGTGATGCTATTTTAGTTTGTATGACGAAAAATACGTTAAAATTGATTCCAACGTAAACATTACACAACAGTTCAGATTAATCTGTTTGTATCATAATATACCCAGAGTTTTCATGTTTATAACGCAAATTAATTGCTGCTGAGCTATTACTGTTCTTTCTGTGAGATACTGCGAATTTTTTAGGACATTAGCGAGTGAAACTAGCGGTAGAGTTGTGAAAGCAAGGCTGCATCCCTGTAGTACGAAGATATCCCCAAAAAACCATGAAATTGACTAAATACCCTTGGAAAACACATGCTGATATCATTTGCAAAATGAATCCCAAACTTGTAGACCTCACTGAGTCTCACATTGAAAAGTCCTACGAATTCTTTGTCCCATTCATTCATCACACGGTACATAGGGTAAGAGCTATAAGTTCACTCATGCATTATTTTCTGTTGATCCTGTCGAGGAGGATCCTCAGGGATTTGGAATGAGTCAGGGTATGGTAGGACACGTTCTGAGGCATCAAGGGATCACAAATTTAGCATTGGAGGGCAGCGTGGAGGGTAAAAATCGTAGAGGAGACCAAGAGATGAATACACCAAGCAGATTCAGAAGGATGTAGGCTGCAGTAGGTACTGGGAGATGAAGAAGCTTGCATAGGATAGAGTAGCATGGAGAGCTGCATCAAACCAGTCTCAGGACTGAAGACAACAACAACAACAACAACAACAACAGGGTATGCATTAACAAAAGGCAAATAATTAGTAGAAACTGAATCTGTATGCTCTATTAATAATAAATTAGCACTGTATTGTTGAAAAGTATATATGCTTATGAAGTTATTGTGGTCTTGAGACCGGTTTGATGCAGCTCTCTATGCACCCTGTCCTGTGCAAGCCTCTTCATCTCCAAATAATTACTGCTATCTATACTCTTCTCAGTCTGCTTACTGTATTCATCTGTTGATCTCTCTCTCTCTCTCTCTCTCTTTGTGCTTTTTACCTCCCACACTTCCCTCCAATGCTAAAATGGTGATCCCTTGATGTCTCAGAATGAGTTCTATCAACTGATCCCTCCTTTTAGTCATGTTGTGCCACGAATTTCATGTCTACCAAATTGTGTTTAGTACCTCCTCATTTGTTACATGATCTATCCATCTAATCTTCAGCACTCTTCTGTAGTGCGACATTTCAAAATCTGCTCTCTGGTCTAAACTGTTTATCATCTGCACTTCACTTCCATGCATGGTTGCATTCCTTACAAGTACTTGCAGAAAAGACTTCGTAACACTTAAATCATTTTCGATGTTAACATACATCTCCTCTTCCAAAATGCTTTCCTTGCCATTGTCTGTTTTTTTATATCCCCACTACTTCGGCCACTGTTGATTGTTTTGCTGCCCAAATATTAAAACCCATCTAATACTTTCAGAGTCTTGTTTCCTAATCCCGAGTCCTTTTGCTGTCTGTGACAGAATTACTGTGATATTGGCAAACATCAAAGATTTTATTTCTTCTCTCCGATCTTTAGTTCCCATTCCAAATTGTTCTTTGGTTTCCTTTACTGCTTGTTCAAAGTATAGATTGAATAACATTGGGAGTAGTCTACAGTCCTGTCTCACTCCCTTCTCAGCCACTGTTTCCCTTTCATGCAGCCCGACTGCTGTCTGGGTTCTGTTCAAGTTGCAAATAGTCTTTTGCTTCCTTACCCTCTGCTACATTGGCAAAAACTTTTTCTTAAGTCTACAAATGCTATAGGTTTGCCTCTCCTTAACCTATTTTCAAAGATAAGTCGTAGGGTCAGCATTGTGTCCATGTTCTTACATTTATCCAGAATTCAAATTGATCTTCCCCAAGGACACCTGCTACCAGTTTACTATTCTTCTGTATAAAATTCACAATTGTATTTTCCTGCCATGACTTATAAAAATGGTAGTTTGGTAACTTTCACACCAGTCAGCATGTGTTTTCTTTTGAATTGAAATTATTATATTCTTCTTGACATCTGAGAGTATTTTGACTGTCTCATACATCTTGCACACCAGGTGGAAGAGTTTTTTCGTAGCTGGCTTTCCCACAGCCACCGATAGTTCTGGCGGAATGTTGTCTACTCATGGGGCCTTGTCTTTCAGTGCTCTGTCGAATTCTTCTCACAGTATCATATCTCCCATCTCATGTTCATCAATGTACTCTTCCTTTTCTATAAGATTGCCTTCGAGTTCATGTCCATTGTATGTACCCTCAATATACTCTTTCCACCTTCCACCTTTCAGCTTTCCTTTCTTTGCTGAGGAGTGTTTTTCCATTTGAGCTTTTTTCCCCAATTGCCTATGTAATTTTCCTTTAGGTGGTATTTACCTTTCCCCAAGTGGTACATGCTGCTAAATCCTTATGTTTGTAAAATTAAAACAATTGCAGCCCTTGGTCACGAAAATGAAGTCGTTTTGACCTAGGTTTTGGCCACTTCTAAAGAGTGCCTTCATCAGAAATAAAATATTTAAGACTGACATGTCACGTATAAAACAAATATGAAGCTATAACGCTAATGGTAGTCTGATGCTACCGCAGCTCGACATGTGGTGCAGCCCTTAGTGGCCTGTCTCTGTTTTCTATTGTAGTACTTTGTGACTAAAGCGTTATCGCTTCATATTTATTTTATATGTAACATGCCAGTTTCAAATGTTTTATTTCTGGTGAAGGCACACTTAGAAGAGGCCAAAACCTAGGTCAAAAAGACTTCATTTTCGTGACTGAGGGCTGCAATTGTTTTAATTTTACCTTCTAATGGTCGCTGACAACGCATCCGTATTTAAAGTATTATGTTTGTCCTGTAACCATTCCTGTTTGCTCATTTGCACTTCCTGTCGGTCTCATTTTCTTAGACATTCGCATCCCCTTTCACCCCTTGATTTGCTGCATTTTTATATTTACTACTTGCATCAGTTAAATTCAGTATCTCCTGTGTTATTCAAGAATTTCTACTAAGCCTTGTCATATCTCACAGCTGCCCTTTCATCTTCTGCTTTATTCCTTTCCCCCATTCTAGTCAGTTATTGCCTAATTCTCTCCCTGAAACTCTCAATAACCTCTGGTGCTTCAACTTATCCAGGTTCTATGTCCTTAATTTCATTTGTTTTTGCAATTTCATCAGTTTTAATCTAAATTTCATAACGAATAAATTGTGGTTGAAGTCCACATCTGCCATTGAAAATGTTTTATGATTTACAATCTACTTATATGAATTAAATTTAACATAGAAGGAAATTCATTGACACTTCACATTCTGTAAATCCCATCATGGAGCAAAATCTTCAGGTACGTGGAAGAAGTTGAGATGCACACTAACCGGTAAAAGTGACTACCGCAGCCTATTTTTGTAAAGTGTAAAGTATACCAATAACAAACTGTGACTGTTGCTGATGTCTCAGAAATAGTTACAGGAATTGCTTTGTATATCTGTACTAGGCCTCAGTCTCCACTATGCTTTGCCCAGGACCCACCTGCTCTGTCCATGTGTTGCCCAGTTAACTCTTTGTACAGTCTCCTCTCCACAGTCTCCAACTTCCACTGTTTTATCTTGCCCTTCCAACCCCTGTCCACTTCATCACCTGCCACACACAACTCCTTGTGCCTGTGCTAGGGCAAGTTAACCAGTTCCACATTCTTATCCCCATCTGCCAGCTCTAAGCCACCTCTCCCTCTATTCGCCTTTTCCACTACCTGCCTCCTTACGTCTGTTGCCAACTCCACCCAATACAGAAACTCACCCCTGTTGAACTGTAGTGTTAGGATAATATCGTTGGCCAGGAAAATGGAGCTGAATGTACAGAATTTTTTTATTTTTTTATTATTTTTTAAAAATCCTTTAGCTCTGAAGGAGGACATTGTCTGAAAATTCAGCAACATTTTTAATCTGGTTTATGCATCCGTCAACCACTCAATGCTTCAAGTGTATGGTGAGTGGTCATTTTTATTCTTTCTGCTACGTATTAGGAGAAAAAGTGGCTTTGAAAAAATCTACTGCTGCTATTAAACTACTGAAATAATTTTGGATACAATAATTTTGGGTACTGGGCTGCATCCCTGCAACTATTGCAGCTGAATGGCAGTGAACTGCTCTGAAGAGGACTGCAGCAAGTTGGTCAAATAGTCAGCAGTTTAGCTGCTTAGTAGTTACAGTGACACAGACTAATACCTAAAATTGTAGTATCCAAAATGGCTCCAGCAATGGAAGCCTACAAATGCATATTCAAACAATGCATTTGTGTATCTTTACACATCACAGTTGTTGTGACTTGCCGATCTTTCAAAGTGCCGCCGCGCAGTTACGTGCATCCTCTACATGCGGCGTGTCTGCCAGCCATGCATCAGCAGCGCCACCTAAGCGGCCAGCCGGCCAGCGGCTGCTAGACTTGGACTCAGTTATGATTTGACTGTTAAAGTGTACACACGTCTTACTCTGTTTACTTGATCTGTGACTTTCATGTATTGCGTCGTCCTTGAAATATATTTGTTCAACTTGAAGTTATAACAATTGGTGACGAGGTAGTGAATTTTTCTTTTTCATCGTTGACCCACGTGTTTCCATGGCTACTTTAGAGCAACTATTGCAAGGTCTCATAGAACAACAAATGCTTCTCACAAATGCTATTCGTGATTTTGTCGTGGCATCAAATGCGGGGCATCTCTTGTTGTTGTCTCTACCTCCTTTTCCTCCTCGAGACAGCGGAAGACTGGTCTGCTTACGAAAAACGTCTTCGACAGCACTTCTTGGCATTTCGGTCGCGGACGACCAAACATGTAAGTCTCTGTTCCTTTCATGGATTTCACCTCAAATGTATCAGTTGTTGTCGCAATTGGTTCCTTTGTAAGATCCTGCGTCTTTGTCCTTTGCTGAAATGTGCTCACTTCTGTCCGTTTATTTTCAAAAGCATACGCATGTGGTAGCCTCATGTGTTGCCTTTTATTGTTGTCAAAAACAACCGAATCAATCCTATCGCGCTTGGGCTGCTGAACTTCACGGCCTCAGTAGAAAGTGTCAATTTGTTACTGAAGTTCACAAAGAATCCTACACCGATTCCATGGTATGGGATGCTATTATCCAGTCGACGCCCGGCAAAGAAGTTAAGCAACGTGCCCTTCAGTTGGCAAATCCGACTCTAGATGAAGTCCTATCCATCGCTCAGTCTTTTGAAATTTCTCGCGCCGCTGGAGCGCAAATAGAGAGGCATGGGGTGACGTCGGGGAAATACAACCTCTGTGCGCTGTTGATGAAGTGTGTGGCGTGTCCGCGCCGGCCGACGTGGCCACAGTATTCTCCCAAGCGCAGCCTTGGCCTAACCTTAAGCAAACCTCTAAGAAACTGCAGCAAAACCTACGGCAACCTCCTTCGTGTCCGCGGTGTTTTACGAAACATTCACGAGAGGATTGTCCACAACGTTGGGCCGTGTGTCACAAATGCAAAAAAAGGGTCATGTGTCATCTGTTTGCAAATCCGACCGCCTACATGATGCTCATGAACGTGGCACTGATTCTGATTCTGTGTTGTCTGTCAATTGTACTTCTTCCCTTTCAGGGAAGTTATTCCTCGCTGTCCAAATACTTGGTCGAGATGTTCGCATGCGGGTGGATACTAGTTCTGCTGCCACTATCATCAATTCTCAGATGTATCTTCAGTTGGGTTCTCCAATCCTGTCACCTGTCACTAGGCAATTACGAACTTACAATAAAGGCAAGGTTTCTCTCTTGGGACGATTTGATGCTGAGGTATCTTACAAATCTGTCGTTCGTACTATTCCCATATTTGTGGTCGACCATAGTAACGCAAAGAATCTTTTTGGTTTCGATGCCTTTCGCGTTTTTGGGTTCTCCATAGATGATTCTGTCAATATCGTCTCTGATGCTATTCCTTATGCTCAATTGGATTCCTTGTCGACGACATTTTCGTCCCTTTTTTCTCCTGGGTTAGGTCATGCAAACGACTTTGAAGCTCATATCACTGTCAAACCCACTGCTCGGCCTAAGTTTTTTTGGGCTCGGCCATTCCTGTGGTCCTTTGTGATCAGGTCAAACAGGAGATGGATCGTCTCACTGCTTCAGGGGTCTTGCTTCGTGTCACTTCCAGTGAGTGGTCCTCTCCTGTCGTTGTCGTTGCTAAGCCAAATGGTGATATTCATCTCTGTGGCGATTTTAAGGCCACTGTAAATGCTCAATGCCTTATCGACACTTACCCTATGCCTCGACCTGAAGAATTGTTCACTAAACTTGCTGGAGGCCAGTATTTTTCTAAACCTGACCTGTCAGAAGCTAATCATCAACTTCCTCTCGACGCTGCTTCCTGCCAGTTTCTGGTCCTTAACACGCCTTTCGGCCTCTATCAATACCAACGATTGCCATTCGGGGTTGCAAGCGCCCCTGGTCTCTTTCAGCGATTCATGCAGCAATTATTGCTCACTGTCCCTGGGTGTATAAATTACATGGACGACATTGTTGTCACTGGCTCCACCACTGAAGAACATCTTCAGAATCTCTGCACACTTTTTCATGTCTTACAGACTGCCGGTCTTAAGTGTAATCTTCAAAAGTCAAAATTTTTTCAGGAATCTGTCTTGTACTTGGGGTTTCAACTCTCTCGGGATGGTATTCGTCCGCTTCAGCAAACTGTCGCTGCGATCGATTCCCTCCCTCGACCTACATTTGTTAAGGAACTGCAGGCCTTCTTGGGGAAAATAGCATACTGTCACGGGTTTTTACCATCTGCTGCTTTGGTGGCTCAGCCGTTGCATTGCCTGTTGCATAAAAACGTGCCTTTTCACTGGTCCGCGTCATGAAATGCGGCTTTCCAGAAATTGAAGACTATGCTGAAACAGGCCCCGTGCCTGGCTACTTATCGACCTGGCCAACATCTTCCTCTTGCCACAGATGCCTCTCAATACGGGGTCGGTGCAGTCCTTGCGCACCGTTTTTCTGACAATTCTGAACAACCCATTGCTTATGCCTCCAAAATGCTCACGGATGCCCAACAAAAGTATTCTCAAATTGAAAAAGAAGCTTTGGCCATTATTTATGCTCTTCATAAGTTTGGTGTTTTTCTCTATGGATCCAAATTTCATCTTGTTACGGATCACAAACCACTTGTTTCCTTGTTTCATCCATCAACGTCACTTCCCAACAAGGCTGCACACCGCCTCCAGCGTTGGGATCTTTACTTGTCTCGTTTCAATTATGAGATTCATTTCCGGCCGATGGCTCAACAAGCGAATGCTGATGCACTGTCTCGCCTTCCCATGGGTCCTGATCTGGCCTTTGATAGAGACGAACTTTTGTGTTTCCACCTGGATGTTGCCGAGCAGTAGGTTGTGGACGGGTTCCACATCACCGGGGGACCAGCTGGCGGCTGCTATGGGTTCTGACCCTACCCTCTCCCATGTTTTACGATGTATTCAGAAAGGTTGGCCAGATCGTCGGTCCGCTAAGACTTCTGATCCGTTGCAGAACTACTACGCTTTGCGTTACCACCTCACGGCTAGGGATGGTGTTATCCTCCTTTCCTCCGAAAATGCTTCGCCGCGTGTTGTGGTACCTGCGTCTTTGCATGCTCTGGTCTTGCGCCTCCTTCACCAAGGGCACTAGGGTGTCTCTCGCACAAAATCTCTGGCGCGCCGCCATGTGTACTGGCCCGGCATCGACTCTGAAATTGCACACATGGTCACTGCCTACGGCCCTTGTGCGTCACAGGCCGCTGCTCTGAAGTCGTCTTTGTCACTGTGGCCTTCACCTGAAAAGCCCTGGGAGTGTATTCATGCTGACGTCGTGGGACCTTGTTTAGGTACTTATTGGCTTCTCCTTATTGACACCTACTCTAACTTTCCTTTCATTGTTACTGATGATGGTCCACAAATTGCCTCTTCCGATTTTGCGGATTTTTGTGCCCGTCACGGCGTCATGCATGTCACGGCCCCTCCGTTCCATCCATAGTCAAACGGTGAGGCTGAATGACTGGTCTGCACATTTAAGGCTCAGATGAGGAAACTCCTGACTACTTCTGCTGCTGATGATGCGCTTCTCCAATTTCTGGCTTCTTACCATTTCACCCTTCATGGGCGACCATAGCCCGGCTGAGCTCTTGCATGGCCGACAGCCCCGCACGCTACTTTATCTTCTGCAGCCTTCCACCTCACAGCCGTGGGTGCCTTCACTTGGCCGGTTCACCGCCAGCGACCTTGTATGGATACGGGGATATGGCAGGCGACCAAAATGGAGTCCTGGCCGCATCTTACGACACCGTGGCCGACGTTTGTATGAAATCCAGACGGACACGGGTGTTGCAGTGCGTCATTCGGACCAGCTTCGGCCTCGTGCGCTGGCAACGTCTGTTCTGGATGCCGCTACACCACCTTCGGCTCTACCTGACACTCGGGATCCTGAAATCTCTCATTACTCACAACGCAGTCCTCTCACCATCATATCGATGCCAGCACAAGAACTGACGCCAACAGGAGACTTGCCCATGCAGGAACCAGACGACCACCATCTGTCGGAGCAACTCTACTTGCCTCCTTTTCCTACGGACGTGGACACATTGCCCATGTCTCCTGTTATAACAACCGGCCTTGCCGCAACGGGCAGATTGGTGCACGGGGCCCCAGCAGATTCGACCCCCACTTCCGTCCGTACGGGAAGCCTCCTCCATCGAGACTTTACGGCCAGTCAAACAACACCTATGGGCGTTAGCAGTCTACAGGCCACCTCCATCAAGACCTGTGCAAAAACTTCAAAGGGGGGAAAAGTGTTGTGACTCGCCGATCTTTCAAAGTGCGGCCACGCAGTTACGCGTGTCCTCTACATGCGGCGCTGTCTGCCAGCCATGCAGCAGCAGCGCCACCTAAGCGGCCAGCCAGCCAGCGGCCACTAGACTCGGACTCAGTTATTATTTGACTGTTAAAGTGACACGCGTCTTACTCTGTTTACCTGATCTGTGACTTTCAGGTATTGCGTCGTCCTTGAAATATATTTGTTTAACTTGAAGTTATAACAACAAAATAATAGGCAGTATACTGACAAGGTCAAGGTCTGTTATGTGCAACTGTTACAGATAGCTGAATTTGTATATGTGATTCTAGATACTTTGATAAATTTGCTATGGGTGTTTCATAGGATATTACTTTATTTTGTTGTAGAATATATGGGTTTTCAATTTTCTACCTGATATTTATTGGAAACTAAGATTGTCTTTGGCATCATAATAGAAAACTCCATTCTGAACTCTGGAGAGGGATGTATAGTGCATATAGAAAGCCTTTACCTTGAGAAAAAATCTGCTGCCTCCTCAGTTATATAAAACAGTTGTTGTTATTTTCTTTGGTAGCTTAATATTTACTTCATTACAATGATATTTTTCCAAGAAAATATTTTTTATAGTGCTACTGATTATGCACATTGACAGTGAACAGTGCTGTTTTTGCTGTGCCCATAACAGTAATTTTTAATGCTAGTCAATCAGCTACTTTGATGGAGAAGTGGCTAATGAAGTGTTTTTAAAATATTTATTTGAAAATTTGATTAATGCACGTTGGAGAGGGGTCTCTCAGGGGAAGATTGCATAATAATAGTAGGGGGTGCATGCAAGAGTTTGAACTGTAACCTAACTATATATTTTAGGATGCTCTGTGATGCGAGTCCAGTGTGCTAACATGTAATGTAGAGTTGACAAGGATTGGTACGGGGCTTACCCTTGTTCTTAACCTATGGAATGATCTTCTAGTGATTTAAAAAGGCTGTTCAAAAACTGTAATGTGTGCTCATGGCACAATCATACTAATCAACCTTAAAAGAACAGTTCAGCGGAACTGGACTACAAGTGCTCCAAGCTAACATTTTTCACAAAAACTCACATTATGTGATTCAGACAATCGGCAATGACCTGTTAACACCAGAGTAGACATTAACAGTTGTATGTTAAATGAAACACTCAGTATAGTACCCCAAGAAAGTGTGATAGGTCTGTTACTATCTATGTCTAAATGATACAGCTGATAATGCTGGAAACTGTATGAGGTGGTTTGGAGATGATGTGGTTCTCCACAAGAAGGCAGTAATGACCAAAGACAGTTGCAAACTACATGAAAACGTGCTGAGGATTGATGAATTGCACAGGGACCGGCAGTTAATGCTGTTGTTGTTGTGGTCTTCAGTCCTGAGACTGGTTTGGTGCAGCTCTCCATGCTACTCTATCCTGTACAAGCTTCTTCATCTCCCAGTACTTACTGCAACCTACATCCTTCTGAATCTGCTTAGTGTATTCATCTCTTGGTCTCCCTCTATGATTTTTACCCTCCACACTGCCCTCCAATGCTAAATTTGTGGTCCCCTGATGCCTCAGAACATGTCCTACCAACCAGTCCCTTCTTGTCGAGCTGTGCCACAAACTCCTCTTCTCCCCAATTCTATTCAATACCTCCTCATTAGTTATGTGATCTACCTCTCTAATCTTCAGCATTCTTCTGTAGCACCACATTTCGAAAGCTTCTATTCTCTTCTTGTCCAAACTATTTATCGTCCATGTTTCACTTCCATACATGGCTACACTCCAAACATAAATAAATGGAACATACTGCGCATACATGAGAGGGGAAATCTACAATTGTATATTTACAAATTGCTGGAAACTGTAACTACTGTGAAGTATTTAGGAGTAACCATCCGAGCAACCTTAAGTGGAATGACCACATATAACTAGTAGTAGGAAATGCAGATCCCAGACTGATATTCATAGGGAAAATCTTAAGGAAATGTGACTCCTCCACGAAAGAAGTGGCTTGCAAAGCACTGGTTCAACCAATACTTGAGCACTGCTGTTCACTGGGACACTTACCTAGTTGGATCAACAGAAGTCAGGGATAAGTTCCAACAAAGAATGACACATTTCATCACAGGACCGTTTAATTGGCCTGAGACGTTCAACATACTCAAGTGCCAGACACACAAGAGAGGTGTTGTGGATCATGGAGAGTTTTACTTCTGAAATTTTGAGTGTGTATGTTCCAGAAAAACTCTGACAACATATTACACCATCCCATGTCTCATGAAATGACCACAATTTGAAAATTTGAGAAATTAGAGTTAAAATGGAGGTTTACCAATGATTGTGGTATCTATGCACCATTTGCAAATGAATCAGGGAAGGGGGTTTAGATAGTTACTACCAACACCATTAGCTGGCTGCAGAATGTAGATGTAAATGTAGATTTTTGCAACACTGTTCAATAACAGGTTAAATGATGTCAATACGTAGGCAATCAACTTAGGTCCACATATTTTTCTGCAAAAAGTTTCTCTCATTTTATTGATTAAAGACAAGACTGTTGGCGTATTTTGCGTATTTCCATTCCATTTTGTCATGGAATTACTTTCTGGGGCCATGCACCAACTTACATAAAATTTTTATTCAGCAGTAGTGAGCAGAAGTATTGTTTGAAGAAAGCTTTTTGAAGACTTCTCATATTCATTCCCTAATACGTTTCTACATCTGCATCCGTATTCTGCAAACCAGTGTGAAGTGCATTGCAGAGGCTACTTCCCATTGTAATGTGTGTTAGGATTTATACTATTTCTATGCACCTCTTTAAATTGGTTGGCGCATTGGCAATAGTTTCACAACTCATTTACTCCCTTATAAAATTTGTTGTTAACAGTCAGTTACAGTTCAAAGACAACTGTAACATTCATAAATATAAGTTCACAACAACATGCTGAAAAGTTATGTTTTCGAATTTTTCATGCAAAAACTATTAAAATGTTTTAAATAAAACAAACTTGTTTAAAATTCTACATCTTTATTCTTCATGTCTACATATTTATTTCTCAACATAGTCACCAGGTGGACTAGTTTGTTGATACCGTCGCTGTAGAATGTTTGACTTTGGTGACAAATCCACAACCTCACCTCTGCTTGCACCATTTCATCACTATCAAAGTGAAGTCCTCAAAGGTGTTCTTTAGGTTTTTGAATCAGATGAAAATTGGATGGGGCCAAGTTGGGACTGATAGAGGATGACCAATGGCAGTGAACCCAAGGTGTCAGATTGTTGCAGATGTTGCAGTGCTCGCGTGTGATCTGGCATTGTCTTGCTGCAGGAGAGGCTGCTTCATGTGTGGACAAGCTCTTCAAACTCAGGCTCTCAGTTTTCTGAGTGTCTCACAGCGCAGTGCAGAGTTTATGGTGTGCCTGTAGGCATGAATTCCAAATGCACACGCTTTGAACATGTATTCCAGAACATTGTGAGCATGATTATGCTTGCTGGTGTGAACTATTTTGATGTTGGTGCTCCTTTATGGTGGAACTCAGTTAATGCTCTCTTTGTTTCAGGGTCAAAATGTTGAACTCGGCTTTCATCACCTATTGAAATGTTGTGCTCAAAATGCAAAAGAAATTGTTGACAGGTGTCCAGTCTCTTCTGTTTTTATGTCAGAAGCTTTCATGGTACCCACCACAGACAGTTTTCTGTACTGCAGTTTGGCTATGATGGCTTGTACAGGCTCTCGTGGTGTGCTGCACTTACTTGAGAACTGTGGCTGTGTTATCTGCCGATTTTTCTCTGACGAGTTCATCGAAACCAATTCCAGTGAGTCTCGGTTGCCACATGCAATCATCCACTCTGAGCTCTGTCACATACATTTAGATTAGGACCACATTTCCTTTATTATTAGTGTGAACAACTCAACAGTGCACATTACTGATGTTGGTACAATCATCACTGTACCCAGCTTTCATGCCTCTGTGGATTTCAGTTGGAGACACATTTTTTGCTGGTAGAAAATTGATTACTGCACGCTTTTACTCTTGCACCTTTGTAGTTACACTACCTGTTGCCATATTACGTGCTAAAATTTTTATCAGCGAATCGGGAAAGTAGACAGAGTAATATGCTTGACGTGTAGCACCTCTAACGATATTGAGAACAGAATAAAAAATTCAGAGGCATTACTTTCACCCTTGTTGGATGAAAATTGCAGCAGGATGGTGCAGTTATGATCCCAGGAACTAAACTTATCCTTTGTACATACACACAGTGTGTGAAGAATGACCACTGTGCATGTGTTAATTAGCATTTTAATTAGTCTAATCTTGTCCCTATGTGAGTGATAGTATCTTTGAAGTGGTATGTAAGAACTCACTTGCAAGTTGACAGAGATAACTATCTCTGTTTGTCCCCTTAAGTTGTCTAAGCAGGGATTGTAATTGTTGTAGCAGACAAGTTCACTGACTCTGAACAGGTTATGTCCAGAAAGACCACAGGATAGGCCTGTTGTCACAGGACACAGTACAGTAACAAGCTGTAGAATAGCAGAGTCCTGTCGTCAGTGCTGCATGACAAGACACAGTGTAGATGGCCAGTGGCCTGAGGCAGGCTGCATAGGTGGTGTTCTCCAGGCTGGCGAGCAGGCGCTGGCACTGGCATCCTAAATACAGTGCTGGCTGGAAGCAAATGGCTGTGCCTCACAGGGGTGATGAGGTTGCTGTCAAGGCGATTGCCCTGGATCCCAACAGTGACACCTTGAGTTGCACATGGCAACAATTAGTAGTTATTTCTGTCATTCGGAACTCACTTTTGTTTAGCACTCATTGTTGTGGCCCCTAAGAGCTCTTTTATTGGCTACCTGTGACGCTGTCCAGCTATGTTGGTGGACTTAATGTCCAGACACAGTACTGTTCCTAGATTGCTGATTTAATACTGTTTCTCTTTCTCAGGCCATTGTAAGTTGGTTGTTGTGAAATAGTGGACTTCAGTGTTCAGGTGTCTGCCATCTCCAGATTTACAGCACTTTTGTGACACTTACCTGTGAGTGACACAAATCTGTCAACATTTGTATGTTTGTATATTAAATCTATTTTGATACAGGCAGTACCTGTGGACTTATTGCAGGGTTTGAGATGTTCATTTTCAGTGAAGGTAACAATTAAAATTATTCATCATCTGTTGGCTGTGTTATGCGTTACAGTGTCAGGTGACCCTTCAGAAGGGAGTGAGTACTGGTATCCCAATGTATTCTAGAGAGGTACACAGATGCCAGTTGTCATTTGTGGACATTGTATTCAACCAAGCACAGGCAATGTGACATCTTAATGCGGTGCAAATTGCAAGGGCAGCCTGTTTCGTCCGAAAAGGGTGTACTTTCCTTTGTGTTACTGCAGATGCCAATGCCTCATCGTGTGTCATATGTATATAAATTGTGGACACACTATAGGAAGAAAGGTCATTACACAAGGCGAGTTGGACACGGTCACCAGTTCATTACAACCCACTGTGTAAGGCCAATAACTGGCCACCTCTGTGTTGCGGCATCATTTGGATAACTCCAGAGCACTAAGAGACAATCTCAGAAGGGCCACTGAAGCTGCCGTGTCAGATTAGATTTAATGGATTGGTTACAAGAAATGACTGTATGATCCAGATGCCCAGTTTGAGTACATGAGAACATCTTGCAGTTCGCTTTGAGTTCTGCCATTCCCATGTCAGCTGGCAGCTGCATTACTGGCAAAACATGTTATTCACAGATGAGTCCAGATACGCTCTTATGCAAGGTGATGGCCACATTTGTGTGCGGAGACCCGTGGTGAGTAGTACCTGTCAAATGTTGTCCAGGAAATCGACAGGTTTCCGAGTTTCTGTAATGTTGTGGGGAGGTGTCAGTGTTGACAGTCATATGGATCTTGTCATTTCCCGTGATTGCCTCATCTCCAAACAGTACATCAAGCAGTTTCTTTTGGACTGTGGGATGGATGTGAATTCCTTGCAATGCCAGGGCTTACGTAGCAGGCATCAGCAAGTATGTCTTGCAAAACCTGGACACTAAAGTAATGGAACAGCCAATGGCGAGTCCCAACCTCAACCCCATCGTGCATATGTGGTACGTGCTTGACAGATGTGTTTGTGATTGTCTTGTTCCGCCAAAGACACTCCAAGGAGTCTTATGTACTCTCGTTGAAAAATGGGAATGAATACCACAGGGTGACTGGAACATGTCGTGTTGGTGTCAGGCAGTGATAATGATCACAGAGGATATACACAGTATTGAGGCTCTCAGAGTGCAATGAAAAGCACCCAAGATGGTGGGATGAATGATTATTTCCACTTTATTTTTGACACCTGTTGGACATTTTAGTTCCTTTTATGTAAACAATCAAGGATGTAGTGATGTTTTGCTGTGTAGTTAATTTGTGAAAGATTTTTTAAATTTATTTATTTGATGTCGATTATACACCATTTAGTCATTTCTGCGTAGTAACATGTGCATTACAAACATAGTATTTGCATTTCTTTGTGTAATTAATCTTTCACCAACTGCGACATAATCGCATGTACAAACAGTGATCCAATACTGTAAAATGCTTTATTATTCCAGTCTCTGATCACAAATGAATTTTTTAGACGATGACCGGTTTCAGTCTGTAATGACCATCTTCAGATCTAAAATATATAAATATGTACATCTGGTGAGCAGTGTGTCTTTTAAAATAAAACAGCAATATGTATCACAATATACTGTCATACACCAGGGAAATGTACAGATAAAATATGGTATAACGTACCTTTTTTACACCATGTCCTAAAGTGATACGGCCATAATGGCATCATCAGAATATATAAATATAATCAGCATAGCATCGTCACATAGATTTAAAATATTGTTTAGAATAGGCCACATCGTCCACATAGTGATTATTGCGAACTAGCTACTGAGGTACAGTAGCATCCAGAAACCTGTTTGCCTACACCCTCCCTAGATGTCGCTACTGTGGGCTTGCTTATATGTAGTCAGCATTTACGCAAAAACATAATCTGATAAAAGCACATTAGTTAAAATGCATGTAGCAGACTTATTGAAATTGATAACTATCATAGAAACCAATTGTGATACATTAAAAGATGAATGCAGTTACCTATGTAAAATTATTAAAAGAAAATATATGAAGAGTATAGGTCTGACCCTTTTTTTATGGTGAATTTACGGTCAACAATTAATGTAGCATAATACACTGCCTGTGGCAACCTATAAATTACTTATGAAAGATAAAATGTCTATATGACAGCTGAAAAAGAGAGAGATCAATGAACAGCGCCCTCTGTTGGGTCGGCCACTAGGATCTTATGTAGGCGCGCACTGATCGTAAGAACTTAACCAATAGAGGGCTTTACATACATCGTGATATGTCTCCCACAGAAAACTTTTAAACAATATACAAGCATTCAATAAATAAAATTATATAGTTTGGCTATACATTCCATGAGTAGGTAGGAGATAATCAGTTACAAGATTAGAGCGACTACTGTGCGGAAGTAAGGGAAATGTCTTCTGTTCTCAACATAACTCATCAAGTAAGGCTAGGTATAAATACGTGAGGCGTTATTCATTTGTGATCAGAGACTGGAATAATAAAGAATTTTAATTAATCTTTAGTGTCTGTGGGTGGAGAGCATAGCTAGTTCCACTGATTTTGGTACATGGTAGATGGTTCAGCTGATCTCTCTGCTACCTTTCAACATCAAGAATATATTTGCATGCATCACCAAGGGTGTAACCACTGTCTTGGATGAAGCTACACATTCTGATCTCAATTGCTTCTTTGATGACAGTAGGTAGAGGCATGTGATAATATTTCCATTTTATCAAATGTAATCATGTGTTTGTCCATGAGGCTGTGTTTAGCAAAAGTAGATTTGCTGAAATTGTGGTAGTTAATGTGGCATCAGTACTCTGTGGAGTGTTTTGAAATTGTTTGTATTGACTGAAAAATGTAACTGCTACCACTTTCACAACACATTTTATAGATTCCAAGAATACTGAGACCAAGGCTGCCTTTTACTGTGCATGACATTTCCCTAATTTTCTTCAGTGGTCGGAAAGTGGATTGAATACTGTCTCTGCCCAGGACACTGCCTATTTTATTTGTTGCAGCTCCAAAGAAAAGAAAGAATACTATAAACTGATCACCTTCCGATGACTGATGGCAAATGGAATATCTCAATCATTTAATTGGATGGATATAAAAATCTACTCACCAAGTGGCAGCAGAACACACACATAAAAGACCGTTGTGATTGGCAAGCTTTCGGAGCCATTTTCTCCTTCTTCAGGCAAATGATTTTGTTGTTAATATCTCAAGCACTACAGTTATTCTTCCAGAATATATGTCTTAGATATCTGATATCGAAATCCAGGTGTTCCTTGTCACAGAGTTTCAACTAAGTGTATCATCATATTTAAAATGTCTTTCTTATGGGCTGGATGATCAAAGCTTTGTACACTGAAATACGGGTCAGTGTGTTTTGACATCTGGCAAACAGAGTGCCTTAGCTGCCCATCTGATTTTCATTCAAGTAGAACATTTGAAAATGGTAGTTTTCCTTCTCTCTCCATCTAAGCAACGAACTTGATTTTAGGATGCATATTATTCCTGTAATCCGTGAACAGGTGAAGAGCTTTGATTCTATGTGACCAGATCATAAAGGCGTCATAAACATAATTAAAGAAGCAAGGTGCATCAAGAGGAGCTAAATTTAATGGCCTACTGAGATCTCGGGATGATTACAGTGCAAGAAGTCATCGAAAGCTCAAGACTGAATACAAATGATTCAAAACTTCTGGAATACTTGAAATGACAACAATTTTGATTAATGATAACTTTTGAAAAATGATAAGTAGTTCTTAGAATGTTCAGATCTTCTTTAGAAGGACAGCAACGAAGGCTTTCAAACAAGGTTACGTCAGTCCTGAAAGAGAGAATTATTAGCAGGTAAAATTTTGGCATTGCATGTGTTCTTCATGAATAGTAAATTTTCAATATTTCTCTAACTAAAACGTTTCTACAGATACCATTTACACATTTGCTAAGATCAGTTGTGAACTGTAACAAGACTGATAAAGTTTTGAAAAATACTGCAAACTATAATAGCACTGAAAGTGAGCTCTTAGAAAGAAGAGCTGAGATGAACAGGAAAATGTGTGCCACATTCGTTGACCTAGAGAGAGTTTTTGATAGAGAGGACTAAAAGACACTGTTTGAGAAACTGAATAAAATTAGAATAGTCTGGAGAGAGAAAACATTGATTCTTAATCTATATAAAAACCAGAGTGCAGAGAGTACAGTGACACTAAGAAAAAGAGTAGAGTAAGAATAAGGTGTCTGACGAGGCAACATAACTGACATCTACATAGTGTATGACTGAGGGTCCCATGTACCAATACTAGTCATTTCCTTTCCTTCCAACTGTATACATGCATCTGTATAAGCTCTAACTTTTCTTATCTTTGTGGTCCTTAAGCAAAATGTGCATTGGTGGTTGTGGAACCATTCTGCAGTCAGGTGGAAATGCTTGTTCTGTAAATTTTTTCGATAGTGTTTCGCAAATAGAATATCGTCTTCTCTCCGGGGGTTCCCATTTGAGTTCACGAAGCACCTCCGTAACTCTCAGGTGTTGATCAAATCTACCGATAACAAATCTAGTGGCACACTTCTGCATTGCATTGCTGTCATCCTTTAATCCAACCGTGTTGTGATCCCAAACAATTTGGCAGTACTCAAGAAGAATTGCATAAGAGTTCTATATAGGCCTATGGGCTTCATTGTAGAGAGCTAAACTTTCCTAAAACTTGTACAATAAACTGAAGTCGACCATTTGCCTTCCCTACTACCATCTTATGTGTTTGTTCCATTTCACATTGCTTTACAGTGTTCTGCCTAGATGTTTAATCGGTGTGACTTTGTCAAGCTGCGCGCCACTAGTACTGTATTCAAATACTAGATATTTCAAAATGAATATCAAGGTTTTAAGACTTTATAGCACTTGTTACATTCAACTTACAATTATAAAAATACAAAAATCAAGCAATGGAAAATCCAGGATGGAATGTAAAAATTATGAGAAGGAAAGTTGCTTCTCACAGAATAGCGGAGAAGCTGAGTCGCAGATAGGCACAACAAAAAGACTCATAGCATTTGGCCATTAAGGCCTTCCACAACACGAGACACACACACACACACACACACACACACACACACACACACAGACGCGCGCACACGCGCACACACACACACACACACACACACACACACACACACACACACACACATTGCAACTCACACACACAACTGCAGTCTCAGGCAACTGAAACCATACTGTGAGCAGCAGCAGCAGCAGCAGTGCATGATGGGAGTGGTGAGTGGGTGGAGGTAAGGAGGGGGCTGGGGCAGGGCAGGGGAGGGATAGTATGTTGGGGGCGGCGGACAGTGAAGTGCTGCAGGTCAGATGGAGGGCAGGGGAGAGATTGAGGGGGGGGGGGAGTAGTGGAAAAGGAGAGAAATTAAAAGACTAGGTGTGGTGATGGAATGACGGCTGTGTAGTGCTGGAATGGGAGAAGGGAAGGGTCTGGGTGGGTGAAGACAGTGACTAATGTAGGTTGAGGCCAGGAGGGTTACGGGAACATAGGATGTATTGCAGGGAAAGTTCCCACCTGTGCCATTCAGGAAAGCTGGTGTTAGTGGGGAGGATCCATATGGTACAGGCTGTGAAGCAGTCATTGAAAGGAGGGATGTCATGTTTCGCAGCGTGTTCAGCAATAGGGTGGTCCACTTGTTTCTTGGCCACAGTTTGTCAGTGGCCGTTCATGCGGACATACAGCTTGTTGATTGTCATGCCTGCATAGAATGCAGCACAGCGGTTGCAGCTTAGATTGTAGACCACACGACTGGTTTCACAGGTAGCCCTGCCTTTGCTGGGATAGGTGATGTTAGTTACCAGACTGGAGTAGGTGGTGATGGGAGGATGTATGGGACAGGTCTTGCATCTAGGTCTATTACAGGGGTATGAGCCATGAGGTAAGGGATTGGGGGCAGGGGTTGTGTAAGGATGGATCCATGATTTACATACCAATTTTGCAAATGTAATGTTACTACATGACAATGAAGATTTTCGCCTTCAGTGGTGAATCAACATTTCTCGTGAGTGGAAATGTGAACACGCGTAATGTGCACATCTGAAAATCCTCGTGACATGATATAGTTGCAATGAAACTCCCCTTAATTGATTGTTTTTTGTGCCACATCCCAATGGAAAGTTTATAGACCTTTCTTTTTCGGTGCAGTAACTGTAACTGATGTTTCTTATGTTGGTGCTGTAGAACTCTGACTCTCAGTTGGATGAAGTTGAAGTGTACTGTCTCACTGGCATAACTCAGGATGTGACCGGTGTAATGACATTGTACCCGACTGTTGGATTGGCCACAGGGGGCCACGTAACACATTTTGTTTTGCATGGTGCCCACATATGCCCGATCTGAGGCCATACAATTTTTACCTTTGGGGGCACAAAGGATCATGTGTACATGCCTCTGCTACTAGGTAATCTATCCAACTTAAGAAACAGGATTGAAGGGATTGTTGCAACTCCAATCACTTTGGTCAAGGTTTGGGAAGAACTCACCTATTGACTTGATGCGTGCCATGTGACAAATAATGTTCACATTGAAAACTTGTAAGAAAACTGTTTGAGGTGCTCTTTCATTTGATGCATTATTTATAAGTTGAATGTAATGTTACAAAGCCTTAAACCCAGATATTCATTTTGAATCACCTGGTATTACAAGTCTTTTTTTGTGCTTATCAGAATTAACTTTCATTTTTGTACATTTAGAGCAAGCTGCCATCAATCATACCAAGTAGAAATTCTTCCTGTCTTCCTTTGTCCTTCTAGTGTAACTCAAAGACTGTTCTCCCTCTCTCTTTATTAATTTCATTTATTCATAAAAAGTGGAATACAAACTGTTGTGACGTGGCAAGACAGCCAAGCCACAAGGAGGTAGCCGAAAGGCACGCGTTTAAGCTCACGCAGGCTGGCGTGAGGTCTGGAACAGTTAAAGTAATTGAGACTAGCAAATAAAGTACGAAACTGCTGGAATACTTAACTTTAATCCATAAGAGGTGAACATAGCTCTTGATGGTACATGCATCATAAGATAAATAGCAAATGATAATGGCGCCTTGCTAGGTCGTAGCAAATGACGTAGCTGAAGGCTATGCTAACTATCGTCTCGGCAAATGAGAGCGTAATTTGTCAGTGAACTATCGCTAGCAAAGTCGGCTGTACAACTAGGGAGAGTGCTAGGAAGTCTCTCTAGACCTGCTGTATGGCGGCGCTCGGTCTGCAATCACTGACAGTGGCGACACGCGGGTCCGACGTATACTACCGGACCGCGGCCGATTTAAAGGCTACCACCTAGCAAGTGTGGTGTCTGGCGGTGACGCCACACAAACAATGAAAATGGTAAAAAAAGAATTAAAATTAATGGTACACAAATACATTGTAGTTATTTGATTTCATGGTAATGTCACTGTCTCGGCATATTCTGAAATGGACATGAACTATATGTTATAAATTTTGTCAGACACCCTGAATGATCACACTTTACTTTATTACTTTATATTGTGCCAGTGGCGTGTTTTTGCCTTTTTAAAGGCGTCTTCAGAGTGACCTACAATGAAAATAGCAATGTTTCTTAAAAATGGCATAACCCATATTTAGTAAAAACTTTGGACCAAGGAAAATACTAAATCTAACTTACTGGTACAACAGGTATTAAAGACACAGGCTGCCATCCATGCAAATGTCATTGCAGGCAAACAACATTGTCAATATTTTAGAAATTATTGCATGGTGCCCTGATATGAAATAGCACTGAGTACACGGGAAGTCACGTTTAAAATTCATAAAAGACCTCAGTTTGTCAAGATCTACGAGACTTTTTTTTTCACGCAGTGTTGTTGTGGTTGCGCAGTCCAAAAGACACTAGAAGTGACCACTGATATAGATATGTTAGACATTTCAGGATTTAAGCTAGCTTCCTACTTCTGCAGAGTAGATATGGATGGAGGAGGAGTTACCACATTTATCAAAAGCTGCCATAAATTCAAGAACATTGACATTAATAAATTCTGTTTAGAGCAGCATCTAGATGCATATGCAACAGAAGTAGAGTTCCATAACAGATCCTATATAATAATAACTATTTACCGAGCACCTGCAGGAAATTATAATGTATTCTTAGATCATCTAGAAGCTCTTTTGGGTTATCTAACAGCAAGAAACAAAGAAATTTTGATTGCTGGTGACTTTAATACAGATTTTCTAATGCAATCTTCCAGTAAACATTCACTGCAGTTAGTAATGTTGTCTTTCAATCTAACTCACACTGTAAACTTTCCAACTAGGATCACTAAATCCTAAAGGACAGCCATTGATAACATTTTTATAGACAAATCAAAGGAACAAAATCATATCATAAAACCTGTTATAAATGGACTATCAGATCATGACATGCAGCTCCTTGTTTTAGATGTAAATTCTAAGCAGATTATCAAGACTGCTAAATCTGAGTACAGGAGGGTAGTCAATCAACCAAAAAATGAGTGTTTTAGAAAACTGCTCAAAGATATGAACTTGAAAGATGTTTATAGTGCTCATGAAATGAATGAAAAATATAACACATTCATGAACAATGTCAGTACCATGTTTGAAAACTGTTTTCCTCTAAAAGTTAATCAAATTAAACAGAAGTCTATAATAAAACCATGGATTACACAAGGAATAAAGATTTCCTGTAAGACAAAAAGGAAAATGTATCTGTTGACCAAGAATAGCTCCAATGCTGATGATTTAGCTAAATACAAGGAATACTGTAAAACATTAAAAAAAGTAATTCAGATGTCTAAACAAATGCACTACGAGAAGAAGATAGCAATGTCAGGGAACAAAATAAAAACAATATGGGATATAGTGAAAGAGCAGACTGGTAGAACCAGAAAGGAACAGGAGCAAATAGCACTAAGGGTAGATGACACATTAGTAACTGATGGGCATAGTGTGGCAAATCTATTTAACAAGTACTTTATATCTGTTACTGATAGAATGGGACTTTCGGGATCAGTAAATAATGCCCTTGAATATCTGAAACTAGCCTTCACAAATAGCTTCAAGTACATGAATATATCACTCACTTCACCAAAAGAAATAACTTCCATAATAAAATCTTTAAAAACAAAGCATTTTAGTGGGTACGATGAAATATCAACAAAGTTAATTAAGGCATGTTCTTGTGAGTTTAGTACAATTCTAAGTTACTTGTGTAACCAGTCAATTATAACTGGGACATTTCCTGACTGGCTAAAATATGCAGATGTTAAGCCTCTATTCAAGAAAGGGGATAAAGAGATACCATCAAACTACAGACCGATTTCACTTTTGCCAGCATTCTCAAAAATTTTAGAAATAGTAATGTACAGGCAGCTGCTCAACCATATGACCACAAATAACATATTATGAAGAACACAGTTTGGATTTCTGAAGGGTTCTGATATCGAGAAGGCTATTTACACCTATAATTCATTAAATAACAAATTACAAGCAGCAGGTATTTTCTGTGATTTGTCAAAGGCATTTGATTGTGTGAACCACAACATCCTTTTAAGTAAATTAGAATTCTATGGTGTCACGGGCAGTGCTGCAAAATGGTTCAAGTCATACCTCACTAACAGGAAACAAAGGATGTCAATGCAAGGGACTAGTGAATTAAGTCATCAGTCATCGTCAGAATGGGAAGAAATTACATGTGGTGTCCCACAAGGATCCATCTTAGGGCCATTGCTTTTTCTTGTGTACGTTAATGATCTCTCATCAGTTACACTGCCAGAAGCAGAGTTCGTTTTGTTTGCAGTTGACACAAGTATTGCAATAAATAATATGTCAAGTGTAGTTCTAGAAAGATCTGCTAATGATATTTTCATGGATATTAATAAATGGTTTAAAGCCAACTCACTGACATTAAACTTCGATAAGACTCACTATATGCAATTCAGAACCTGTAAGAGGTTTCCACCCAGCATATGCATAAAATACGAAGAAGAGCAGATAGAAGAGGTTGACAGTCTTAAATTCCTGGGATTACAACTTGATAATAAATTCAGTTGGGAAGAGCACACCACAGAACTGCAGAAACGCCTTAACAAATCTGTATTTGCAATTTGAGTGTTAGCAGACATAGGCGACATAAAAATGAAAAAGCTTGCATACTTTGCCTACTTTCATTCCATAATGTCATATGGTATAATATTCTGGGGTAACTCTTCAAGTCAAACAAAAGTTTTCTGAGTCCAAAAGCGTGTAATACGTATTATTTGTGGAGTAAATTCACGGACGTCCTGTAGAAACCTCTTCAAAGAACTGGGTATACTAACTACTGCCTCTCAGTATATTTACTCATTAATGAAATTTGTCCTAAATAATACACTCCTGGAAATTGAAATAAGAACACCGTGAATTCATTGTCCCAGGAAGGGGAAACTTTATTGACACATTCCTGGGGTCAGATACATCACATGATCACACTGACAGAACCACAGGCACATAGACACAGGCAACAGAGCATGCACAATGTTGGCACTAGTACAGTGTATATCCACCTTTCGCAGCAATGCAGGCTGCTATTCTCCCATGGAGACGATCGTAGAGATGCTGGATGTAGTCCTGTGGAACGGCTTGCCATGCCATTTCCACCTGGCGCCTCAGTTGGACCAGCGTTCGTGCTGGACGTGCAGACCGCGTGAGACGACGCTTCATCCAGTCCCAAACATGCTCAATGGGGGACAGATCCGCAGATCTTGCTGGCCAGGGTAGTAGACTTACACCTTCTAAAGCACGTTGGGTGGCACGGGATACATGCGGACGTGCATTGTCCTGTTGGAACAGCAAGTTCCCTTGCCGGTCTAGGAATGGTAGAACGATGGGTTCGATGACGGTTTGGATGTACCGTGCACTATTCAGTGTCCCCTCGACGATCACCAGTGGTGTACGGCCAGTGTAGGAGATCGCTCCCCACACCATGATGCCGGGTGTTGGCCCTGTGTGCCTCGGTCGTATGCAGTCCTGATTGTGGCGCTCACCTGCACGGCGCCAAACACGCATACGACCATCATTGGCACCAAGGCAGAAGCGACTCTCATCGCTGAAGACGACACGTCTCCAATCGTCCCTCCATTCACGCCTGTCGCGACACCACTGGAGGCGGGCTGCACGATGTTGGGGCGTGAGCGGAAGACGGCCTAACGGTGTGCGGGACCCTAGCCCAACTTCATGGAGACGGTTGCGAATGGTCCTCGCCGATACCCCAGGAGCAACAGTGTCCCTAATTTGCTGGGAAGTGGCGGTGCGGTCCCCTACGGCACTGCGTAGGATCCTACGGTCTTGGCGTGCATCCGTGCGTCGCTGCGGTCCGGTCCCAGGTCGACGGGCACGTGCACCTTCCGCCGACCACTGGCGACAACATCGATGTACTGTGGAGACCTCACGCCCCACGTGTTGAGCAATTCGGCGGTACGTCCACCCGGCCTCCCGCATGCCCACTATACGCCCTCGCTCAAAGTCCGTCGACTGCACATACGGTTCACGTCCACGCTGTCGCGGCATGCTACCAGTGTTAAAGACTGCGATGGAGCTCCGTATGCCACGGCAAACTGGCTGACACTGACGGCGGCGGTGCACAAATGCTGCGCAGCTAGCGCCATTCGACGGCCAACACCGCGGTTCCTGGTGTGTCCGCTGTGCCGTGCGTGTGATCATTGCTTGTACAGCCCTCTCGCAGTGTCCGGAGCAAGTATGGTGGGTCTGACACACCGGTGTCAATGTGTTCTTTTTTCCATTTCCAGGAGTGTATATCTTTTTTTCCAACAAACAGCTCAGTTCCTACATACAATACCAGGAACAAAAATGATTTGCACGAGGACTTAAAAGCACTTACTTTAGTTCAAAAAGGGGTCCACTACTCAGGAACACTCATCTTCAATAATTTGCCAGTAAACATAAAAAATTTAGTTACAAATAAAGATCAGTTTAAAAGGAGCCTGAAAGACTTACTAGTGGCCAACTCCTTCTACTCCATTGACGAATTTTTTAGTAGAGACAAATGATGTATCATATATATTCATACTATTAGTATTGTTATTTCAGCTAAAAAAAAAAATGAAAATAAATTGACATGTTCCACATCCTCGAGGATCTCCTCAGCACGGATCTATGGAACGAAAAACTAATCTAATCTAATCTAATCAGAAATGGGATTGGCTGTACATAAACATGTAAGAAATGCCACTGGACATGTTTACATTTTGTGATGCATTTCTGTAGGCCTGGTCCCCTTTCTGGTGTCTTTTGTACTGCACTGTATACTTTGCAAGGGCACTATGTGAAGTCTCTTAAAATTTGACAAGGGCAACTACCTGCTGAGGTCTTTTGTGTATTTTTAATGTGACTTCCCATGTACTCAGGACTATTTTATACCAGGGCACCACACAATGTTCTTAAAATATTGCCAACAGTGTTTGCCTTCTAAGACATTTGCATCGACGGCAGGCTATGTGTTTAACACCTCTTGTGCCAGTAAATCAGTTTTAGTGTTTTCTCTGGTAGTCCAATGTTTTTGCTAAAATGGGGTCATGCCATTTTTAAGAAAAGTTTGTATTTCCTTCATAGATCAATCTCAAGACGCTTTAAACAAGACAAGCATTACTGGCAAAATATAAAATAATAAAGCCTGTTTCTCAGCCGAGACTGTTTATCGCTTCAAGACATTTATCACTGGTTGCTATAACATCGCACCATGCATTGGAAAAAATGCTAAAATAATGGTGATAGAGAAATTGACCTGTCAAGGAATGAGAGACTTTAAGATCAAAAATAAAATATTGATGCAAGTAAATGAATTTTCTGTTTGGGAAGTACAGTAACATATGGGAACAGAAGTATGATGGATATTAGGAGATTTACAATGACTAATCAAGCATTCATAAATAAGGGTGTTTTACCAACAAACAGCCACATTAATACAGAAACAAGAAAGAAATTTATCAATACATCCACCTGAAGATTTTAAGCTGTGGTTGTGAAGGTGGACTGTGGGAAAACAACAAAAGAAAAAAATAGAAGCAATAGAGATGTGGATAGGGAGAAGAGTCACAAAGAGTGTGTAATCAAAGAAAATGTCATTAACAAATACTAAAAGACATTATTGAGAAAAGGACATTGATTGACATGGCACAGAGAAAAAAAGTAAAATAACTGGACCCCCAATTCACTATAATGTCTTGGAGAAGAAGTCCCAGAAAAAAAAAAAAAATAAAAATAAAAAAATAAAAGAAAATCAAGGGGCAAGTTGTGAAGTGTTCTCAGTGGAATGAACTGCAGCAGCTACAAGCAAGCAGTACAAATGGAAAAGCAGAGAAGGATGGCAACAGCAACAAGGCATTGTTTTTAGTGTCTGATGTTGATGAAGAATTTGTAGATTTTACATATGCGTAGTATATGCATTACATACACAATAGAGTGCAGAAATGAAACAAAAGTGTGAATCATGTTAGGAGCAGCATCATGGCAAGTGGAGGTATTCCACTTCTGCCCTATCAAACATTGAATGACATGTGAAAGCAGCCATGTTATGTAATGACTGTGCAGTTTTCTGTGTGGGGGTGACTATTAATGAGCTGTCTTCTCATACTACTGCTGCCATACTGTGGCTAATCACAAACTTGACCATCCAGTTGCTGGGAACTTGGCACTTCACAACACTGGTGATTTCAATGTCTCTTGTAGTGTCCATATCATTTGTATCTTATTACCTTCCTTTACACCCCTTCTCAGAATTAACTCATCCAGACTTGCAGATGCCAAAGTCATTCCAGTGTATTCTCCGTCAGTGGTCACCTTTCTCAAATGAATGCTTATTTTAACTAACTTGTATAACATGATAAGCCAAGAGACTTTGCAGATTGTTATTGTTACCATGTTGCACAGAAGTTGCTCTGTGTTGTTGCATCTGCCTGTTAAATTAGAATTTAACTTGTTCCACAACTCTGAAGCCTCCCTTCACTATGCGATTTATGGAATGTGATGCATGAACAGATGAATGAAAAGGAGTCGTAATGGTGATATATGAGTGTAACAACTGTGTTATTGTCAGATGTCCAGTGAAGGGCAATATATTGTTGTGAAACTTATATGCTAGACACACTTTAAAAGGCAGAAAGATTATGGTTTAGTGTCCTGTCTGTGACACTGTTTTATTGGACTAAGGGCACAACCTTAGGCTGTATCAGGTATAAGCAGGAAATCTTATGTTACCTTGTCAAAGTAACCATCTGGGCTTTCAGTATGTGTGGGTGATCAGTTTAATTTTAACCAGTATTGTCTGGTCACAGTTGATGTAAGTAGCAGCTGTATATCCTGTTCTGTTGAAATACTAGAAACTGTGGTGCACTGGTCCCATCACTGATTATGTCCATTGGTCCACTTTTTCCTTGGTGTTGTTGTGTGTCGTCTTCAGTTTTATCATTTTTGGAAAGGTCTTGAATTATTTTCTGACTATGCCATTGTCGGTGTGGTACAGCTCATAAGCCTGTTAACTGTTCTGATAAATTTCATTTCAGTCACCTCAGTTCTACACCTCTCTCTTTGTTTCTATTTGGGTCTCACTATCACATAAATTTATGGGCATGGACACAATTTTCTAAAATTCCTCAGTGTTGATGGTGATCCATGCATCTTCAAACATTATCTAGTAATATGTTTTCATCATCGTTCTTGTACTGTTGTTAACATGTCACTGATGGTGTTAAAAATTTGTGACATAGTAGAGTGTAACAATGTGTAAATTCTTTCCTTTTCTTGTATATTTTGCTTCAAATACATCACTCTGACATTTTGTTGTTCATATTTCACTGTTGTAATTTAGGTGAGCTTACTGAAGAAATGAGTAGATATGTGTGAATCTTGAATGACCAGATCATCAGTGAGAATGAGATTATTGGCTGATGTATGTTGGTGTAACACTTAAAGCATTTGATTGGTTCTTTCATTTCTTGATGAAATCACCTACATGCAAACTGAACACTACATGTAGCACACAGAATTCTTGTACAACACTCTAGGTAACATTTAGTGGCTCTCTGATATCATTGCTCTCAATGGGTAATAGAAAAAACTGGTCTCTTGCACATATTTTTTGTTACATGTGCTGAATTGTTTGACATTCATGTCTCTTCTAAAATATTCTATGGCTTATTACTCTATAGTCTGTGAAAACTGTTTGCGTTTTTATGGTATATCTGTGTGACTTATGGGTTGGTAGCTCAGTTTTGATATGCCATGCTACAGATCCGAAGCCCTAAGTTTCAATCCCCAGTCAGTTGTAGACTTTATCTGTCATTTATCACTTCTTTGACCTCTGGCAATCATTTGTATGTGGAAAATGCCAAACTGCACCACAGTTTGGATTCCATGTCAAACTGTAGGTCCTCCTATAACTGGCTGGGTAATTTAGTTCAAGGGTTGGAAGAAGGCAAGGGTGTACTGCCTCAAATAGTACTGTGCACCATAAAGCATTGCAGTGTTCAACTAGATCATCAGCTTGATGGCTTTACATTTGTTAAAGAATAATCACAACACTTTTTACACAATTTACATTTGCAAAAACTATTTTGTTGTTTGTCAAGCATTATGTCAGCAGTTACTTAAAATGTCATTTTTATTATAGCATAGAAATTTGACTGTGTTCAGTTCTTTTCTTTCTCTCCATTTCACTCCAATACATGATTCTGAGGTGAACTAAACTGAATACTACCTATGACATCCAATATTTCAGCAGTTCTAGATTAATGTTCTGTGTACTGGAAGAAACAACCATAAAACAATAGATGTTGAGTCTTTGGCTTTTGGAATGTTGTGAGCAGTTCTTTTACTGCAGTAGAGGGGCAGCAACAAAAACTGAATCAGAAGAGACCCAAAAAGAAGTTAAGGAATCAAAACTAACTAACAATATTACTTCTGACTTTCACTATCATCTGTGTGTCTTGTGATCAGATGTTTGGGGCAATATTTCTCCCAGTCCATTGCTGATATAGCTCTTTCAATGTTTAAGAAAGTACATCAAATGCTTTAGAAATTCATTACTTGTCATATACTTTTCTATGTGCACCACATCATCTTTGTTTTGGTTGACCATCTGTGAAAAACTGTTGGAAACTTGCCCTCTTCTGCTTTGTATACTATTAATCCTTATTCCTTATCTCTCTTTTTATTCCAATTGGTCAGTTTTATTATTTTTTATAACTAAACTATTAAGAAGCTGTGATTGTTGTGTGTTCAGTATTATTACGAGATTGTTATAGTTTGTATTCTAACTTTAATTTACTTGTAATAACGGTGTTACTCTCTGTTGTTCCAGCATTAACTGCAACATGAGCAATGTAACAGCACACATTAACAATTTTCCTGATGAAATACTTCTACATATATTCAATTATTTACCTACACCGGACTTACTTGTGTGTGTGACAAAAGTGTGTACTCGATGGAACGCCTTCGCATACGATCGCAAGCTTTGGAATCGCAGAATGGTGGATCTACCAGAAGATACCTCTGTGCAGGCTTTGGTTGAATGTTTCCCTAAATGCACATCTGTTAGTATGGAACTCAACAGTGCCTCTTGGCCTGGACAGGCTATGTTTGACGGGAAACACCTACACGCATTCATGCAGACAAGAGACTGTTTCCATAGTTTCCTAACAACAATAATAAAAAATGGTGATGACATTACAGATATATCTGTATGTGGCATTAACGAGGATGTGGAGGAAGTGCTGACGGTCATTGCCCACTTACCGAATCTACAGACTTTACTTATAAACGGATCATTTTTTGCTGATAATTCAGGAATTAGGCACATTGGGGACAACTGTCCACACTTGAGGAAAGTGGACACAGGCGAAATCACGTTTGCAGAAGAGGAAGTGGAATATTTTATAAGAAAGAAGAAACATCAGCTGACACATATAGGTTTGGCCCTACAAACAGCTGAAGGTTCCTCATTGTTGCCTTTTCTGGGCCTCTGTGGTGATACATTAATCAGCCTGGATATTTATGGCATTGCAGGCTTTTATATTACTGTCGTGGATGATGTGACTGTTTTCAGTGCCCTTAAAAAATTGGAACATCTCAGATTTCACAATTACATCAAATTTGGGAGTGATGTCCTTGTAAATGCATTTACCTCCAGTTGGTTCTTAAATCTGAGGACTCTTGTGATAGATACTGCCACTTATGTGGATGATGAAGTAATGGCAGCCATCAGTCTCAATTGCCCACTGCTGAATGAGCTGCAGATCAACTATTCTCAAATTAAAGGAGAGGTGAGTACCTCCTACATGTGTTGCTACTGTGTACGTTATGCCACCAGGTTATGGCGGTAGCATCAGGTATTTTAATGAAGGGCTTATTAATAATCTATCACAGTCACAGTACATATGTTTAGTGACTAGTTCAATTCTGACTTGCTAAGTAGGCAGATGTTGATTGTGACAGTCATCTGTGGACATTTTATAAAGCATGTATTGCCATTGTGGTGTTTGTTATTAAGATCTTTCTGTGCAACCTCTGTAGACCAGGCTAATATATGTATTGCAATTGTGAAAGATTTTTTGTAAATGCTTCATGATTATTGATTGTTGATTACTGAAATCAGTTCCTGGGCAGATGGTGGTGAGAAGAGGGTAGGGAGGGATGCACGAGGCAAGGAGGTGGTAGTCTGATAATATGAGGCAAGCCTTTCATCAGATTACTTAGAAGCTGCTTGCCCACATAGATTGTGGGTGGAAGGAAGGGTGGTGGCAGAAGGCAGTAAGCAATCTGGTTGAGGAAGGAGTAGTGTGGACAAAAGACAGAAGGTAAAAGATGAAGTGAGGATGTGGAGGTTCAGGCCAGAGTGCAGGATATGTTGGAGAGAAAATTCCCACTTGCATAGTTCAGAGAAACTTGTGCTGAAAGGGAGTATCCAAATGGCTCATGCAATAAAGCAGTTGCTGAAGTCATTAGTGTTTCTGTGCATGGCATGTTAGGGAACTGGATGGTTAAGTTTGTGGTTTGCCGTAGACTGGCAGTGGCCATTTGTGCTAGTAGATCTGTCATGCTTGCATAGAATGCTGTACAGTAACTGTAGCATCAGTTGTACATAAAATGACTGCTTTCACATGTGGCCCTCCAATTTATTAGCTAGGAGGTGCTTGTGACTGGACTGTGGTAGGTAGGGGTGAGTGGGTGTACAGGGAAAGCCTTTCCCCCATGGCTGACCACAAGGGAATGACCCTCTAGTTACAGGATTGGGAGCAGAAATGACAGGGATGCTCTCCTTTGCTCCCTCCCTCCGCCCCTCTCTTTTTTTCACCCCTCTCCCTTTCTCTCTCCCCTCGCTGTCTCCAATTTCATTTCCAGTTTCCTCTTCATCCCCCCCCCCCCCCCCCTCACTTTCTCCACTCTCTCTGTATCTCTCATATCTCCTTTCATCTCACTGTGTGGCCACAGAGTCATCTGTCAAAAGACCTGCCTCACACCATCCCACTCCACCTCGCCCCCCCCCCCCCCCCCCCATTCCTAACCTCTCCTGCCTTGTGTGTGCTTCCCCCTCCCCGTGTCCCACTACCATCTGCCTGGCCAACTCCTCTCAGTAACTGACAGTTGACTATCAGTCTCGCCGCAACAGCTGTGTGATTGTATGTGTGAACGTGTGTACTTTTACTAGAAAAATAGCAGAATCTCGAAAACTAGTATAATACTGTTCTCTGTCATGTGGTGAATACTGTTCTCTGTTATGTGTTTCTGTGCTCCATGAATCAGTGTGCTATATGTGAGTGGTTGCCTTTCCCTTATTTTACATTTTTTTTTCCACCCTTGACTTTCCATTATTGTGAAAAGTAAACTTGATACTTCTTTCACTTAATTGAATTGCTGCATATAAAATGTATTTGGAATAGACTGAACAGAAAGACAATCACATAAACTTTATTTTTAAATGATATTTAGTAAGATCAGTGGACGTCCTCTTCAGTCCGGGCTGTGATTTGATGCAGTTCCCCACACTAGTCTATCATGTGCAGTCCTCTTTATCTGTGAGTAACTATTGCACCCTACTTCCATTTGAACCTGGTTATTGTATTCAAGCCTTGGTCTGCGTCTTCTGTTTTTATCCTCCGCACATCCCTCAGTTACCAAGTTGATGAGTCCTTGATGCTTCAAAATATGTCCTATTAACTAATCCCTTTTAGTCACTATGTGTCATAAATTTCTTTTTTCCCCAGTTTGATTCATCATTTCCTCAGTATTTATTTGGTCGGTCCATCTAGTCTTCAACATTCTTATGTTGCATCACGTTCGAAAAGTTTCTTTTTTCTTCTTGCCTGAACTGCTTATCACCATGTACAAGCTGCACTCCATAAAAATACCTCCAGAAAACACATCGTAACACATAAATTCATATTTGATGGTAACAGATTTTTCCTTATCAGAAATGCTCATCTGGGTATTGCCAGCCATCACTTTATATTCTCTGTACTTTGGGTGTTATCAGTCATTTTGCTGACAAATTGTAAAACTCATCTACTACTTTTAGTATCTCATTTCCTAATCTAATTCCCTCATTATTTCCTTATTTAATATGACTATATTCCATTACCTTTTTTTGAAATTTGCTCTATACTTCTCCTTTCATTTTATTGAA
Source organism: Schistocerca serialis cubense (assembly GCF_023864345.2). Taxonomy (NCBI): domain Eukaryota; kingdom Metazoa; phylum Arthropoda; class Insecta; order Orthoptera; family Acrididae; genus Schistocerca; species Schistocerca serialis. The sequence continues at coordinate 506,586,245 of NC_064646.1, read as the reverse complement.
GTACTGTATATAAAATGTATCTGCCGGACCGAGACTCGAACTCGGGACCTTTGCCTTTCGTGGGCAAGTGCTCTACCATCAGAGCTACCCAAGCACGACTCACGTCCCATCCTCACAGCACTTGCCCGCGAAAGGCAAAGGTCCCGAGTTCGAGTCTCGGTCTGGCACACAGTTTTAAACTGCCAGGAAAGTTTTGTCTCCATTGTGACTCACAAGTTGCTGAATGTGACTTGTTTTTTCCTGTTCAGTGTTTGGAACTGTCTATTACAGCCATTTTGCGAACTGTTGGGTCAGATCGTTGAACGATGATTTTATACATATATGTGGAAGCTAGTGTAAGTGCTAACATGACACAAATTTCCTCACATCCTAAGAAAATGTTTGTTGTTTTATTGTACTGCAATACAATTTTTCACTCTCGAATCACATTTTACTGTGTGATAAGTTTCATCAAAATCGATTAACTTGGTTGCAACAGGTTTATTCTTGTTCACCGCTTCTTGTGTGTGTGTGTGTGTGTGTGTGTGTGTGTTTAACCCTGCTATGCAAGTTGTAGATAAATTATTCTCAGCATGTTGGAGAGGTTATTTAAACAATGTTCAGACATACCCTTCCTATCTCCTAGCACTTGTGCTCGTAGATGGAGTCCATGTGCTTATAATGATGTGTGGTTATAAGCCTAATTATGTGTTATCTTACACCATTGATTAGTTAAGCAAACATGTATAATCAGACCTTCACTTATTTTCATCACTGCTTTGATCTCATCATTGGACTGAAAACCATATATTGCTAACACTTGTCAGTGCACCACCTCCAACTACTTTCTTGTAACTTTTGCAAAAGCCTCCAAAACAAAAAACAGAATATCAGGTTAAAACGTATCCTATCCAGGGCCAGAAGCCCAGCTCCAACGTCAAATCTAATGTAACTTCTCACACCACCTCCACTCACCAAATCTAACGTAGCAGCTGCAGAAAGTCTTTGGTCGCTACCAGCTGTACACCAATTAATCCGTTGACAACACTTCTTTATTACACACATATATACAACTGTCTGTCAGAACTTCCCAAGAACTGGAACGCACCAGACAGTACTTCAACCGCATACACCCCAAGGCTTTGGACAAGGTGTAGTGATACATCTTTTAACAATTATGTTCTTTGACATTATTATGTTATTTCATGTTTGATGTTACAATTGCAACAAGTTAATGCAGCAAAAACTGTCATTGCAGAGTTTTAGCAGAAATTAAAATGAATACAATGATAATGCAAATTTCTGAAATTAACAATCTTTTACAAGTGCAATTTTGAAACATATATACAGTTAACAATTAAGTTCTTATTATTCAGTCCAGAACATTCTCGAATATCTTTATGTAATCTAATTAATTATGCAATTTTATGAAACAATTTGGAGCTGGTAATATTTCTACATCATCAGAATTACATTTGAAGGACATCATCTTTACGCCAGTGACTGTTATAAGTTTTGCCGGCCAGGGTGGCCGAGCGTTCTAGGCTCTACAGGCTACGGTCACAGGTTCGAATCCTACCTCGGGTATGGGTGTGTGTGATGTCCTTAAGGTTAGTTAGGTTTAAGTAGTTCTAAGTTCTAGGGGACTGATAACCTCAGAAGTTAAGTCCCACAGTGCTCAGAGCCATTTGTTACAAGTTTTTATTACACTATTGCAATTTCGGCCTTATGCCATTATCAGGTGCTGATATTATGGCTTTAAGCTATGTCAACGTAATGTAAGCTGACACATTTGTATGTCAGCGTCAATACTGTTAAATGCACTCGTGACATTGTTACACAGTGTGAGCACACATATTCAGACATCGTAAAACAACATAATCTGTAAGTGCACATGTTCGTAAAACCATCAATAGTCACAAATGCATTAGAGCTGTGGTATAATGCATTTCTGACTAGTGATCATTTAATGAACATGTGCACTTACAGATTATGTTGTTTTACAATGTTTGAATACGTTTGCTCGCACTGTGTAACAGCATCACAATTGTATTTAACAATATTGACATTGACGTACAAATGTGTCAGCTTACATTATGTTGACATGCTTAAAGCCATAATATCAGCACTTTATATTGGCTACTGCTGAAATTACAATAGTGTAATAAAAACTTATAACAGTCACTGGCGTAAAGATAATGTCCTTCAAAAAATTTGCTATGACTGTGAATCCCAGCTACAACAAGCTTATCAGAATTCCAATTCAAACATTCAAAATGAATTTTTACAACATTTGAAGGCTAAAATACGGAATAATTATGTACATCACAAAATCTTTAAATTGTGTTACAAAAAATTAATGAATCGTTCTTCTAACATTATTTAAGATACAAATTGTCTTTCTGGATCAGGTTATGTCTCCAGCTCAAACGGATATTCTCTAGTTTTCATAATATGTGGATATTACACTAAATTTCTCTATAGAATGTTCCAGAAACATTAATTACGAGTTTATTTACAGATTTTTAGTTGGTGATTTCCATAAGAATATGTTGTCCTGACTTGCAAAGGTACATAAATGTTAAGGTTTTCCAAAATTAATGATTTACACAGTTAATTTGCATTATGGTAAACAATGAATTTTACTAATTGAATTATAATTACAAAACTGAATGAAAAAGGTTACTAACATTTATACACTATTAACACTGATTCCAGAACTTGTTCTTTCTCTTCTAAACATCCCAAAATTCATATCAAAGTGATAATGACTTATCCTAATTACTTTATCTGATTAAGAATATATATTAATTGGTCTGTGACACGTTTAACATTTTTGTTACAACTTCTCACACTGTTACGCTAAGTGATCTTATTCACTAAGTGTCCCACATCTGTTTTAGCGTGTATCACACACTACGAAACCTGCTCTATTGGGTACTCCACAGGACCCAATACAGCCATTTCATTACAAGGTCAATAGTCACATTAAAAAAAAAGAAATGTTTCCACAGGAACCTGAGGAATTTATCAATTTTATGCAAACCTTGCCCTGTAAATTTCTTTCAGTAACACCAAATCCAGCTAGCCAGTTGTTCCTCAGTGTAAATCGAAGTCTCAGAAAAATAATTGGGCCCTATGCTGGAACACCCACCTAAAAAAAGTTGGTAAAAATGATCAGAAGTCAATGCTGACATATAGGCAGATAGAGAGGTGGCATGGGGAGGGGGCAAAACAAATTGTCATTGGCTGTTAGAATATGAAATTTAATCCTGTTTGTGAGCTTTACTGTAGGAAATAATCCAAAGCTGTGCACTAACAAAACTCAAGATGCTTCCAGTCAGAAGTATATGACAGAAAATCGTCATTAAAATCTGCCACCATTTTTTCACTACTGCAAACTGGGTGTGGTTGTACATAAGCCCATTATAATTATTCTTGCCCTTCCACACTTGTTGCTTGTTTATCTGATGGCAGTTGGCACATCAGACGTTGAGATCCTCCAGGATCCGATTCTGCCAAATAATCCTAGTCGGAGGATATTCTCATGTCTTATTTTATCAAGTTTTCGTTTTCTCCAGGCAAGAACAGAGGAACTTATTTTTCATTACCAGGAGGTGGTTTTTATTTAGTCTTTTTCTGGTTCATTCATTAGTGTAGGCAGGAGGTACATATTATACAGTTTGATTTGAGAAGATTGTGGAGGAGTGTCTTATGTACCTTCTGGAGGAATTTGTATTCTGTTTGTGGTCTTGTGATTTGTAGTGTTTTTTGAGGAAGCAATGCTACATAAGTTCTATAAGCTGTCTACCATATCTCTCTCTGCATCTACAGTTCGTAGGTGGACTGTAGCAGAGTTGCTAGTCACGCCAAACTAACTGTTTTGGTTTTGCAGATTTTAAGACCCATTGTCATGAACTCTTATTGCCAAATATCTAGTTTTCTTTGCATGTCTTTTGTCGTGCCCGGCTCTATGACTAAGGACAGATTGATGTTCACCACATAGAGGAGGTATTGACAGTGGACCACCAAACTTAAAAGTAGCCTCTTAATTTTTTTTAACTATCTTGACAAAATCATTTATCAGATCAAGAGGCAACAGTGGCCATGTTTGTGTAAGTTGTGCATATATGAATCTGTGTTTGTGTTTCTCAGTCCGATGAAGGACTTTGCCAATAGCCAAATAATCTAAAGGCTACTTTTAAAAGTGCCTGTCTGCTGTTTTAATGCCTTCTATATGTGGTGAACAACACTCTGTCTAAATTCATATTGTTATTGCAGCTCAGATTTTCCATTGTTTAATACTCTTAACTCCTGACAAGACTAAAGATATTTCCTACTGGTTTTCTGCACACTTCCAGTACTAACTTCTGTCTTTTGAAACCCATTAATATGGTGTAGGAATTAAACCTTCTCAACACAATATTCATTTAACTGTAAGACTAGGACTTAACACCTCTTCCATCTAATGGTTGTACATTAGTATGGTATTTCATGAGTGCTTGTATTAATGTCACTAATCGGCTTGACGCGTGTGTGTGTGTGTGTGTGTGTGTGTGTGTGTGTGTGTGTTTGTTTGTTTGGGGAACGGGGGGGGGGGGGGGGGGGGTACTTGCATGGTGTCCCACATAAAACCAACATGCTTCACAGCTGAGATTCAAATAGCAACAAACGAACTAAAAAAGAATAGATAGTAGTAAAAATGTAGTTATCTGCATATTATCCAGTAAGTAGGGCATACCCATTTTATGTGGGACACTGTGTAATGTTTATTTGGTTATGGAGGAAAGTGCAAGAGGTAAAAATTGTAGAGGAAGACTAAGGTATGACTACTGTAACCGGATTCAAATGGGTATAGCATTCATTACTTATGAAGAGATCGAGAGGCTTGCACGAGATTGACTGTAATGGAGAACTGCGTCAAATCGCACTTTAGTCTGAAGAACACAAAAACAACGCTGATTAAATGCTGGTGCAGTTAAAGTTCTCTATTGCCATCTCATGTCAATTGGACTTCATTTCTCTCCCCTATATTTTGATTTACCTTTCCATGAAGTTTTTCTGTTAGTTTTTGGGACAATTCAAAGGATTTGCTAAGTTTTGGGTGCTACAATCTTTGCCATCACCTTGAGCTTATGAAGATGCCTTTCTATTTATTGTGCAGATAGTTTGAGACAAAACTGTTCTCATAGATTTAGGACAGTGATAAGAAAAATATGACTTTTAGCATGTGTAGTGCATGTTTTTCTAGTTGTGTTGTTGTCTTTAGTCTGAACTCTGGCTTAATGCAACTCTCCATGCTAGTATATCCTGTGCAAACCTCTTCATGTGTGCATTATTTCAACCTGCTCATCGTCTACACCTACAACTATACTCCAGAAACCACTCGTGGAGTGTGACAGAGGGTGATTTGTGTACCAGTCTCACTTTCCTCCTTTCTTATTCCACTCGCAAATAGTTCACAGGGATAACGATTGTGGGTAAGCCTCTTTGTGAGTTCAGATCTCACTAATTTTATGTTCACAGTCTTTTTCGAGATATATGTAGGAGGAAACAACATATTTGACAACTCTACTAGGAATGATCGCTCTCAGAAATTTAACAATAAACCATACTACCATGATTCAGAAGTCCCTCTTCCAACAACTGCCACTGGAGTTCATTGATCATCTCTGTGATGCTTCCATGCTTATTAAATGAACACATAACAGAATATGAGTTTTATCTGGGGTGGGTCACATTATGAACAGTATTTAAGTATTGGTTGAATGGGGGTTTAGTAAGCTGCTTCCTTCGTTTATGGACTACATTTCCTGAGGATTATTCTAATGAAACTCACTCCAGCATTTGCCTAATTTACATTTAATTTTACGTTATGATTCCACTTCAAATTGCTCCATATGAATGCTGCTAGCTATCATATGGAGTTTCTAGTGACTGATCTGCAATTGTGTAATCATACAATAATGGCTTGTTCTGTCAAATTATTTGAAATATGTTAGATTTGTTTATGTTGAGGGTCAATTGCCATTCCCTGCAACAAGTGCTGATCCTCTTCAGGTCTTCCTGTGTTTTGCTACAGTTTTCTAGAGTTGCGACTTCTGTATATACAACATCATCATCTGTGAAAAGCTGTATGGAATTTCAGACATTGCCTAATAATTTATTTATATAAATTGTGAAAAGTAATGGTCTTATAACATTCCCTTGGGATACATCCGAAGTTACATTGACGTGAAAAGACTTCTCTCTGTTGAGGGAATTACATCCTGTGTTCTGCTTGCTAGAAACTCTTCAACCCAGTCACATAGTTAGTCCAGTTTTCCGTGTGCTTATGTTTTCTTCAGTAGGTGACAGTGTAGAACTGTATCGAAAGTCAAAACAGGGCATGTAGCTGGGTGCTTGTATCTACTGCTTGCTAAGTCTCTCGGACAAGCAGAGTGAGTTGCATTACTCAAGACAGTTGTTTTTGGAACGTGTGCTGATTCCTAAAAAGGCTGTTTTTGGTCTCCAGAAATATAATATGCACGCGTAAAACAAGTTCCAAAATTCTTCCCTGAAAATGGGAAAGACCTGTGCTTTTTTTCCCCATCATTAGCAACTCCTCTAGAGACCTACCTTACACTGCTGCTAGAACAGCTGCAAGTTCTTTTGCATGCTCTATGTAAACTCATATTAGTATGCCATCAGCTCCAGTGGCCTTTCCTCTGTTGAGCGACTTCAGTTGTTTTTCTACACCACATCCACTTATTTCGATATCTGTTCATTTGTCATTTGTGCAAAGATTTAAAGGAGGTACTACAGTGCAATCTTCCTCAATGCCATCATGGTCACTGAGTGTCTGGACAGATGGATTTAATCCATTTACTGATTTAACATATCAAAACTAATTACATTCAAGTTGGTAGATAGAATTTTATTTCTAATTAGGCGAATGTTTCACACACGGCTCTCCTTACACCAGTTTTGCCTTTTTTTGGTTTTTCTTTGTCTGTGAGGCTGTGGCTATGTTTAAATTTGCAATGAATCACTCTTTGGTTTTGTAACAATTCTCTGACGTGGCTGTCAGACCACAATGGGTCTTTCTATCAGTGACAACTTCGCCCAGCACATCCGTATTACTGAGAGACTGTCCTGGAACCCGGGACCATGTACCAGTTGCGGGTTTCCTATCTAACAGCTTCCCCCTGCGGGTCCGGGGTAAGAATAGGCCCGAGGTATTCCTGCCTGTCGTAAGAGGCGACTAAAAGGAGTTTCAACTGTTTCGGCCTTCCATGTGATGGTCCCCCTTGGGGTTTGACCTCCATTTTTCAAAATTCTACAGAAGTACGAGCCTTTTGGGGAAGGACGCCTTACATGGTGTACCACTGGTCCTCAGTGCACTAAGACCTTGGCACTCAGCATTGTACCGGCGTTGTACCCATACCCACTATTCCTCAAATTGGGCCTAAACGCCTGATGGGTTGTACAAGTTATGCCCATAGTGCGTCCCCATCTGCACCTACGATCATGATGGACTTTCCATGGCACCAGAAATCCAGCACGGTAGCCAGCCCGTTGTGATGGGGTCGTCATGTACCCTCTAGGTTGTAGCCCCCTGACAACACAGGGATCGCACTGCCGATACCTGAGCTGCACCCTCCCCACGTCGGCCAAGGAGTAGATGCCCGTCTCCTTGGGGCATCAGGACTCCCGCCAACGGTCATCCTGCCAGGTGGCCCTTGCTGAGGCTGGGTGGCGCCCGTGAGGAGAGCCCCTGGTCGGAGTGGGTGGTATCGGGGCGGACGTTTCGCAGATGAAACGTCAACACGTATCAGGTCGCTCTGCGGCCGAGTCTTTCAAAAGGAAAGGTACTGTCTCTAGTTCTGGTTGTCCTGCCCTTTCCCCCTTGGCCACTCCCTGGGAGGAGGGACAGGCCCGCCGGCTTGGGGCGAAGTACTTCCCCCGCTATTTGGTCTGTTCTCAAACCGATGGGGGGACGTTCGCCACTTCCAAGCCCATGTTCTTTGTTCAGCACATTGAGGACATCTTCGGGGAAATCGAAGCTCTCAGTAAGATGCGATCAGGGTCCGTTCTTCTCAAGACCACCTCTGCCACACAGTCGGCGGCACTCCAGGCGTGCGACCGCCTAGGGGACATCCCAGTGTCCATTGTCCCGCATCTGGCACTAAATAGGACGCAGGGGGTTATTTTTCATCGTGACCTCCTGCTACAATCTGATGAGAAGCTCAGGGCCAACCTGGAGCGCCGAGGCGTGCATTTCGTCCGTCGAGTCCAGCGCGGCCCCAAAGACCGTCGCATCGACACCGGGGCCTTTATCCTCGCCTTCGAGGGGGACGTTCTCCCGGAGAAGGTAAAGGTGATGTGCTACCGGTGCGACGTGCGACCTTACGTCCCGCCTCCTATGCGCTGTTTTCGGTGTTTGCGCTTTGGGCACATGTTGTCACGGTGTGAGGCTGAGCCCCTTTGTGGCGATTGTGGATGTCCTCTTCGTGAGGAACATACATGCACCCCACCACCTCGGTGCGTTAATTGTCCTGGCATCCACTCGCCTAGATCCTCAGACTGCCCCGCATATCAGAAGGCGAAGAAGATACAAGAACTCAAAACTTTGGATCGTCTCTCTTATTCTGAGGCCAGGAAGAAGTATGACCGCCTCCATCCCGTGCCGTTGACCACTTCGTTTGCCTCAGTTGTGTCCACTCCTTCCGCGGTATCCTCACCCCTATCCTATCTCCCCTCCGCCTCCTCCCCCCATCCGGGGTCTCTGCCTCCGCCTCCCAAATCCCTCCCTTCCAAATCCTCCTCCCCCGTGGCCCCCGCCCCCTCTGCCACAGGGTCCACCCTTCCTCCTCCTCCTCCTCCCCCCCCCCCCCCACCCCCCCGCCGCCTGAGAAGCGATCCTCTTCTCAGGCGTCCATCGGGGAAACGTTCCGGACCCCAGCTTCCGAGGTCCGGCGTTCCAAAACGGACCCCGCGCGTGAGGACCTTCTTCCGGTCCAGCCCACCATCCCTGTTCCTCCTCGCACTTCCAAGAAGGCCTCCAAGAAGAAGTCTCTACCCCCCTCTCCACCCCGGTGCGTTTCGTCTGACGCTCCATCCATGAGTCGCTGCTCCTGGCCGTCCTCAGTTTCGCCGGGACGCTCTGCTGCCAGGCGCTCAGCTGGCCTCTCGTTGGCAAATGATGCTGCCCCTCCTACACAACCAGGGACAGCGGCCGCAGCTGGCGACGACTCGATGGAACAGGATCCGCCTCCCGCCGGTTGTAGCGTTGTTCCCTCGAAACCTGGCCCTCCACGGCTGTCGAGGTGACCAGCTCTTCCCCCGTCTCGTTACCCCTCTTTTTTGACTAGCGATGGCCTTGTTACATTGGAACATAAGAGGTATTCGATCTAATCGGGAGGAATTACAACTGCTCCTCCGCCTGCACTGTCCGCTCGTCCTTGGTCTCCAGGAAACCAAGTTGCGCCCAACTGACCATATGGCCTTTACCCACTATACCTCAGAGCGGTATGACCTCACCCCTGTGGACGGTATCCCAGCTCATGGTGGGGTCATGTTGCTCGTTCGGGACAATGTCTATTACCATCCCATCCCATTGACCACCCCACTCCAAGCAATAGCTGTCTGTATTACTCTTTCTGCTTTTACTTTTTCAGTTTGTACCATCTACACTCCATCGTCATCCGCTGTTAGTCGGGCTGACATGATGCACCTGATTGTTCAGCTTCCCCCGCCGTTTTTATTGTTTGGCGACTTCAACGCCCATCATCCCCTTTGGGGCTCTCCTGCATCCTGTCAAAGAGGCTCACTCTTGTCGGATGTCTTCAACCATCTCAATCTTGTGTGCCTCAATACTGGCGACCCGACTTTCCTCTCGGACTCTACTCATACCTACTCCCACTTGGACCTCTCGATCTGTTCTACCACTCTTGCCCGTCGGTTCGAGTGGTATGTCCTTTCTGACACCTATTCGAGCGACCACTTCCCCTGTGTTGTTCGTCTCCTGCACCACACCCCATCCCCACGTCCTTCGAGCTGGAACATACCGAAAGCTGACTGGGGACTTTACTCCTCCCTGGCGACCTTTCCGGACCACAATTTTCTCAGTTGTGACAGACAGGTTGAATACCTCACGGCTGTTATCATCAATGCTGCCGAACGTTCCATTCCTCGTACTACCTCTTCTTCACGTCGCATTTCCGTCCCCTGGTGGAACGAGGCTTGTAGAGACGCTATCCATGTTCGACGACGTGCTTTACGCACCTTTCGCCACCATCCTACGTTGGCGAATTGTATTGGATACAAACGACTACGAGCGCAACGCCGTAGAGTCATCAAAGACAGCAAAAAAGCTTGTTGGGCCTCTTTCACCAGCTCCTTTAACAGTTTTACTCCCTCTTCTGTCGTCTGGGGTGGCCTGCGCCGGCTGTCGGGCATTAAGGCCCACTCCTCGGTACCTGGCCTGACCTCAGGTAATGAGGTCCACGTTGATCCTGTGGCTGTCTCCAGCCTTCGGCCGGTTTTTCGCGGAGGTTTCAAGCTCCGCCCATTACCACCCTGCCTTCCTTCCCAGGAAAGAGGCAGAAGAGGCTCGGCGACCTTCCTTCCACTCGCTGAATCTGGAAACTTATAATGCCCCCTTTAGTATGCGGGAACTCGAACGTGCGCTTGCACTATCCCAGTCCTCTGCTCCGGGGCCAGATGCCATTCACGTTCAGATGCTGGCACACCTTTCTCCGGCAGGCAAAACCTTCCTTCTTCGTACCTACAATCGCGTCTGGACCAAAGGTCAGGTCCCCATGCGTTGGCGTGACGCCGTCATTGTTCCTATACCCAAACCCGGGAAGGATAGACACCTTCCTTCTAGTTACCGCCCCATTTCTCTTACAAGCTGTGTCTGTAAGGTGATGGAGTGCATGGTTCATGCTCGGTTAGTTTGGATTCTTGAATCTCGACGGCTACTTACCAATGTCCAATGTGGCTTTCGTCGCCACCGCTCCGCTGTTGACCACCTTGTGATATTGTCGACATTCATCATGAACAACTTTTTTCGAAGGCGCCAAATGGTAGCCGTGTTCTTCGATTTGGAGAAGGCTTATGATACCTGTTGGAGAGGAGGTATCCTCCGCACTATGCACAGGTGGGGCCTACGTGGTCGCCTGCCCCTTTTTATTGATTCCTTTTTTAATGGATCGAAAGTTTAGGGTACGTGTGGGTTCCGTATTGTCCGACGTCTTCCTCCAGGAGAACGGAGTGCCTCTGGGCTCCGTCTTGAGCGTAGCCCTTTTTGCCGTCACGATCAATCCAATTATGGATTGCTTTCCACCTAATGTCTCAGGCTCTCTCTTTGTCGATGACTTCGCGATCTACTGCAGTGCCCAGAGAACATGCCTCCTGGAGCGCTGTCTTCAGCGTTGTCTAGACAGCCTATACTCATGGAGCGTGGCAAATGGCTTCCAGTTCTCTGAAGAGAAGACGGTTTGTATCAACTTTTGGCGATATAAAGCGTTCCTTCTGCCATCCTTACATCTCGGTCCCATTGTTCTCCCATTTGTGGAAACAACTAAGTTTCTAGGGCTCACGTTGGACAGGGAACTGTGTTGGTCTCCGCATGTCTCTTATGTGGCGGCCCGTTGTACACGTTCCCTTAATTTCCTCAGAGTTCTTAGTGGTTCATCTTGGGGAGCGGATCGCACTGTCTTGCTTCGCTTGTATCGGTCCATAGTCCGATCGAAGCTGGATTATGGGAGCTTCGTCTACTCGTCTGCTCGGCCATCCCTCTTACGCCGTCTCAACTCCATTCGCCATCGGGGGTTACGTCTTGCGACTGGAGCCTTCTACACTAGTCCTGTCTAGAGTCTTTATGCTGAAGCTGCCGAATTACCATTGACCTACCGGCGCGACGTACTGCTGTGTCTGTATGCCTGCTGGCTGTTGTCTATGCCCGACCACCCCTCTTACCAGTCCTTCTTCGCCGATTCTCTCGACCATCAGTACAGGTTGTATGTGTCTGCCCTGCTGCCCCCCGGAGTCCGCTTCCGTCGCCTGCTTCGACAATTGGATTTTGCCCTCCCTACCACCTCCAGGCTCCGGTTCATATTTATCTCGACCTCAGCTCACTCCCGAAGGAGGGTACTCCGGCTGCAGTGTATTGCTCATGGTTTGTCGAACTTCGTGCTCGACTTGCCGGTCACACCTTTATTTACACCGATGGCTCCAAAACTGACGATGGTGTCGGCTGTGCCTTTGTCGTCGGGGCCGCCACCTTTAAATACCGGCTCCTCGACCAATGTTCCAGCTTTACGGCCGAGCTTTTTTCTCTCCATCAGGCCGTTCAGTATGCCCGCCGCCACCGCCATTCATCGTATGTACTCTGGTCTGCCTCACTCAGTGCTCTTCAGAGCCTTGGAGCTCCCTATCCGGTCCATCCCTTGATTCAACGGATACAGCAGTCCCTCCATTCTTTCGCTGATAATGGTTCTCCTGTCAGCTTTCTGTGGGTTCCCGGACATGTAGGAGTGCCTGGGAATGAGGCTGCGGATGCTGCAGCCAAGGCTGCAGTCCTCCTGCCTCGGCCAGCCTCCCATTGTGTCCCGTCATCTGACGTTCGTGGGGATGTTTGTAAGAGGCTTGTGTCGTTGTGGTGGGATGCTTGGTCATCCCTCCAAGGAAACAAGCTCCGGGCAGTAAAACCGCTCCCAACTGCTTGGACAACCTCCTCCCAACCATCTCGGCGAGAGGAGGTCCTTCTGACCAGGTTGCGGATTGGGCATTGCCGGTTTAGCCACCGCTACCTGCTCTCCGGTGACCCAGCCCCGCAGTGCCCTTGTGGTCAGGCATTAACAGTGCGCCATGTTTTATTGTCGTGTCCCCGCATTAGTCAATCTCGTGTTGTCCTGTCACTGCCATCTACTTTACCGGATATTTTAGCTGATGACGCTCGAGCAGCTGCTCGTGTTCTGTGTTTTATAACTTTGACTGGCTTGTCCAAAGACATCTAACCTTTTTACTTATTTTATCTGCATCTTTGTCAGGTCTTTCTGGTGTCCCCCCCTCCATAAATGTTTATCTTGAGGCAGCATGCATTTACATCTACATGGATACACTGGAAGTCACACTTTAAGTATGTGACAGAGGGTTCATCAAATCACCTTCACGATAATTATTTATAATTCCACTCTCAAACAAAGTGCGGAAAAACGAACACCTATATCTTTCCGTGTGAGCTCCATTTCTTTATATTCCTATTCACAGCTGTATTCAGTGATTCTGTAATTCCCTTGTGACCACCGATTCTCTGTTCTATGATAACTAAATGAAAAAGTTTGGGTCTATTTGTCACTCACAGGCCTAAGAGTTGGCTCTCTTATGCAACCCGTCTGGTTGTGTTGTTGTGATTGTAACTCACAAGGACTGCTCTGCCTTCTTCATGTTTAGTTTTAGTCTACAGTGTGACTCTTCTACAGTACATGTAAATGCGTAAGTTTAATGAAGTAGCACATAATTGGGCTGAATTGTGCTATTGTGATTTTGTGTTTTATTTTTAATTTTTTTTTGTTGCTAACTTGATGTCAGTTAGGTTTTTAACTGCAGATCTAGTCTGTTCAAGTATGCTTCTCAGTTATTAGTATATTATCTCACGGAAACCAATCTGTTTAGCAGTACTGTATAGTATATAGTTTAAAAATTGTATCATAGTGTTAATTGAATTTTTTGTACATGTAGGATTTGATGGACCAGAATATATTTTCTTCTTATATATAGAAACTGAAGCTCAGTGCCTGGACATCAGTTCATTCTGAAATGAACTTGGGAAAATCGTTTTTGATGCTTAGAAAGTTCCCAAGTGCTGCTGGTTATGAAACATTAGTAATTTGTTAACATAGTATTGGTAGTTGAGCACATAGCATAAAAACATGATAGTCACAAAGTTGCCGTTTTGAATTTCGCTAGTAGTAAAATGCTTTTTTCATTCTTTTTACTTTTACTTAAATTCCATACTTATTAACAAATAGAAATAGTAAATAACAAACATTGAATCACATTTTTTAATAAAAATAACATATTTTAATTTTTAACTAGCTGAGAAAACCGGCGAACCCGGTTACTTATTTGTAGCTGTGCCAGAGACCCCGTACACATGGAATTTATTTTAGACTTATAAAGCTTCCTTGTATACAATGTTCGAAGTAGTGTGCTGGGGGGACATGAATGAAAGGCTTGTTTAATTCCCTACTGTGAGAGAGAGTCATGTAGAGTTGGTTGTGTGTAAAGCAACCGGCACTGAGGTCCAAGCCCACAACACTCAAGGTATGGCCTTGTACTTTGTTTATGGTCATGGTGTAACATAACTCATCAGGAATTGTACACACATAAAGTGAAGTGCTAAATTGTTAAGAATTAGTTGGATTAGGAGGATAAAAACTCGGTCACCTATGCCATTTCCTGTCAAAATTTCTGTTTTGTGATGTTATGTTGGAGAGTAATAACTTTAAGCCTCTGTGAATGAACAGTTCTTGAGAGTGAAATAATACATGATGCTCTCAATCAGAGTTATATGTTACACCTTGCTTTGAAGGAGTTTCCAAAGAACGAGTTAAAGTCTGATGTTGTCGAGTAGCAGCAAATTGCTCCACACGATTTTCATAGGAAACACCCCCTTCCCTTGCTTTGTAAGCATTTTTATTCATAAACAAACTGAAATCAAAGTGTAATGAGTTGGCACCCCAATCACAAAGTAAACTCTATAAATTCATGTTTCCTAACAAAGAATGTAAATAAAAGCTGTCAAAAGAAATGTTGTTAAGTTTAAGTTTTTAATACACGAAGCAAAATCTATAAATACACATATCCTAGTCAAGTATATCCAATGCTTGTTTGTAATTGGAAGGATAACATTGTGGCACTTAATACTGTCACGGACATAAACTTTAGAAAAGACATCTCTCACTGAGTTAAAATAAAAAAAACTAACAGCACCACAATTGATTCTTAGGTGTACTATGAAACTAGCAGCACCATCTATTGGTTCTTTGGTGTACTACACCATGATGATCATGTCACTGAGGTAGACATCTGAACTACTGAGCTGAGCATATGGTTTTAAATGAAATGTAAAATTATGATACCTTTTTTCTATGATCAGATTTTGAAGAAATAAAGTCTATTTGTTGCACTAAGCTACACTTACATTACCTGTGAAAACCTCATGAAAATTTATGTAGTAGTTTTGGAAATTAGCATAATCAGACAGAAATGACAGTTTTAAGATAAAATTTTAAATCAGGATATCTCTCTCTGTGATTTAGTTTAGGTGATAAAACCAGTACATTGCCCCAAGCTATGACCAAGTTACCTGAGAAAATCCCATAAAAATTCGTTAAGTAGTTTTGGAGATTAGTGTGGTCAGGCAGATAGCCATGATGGTTTTACAGTTTTATTAATAGTGTAGATTACTGGCAACTGCGTGACAATGTCAGTATTTAGAATAAATTAAAATTTGGTGCCAAACTGCAGGATGCCAAACAGAAGACAAAGAGGCTTTTCTGTTTCTGGAAACTGAGCAGTATTGTTGATGTATGTAATATTTTCTCATTTAACAAGACGATATTTTGCATGTCTGTGTCAAATTTTTATTTATTTCCACTTGACCAGTAGGTAAAAATAACAAGGTGTTATTTTTATTTAAAATTATGATTCAGAATTTGTTAATTAACATTTCTATTTGTTAATAAATATTGAATTTGAATAAAAAGGGAGAAATTTGCTACTAGTGAGACTTGAACCAGCTACTTAAAATTGCCAAGCCTTGATGCTACACACTCAGCTACTGATAATTCTCTTAATTTGTCTTAAATGTTTTGTACTTAACAGCACTCGGAAATGTCCTTTGAATCCCAAAATAAAATCGAACACTGCCAGTCCCTAAGATGCCCTTGTCAGAAAAGCTGATTTTTAAGCATAAGAGCTATTAGTCTAAAAACATTTCCAGCAATACATCTTATTTTATATTTTCATAGTTTCGTCAAATTGTTTCATGTGAATGTTGAGATGAACCCCCGGGTAGGAGGTGTCTGACATTTTTTCCATTGTTACCATTTTTGTTGTTATTTTTCATCATTATTTTCATATTGGACTTACACAATTAAAAATTTCATTACTGAATTTTCTCATGTTGAGAAATGAGAAGGGGCTATCATTATGTCTTGGAACCTCATGTCAAGTTGTCATGTTAGTGAATAAAATGTAGCACGTTCTACAAAGGTTTGTCAGAAATAAAACATTTAAGTCAAAAGGCACCTCATTTACATGGCCTTGTCGGTATATGTATCACTCACGGATGATTGTTAAGCCTTAGAAATCAGTTTATACAGTAAAATGTACATTAGCACATCTTTTCATGTTGGCTTACATGTTCCACTTCATTGGTGATCAAATTCAATGAATGTTTTATTTCTGACAAACTTGTGCTACATTTTACCCGTTAGTATGACAACTTTGAATGAGGTACCAACTCATAATGGACAGTTTTGTAACAAATACATTTTGGAGACCAGAAGATGACAGCAAATTCTGCTAAACCAGTTGCCAAAAATAAAGAAGTGTTTATGTGCTCTTGGCTACAGAACGTTTTTTACAAGTTTTGTTATTATTATGATATTTTGAATTATTTCAGTAATTTTGTCATTGAAACAGGAATACAAAAGAATAAATAATAATAATAATAATAATAATAATAATAGGAAGAATAAGAATAATAATAGGAATAATAATAATAATAACAACAGCAAATTGAACCCTGTTCCACATTTCTTAGGGACTGAAGTACCTGCACTGTCTCCGGAACCTGCAGAAGCTGGACCTGTCGCTCTCACAACTTTTGAAGTCTCTGGGAACACTCTCGCAGTGTGTCCAGCTGCGGAAGCTGAGCCTGGAGAGCTGTGCACGTGTCCATTCGAGAGAAATAGCGGATGCGGTGCCGCACATCCACGAGCTGCGAGTACTCGACCTCAGCCAGTGCGGGGCATCACTGCTCCGTCTGCGGGAGCTGCCACAGCATCTACCCTTCCTCCGTACACTTGTCCTTTATGGTGCTGACATAAATGTTGAACAGCTGCAAGCTATGAGGCACTGCGCACCACACATTAATGTTGTGATATAAAAATCTGAATTGGGCAGTCCGATCGTATACTGAGTGAAAAATGGGGACCTGTTGTGTAAAAATTTAATCCTTGTGATGCAGATTATGTTTCTTACAAGGTGTAAGATACTAGTCACAGAAAGTGTATAAAAGCTGTTATGTAATACTCATATTCAGCATTAATGTGCTTAAAGTATCTGCAAATCTTGTCCACCTTAGAAAGGGCATATTCGAGCTAAAGCAAATTGTAAGGTCTTACCGCAGTAGCATAGAAAACCACCAACTTCTACCACATGTTAGCCTTTTTAAATAATTTCTCTACATTTTTTCGATTGCCAGAAGCCACAATATATTAATCGTACAACAACAGTTGTTAAACAATTGAGAGTTGATAATGTATTGTACCTGATGCTTTATTTTCACAGCGATTGTAATTTAAAAGTAACTGTCATGTAATTTTATATATTTCTTTCCTTTTATTTATTATATATACAAGTCTCATCCATTTTGTTCCTTCCCTTTAAATTAATGCTCTTTGTAAAATTACTGACAGGAACAAAGTGAAGGATTTCCCATGAGTTTGTTGACCAAACTGCCTTCACTCTCACATAAAGGAAAATTGCAGAAAATCTTAATTCATAAATTTGACTTCATGTAAATGTATACCTCAAAGGATGCCTATGGTATCTTATACGCATTCAGGAAAAAAAAGAAGAAGACATCATTGTGAAAGTGCTATTGACAAATACACCTCTTAAATGTATTTTTGATAGGTTCTGCACATTTACATTTCATTTCTTTATGCAAAGAATTCCTCCAAATGATTATTTTCAGTTTCAGAAAGTAATTGTTATTGTTTAAGGTAACTATGCAAGGTGAAAAAGACACCAGTAAAATGGGGAAGCCAGACAGGTTTATTTCCAGTGCATTGCAAATGTTCAGGTACCACACCATAAGTCTCACATTATCCCAAATACTTACAAGCATTGGTCAATCAGTACAATAGCCACAGAGGTGCATGTTTGAGATGCAACTAGCATTCTTGCAAATATTGACGCAAACACAGTACCCTTTATAGAAACTTATTTCGTAATTTGCACCAGAGTGTGAATTTTTTTCCTTTGCGTGTATCACATTGCTTCAAGAAGTACCAGAATGAAAATGTAATATGTAAATAAAATGAAACTTCTGAAGTAATTGAAAGCTAGTAAGTTTTGCCCCAGATTTTTGAAATAATAGCTGAGTTAACATTGTCAATTTTTACAATACATTGACATTTTCTCTGTCAGCCTTTGACAGGTCTTTTGAGACCAGTTCTCAGTTGCTTGTTGTCTAGTTTTCTACCAATATTCAAATGTTGTCTTCAGCCCTAGATATCTCGGTATTCTGTAAGGAACAGTCAAGTGTAAACGAGACAGATAGAAAAAAGTAAATAAACTGTTTATTATTTCAAAAGTAATCATCATAGCTGTTAATACACTTATCACACTTTGAGACAGAACAATCAGTACATTAATTGTAAAATATTTGCAGTTGCCTACAGAACCATAATTGTCCCCAGGTATGCACCTCTTCATCAGAAGCAAATTGACGGCTGTGTATGTCTTGTTCCAGGCTCTAAAAATATGGAAATCACAAGGGGAGAGATTGGGACTGTAAGGGCTTCCCAGTGATTTGAAATAGCCTTGGTAACATGTGGTTCCATATTTCTGAAGCCCTGAAGAAAGACACCCATGGCTGTTGATTTGCTTTGAATAATGAGGTGCACACCTGGGTACCATCATGGTTTTGTAGGCAGCTGCAAACATTTGTCCATGAACACATTGGCTACCTTGTCTCACAGTGTGATAAATGTATTAACAGTTATGGAACTTACTTTTGAAATAATAACCAGTTTATTTACTTTTTTCAGCTTTCTCACTTTCATTTTATTGACCCATGTCATATCTTAACATGTAGCATATTTTGAGACATTGAAATGAATAAATTGTAATGTTGGCCACAAAAGATATAACTGTCTGATACAAACATTCAGCAAAGCAAAAAGATTTTAAAAAGTTTGAATTTTTTTTTTTCATTTCCTTCAGAACAGAAAAGTAACTAACCAACAAGATTCCATTCTTTTTATGTGTCTGTTGATCACTCAACACTTTTACTATTCGGTGAATTGTCTCCTAAATTATTTACTCTCTTAAAACTACAAAACTAGGAGGTTAACTGATTAAAGTATGAGGGTGCTAAGCTTGTTCACCTTATAAGGCAAGTCAGTTACACTGTTAACTTGTAATAGTGTTACATTATCAGTTACCGTTGTTACTCACTCAAACTGTCTACGTTTAACATTATACACACACCAAACAAAAGTTTTGTGTCACCTCGGTTCTGAGAGTTCCAGAACGTGTACAGAAAGTTGGAATAGGGATCAACATAAACATCATTTCCGCCCTTTTTATTGCTCATGAAAACCACATATTGCATTTTGTACCACCATACAGTGAGACCCTCAGAGGTCGTGTCCAGATTGCTGTTCACACTGGTATCTCTAATACCCAGTATCACGTCCTCTCGCATTGATGCATGCCTGTATTCATTGTGGCAGACTATCCACAAGTTCATCAAGGTGCTGGTGGTCCAGATTGTCCCACACCTCAACAGCGATTCGGGCTAGATCCCTCAGAGTAATTGGTGGGTCACGCCGTCCATAAACAGCTCTTTTCAATCTATGCCAGGCATGTTTGATAGGGTTCATGTCTGGAGAATGTACTGGCCACCCTAGTCAAGCGATATTGTTATCCTGAAGGAAGTCATTCACAAGATGTCCGCGATGGGGGCACGAATTGTCATCCATGAAGACGAATGCCTCGCCAATATGCTGCCAATAAGGTTGCACTATCGGTTGGAGGACGGCATTCACATATTTTACAGCTGTTACGGTGCCTTCCATGACCACCAGCAGCATACGTCGGCTCCACATAATGCACCCCAAAATAGCAGGGAACCTCCACCTTCCTGCACTCGCTGTACAGTGTGTCTAAGGCGTTCAGCCTGACCGTGTTGCCTCCAAACACGTCTATGACAATTGTCTGGTTGAAGGCATATGCAACACTCATAGGTGAAGAGAATGTGATGCCAATCCTGAACGGTCCATTCAGCATGTTATTGGGCCCATCTTTGCCGCACTACACGGTGTCGTGGTTGCAAAGATGGACCTCGCCATGGACGTCGGGAGTGAAGTTGCACATCATGCAGCCTATTGCGCACAGTTTGAGTCATAACATGACGTCCTGTGGCTGCACGTAAAGCATTATTCAACATGGTGGCATTGCTGTCGGGGTTCCTCTGAGCCATAATTGGTGGGTATTGGTCATCCCCTGCAGTAGTAGCCCTTGGGTGGCCTGAGCGAGGCATGTCATCTACAGTTCCTCTCTCTGTATCTCCTCCATGTCCGAACAACATCGCTTTGGTTCACTCCAAGACGACTGGACACTTCTACATCTACATCTACATGATTACTCTGCAATTCACATTTAAGTGCTTGGCAGAGGGTTCATCGAACCACAATCATACTATCTCTCTACCATTCCACTCCCGAACAGCGCGCGGGAAAAACGAACACCTAAACCTTTTTGTTCGAGCTCTGATTTCTCTTATTTTATTTTTATGATCGTTCCTACCTATGTAGGTTGGGCTCAGCAAAATATTTTCGCATTCGGTAAAGGGAGTTGGTGATTGAAATTTCGTAAATAGATCTCGCCGCGACGAAAAACGTCTTTGCTTTAATGACTTCCATCCCAACTCGCGTATCATATCTGCCACACTCTCTCCCCTATTACATGATAATACAAAATGAGCTGCCCTTTTTTGCACCCTTTCGATGTCCTCTGGTAAGGATCCCACACTGCGCAGCAATATTCCAACAGAGGACGAACGAGTGTAGTGTAAGCTGTCTCTTTAGTGGACTTGTTGCATTTTCTAAGTGTCCTGCCAATGAAACGCAACCTTTGGCTCGCCTTCCCCACAATATTATCTATGTGGTCTTTCCAACTGAAGTTGTCCGTAATTTTCACACCCAAGTACTTAGTTGAATTGACAGCCTTGATAATTGTACTATTTATCGAGTAATCAAATTCTGACGGGTTTCTTTTGGAACTCATGTGGATCACCCCACACTTTTCGTTATTTAGCATCAACTGCCACCTGCCACACCATACAGCAATCTTTTCTAAATCGCTTTGCAACTGATACTGGTCTTCGGATGACCTTACTAGACGGTAAATTACAGCATCATCTGCGAACAACCTAAGAGAACTGCTCAGATTGTCACTCAGGTCATTTATATAGATCAGGAACAGCAGAGGTCCCAGGACGCTTCCCTGGGGAACACCTGATATCACTTCAGTTTTACTCGATGATTTGCCATCTATTACTATGAACTGTGACCTTCCTGACAGGAAATCACGAATCCAGTCGCACAACTGAGACAATACCCCATCGGCCCGCAGTTTGATTAGAAGTCGCTTGTGAGGAACGGTGTCAAAAGCTTTCCGGAAATCTAGAAATACGGAATCAACTTGAGATCCCCTGTTGATAGCGGCCATTACTTCGTGCAAATAAAGAGCTTGCTGCATTGCACAAGAAGGATGTTTTCTGAAACCATGCAGATTACATATCAATAGATCGTTACCTTCGAGGTGATTCATAATGTTTGAATACAGTATATGCTCCAAAACCCTACAGCAAACCGACGTCAATGATATAGGTCTGTAGTTCGATGGATTACTCCTACTACCCTTCTTAAACACTGGTGCGACCTGCGCAATTTTCCAATCTGTAGGTACAGATCTATCGGTGAGCAAGCGGTTTTATATGATTGCTAAGTAAGGAGCTATTGTATCAGCGTAATCTGAAAGGAACCCAATTGGTATACAATCTGGACCTGAAGACTTGCCCGTATCAAGCGGTTTGAGTTGCTTTGCAACCCCAAAGGTATCTACTTCTAAGAAACTCGTGCTAGCAGCGGTTTGTGTTTCAAATTCTGTAATATTCCATTTGTCTTCCCTGATGAAGGAATTTTGGAAAACTGCCTTCAATAACTCCGCTTTAGCGGCACAGTCGTCGGTAACAGTACCATCGGCACTGCGCAGCGAAGGTATTGACTGCGTCTTGCCACTTGTGTACTTTACATACGACCAGAATTTCTTCGGATTTTCTACCAAATTCCGAGACAATGTTTTGTTGTGGAACCTAGTAAATGCATCTCGCATTGACGTCCGTGCCAAATTTCGCGTGTCTGTAAATTTTAGCCAGTCTTCGGGATTTTGCGTTCTTCTGAACTTCGCATGCTTTTTCAGTTGCCTCTGCAACAGCCTTCGGACCTGTTTTGTGTACCATGGGGGATCAGTTCCATCTCTTACCAATTTATGAGGTATGAATCTCTCAATTGTTGTTGGTACTATATCTTTGAATTTGAGCCACATCTCGTCTACATTTGCATAGTCAGTTTTGAAGGAATGGAGATTGTCTCTTAGGAAGGCTTCTAGTGACACTTTATCCGCTTTTTTAAATAAAATTATTTTGCTTTTGTTTCTGGTGGATTTGGAAGAAACTGTATTGAGCCTAGTTACAACGACCTTGTGATCACTAATCCCTGTATCAGTCATGCTGCTCTCTATTAGCTCTGGATTGTTTGTGGCTAAGAGGTCAAGTGCGTTTACGCAACCATTTACAATTCGCGTGGGTTCATGGACTAACTGCTCGAAATAATTTTCGGAGAAAGCATTTAGGACAATCTCCGAAGATGTTTTCTGCCTACCACCGGTTTTGAACAAGTATTTTTGCCAACATATCGAGGGAAGGTTGAAGTCCCCACCAATTATAACCGTATAAGTGTGGTATTTTTTTTTTTACGAGACTCAAATTTTCTCTGAACTGTTCAGCAACTATATCATCGGAGTCTGGGGGTCGATAGAAGGAGCCAATTATTAACTTAGTTCGGCTGTTAAGTACAACCTCCACCCATACCAATTCGCACGGAGTATCTACTTTGACTACACTACAAGATAAACCACTACTGACAGACACAAACACCCCACCACCAATTCTGCCTAATCTATCTTTCCTGAACACTGTCTGAGACTTCGTAAAAATTTCTGCAGAACTTATTTCAGTCTTTAGCCAGCTTTCTGTACCTATAACGATTTCAGCTTCTGTGCTTTCTATTAGTGCTTGAAGCTCAGGGACTTTCCCAGCACAACTACAACAATTTACAACTACAATTTCGACTGTTCCTTGATCCAAGCACGTCCTGTATTTGCCATGCACCCTTTGAGATTGCAGCCCACCCCGTACTTTCCCGAGGCCTTCTAACCTAAAAAAACCTCGTTGAGAGCCATTCCTGGCACAAAGTAACAATGCGGACGTGAACGAACTGCAGTTTTGACTGTCTTGGCATGGCTGAACTACAGACAGCATGAGCCGTGTACTGCCTTCCTGGTGGGATGACTGTAATTGATTAGCTTTTGGACCCCCTGCATCTAATAGGCGCTTCTCATGCATAATTGTTTACATCTTTGGGCAGGTTTACTGACATCTCTGAACAGTCAAAGGAACTGTGTCTATGATACAATATCCACAGTCAACATCTACCTTCAGGAGTTATGGAAATCAGGGTGATGCAAAATTTTGTTTATGTGTGTATATAGTGCACTACATCACAATCTCAAAAGTCTGGTTTTGTGCACCTGTTATTCACAGGTGTTTGTCTTGAAAGATGAGAACAAACTACACTAACAAATGAATGCAATACTGTGGTTCAGATACTTCAGGGGATATTAACACATTGCTGTTGCTTATGAACTGCTATATTCCTTTGCTTGATGTCTGTTGGTTGGCAAAGTGAGTGTATTTCTTTTTGTGCTGCTGTAAATATCAGGTTCAAATTTGTTCTCTTTTGACACTGTTCATTATATTGGAACATTAATTTTAATTTTTGGATCTCAGTATGAGAAGCATCTCCTTTAATTTAGTGCTAAATGAGCGTTTTGCCTTCTTGGAATTCAGTTTTAGCTAGTATTTCTTGTAATGTTTCCTGGAACAATGCTTTACTTTTGTCTCAATTTCTGTGTCGTATGTGTTTAACCTTGATTCTTTGCAAAAAAATTTCAGTGGGTAATCTGCAACTGAAAATGAAAGGGCTATGAAAATTGGAGATGTCTGTCTGTACTTTGGCCCATGGCCCAACCCTGCAGATGGAAGTGCTGACGTTTTACTCCTGTTGAGGCCACTGCTGCTTCGAGGTTCATGTTACCCACCCACAGTGTGGACGGCCCAAAGTGATTGCTTTGTTGTGAATACGTTGGGCTGTGCATCCCCCCCCCTCCCCCCCCCCCCCCCCCCCCCCCCCCCCCCCCCCCCCGCACCCTGTGGTACAGGGTGAAGTCTGTCTGTACCTTGGTAAAGGAGGGGATGGCCAGATCCCCCACATTACATGGAGAAGTTGAGTCATTGGAAAAATACACAATGTATCGCTGTTGATTAAAGCCTCCTCCACTGCCCAGTCTACAGCTCTTCTGTCATGTGAACACCTGGCTGACATATCGGTGACCATTGCTCTACACAGGACTTTGAATATGGTCGTATAAATCATTCTCCACATACATCTTAACACTTCAACCAGACTAGAAGCTACATCATAATCTGGAGGGCAAGGTTCTTTTGCTGATGCGCTCAAAGATGTCCCAAGGATAACAAAACAAATACTCTTTGAAGTGAATGTCCTCACAGAAAAAGTTGGCCATGGTGTCCAGGTATGACATGAAACCTTCATCCACTTCCAATACTTATGGTTTGGTAATATATCATCTCACTGCACAGTGGACCCAATTTGTGGTAACTGGAAATGATCATTCCACGCAGGTAGTCCTGGTGAACTAACTACCTTCATGTGTTAATTGCATAGAACACCATCCTCTAAGTTCACAAGTTTGCCCAGTCTCCAAGAAAGGAAAGAAATTACCGCAGTATAAATCTACTGACCACTTGTGATATATTGAGGCAAGAAAAAGAAAGAAAGTGAGTGCCTATATACTCTTGATATGACAACCAATTATTTGAAAGTCGAAGTTGTCACTCCCATTAACTCAGTGTTTCCCAAGCCAGTTCTCCTGCCATCTTTCTCTCTTGTGGAATAGCTTCTTCTTCCAGCTTCTACCAGCAATGGCTCTTACTCTTTGGACCCCTCTCCCCAGAAACCCACAGATCAGTGGCCTGAAGCCAGCCAATGGCTGAAGGAACTGTAGGCCATGGGTTCCAGGACTGCCTGCTCTTCATCTGCCCAATGCTCATCATGGATAGGCCCTCACAATAATTGTAGCCATCAAAGGCTGTGGAGGAGGAGGAGGAGGAGGAGGAGGAGGAGGAAAAGAAGAAGAATTGGGGCAAGGCTACTCTGGGGATCCAGGAAGCAGCAAATCTCCATGTTGTTGGACTCTGAACCATTGATCATTGATATGGTTCCATCCTCATTGCTGACAGATAGTGACCCTGGAGCATGACCATTCTTTCTGACTTCTTCACACCTAACTTGGACACCCATAATGTGATAATTCAGTGGGAATATAATGGATGTTTTGTCACCTGCTGGAACACAACCACCTTATTTCCTCCTCTTCTGTAATTTGCATTGCTCTACAAGAAACATACTTCACTAATGAGCATTTTGCAATGCTCCACTGGTATCGTGCATTCTGTCAGATCCGTACTGACCCTGAGGGGGGCACCTGGGGGGTTTGTACATTGGTTCATACAGATGTGGTCAATGAATGGATTCCCCTTCATACCACATTGGAAACAATAGCGATGCCAGTGAAAACGATCTCAGTGATCACAATTTGCAGTGTTTATTTAGCACCAGGTAGACCATTATATTGGATTTAAAATTACTGGCTCCTACCACTCAACTCATTGAGTAGTAGGAGCCAGCCGCCAGCTAATCGTAGTTTTCTCGAGAGCCGTTTGCTCGCTGCGTTGCCTGCTTTGTAGGTGCATGCAGTGCCTTGCCTAGTGTGGCTGGCTGCAAACCATTGCAGTCTTCAGTCAAAAAGTAATATTCATCAGAGTATAACTTGCCTTGAGTTGGTGACCTTAATCCAGCAACCTGGTGATTTCAATGCACACCACCCCCTGTGGAAGAGTACCTTCTACCTGATCAGCTTTTTATCGACTGTAATCTGTGTCTCAATGATGGTATTTCCACAGTGCTGTCAATGACACCCTTTCAGCTGCTGATCTTATTATCTCTTTCCCCAATCTCATGACTTCGCTGCACTGATCATGGCAATTTTCATTGCCATTTCCAGATCGACCGACTTCCATGTTGAGTGCTTTTAAGAGGCAGCTGGCAGCTTTATACCTATACTGTTACCTTCACCCCTACTCAGACACAATCACCTATGCTGCCAGTACTGCTATTCCCCTTTCTACAGACAGCATCAACCACCAGCTGGTGCCATGGTGGAATAAAGCTATTGAGCTAGCTGTTCAGGATTGCTGTAGAGCCCAATTTTATGGCTATATTTTCATATTAATAATACAAAATGATGTACTTTGGCTTTGCTAATGAAATATGTTTACCTTTAAGGGGAGCCGGAACGATGAAAATGACAAAATTAATGTTTTCTGGTTTTTTTTTTTTTTTTTGTTATAAAATTATTTGGAGTTTTCTGAATAAAACAAATCAATTTTCACCCTTCTAAGTGAATTCTAAATGTGTTTTTTATCACTGCAAAGTTGACGCGCCGCGTAGACGGTTGTAGCAACTTGGTGTGTCACCTCTGACGGCGCCACTCGCTGGCTGCAAGCAGGGTATCTTTGCAGAATTAGACAGTGTTTTGTTTTCCAACGTTGTATGACTTTATCTCTGTGACAAGTGACTGTTCATATCAGTAAACATAAACGCTATACCGTGTGTGTTGACTTGTGGAGTTTGCTTTGTGTAGTTCAGCTGTTCAATTTTGCATATTTGATGAATTTTGCTCGTACCTGTTTTACGTATTTGATTTGTGGATATCAATGTACCCCGTTTCAGCAATCAAGTGTTTGAGAAGAGGCACAATGAGTGGAAGAAGAAATCATTTGTTTACTCCAAATGAATGTGATAGAACTTCTTCCAACGAGAAACTTTGTGACAGGAAAGAAAAAATTGAAAACTATGAAAGTGACAGTAATGATGTGAATGAAATAATTAACATTTCCTTGCTCTCTAATATTTTGAAATATAACGTATTTCGCCAAATTTGCAAAGAAAGAGGAATGGAATTGAAAATAACATCACACATTGGTTTGGCATGTAAAATGTTATTGAAGTGTAACAAATGTGCTGCAGAAGTTTTGTTTTCTAATCCTAACAGTATTCCTTGTAGTATAAATAGTGGAAAGAAGGTGTATGACATAAATGTTAGGCAAGTGTATGGCTTGTGTTGCATTGGCAAGGGCAACGCTGCAGGGACAATGTTATGTGGAATTATGAACTTGCCAAAACCACCAACCAAGTTTGGATTTTATAATGAATTGGTGGGATATTCTGTTGAAGGTATTGCTCAAGCAACAATGAAGAAAGCAGTTGAAGAAGCTGTGACAGATAATGGGAATTGTAGAGATTTAACTGTTGCTTTAGATGGATCGTGGCAACGTAGAGGTCATAAATCTCTAAATGGAGTTGTGACAGCTACCAGTGGAGACAGTTGCAAAGTAATTGATGTTACTATTCTCTCAAAACATTGTAGATGTAAGGGCAATACCAAGGACATACATAGTGAAAGATGTGAAGCAAATTTTCATGATATGAGTGGAGCAATGGACGTACAGGGAGTGAAAGCAATTTTTCCCAGATCACAGGAGTGGTATAATGTACAATATACTAACTATCTAGGAGGTGGTGATTCTAAGGGATATAAAGCTGTAGAGGAGCTCAAACCGTAAGGCAATGAAAATCACATTAAAAAACAGGAGTGCATTGGACATGTGAACCCTTGGAGGAAGAGGAAGATTGACAGATGAAGCAATCGATAGTTTGCAGAAGTATTATGGGTGTACAATTAGGCAAAATACAAGAAGAATTGAGCATATGAGGAGAGCAGAATGGGCATTATTTTTCATACTCATACAAATGAGCACCCACAACATGCACTGTACCCCAAAGGTGATGACTCATAGTGTAAGTACCAATCAGGAAAGGAATATGCCCATTAAAACAGTTTGACAAATGCTGTAATTGATGCAACTAAGCCCATTTTCAGAGATTTATCACAGCCAAGTTTATTGGAAAAGTGTTTACATGGGAAAGCACAAAATCCAAATGAAAGTGTAAATAATTTAATTTGGATTAGGATTCCCAAAAGAGTGTTTGTACAGATAAAAACATTGCATTTTGGGGTGTATGATGCAGTGGCGACACACAATGAAGGAAACATTATCAAATGTGATGTACTGAAACTTGTAGGTTCCCAACCAGGACACACCACCATTCCCACAATGCACCTAATTGATGAAGAAAGATTAAGAGGTGCAGGAAGAAGAGACAAAAGCCTACAACATGCAGCGAAAGGGAAGAAAAGACCAGTGAAATGGAAACTAACACTGGAAAAAGAAGAGGATGTTGATAATCCATCATATGGGGCAGGAACATATTAAAAATCTTTGGAAGCCATTTCCCGTAACTTGAAAATTTTCATCTTTGAGGAACATTTTCTCAAAAACTGCTAACAGTATGTCAATGAAATTTATACACATTATTGTTTACTTCTTTTCCTTCATTTTTATAACAAATTGTAAAAAAATATTGTATAATTCAAGAGTTATAGAAGAATATGTGCAAAATTTTAGAGAAAAAATAAGCATCTGTTTAAAAAAATTGTGAAAGAAACACCAATAAATATTTCTTAACATGGCATTGTAACTTTGTAGAGAAATATTCACTGAACATGTAGTCCAAATTTCAGAGCAATATGTGTAATGGTTTTAGAAAAAAATGTTCCTTCTATTCGCTAAAATTAACATGGAGGAGATGGATCGTTCCAGCTCCCCTTAAGACATAACAGTAACCTACCTTACAATTGATTGCTAACTATCAAATGTTTAAGAAACAATCAACTTTGTACACATCTTCTCAGATTTATTTTTGGGGCATGTCATGTTCTTAAACGTAACTAGTAACTTATATGAAAGAGGCACTTCTCGAATCCTTACACCCCACCCACCTCTCAGATAAATTTATATGGACTCCCATGATGAGCTGCAGTGTGTATCACATTGCCTCAAGGAGCACATCAAAAAAGATTATTTAATAAAATTGCAGCCAAATAGCCATATACAGTTACTTTGCTTGACATTTTACATTTACATTTTACATTTTGCATATTTATTTATCGATTTCACTCTTTTACTGCACAGTTCTATGTGATATCGTTCACAGGCTTCGTTACACAGTTCACATACACATGTTGTGGTTGGGTCGTGATAAGTTTTGTTTTTGCAGATTAGATGGGGAAAGCCCTGAATAGAAAGTCTAGTTACGACATGTTGCTGTTCGAAGTTTGGTGCTGTCCATGAGCGGTTCGTCATTGCTTTGGTGCCATAGAACTCTGGCCATATTTTTTCTCATTTGTCCTCCATGATCTTCAGTTGCTTTGTGGAAGCCCTGGTGTGTGGCATCATATATTGAAGTCTGATGTCTTCAATTAGGAATGTCTCTCTCGCTAGCAGGTACACTAGTCTAGATCTTGTTGTCTTTGAGAGACCTAGTGCTCTTTTTAGATAGGTTGATTTTACCTTTAGTAGTGTTTCTAGATTTTTTTCTGTCAGGTGGTCCCATATAACCTCCATCCCATAGGCCAGGATTGGCAAGATTTTTGTATTGAATAATTTCATGGCTGTTTCTAGACTGAGTAGGCGGATGCTTTTGATGTCTTGTATTGCTATTATTGCTTGGGCTGCACGTTCTGTTGTATGTTTTGTGAAGCATTTGGCTGTTGGTTGCAATGTCACTCCTAGGTATTTAAAGTCTGATGAGATTTTTATTTTTTGTCCTCTGATGCTGATTTCCGCATTCTTGGGTGTTTTGCCTCCTTTTCTGAAAATTACCATTTCTGTCTTTGTTATATTTATGTGTAGTTCGTGTTCACTGCACCATCTGTCTATTTTCTCAATGATTCTCTGCAGCTTCTGTATATCTGTTGAACCTACGGCTATGTCGTCAGCATATGCATATACATACACATCTTCTTCATTTTCTCCAATTGCTGTACTTGTTTGGGTCCATTGGGTCTCCTCTACCTTTGTAGAGAACTTTTATTGTCAAGTGTCTCCATTGTGTCGGGATTCTTCCAAGTTCCAGGCATTTGTTAAATAGTTTGGTCCATATGTGTTGGAGGGCCTCTTTTGCATCTTTTATATGTTCATTATATATATTATCGGGTCCTGCTGCTTTCTTGTTCTTCAGTGTTTTTATTAGTTCTTTCACGTCTTTTTCATTTAGAGGTTCCCATATATTGTCTTTTTCCTTAGTTTGATGTTTTTTCTCTTTCTTTGGGAGTGTTTTGATTCCTTGTTTGTTCAGTATCTTACTGAAGTGGTCTTCCCATTCCTTCAGGTCTATGTTTGGTGTATGAGCCATTTTTCTTGGTCTTGCTGCTATGTACGGGTCTTTCCCTGCTTCATCCGCTTCTCTTTTTGCCTCTCTTTCTATGTATTCTTTTTTCTTCTCTTCTATTAGTTTTTTATTCTCCTCTCTTCTGTGTACAGTTTGTATGTTTCCTCTTCATGCTGGTTTCTTAGTCTGTGGGGCGTTCTTAGAACAGTGTTCCTTTTACTGTAGCATTCAGCATCAAACAATCTTTTTGCCATCACTGATTTTTTTTAGGAGGTCTTCTATGTGGTCTGTTGCTTTTTCAAGGTCTCCTTCCTCTATGAAAGTTTCAATTTGTGTTAATTGTTCTTGGTCGTTTGTTAATTTTTCTGTATCAATTTTTCTTTGTGTGATTTGGCGGGTGTTCCTTGCTGGCAGTGACGTGACGATATTTATTTTTATCTTCATTGGAATATGCTTTCTTATAGGAGTAATGGAGTCATGCCATATTGCTTGAATACTTCCTTACATTTCTCCTCTTGTTAAAGCGATATCAATGGTGCTTTTCCCATTGTGGCATATGTATGTAGGTATCTGCCTATCGTTAAGCAGGGTGCAACCATCTTCTTCTAGGGTTTCAATGACTAGTTTTGTTTCATAGTTTTCTGTGTCTATTCTGCAGTTGAGATCGCCTGCAATAACGGTGGGTTTGCTGTCGCATTGTTTGATGAGTGTGACTATTTCGTCAATTATTTCTACAGCATTTGTGTGCAGTTTAAAATAGGCTGCAATTATATTTATGTTTTCTGCTTCTACTAGCATACTATTTTCTTGTTTTATGATTTTTTTGGTGGGCGTCATCCAGGGTTTCAGTAGGATAGGTATTCCTCCCATGGGTCGTCCTCTTTCTCCCTTCTTTGTCATTAGGTGATAATTATAGAAATCTTTATGTTGCCAGCTGTCTGTCAGGAAGGTTTCAGTTAGAATTGCAAGATCCGAGTTTTGCAGAATGTCTGTTGGCGTTAGGTTAAGAGCACTTTTTACTCCCTCTGTATTCCACAAGACTGCTTTTATTTCTTGCTCTTCTGGTTTTCTTCTTAGTTTAGTTGAGCTCTGCTCCCTCTTCCATTGATCGTCTTGGGAAACGAAATCGACGTACTTTTATGTTTTCTGGCCAGAATTCTGATTCTTGTGTGATTTGTAGCTTTTGTAACGGAATGGCTACTTTGAAAGCTTTTTTGTCGCCCAGTGTGAGCAGTTCTTCACATTATAGTTGTCCCAGTATTCCGTTCTTGTTAAGGTATTTCACTACTGCAGCAGTTGTGATGGTTCTCTCTAAGTTACCGATGTATAGCCACGCTGTTGTTTCTGCTGCTTGCATTTCTTCGTCTTTTTTTGTACCCATTATTGTTTTATTATTACTCTGGTTTCTTCTGTACCAGCTCCTCCCTACCACAGTACTCCCAAGTCGGTTCCTCTAGTTCATTAACCTGATTTCGGGTTTTATTATGTTGCTCATGTGCACTGATTTGGACTTGTAGCTGATTTTGTTGCTGGAGCAGAGGATTACTATAAATTGTCGTTCCCTCTGGTTTAACTTTGTTGTTGTATTTAGTTTGTATGTTGTTTCCACCAGTTTTGGTTTTTTCTGTGTCTAGGTGGCTTTCCTTTTCTAGAGTTTTCTGTATTTGCTCTTGTATTAATATCCCTAGTTGGTTTTTCATGAAATCAGTTATCTCCTCCACTTTATGCCTCAGTTCTCCCATTTCTGTCTTTTTTTGCTTTTTCCAGAAAGCTACCCACACCATTGCCTCTGTTGAAGTTCTTCTCAGATCCTGTAGGTGTGTCTTCCATCTGTCTCTGTCCACTATGTGCTGTTTCCTGTGTTTCGCCAATAGATGTCGCTAGGTGCCCAGCAGGCCACTGTCTGCTATGTGCTGTTTCCTGTGTTTCTCCAATAGATGTCGCTAGTTGTCCACCAGTGCAGCTGTCTTCTCCCTCGGTCGACTCCTCTTGTTGGATGTTCCTAACCTCTCTTGTAGGATTCCTATTCTCCACCTTCTTTGCTTTTGTTTCGTTTTTCAAAGATTCTAAGCATTTTCTTATTTCACTCACCGCCTCTAGGAAGTCGTTCTTCATTTCCTTCTTCATATATCCTCCTTTTCCGATCATCACAAGAGCGTTCTCAATACGATGCTCTGCACTGTCCGCCATCTTACTCAATCACATCAAAAAAGATATAACATTTAAACAAAAATAAAACATGTAAAGTAATTGGAAGTTAGTAGTATTGTCTCCGGTTTTTGTAGGCGATAGCTGAATTAATATTGTAAATTTTCACAATATATTGACATTTTCTGTAGCAGTCTTTCACAAGGGTCTTTTGACTCCAGGCCTCAGTTGCTTGCAGTCTAGCTTTCAGATGATATCCTGATCTTACCCACGGCCCTAGATACCTTGTTATCTATATATATAAAACAAAGTCGGGTTTGTTACAACACTTATAACTCGAGATCTGCTGGACCAATTTTCATGGTTTTTGATTTGTTGGATTTGTCTCCGCCCCGAATAGCAGAATACATCTTAAAAGTAATGAAAAATTGACGAATAAAAATTTTCATCGTTTTTGATTTGTTGGATTTGTCTCCACCCCGAATAGCAGGATACATCTTAAAAATAATGAAAAATTGACGAATACTTGAAAAATGCGTTATTTTCCCTAAAAGTTCTTTAGTTTCGGAGCTGTCAAATTTTTTTGTCAAAATCTGTAAGTAATGATTGACATTTATGCATGCGTTCATAAACTATTTAAAATGGATGAATAAACTATTTTGTGTATTTTTTTAAAAAAAGATTGAAAAATATTACGCGTGCGTTCAGAAATGTGTAATGAATACTTAATCTATATATATATAAAAGAAAGTTGTGTTAGTTACACTATTTATAACTGAAGAACGGCTGGACCGATTTGGCTGAAAATTGGTGGAGAGGTAGCTTAGAACCAGGAGACGGGCATAGTATACTTTTTATCCCGTTCGACCGCTATAAAACGTAGTATAACAGAAACACATCTGGTGTGGAATAACAAAACGCAAATTAGATTTAGTAGTTCAAACGAATGTACCCCTGTTGAACCCCCAACAAAAGGAAGTTTATGATACATTGATGAAGGCAATTGATGATGGAAATAGTGGTTTATATTTCCTGGATGCCCCTGGTGGAACTGGCAAGACATTCCTCATGTCAGTAGTTTTAGCCACTGTTCGTGCGAGATCCAACATTGCGATTGCAGTTGGTTCTTCCGGAATAGCAGACACATTGTTAGAAAGATGCCGTACGGCTCAGTCAGCATTAAAATTACCGTTAAATCTTCAAGCTATTGAATAACCAACATGTAATATTACCAAAAACTCAGCAGTGGCCGAAGTTTTATCAGCATCCAAGATCTGGGACGAATGCACAACGGCTCATAAACGTGCATGAGAGGCACTTAACCGAACATTGAAAGATCTACGCAATGACTCGA
Organism: Schistocerca serialis cubense; assembly: GCF_023864345.2. Taxonomy (NCBI): domain Eukaryota; kingdom Metazoa; phylum Arthropoda; class Insecta; order Orthoptera; family Acrididae; genus Schistocerca; species Schistocerca serialis. The sequence goes on along the minus strand of NC_064646.1, from coordinate 506,551,976 downwards.
GATGTTTTGGAGGAGCAATGATTTTACTGTCTGGCGAATTCCGCCAAACACTGCCAGTAGTTCCAAGATCAATGGCTGCAGATGAAATAAATGCTTGCCTCAAATCATCGAATCTATGGCGCTTTGTGAAGAAACTTTAACTGACAACAAACATGAGAGTTGCATTGCTTAATGATACATCTGCTGAAGATTTCTTTGAGCAATTGCTGACTATCGGTAATGGTCGAGTACCTGTCGAAGAATCGAGCGGATTGATTTCATTTCCTCATAATTTCTGTAACTTTGTCTCATCGAAAGACGAACTTATCAACAAAGTATTCCCAAACATCATTACTAACTACAAAAGTAATGAATGGTTGAGTGAGCGAGCAATTTTAGCGGCTAAGAATAAAGATGTAGATGACCTAAACTACATAATTCAGAATGAGATCATTGGTAAAATGCATTCATTCAAATCTATTGACTGTGTAACAAATGAAGATGAAGCCACCAACTATCCAATTGAATTTTTAAACTCTTAGGATGTGCCTGACATACCACCGCACAATTTACGCCTAAAAGTTGGCTCCGTAGTAATCATGCTTCGAAACATAAACCAACCAAAACTGTGCAACGGTAAACGTTTTGAGGTAAATAAATTGATGACCAATGTTATTTACGCGACGATACTCAAAGGAAAATTTGAGGGTGAGGAAGTTCTCATTCAGAGGATCCCGATGGTCCAAACCGATGTGCTGTTTGAGTTTAAAAGACTTCAATTTCCGATCCGTCTTGCATTCGCCATGACCATTAACAAATCACAAGACCAATCCTTTAAAGTTTGTGGTTTAAATCTGGAATATCCATATTTTTCAAATGGTCAATTATATGTGGCATGTTCACGGGTCAGAAGACCATATGCGTTGTTTGTTCTTGCGCCTGATAATAAAACAAAAAATGTCGTGTATCACAAGGTACTGAATTGAAGAGTGGAAGCTATGCACCAAAAAACATAAAGAATCATTAAAATACTTAATTTTTATTTGTCCTAATAAAAAATTGAACTTAACATCCAAAATCTGATTATTTATTGGCTTTAAGGCGGAACAGAGTTCGCCAGGTCAGCTAGTTGTAATATATATTGTAGAATAGTTTGAGACATTGAAATGGGTAAATTGAAATGTTCACCACAAAAGATATATTTGTCTGGTATAAGTGTTCAGTATTGTAAAAAGATATAAAAGTTTGAAAATTTATCAGACAGAGGCTCTATCAAAACTAGGTGGTTATGTGGTCACAGGATGAGGTTGCTAAGCTTGTTTATCTCATATGAGGACACAATTACACAATAAAGTTGTAATAGCGCAACACTGGCAGTTACCGGTGTTAATCACCCGAACTGTCTGCTTAACACTGTACAGGGTGCTCCGTTGATAGTGACCGGACAAAATATCTCACAAAATATGCATCAAATGAAAAAACTACAAAGAACGAAACTCGTCTAGCTTGAAGGGGGAAACCAGTTGGCACTATGGTTGGCCCACTAGATGGCACTGCCGTAGGTCAAGTGAATATCAACTGTGTTCTTTTTTTAAAATAGGAACCCCCATTTTTTATTACATATTCTTGTAGTACGTAAAGAAATATGAGTGTTTTAGTTGGACCACTTTTTTCGCTTTGTGATAGATTGCGCTGTAATAGTCACAAACGTATAAGTACGTGGCAACACGTAACATTCCACCAGTGCGGATGGTATGTGATTCGTGATACATTAACTGTGTTAAAATAGGCCATGTACCAATTGCTGAAAAGGTCAATATCGTATTGATGTATAGCCATTGTGATCAAAATGCCCAACGGACGTGTGCTATGTATGCTGCTCGGTATCCTGGGCAACATCATCCAAGTGTCTGGACCGTTCGCCGGATAGTTATGTTATTTAAGGAAACAGGAAGTGTCCAGCCACATGTGAAACGTCAACCAAGACCTGCAACAAATGATGATGCTCCAGTAGGTGTTTTAGCTGCGGTCGCAGCTAATCCGCACATCAGTAGCAGACAAATTGCATGAGAATCGGGAATCTCAAAAACATCGTTGTTGAGAATGCTACAAAAACATCGATTGCATGCGTACCGTATTTCTATGCACCAGGAATTGCATGGCGACCACTTTGAATGTCGTGTACAGTTCTGCCACTGGGCACAAGAGAAATTACGGGACGATGACAGATTTTTTGCACGGGTTCTACTTAGCGACGAAGCATCATTCACCAACAGTGGTAACGTAAACCGGCATAATATGCACTATTGGGCAACGGAAAATCCATGATGGCTGCGACAAGTGGAACATCAGCGACCTGGGCAGGTTAATGTATGGTGCGGTATTATGGGTGGAAGGATAATTGGCCCCCATTTTATCGATGGCGATCTAAATGGTGCAATGTATGCTGATTTCCTAGTAATGTTCTACCGATGTTACTGCAAGATGTTTCACTGCATGATAGAATGGCGATGTACTTTCAACATGTTGTATGTCTGGCACATAGCTCGCGTGCGGTTGAAGCGGTATTGAATGGCATATGGATTGGTCGTCAAAGCACCATACCATGGCCCGCACGTTCGCTGGATCTGATGTCCCCAGATTTCTTTCTGTGGGGAAAGTTGAAGGATATTTGATTTCGTGATCCACCAACAATGCCTGACAACATGTGTCAGCGCATTGTCAATACATGTGCGAACATTACGGAAGGCGAACTACTTGCTGTTGAGAGGAATATCATTACACATATTGCCAAATGCATTGAGGTTGATGGACATCATTTTGAGCGTTTATTGCATTAATGTGGCATTTACAGGTAATCACACTGTAACAGCATGCATTCTCAGAATATTTCACTGGGAAGTGCCGTCTGCCACACACTTCATAGTAGTTTACAGAATAAAGATATAGATGTAGATTCAGATTCCTGTTTTTCACAACTGTTTCGTTGATCGAGATGAGAACAAAGCACACTTAAAAAAGAATGCAACACTACAGTACAAATACTTAGCGAATATTTACACACTGCTGATCATCTTGAACAATGATGCTTGCTGACTCAGTGCCTCTTGGTTGGGAGAGCTGTGCTGTTGGTTTCTATTGTTGTAAATATAAGCCTTATTAGAGGTCCAGATTTGCCTCCCTTTTGACACTATTTATTTGACAGGAACAATTAGCTTCTATTTTTGGCCTCAGTACAAAAAAAAAAATCTCTATATATAAAAGGCAATGTCCTGAGAGAGTGACTGACATTGCCCAACGGAGAACACTAAGGATGGAAACTTGAAATTTGCAGAGGGTGTTGATCTTGTACTGTAGACATTGTTTAGGGTGGGATTTTTTGATATTCCAACCATAAGGGGGTGAAATAGGGGTTTTGAAAATATGTAATGTTTCCTTGAGGTGAGGTTCGACAGCCGTGGAGTATTTTGTAAAACACATTTTAACCATCAGCTGTTTATCGTACCTTTAGTCATCTACCGGTTTCTGTTATTAACTATCATCCAGGATGTAGGGCACAACAGATTTGTTAAAAGCATGGCATATTCTTTTGAAACTGAACCATATCGAAATTATCCACAATTGTATAACCAATTTGTCTTAGCATGCTGACAGTCATATTTTATGTCAAACATCACATGTCTGTACGTTTGACATAAAATAGTAGGATTGTTGGAATGACGAACCCAAGTTGGCTGTTCAAATGTGCGGACTCATCCACAGTAGTTTTGCAAATAGCTAGGGGCCAAGATCCTTCTAGTGTGGGACACTTGACTTTTATGGCTTAACAAGAGATGCTTTGATGTAAGGCTTCAAACTTTGCTGGGATGGTCGATCACAACTTTGCTTGTGCACGTAAGCAGTAGTGCCGTCAGGAATCGGCAGAGCCGGTAGCCACATGTCACAGCCCAGTCCAGTCCTGATGCCACTGTGAGACTTGGCTGGCACGACTTGTGGGGCTGCCCCATCCAAAGTGCTGTGGCATCACGCGATGGCTGCGCCGCAAGGAGATAGTCTGGTGTCTGTTAATGACATGAGCTACGGCACTCCTTTAAGTCTGCCTGCCAGTGTTCCACTTATCCCAGTGTGACATAATCTGAAACTTAGGATAAATGACCCTGAAATTTGCAGTAATGCTATGAGCACATTATCATTTTCTTCTTTTTTATTATAGTGATGGATATGTATTAATTGTTTTGTCCTAATGTCTTGCAAAGGATAACTGAAATTTATTAGTCACAGTCCAAATCTGAACGTATACGCAAATAACACATTTGTAATGTAGTCAATGTTATTCCATCATCTTTTTGAGTCTGAGGGTGCCATTTATTATTGCTTTGTTTTTGGGTAGGGGCCCCTACCACCTGGGCTTTCTGTGGTGTTTTCCTTAGTCAGTTAGTTAGCATTTGGCTTTTCTATTTCTTGTTCTGTTCACTGAGTTTCTGTCACTTTATACCTACCTACCTGTTAGGTTGTGAGCATGCCAACTGAGACCTTAAAGCAGAACTGTCATTATGTTACAGTATGAAAAATTTCCTAATGATGGGGATTGAACCATGAAGGAATTGCTTTTTTGATGGTGATTCTTGGTGGTGGTAATTATTTTTTTCTCAAAGCTTTTCTGTGTTTAAGGTGCTTTGGGTGTCCAGTATCTGTTCCCGTGGCAGGTCTTGAAGATCCATTGGTACGAGCACCGTAGTCATCAGTAGGCATTTATGGCACTTTTTCGCAATGTAGTCCTCGCTTGCTGATCCACAAAAATTCCAGAGTATTGCACTTTTGGTGATGGTGGGGTGATGGTTTTGGCATCTCACCAGTTTTTATAGAACTCCAGATTCTTTTCTTGTAAAATATACTGCTTGGTCTTCGTCATGTTGTGCTGAATTTTATTAAGTCAGCACCATTGTTTCAGTCTTTGATAGGTGTCAATGGATCCTTGAAATATAGGCAAAGTGTTGGCATCCACTTGTGTATAGTGTTGTGTCATCCACATCTGTGGCAAGCTTTACTCTGGGCATTAGGGGCAGGTCATTGATGTAGATGTTAAAGAGAACTGATGATAAGACAGAGCTCTGTGAAATGATAGCTGTTGTGTTTTGTGGCTTAAAGCAATTCTTGTCGTGGAGACTGTGACTGTCGTGGATAAATTATTACGTAATTTCAGATCGCAGACTAGGATTTTGGTCTGTGTAATGGGATTATTGATAAGGTTATTTCTCCATATCTTATCATATACTTTTTCCCTGTCCATAAATGTGGCCACTGTGGATTTTGTGAAGTTGATGTCATGTGTTGTATGTTCAGCAAGCCATAAACTGCACTTTAGCATATAACTTTCTTTTAAATCAAAATTTCTCCTCTCTAGTAGTTTCCTGTTTTAATAATGTTGTCTTTGTAAAGTCAAGGATAAAACTTTGGTGAGGAGGCTTATGGGCCTGTAATGATCTACCAGCTTTAATTGGCTCTGAAATTGTCACTATCCTTAGCATCTTCCAATGCACAGGGAACTAGCAAAGTTGAAGTGATTTGTTCATAATGTTGGTTGCTAGTTGTTAAAGGTTATCCTTGACTATGCCATACATTCCAGGTGCAGATTGTACTGTCATTTATTTGATTAGTTTTATTATTTCCCAAGGGTTGTGAGCTCAGGTTGCTGTCCATGTGGATAGTAATGGAAGCCATTTGCTGTTTGGTTGGTTGTCTGTTTTTTCTGATTCTTGAGGTGTTAAGTGTATATCAGAGACGTTATTCATCTCCACAAAAGTTTCTGCAATCATGTGTGGCTCATATGAGACTCCCTGTGGTGTGAGTATTGAATGTTTCAGGTTTTATCTGTCTTATAATGGTCTTTGTTGGTTGTTATCCTGCTTTAGATTGTAGGGGAAAGGACTCCAAACCGTCCTCCCACTTAACATATTTCCATTCTTGAATTCTGCTGCGGAGTTCACCTTGTAAGCAATGCATTATCTGTTGGCCTTGCCACCATTTTCAATATTTGTTTTTCTATATCTTTGGTTCTAAGAGTAGAGGTGGCAGTTCTTCTTGGTACTGTGAAGGTAGTGCCATCTTTAAGGTGGATCTTTTTGGTGCAGTTTGAATCTTTTTAGTCAAATTTTGTCTGTGCTGTGAGGTTAAAGGTTGAGTTGAATGTTATTTGTGAGGGAGCAGCACTGTTGGTTCCATTGTCGATTTTACAGACCTGTCATGTGGAACTGAAATTCTCTTCAGAATCCTGAAGACTGGGTTGTGGTCTGAGGTTAATTCATTGATCATGGTCAAATTGATACCAGCTTCTGTGTTTTTGCAGATGAAAATGTCAAGAATGTCTGATACCATCAATGGTTAAATGGAACTAATATCACTTCCTTCAGTGCCTTGACGTCTATGGGTACGTTGTCGTCCAGATTGTAGAGCAATTGACCTTTTCTGTTGGTATGACAAAATTTCCTAGAGACATGCTTTGAACTTAAGGCAGATCCTAAAAGACATAGTTACCAATATTTGTGAGGTTTTCTGCATCTATCCTGGTAAAGTCTTTCCTCACTCACAGATAGACTGCTACTGTCATAGCTACGGTAGCCTTAAAAATGGCGTGTGTAATGAAGGCGCATACCAAGCAGAGAGGTAACATGAAGTAAGTAAGCAGTGAATTAAACTTATAGGTAAACATTTCCAGTTGGTATAAATATAATATAAGTGTTGTTACATTAGTGGAAGTGTTAGTGAAGTGTTAAAGAAGATTAAACGGGGTAAGAAGTTTATTTTCCTTCTCTCTCCTATAGCACGGATTTTAGGCTTAATTTCACGCATGCGTATCGTAAGTAAACAGTGACTTAAACTTATATGTAATCACCGGTTTTTTTATTAGTACTCTTTCAATTTATTTGTATCTGCCCGAATAGTTTCTAGGGTCCTTTGTTTACGTTTTAGTCAGTACTTAAATCAGTTTATACAATTTCTGTTTTTACCATGAGTGAGAAGTGTGTGACATGCCGTAGGATCGTTAGTTCCGGGGTGCAGTGTGATGGGTGCTGTAGTTTCTTTCATTGGGGCGAATGTAGTGGCGTGGGAAATGGGGACATAAATGAGGCTCACCAGTGGTATTGTAGGATCTGCAGTAGAGATAGGAAAATACTGGAACAGGAAGGAAAAATTGCAGCTCTTCAAGCTGACCTAGACAAGGAAAAGGAGGATCTGGACTGGTTAAAGAGGGAGATGGGTGAACAGAGGTGGGAAGTGGCAACAGTTAATAGGGGGGACAGGCAAAGGAGAGCATCAGACAGCTTTGTCATAAATCTTGAAAATAGATTTGACCTGTTGCCTCAGTCAGAAATGGATGAGCCTCATGTAGCTGAAGCTGTAGAAAGGGCACAACAAGCTTTCAAGGACTTGAAAAAGGTTGGGAAATTTGTAAAGAGAAAGAAAGTTCTGTTGTTAAGTAGTTCCCATGGTAGAGGTGTTGGCCAACCACTGCAGGAAAATCTAGGTCCAGAGTACCAGGTCACAAACTTTTTCAAACCTAGTGCAGATCTGGGTCAGGTAACAGAGGATGTAGGTTCTTTATGCAAGGATTTCACAAAGGAGGATGCCATGGTTATAGTGGGTGGTCCGGGAAATAGCATTGACAGAGACTCAGAATATTCCATAGAGTGTGACCTGGTGAAGATAGCATCAGCAATGAAGCATACGAGTGTAGGATTTGTGTCTGTGTTGAGACGCCATGATCGGCCTCATTTGAACTCTCCCGTCGGGAGGGTCAACTTGGAGTTGGAGTGGCTGCTTAGGACAGATATAGGGTACCATATTGGTTTGATTCCTGTGGATGTTATCGGTAGGTGGGACTACATGAGGCATGGCCTTCACCTCAATAGGAAAGAGAAGGGAAAACTGTCTGGGTTGATTGCAGAAAACTTAAGGGGGGACACTGTCACAAGTGGTAAAATACCAGTGGCCACAGGTGTCAGAGGGATGGGGAAGGGGGAAAGAAAACGAGTTTTAAGAGAGATTGTCAGACACAGTTTGAGAAAACAGATGAACAGGAATCAGATTTTAGCATACAGCCTCCATTTAAACAATGTTTAACAGAAAATAAACAGCCAGTTCATCTTCGTCAAAGCAGTTATAATCCCATTAGTATGCAGTATCAATCTTTATTACACCAGAACATTCTGGGACTCAGAAATAAAGTTGATGAACTACTCATTTGTATTGATGAAATGAATTCATCTAACCAAATTGACATAATCTGCCTCTCTGAACGTCAAGTGACCACTGGTATAGATATGTTAAACATTTCAGGATTTAAGCTAGCTTCCTACTTCTGCAGAGTAGATATGGATGGAGGAGGAGTTGCCACATTTATTAAAAACTGCCATAAATTCAAGAACATTGACATTAATAAATTCTGTTTGGAGCAGCATCTAGAAGCATGTGCAACAGAAGTAGAGTTCCATAACAGATCCTATATAATAGTAACTATTTACCGAGCACCTGCAAGAAATTATAATCTATTCATAAATTATCTAGAAGCTCTTTCGGGCTATTTAACAGGAGAAAACAAAGAAATTTTGATTGCTGGTGACTTTAATACAGATTTTCTAATGCAATCTTCCAGTAAACATTTACTGCAGTTAGTAATGTCTTTCAACTCACACTGTAAACTTTCAAACTAGGATCACTAAATCCTCGAGGACAGCCATTGATAACATTTTTATAGACAATTCAAAGGAACAAAATCATATAATAAAACCTGTAATAAATGGACTATCAGATCATGACATGCAACTCCTTGTTTTAGATGTAAATTCTAAGCAGATTATCAAGACTACTAAATCTGAGTACAGGAGAGTAGTCAATCAACCAAAAATTGAGTGTTTTAGAAAACTGCTCAAAGATATTAACTGGAAAGATTTTTATATTGCTCATGACATGAATGAAAAATATAACACATTCATGAACAATGTCAGTACCATGTTTGAAAACTGTTTTCCTCTAAAAGTTACTCAAATTAAACAGAAGTCTATAATAAAACCATGGATTACACAAGGAATAAAGATTTCCTGTAAGACAAAAAGGAAAATGTATCTGTTGACCAAGAATAGCTCCAATGCTGATGATACAGCTAAATACGAGGAATACTGTAAAATCTTTAAAAAAAGTAATTCAGACATCTAAACAAATGCACTACGAGAAGAAGATAGCAATGTCATGGAACAAAATAAAAGCAATATGGGATATAGTAAAAGAGGAGACTGGTAGAACCAGAAAGGAACAGGAGCAAATAGCATTAAGGGTAGATGACATTAGTAACCGATGGGCACAGTGTGGCAAATCTATTTAACAAGTACTTTATATCCATTACTGGTAGAATGGGATTGTCAGGATCAGTAAATAATGCTCTTGAATATCTGAAACTAGCCTTTACAAATAGCTTCAGGTACATGAATACGTCACTCACTTCACCAAATGAAATAACTTCCATAATAAAATCTTTAAAAACAAAGCATTCTAGTGGTTACAATGAAATATCAACACAGTTAATTAAGGCATGTTCTTGTGAGTTTAGTACAATTCTAAGTTACTTGTGTAACCAGTCAATTATAACTGGGACATTTCCTGACTGGCTAAAATATGCAGACGTTAAGCCTCTATTCAAGAAAGGGGATAAAGAGATACCATCAAACTAGAGACCGATTTCACTTTTGCCAGCATTCTCAAAAATTTTAGAAATAGTAATGTACAAGCAGCTTTTCAACCATCTGACCACAAATTACATATTATCAAGAACACAGTTTGAATTTCTGAAGGGTTCTGATATCGAGAAGGGTATCTACACCTACAGTGAAAATGTACTTAATTCATTAAATAACAAATTACAAGCAGCAGGTATTTTCTGTGATTTGTCAAAGGCATTTGATTGTGTGAACCACAACCTCCTTTTAAATAAATTAGAATTCTATGGTGTCACGGGCAGTGCTGCAAAATGGTTCAAGTCATACCTTGCTAACAGGAAACAATGGGTGTCAGTGCAAGGGAGTAGAGAATTAAGTCAGTCATCATCAGAATGGGAAGAAATTACATGTGGTGTTCCACAAGGATCCTTCTTAGGGCCATTGCTTTTTGTTGTATACATTAATTGTCTCTCATCAGTTACACTGCCAGAAGCAGAGTTCATTTTGTTTGCAGATGACACAAGTATTGCAATAAATAGTATGTCGAGTGTAGTTCTCGAAAGATCTATTAATGATATTTTCAGGGATATTAATAAATGGTTTAAAGCCAACTCGCTGACATTAAACTTTGAAAAGACTCACTATATGCAATTCAGAACCTGTAAGAGGTTTCCACCCAGCATATGCATAAAGTATGAAGAAGAGCAGATAGAAGAGGTTGACAGTCTTAAATTCCTGGGATTTCAACTTCATAATAAATTCAGTTGGGAGGAGCACACCACAGAACTGCAGAAACGCTTTAACAAATCTGTATTTGTAATTCGAGTGTTAGCAGACATAGGCGACATAAAAATGAAAAAGCTTGCATACTTTGCCTACTTTCATTCCATAATGTCATATATTATAATATTTTGGGGTAACTCTTCAAGTCAAACAAATGTTTTCAGAGTCCTAAAGCGTGTAATATGTATTATTTGTGGAGTAAATTCACAGACATCCTGTAGAAACCTCTTCAAAGAACTGGTTATACTAACTACTGCTTGTCAGTATATTTACTCCTTAATGAAATTTGTCCTAAATAATATATCTCTTTTTTTCCAACAAACAGCTCAGTTCATACATACAATACCAGGAACAAAAATGATTTGCACAAGGACTTAAAAGCACTTACTTTAGTTAAAAAAGGGGTCCACTACTCAGGAACACTCATCTTCAATAATTTGCAAGCAAACATAAAAAATTTTGTTACAAATAAAGATCAGTTTAAAAGGAGCCTGAAAGACTTGCTAGTGGCCAACTCCTTCTAATCCACTGCCGATTTTTTTATAGAAACAAATGATGTATTGTATATATTCATAATATTAGTATTGTTATTTCAGCTTAAAAAAAAATTGACATGTTCCACATCCACGAGGATCTTCTCAGTATGGATCAATGGAACGAAAAACTAATGTAATCTAATCTGGTACTGGTTGCAATCATTTCTACTTTGGCTTCCATGGATTTTAGGCATGGTATCTGTTCACTGTGGGGAGACTTGTGTACAAAATTGCAGTGCCTCTTCCTCTTTTTTTTGCTTCTGTCTGCTCTGTAACAGATCATGTTCCTTAATTTTAAGGTGTCTCCATGAAGTAGACAAGTTACTGAGATCAAACCGATGTCAGTGGTATGTTGGGTGATGAAACAGTCTTATTTCATTTTTTTTAATACCATTGGCATTCCATACAATAAATTTCATGTCTCACATAAAATATACTCTGCTTCTGTTAGTTTTATACCATAAAGGTTACAATACCTTCAAAGAGGGCTAGTAGATGCTCAGTGTCATCTCTCGCATCTTGATCTTGCTGGCTGTATTGAAAATGTTAGAGATGATCCCAAGGTTGATAACTGATTTCACCATTCATGTTATTTCCTTTAGAACTGTCCCAAGGCAGGTATCCTGTGCAGGTTTGTCAGTGTTTTAGTATTGTGGTCATTTAGTTAGGGAAGCCCAGGTCTTAGTATTCTGTGAAGCTGGTTGAAGGTTGAGTCTGATTTGTTGTGGTGGTTATTGTTGAGCTTGTAAGTGGTGATTGTGATGTTTATGTTCCTATTTTAATTGGTGTTCATCTAGTCTCTAATCTTTGGATGGCTTCTTGATGATATACATATCAACACCATGATTTGCCCCATGGTAGAGGAGGTACTTGTCACGTTCACCCAGTTTTGAGGCTGCATTTAACGCAACGTACTGGTGTATGACAATATTTGGTGGCACAAAATAATCCTTGGCAGTTCTTTCATTGTGCTGGTCCAATTTTAGGTTTGTAGGTTTTTCTATCCTGCTTCTTGCCAGTAAAAGATATCTTTTGTTATCAATTTTTTCCAGTATGGCCCCCTGTGGCAGGGTGACCATGGGATGGTCTCTTTAAGTGCATATAGTGCTACAGGTAATTTTTAGTATGGTAAACACCAGATGTGGTATTGTTGGTACTGTTAATGGTTTTGAGCCCGAAGTGGTGGGTTGCTGTCATCTTTGACGTGGTTCATCATCTTTTTTGGCAGATTTTCAGAAGAATTATATTTAAAAGGTGAATCTTCATAGTTGAGTTCTCTTGTTGGTTACAGTCCTCTGTTGTTTGATTTGGACTTTTATTTCAAGGTATGGTAATCTGGAAGGCTTCAGTAACCTGTTTTTGTAGTTTGTGTCCTCATATCACTTGTCTTGTACCATTCGGAGTCATTAAAGGAAAAACTCTGCATCATCTTCTGTGTTGCTGTGTTGAGTTGTGCAGGCTTTATTTATTTATCGTGTTAACAGTTTGGAGGGCTCCACATTGTTTTTCTGTGGTTTGTGTCCTGGTTGTATGTCTTCTTTAGTAGGTTTGCAAGTCAGTAAGACGGGGAATTTCATCTTCTGTGATTTCCATGTCTTGCTTGCTTTTTAGAGTCATTTTCAAAGCAGTCATCAGAGGATTGGCAGAATCCTCATCTGTTGAGCATTGCTCCTCTTCCACCAATGAGTCCTCGTGGTTTGACTGTGATTATTTGGTTCTCTTGGTATTGTGGAATTCAGTGCATTTTTGTAGACTGCATTGTTGTTGGTTTTCTGCTCTCATTAGGACTGATGAAATGTGTAAGGTGACTGCTGTTTGAGCAAGAATGACATCACAGGGGTTATAGCATGTTATGACACTGAGTTTGACACTATTCGCAAGTTGACTGCCTTGCTCTGATAACTTGCCTATTCTTAGTAAGCCAAGGGCTGGTCTCACTGCATCAGGGTCCCTGATCTTGTAAACTGCCCCCATGCACATGACTTGTTACTGAAGCGTAGCAACTTTGCACTGAGCGTGTGTCTCCACAAGTTGTAAAGTGTCGATCACCATCATAGAACTGCTGTCACTGTCTGGACTCCCAACCAGATTGTTGTTCACCCTGTATGTCCAAGCGTGCCTAATTATACACTGAAACCAAGTGATGAAAGATACACTAGTACCCAACCTGAGCCATAGTTAATGGTTCTTGTTTCAAATGACTATGGTAGAAAGCACCAACAAGTAAATTTGTAAACATGGATAAAACTAGTCACCATCATGGGATAGAATAGTTCCACTTGGAAGGTCTTAGTCCAACCAATACTAAAGCTGTGTTAGATTTTACTCTGGGGAAGTTTGCTTCTACATTTACAACAGTAAAATATAGGGTGGCAGAACTTAAGGGCCCATTCGCCAAGGTGAACATCACAGTAGAGAACCAAATGAAGCTACAATGCCAGAAATTGTGAAGAAAATCCACGAAATTAAATTGGATGACCTTTGACTGAAAAAGCACAAGCTAGCAGACATCATAAGCATTTCAAAAATGCTCTACATTGTATACTGACTGAAAATCTGGACATCATAAAGTGTGTGCAATATGGATGGCACGTTTACACTCAATGGAACAAAGACAGTGATGCAAGCATGTTTCAGTCAACTGTTTGGAGATGTTTTGATGCAATAAAGCTGACTTTTTACATCAATTCATGACTGTGGAAGAAACATGATTCCATCACTTGAAGTGTGAGACAAATTACAGTAAAAAAAGTGGACTGAAAGGGGAGTATGAGCTCCAAAGAAGCCAAAGGCAGTTCCATCTGCAAGCAAGGCAATGGTGTCAGTTGTTTGGAATACACGTGGTATGAATTTCATGGGTTATCTTCATGTAAGGAAAAATAATGTTAAGTATTAGGTGCACTCATTGCAGTATTTGAGTGATGAAATCAAACAAAAATGGTCGTATTTAATGGAAAAGAAATTTTCATTCCATTATGACAATTCACCAATTCACAGATCAATTATCACCATGGCCAAAATCAATGAGTTTAAATTCGAATTGCTTTCTTGTGTGCCTTATACACCAAGTTTAACCTCCTGTAACTATTTCCAGTTTCCTAACTTCCTGTTTTCATCTTCTTTCTTGACTATAGGAAAGCCTTTGACTGCGTTGTGTGGGAAAAGTTGTGGCAGATGATTGCAGAGTTCAGTGTCCCTTAACATCTGACAGCACTGATCTATACAATAATAACTTTACAGCTATGAAGACAAGTGCTGGCTCTGAGAAAATAATCCTGGAAGGGAATATTGAGGGCAAGAGACCAAGAGGAAGAGCAGTGAATGGGTGAATTGATCAAATCAAGAAGATCTTGGGGTCTTCTTCTTCAGCAGGTTTTAAGAGAAGCTGCTAACCACCCAGGATGGAGACACTTGGTTCATGGTGTCATGATGCTCAGCAATGAGCATGACAACTTGCAATGAACTTGAAGAAATGGCATAGTGGTAAAAGATTTGCCAAAAATGGAGAGGTGTAGTCTGCAGTTAGGTGGCTATTTTGAAGAGCTCATTGAGTCTCAATTTAAAAAAAAAAAAGAAAAAAAAAACTCAATAACTGGTGTATTGAAGCTCCTGAAAAGCGCTGTGAAAAGTGGTTCAAGTTGAAAGGAGACAATGTGGAGAAATAAAAATTTCTTTTCAAAACTTTTTGTGTTTTCTTTGTTAGACCAGGTACTTCTAGCACAGCCCTCATATTTGTCCACAATTCAGCACCACTAAAGTGATCTTCATGTTGTACAGAAACTGATTTAAGTTGTACTGCTGAACAGGCCTTTGAGCATGAGAACATGATTGAGTTTTAATTTAGTTCCTGTAGCATCTTTAGTTCATGTAGCATCTTTTCAAAAAAGACATCCATTGCAACATTGGCTGCAGTGTCTTTTTCCCTGAATTTCTGACAGGCTTTTTAATTGGCAGAGTTCTGTGTGATGTCACAAATGAACAGAACAGCAGTTAATACTGATCACACATCCCACTGCTGTCCCATAACTTTTACTGAGATGCCCTGTTAAACCTGCAGGACAGGACAGGTAGTTGGAATTGTGGAAAGGGGCCAAAATGAGCAACTGTCAGTTACACTCGAACACATATAACTTTATTTATTTGACCAAACATTACAGTACAAATTCTTGAACTTAGTTATTGGCTGAATACACCACACTATCTTATCCCTTAAGAGCACAACCACATAAGGCCCCAAAATCTAACACTTGAAAAGCAACAACCTTAATTTAAAGACAGCTGAAGGCCCGTGGTTTAAGACTCAAGGTAAAATTAAATAAAAAACACAAGCGGAAGGCCTTATCTTCAATTAGGCTGAAGGCCCCAAACAGTCTGATGTTTGAAAGACAAAGATCCTTAATTTAAAAATGGCTGAAGGCCCCATGGCTTAAGACTCAAGGTAAAATAAATTTAAGCAACAAAGACTTATCTCAAATTAGGCTGAAGGTCCCAAACAATCCAACACTTGACAAACAAGGAATTTTAATTTTAAAGTGGCTGAAGGCCCGTGACTTAAAGCACCACTAAAAACAATTCAACTTTAATTCAAAACCATTGGCTTTGAGCCATACAAATATACTCAACAAAAATAAGAAAAGGCAGTGCAGCTAACAGCACTCAGAAGTTTCGGGAGTTGGCTAGCACTTGAAATACTAACAATCACTTAGGTGAGACAGGCAGTTGGCCCAACCATTCTCGATCCAACGACAACCCAACCAACAGACAGTCAACGGACCCACCAACAAGGTAACTTGCACTCCACTTGACCAGCACACAACTGGGAGTTCAATGCAAAATGTAAAAGGCACAGAAGCTCACAACCAAGCATACATTAAGCTGTCAAACTACACACTTTGCTGGGCAGCGACAACACGGTGAGGAAAGGACACTGCCTGAATTTACGTCAATGGCCAGTGCAGGTAACCGGAACGTTAGTGGCCACCAGGCAGAAAATTCTGCTGGTGCACTTCAATTGCAAATAACGAAATACAGTTAGACTCCACCGGATGGAGGCTAAACCTTCGCCAACTCGAACACACACGTTGTTGCTCACGGGAATGTCCCAACAGCCAGCAACGAGAACCAAACGGCACAATGTGAACAGTCTTGACTTGCTGGTAAATTAAATCCAAACTCAACTTTTGTGTCCAGGGTCAGTGAGCCACGGACTTCATAGCAATGGGAACAGCCCAGGCACTGCGTAGAGACCGCCAGCGGGCTCGGCCAAACTGTCCATAGATTTCCTCACTGCTCTGCACCAACTGACCGACTCCTCTCACACCAGCGTGGAGACAGCACTAAAATAACTGAGCAGTCGACATCACAAGCTACAGACAATTTCACAAACGCCAGGACAAAGAACGCAACCAATGCTAAAAGTGGTGACCAAGCAATAACATGACCGAACCACGAGTTGAGACACACACCGCCAACCCGTAAGCTACCAGCAAGCAAATACACATCATCTGGTAAAACAATCAACCAAGACCGTCCCCAGTTCAAGTTGTGTGCGCCAATGGTCAGGTGAGTCATGGCTATCCAAGCCTCACTACTGCTCCAACCCAACCGACTTCTGCCGTGTCCCAGCTATACGCCTGCCAGGTCCAAACTGCACTACAGGTGCATTCCCACTTCCTGGCAGATCCCAACTCCCTGCCAACACATGACAACCAGGAAGTAATAGCAGTCAGCAGAGATAATACGCCAGGGCTTATATCGATAAGCGCCACTGCTGCCGGTCACAGGCAGGCAAAGTGGCAACTCAGTGACACCAGTAATTGTAATTAACATAATGAGGTGGTAGTACAGTAAAAACAGGATGTCAAATGAGATATGGCATGAACACAAGCCATGCACGGCTCATTTACGTTTAGTTTTGTGTAACATTTTCATTCTTATTTTTCTTTTCAGGCATCCTTTCTGTCGATTAGGCACTGACTTGAGCAGCTTTATCTTTGCTGCTACCTCATTTTCAGCTGTCTTAATATAAATGAAAAATGCAGGTGCAGATGAAACCATTCTTCTCATGGTGGTTGTTGAACTGTGTGGATGCAGATAGAGATGCACTCATTTTTTTTTTTTTTTTTTTTAATAGATTTGCTTGGTTAATGGCAAGTCTCAAAATACTTAAGTGTGGACTATGTCATTTGATACGTTATTTAATGCAGTCTGTGTTCAAAACAGAAAGAGGGATAGAGAAGCAAAATTAACTGGAAGAAAGAGAACAAGATATTTTTAACTTGTATGATAACTGCCACACAATGAATTTTGCACGCACTTTCTCTCTGTCTCACTTTTATAATCATTAAATTCAGTTTCTTCTGACAATTTTAGATTTTCTGTTTAAACAGTTACACTATTTATGTTGTATCATGCCATATGAGATCTCTATTTGTACACCCACTTTTTCCAATGAGTGGACATATTATCCCTGTTTGTTCATGGAGTCAATTACTTGACTCTCATGTGATGTTGCATGTGGTCCATTTCATCACATCTGTCTTGAATTAGCAAATTTAACAAAGTTAGTGTACTAATACAACACGATAGAACTAAAAAATAGAAAGAAATGGAACCTATTTCAACCAGATGAGATGTGGGAAAATTGCTAGTTCTGAAGGACCCATCTCCAGAACAGTGGTATCAAAGTACCTCTTCCTACCTGAGGGAGACAGTGCCCACTGAGGCTTATAATTAAAATGCAGCTACCCACAGAGGTCCAGTGTGGGTTGCAGTTATCATATGGAAGCAAAACTTGGTAGACATGCTAATGCATTGATGTGGAACAGATTAACAATGGAAAATATTTATTACAGTTTTCGCCACCAGGTGCAGATGTATACTTTTAATATCTATTTGTTTTGAAATGAAAGTAATCTATTCATTAATAGATTAATGTTGGTATTGATGAAAGTCTTTCATGTCTTTTGAAGGTTACATAATGAATATAATATTTCTGAAATAATGTGCAGCTTGTGATTGCTGTTACAGGTCCAGAGGGCTTGGGTAGCATTTATTTCCTAACCAATTGATGTGTGGTAGTCAAAGGTTGAGCATATAAGTTATTGACAAATTAGAAAAACCATTGGCAAAGGAAAGATGTTGTACACGGTAGACCTTCTTGATTTGTTAAGTGGATAAAAGTAACCTAAAATGATATATCAGCCAAAAACTAAACACTGGCTGTTTATAGCAGTAACATAAATTAAAAACAACTGTGGTGTTGCATGCAGAAGTTGGAATAATAAGTCCTGTTTTATTGGTGGCATGTATTTCACTCTAAGTAAATAAAATATTAAAGCAACTGTCCCGGCAAGATAGTTTAACTGGGCACCAACAGCCTGCCCGCATGTATACGCTGGGTCCATGACTTGCAGCTGCGCTTTTCCCACCCCACACATTGAAGACCATGGTGTGTTTTTCCAGCAAGGGCCTCTGAATGGAGACATCTTCTATGATTTGTATACAGTGACGTTATAGCCCTACCCCTTGTCACCTGCTGTTTTCTAGTGAGCCAGCACGTAAACTGGCGAGCCACAACAGCAGTGTATCAGTAGGAACTGAAGATTATGAGCAGCTGTCTCAGGGAAATACACAATCCTGTCTGACATGACATCTGTAAGTCATCCAAACAATTTAAATGTTGTTTCCATTTCTACAATGGTTTAAAAGTTCAGGATTATTCATAAGTATCTCCAGGGTATAAGAAAATGAATACTTGAAAACTACAAGACCTACAGAAAAATAATACACATCCATGGACAGATCATCCATCTAAGTTTCATTTCATAGTATGTGTCATGAGCTACTTTCAGAGAGCACCACAAGGAGCCAGACCCATCTGAACTTGGCATACAGTGGAGCGACACATGTTTTTGTGTCCTCGAATTTGTTAAATGCAAATATATTGTGATGTCTCAGTGATGATTTCATTGCACGCATCAAGTAAAAGCTCTAATAGACAGAACGATCGAGGATGGTACAACACATTCTGTGGGACTGACAGCTTCTATGATGTGAAGAAAACAGGCTAGCTGGGACAGTGAGTAAAAAAGAAAAATCGAGACACGTTCATAGCATTCGTCGATCTGGAAAAAGTATTTAGCAATGTAAAATGGTGCAAGATGTTCAAAATTCTGTGAAAAATAGTGGTAAACCATAGGAAAATATGGGTAACATACAATATGTACAGGAATGAAGAGGGAACAATAAAACTGGAAGAGCAATAATGAAGTGCTCGGATGAAGGAAGAGTTTAAGACAGGGATAAAGTCTTTTACTCCTCCTGTTCAATCTGTGCAGTGAAGAAGTGATGATGGATATCAGTGATAAGACTCACTTGAGAACATTGCTATCCTCAGTGAAAATAAAGAAGAATAACAAGATATGTTGAATGGAATGAGACATCTGATGACTCATTCATCACGAGTGGAAGAAATGGATGACACATGAGAGCAGAGAGCTGCAGGTACAACATTCAGCTGTCTGGCACTTTCTATGCAAATATATGGGTATAAAATGGTACTGGCTACAGTTGCTACATACACTGACTACTTGGGACAGGGAGCTCTGTTCTGACTTCTTCAATGACTTGCTGTCCTCACTGGAGGAGAGCGATTTTTCATGGAATTTCGTTTTTCATTGTAAGGGCAACTGATTTCATGTATCTGGAAATTCTGCAGCAGTGGTTTATGCCATAATGGCAGCAATCCAATGGAAACTTCGTTTCGCCATAAGATAGTACCACAATGCTGAACTGCTTCAGAAATGAATTGGATTTGACTCTCCTCTTCTTCAGTGGCTCCTATAGTCACCTGACGTAACTAAGTGTGATTTCTGCTTGTGGAGTTATGTTGAAGTTCTGCTTCCATTGCCACTTAATTGGGAGAGTTACATGGCAGGGTAATTAATGTGGTTGCTGATCTGCCTGTGGCATACTGGGACCTGTATGACACTGCAGTGCCTGTGTTGTTCTGATGACGATGCACTGCAGTGACCAGAGCCATTACGAACACATCAGATGAATTTGCAATTGCGAATAATGATTACCATCAGCTATGGAATGGAATGGTGACAATGAAAATTTGTACCAGACCGGGACTCAAACGTGAATTTCCTCCTCGCAATAAATGCGAAATCTGCATTCGAGTCCCAGTACGGCACAAATTTTCATTGTCATCATTCCATTCTACAGCTGATGGTAGTCATTATTTGCAACTGCATATTCATTTGATATGTATGGATAGAGTTTATCATATTGATGACTGGCGCATCACACGTGGTACTCTATTGGGCAACTGTAATGTGACCTAAAAACTTGGAGAGAGCCTCTTCCCACTGATGTATCTCTGTTTCCTGTATGCCTTGGAGTTTCCACCCAGTTGTCTTCTGAAGTCCTAGAGGAACTTATGAACAACCTTACTGTAGACCTGTGATGAATTTCATAAAACAAGAATTTATGTCTTGAGTCTTGATGTATTCACTGAACATAAACTTGCTTCGAGGGTGACTATAATTGATGAAGTGTGGAAAATTGATGTAGTTTATGAAAGCAGTATAAACTTATGTGGAAATATAAATTGTAGTATCAATCAATGGACAGAATCTGTTTCCTATGTTTTTTTTTATCTGTGACAAAGCAGGTGTCCTGCTTATTTCAGTAAATTACTGCACTTATTTTGTAGGATCTGTGATTCAAAACAACTTTCACCTAGAGAAACAACTATTTAATGCTCTGAAACTTCTGTGTTTGAAGGCCGCATCAGACTGTAAACATTAAGAATGAGTTTAACATATATTGTCAGGAGTTGTAACAGTTAGAGCCTTTAGCGTTTGAGCTTTTCAGTAGAAAACTGATATCAAACTCTATTTAGTTTTCTTCTAATTTTTACTTTTATCTCAATAAGGTCTGTTTTCCTCATGACAGTCGTTGCTAGGTATAACATGCAAGTACTGTAAAAAGAAACCCAGTTTCATTTGTTTCTTATAATGTAATTAATGTCTGGTAACTCATACAAACATATGGATGATACGTTACACGAATTATCATTTTATCCTGCTGCAGCTATGCAGACATAGCTCATTAAGTAGATATGCACAAGATTTATCCTCCGATTCTCATACAATGCAGAAAATGGTGAATTCAATCCCTTATCTTCAAGGTAACCAAACAATCAGGAACATTAATCTGAGGTACCACAAAGTACGGCCATGTTTTCATGTCATTGCGTAATACTAGATCACTCAAAACTGTCAGAGTTGCAAGATGTGGCTGCACGATATGACAGTGGTGTCACAGATGTGGCAGAATATCTAATAGGTCACAGATGTGGCAGAATATCTAATAGCACTATTATGATGTTTGCTCTCTGTTGCTATTTTGCTGTACAGTTATGGTAGGCAGTGCACAGAACTGTGCCAGTCACCGTCTTGAAGTGATGTGGTTTCCCACTTTCTGTCCACGTTAGCATTTAGGGGATATAGGAACTGTCTGTAGGAGGCACAGAAACTGAGGAACAGTCTCTGGCACTTTACGCCCATGTCATCATAGATGCCTTCCCGGTGTTGAGGGACACAGCTCTCCTGTCCTTCCCGGTGCTGAGGAACATAGCGGAAGTGTGACATTGGCCTTCCGGGCCTCTGCAGCACGTTGAAGATTCCAGTCGATGGCGGCCTCCACAATAGCCGTTCCTTGGAAGAAGTCGACTGCCACGGCATTCACTGTCTGTCCCCACTTTCCACGGTACCTGCACAGATAATGTCATTGACAGGTCAGGAAGACTATGTTCATACCATGCACTTCTGCTACTGCAGATAGGCAGTCCTGATTAAAACTGGTTATAGTCACATTTAGAGTTGTATTCTAGAGTTATTAATCATTATTATAGCTATTAGATTGGTACATAAGCTTGTAGTGTTTTTCAATAAGTTTAATAAACATAACAGATACACATAACAGAGACTTTAGTCATCAATAATATATTCTCCTTGACTATTACAACAGTCTACCGATGCTGGGGTAATTTCTCAGTTCCACAATTGTGGAGATCGGGTGGTTTTGAGGTGAAGAACTCATTGAGCCATGTTCAGAGTGCAGTTTCAGCCATAAAGGAAGTTCCTTGAAGGTTGTTTGATGAAGAGCAGAAAAGGTGACAGTCTAGGGCACAAGATCAGCTGAATGAAATAGGTGCAGAATGGCCCCCTGATCCAACTTGTCTGTAGTGTTTTTTGTCAGTCTATCAGAATATGGGTCTTATCATGTCGTATGCAGTACCAATAAGCCCTATTTTTGAACCTTCCCCATTGCATGCAAATTTTGCACAATTGTGGAATGATCATAGACCCTTGGAGGTCCTTCTGAATGTGGAGGGTCACTAATGTCAAAAGATCCTTAAAATAAAAAAACAATTTTCTTGCCGTGCTCTGTCCAGTGTCCTCATACATGCACAGCGGCTGCCTTCACTGCTTTCACCCCTCTATTGAATTCAGAGTAATATGTCAGAAATGTTCTGATTTCTCCACTTGGCACTCCATTTTCTAGCATCCACAGCTCCAGTCAGTATCTCCAAATGACCAAATAACAATATGTGGACTCAAATAGAAACATCAATATCTGAACCCATAGCAACCAGAATATCAACATGTGAAATGAAAACACTACAAACTTATGCACGGAGCTAATATAAATACAATATCATTGCAGGTCCCTGGGTATGGTTACTGTATAGTTATTTCCTTTGTACACAACACAATCTAAACACCCATACCACAACATGGACATTCGATATCTTACATGGATGATCCAAAGCATTATGACCACTTTCCACTGTTAGAAAGATGCTGCCTTGTGGTACTGGAGGCATTTGCCACTACGAAACAAGTGGAGCAGAGGTGATGAAGGAATCATTCTAGTAACTAAACAGGTTGCAAATGGGGAAGTGTTTTGATGTAAAGTGACTTTGACAAATGTCAGAGAGTTATGTCTCAGCACCCGGAACTAACAGATCCAGTAAGTTATTCACATGCTACTTTAGTGAGCATCCATAGAAAGTAGCTGAAGGTTGAGTGAAACATGAGTAGGCATGAAGGTACTGAACATCCACATTTCACCATGGAATGCGGAGGTTGTAGACTTGCCCACACTGTAAAACAGGATAAACAGCAGTCTGCGGTAGATCTGATGGTAAAATACATTGCTGTTTTGGGCACAGAGGCAACTATAGATCCATAATAATCACAACTGTTCTGTCTAAAATAGTAGGAGCAGTGATTAAAGACAGAATTATAAACTTCATAGAGAAACAAAATATTTTAAATATAGCACAATATGCATTTAGAAAGGGGAGATCCAGCAAGGGTGTAGTAGCAAATTTTGTAACACACACCACTGAGGAACTGGATCATCAAAGGAAAGTATCTAATGTACGTTTAGACCTTTCAAAAGCTTTTGATTGTGTCTGTCACAAAATTCTTTTAGAAAAACTAGATTGCTATGGCATAAAAGGAAAAGCTGCGGACATTATAAAAACCTTTGTTGAAAACAGTGTGTCAAAATAAAACCTAAATCTGGAAATACACAGGAAAATGTCTACTCTGATTTCCTGGAGGTAAAATATGGAGAAGCTCTGAGTTCAATACTAGGGCCTCAGCTCTTTATCTAGTATATAAATGACATGCCCACTGCAGTATATGAAAAAGTGATTATGTATGCCAATGCCACAACTTTAATAGTATGTAGTGACTTAATGGAGAATTTGGGAAAAAGAACCAGTGAAAATCTGGAAATGACAGAATGGTATTTTAGAGAAAATAATTTATTGATCAACAGAAAGAAAACTGTGTGTACAAAATTTGAAACAAACAGAACTAATGGCCCACAGGAATTCATTCTGAGCATTGAAGATGCAAATTTAGAAGAAGTGGACTGTAATAGGTTTCTGGGAACAGAGGTGGACAAATTTCTGACAGGGGAAATCACACCGATAAAATCTGTTAAAAAATAAGTGCAAATATATTCTGATATGAATATAATAGAGGGAAACATTCCACGTGGGAAAAATATATCTAAAAAGAAAGATGATGAAACTTACCAAACAAAAGCGCTGGCAGGTCGATAGACACACAAACAAACACAAACATACACACAAAATTCTAGCTTTCGCAACCAATGGTTGCCTCGTCAGGACGAGGCAACCATTGGTTGCGAAAGCTAGAATTTTGTGTGTATGTTTGTGTTTGTTTGTGTGTCTATCGACCTGCCAGCGCTTTTGTTTGGTAAGTTTCATCATCTTTCTTTTTAGATATATGCAAATATATTCTTAATGAAAAGAATGGGCTGTACAATGAACATACAAACATTGCTTCTGATTCAGATTCCATATTTGCCGTTGACCACATGCAGTGAAATAGGATTTATAATGATGTCAAGATGCATAAGAAGTTACTACTGGGTGATCAAAAAGTCAGAATAAAATTGAAAACTTAATAAACCACGGAATAATGTAGATAGAGAGGAAAAATTGACACACATGCTTGGAATGACATGGGGTTTTATTAGAACTAAAAAAAAACACCCCATATTGCTAGACGCGTGAAAGATCTCTTGCGCGCGTTGTTTGGTGATGATCGTGTGCTCAGCCGCCACTTTCGTCATGCTTGGCCTCCCAGGTCCCCAGACCTCAGTCTGTGCGATTATTGGCTTTGGGGTTACCTGAAGTCACAAGTGTACCGTGATCGACTGACATCTCTAGGGATGCTGAAAGACAACATCCGACGCCAATGCCTCACCATAACTCCGGACACGCTTTACAGTGCTGTTCATAACATTATTCCTCGACTGCAGCTATTGTTGAGGAATGATGGTGGACATATTGAGCATTTCCTGTAAAGAACATCATCTTTGCTTTGTCTTAATTTGTTATGCTGATTATTGCTATTCTGATCAGATGAAGCGCCATCTGTTGGACATTTTTTGAACGTTTGTACTCTTTTGGTTCTAATAAAACCCCATGTCATTCCAAGCATGTGTGTACCTCTCTATCTATATTATTCCGTGATTTATTCAGTTTTCAAATTTATACTGACTTTTCGATCACCAGGTATATTAGTTAGTGTTTACATTACAAGTACAAATTATTTATGCTACATTAATCAGTTGTACAGTATTGCAATCGTAGACTTAAAACGCAATTTCTATGTTACAAGTGGAAAAGAATATTCTGTAAGACTGTAGTATGGATTGTCTATGAACCATTTGTGTAGTTTACTTTTAAAATTAATGAAAGATGTATTGAGTGCAGTATGTGGTAATTGGTTAAATAATTTCAAACAGTTCATTTTGTGAGAGTTGCCTGTTTTTGTCAGCCTATGCCTAGGAATGTCAATATTCTCTTTGTTTCTGGTGTCATGAAAGTGTGTGTCCTCTCTGGTGTTAAACTTTGTTCTGTTCTTTTTTACATTTATCAGTGATGCATAAATATAAAGATTTATTACTGTCATTGTTTTCATTTTGATGAACAGGGGATGGCAGTGTTCCCTTGGACCAACCTTTTACATTATTTGCAGCACCTTTTTCTGCAGCAGTAGTACGTCACTGACATGACATGAGTGGCCCCATAGTAACAGCCCATAAGGTATATGAGACTGAAAATGTCCAAAGTAAGCTGCTCTGAGATATTTGTTACTCACTAGATCAGATGGTTTCCAGATGAGATAGGACACCCTTGATAACTTCTTGTAGACGTGGTTGATATGGGGTTGCCACTTAAGTCTGGAATCAATGTGTATTCCAAGCAGTTTTATGGATTTTGGTTCTACCTTGTTAGCCAGTCCAAACTGCAGAAGCTGAGTTTTCTCTGGATTACATAGAAGTTTGTTAGCTGAGAACCAGTTTAGTGTTAAGGTGAGAGTGTCCTGCGATTTTTGGTGTAGCTTTGATAAATCTCGATCTGTGCTGATTAAGGTTGCATCATTGGCTTAACAGATAAGACTTGGGCCCAACATAAGATGGCAAATCATTAATTGCAACAATGAAGAAGGAAGGACAGAGCACAGAACCCTGAGGTACATCAGATGTGACGTTAGTCATAGAAGAGTGTCTATTTTGAATTGGCACAAATTGTCTCCTGTTATTTAGAGTTGATTACTTTAACTCTGTATTATTTATATCATAATAGTTTAGTTTGGCTAGTAGGATGTCAAATGGGATACAGTCAAACGCCTTACTCAGATCACAAAGTTCAAGTTAGACTCTTTGTTTATTTTCAAATGCAGTTAATGTCTGGTTAACTATGTCAAGGACAGCAAAGGGGATATTTTTCCCTTGTCGAAAACCATGCTGTCTATTACAGAGAAGGTCATACTTTTCAAAATAGTTACTTAGCTGTTTGTGGAAAATTGCTTCAAATATTTTGGAAAAGACTGGTACAATAGACATTGGTCTATAGTTTTCAGGGAGGTGTTCCCCCCCCCCCCCCCCTTTTTGTATGTAGGTATAACTTCAGAAATTTTGAGCTGATCAGGGAAAACTCCAAATTCTAGGCATTTATTAATAATAAAAGCAAGTGGATTGCAAATTAGGTGTATTGTTCTTTTTACTGTGTAGTAGGCCGTACTTTTCAAGTTTGAAAATTTTCTAACAGTATTTATGATATCTGTGGGTGTGACAGGGTCCCAGTGAAATTCATGACCTTTAGGTAGCTGATCAGCAAGTATATCAATTGCTGGTATGTCTGTTTAATTTTTGATTTTAATTCATTTACTGTAGTTGTAAAATATTTATTGACCTCTTCTGGCTTGAGTAGAACATCTTGTGTTTGGGTAGAAGTATGTTCTTGTTTTATAATATCCCAAGCAGCCTTGCATTTGTTTGGGGCTCCTCCTATGTAATTTTCATAGGCAGCTTGTTTGGCAAGTTTAAGGTTTTTTACATTTCAGGTAGTCTTTATAATAAGTATCATTTTGTTCTGTCCCACATTTGCCATTGTTTTTATATGTTTTGTACAGTGAAACAATCTTTTCCCGGATACTAGCAAGGTCATCAGTGTACCATTTAAGCTCTTTACCTTTTCTATTTCATTTACTGTTTCTTGTCATTGGTGAACAAGAGTACCATACGCCAGTATATGTCTTAAAGAAATTATTAAATTCAGTTTCAACAGTTCATTGATCTGTGTCATATTCATAAACAAAGTCCCAGTATATTTTCTGAGAGAGTCTGTGAATAGCTTGACATATTCCTCTTTATGACCTCTAACCCACGTTATGCTTGGCTATTTATTTGCAACCTTGTAATTCTTATTTGACTGTGTATACTGGTATGTTAGGAGTAGAGGATTGTGATCTGCAAAACATTCATCTGCAATGCTTACACTGTATAGGTCTCTTGAAAAATTAACTATAATATTGTCCAAACAGGCATTTCCACGTATTGGGCTATTGTTAGTATAATAAAGATTAAGTGATCTGAGTAGGTTTAAGAATGTTTTTGTGTTGAGTTCCTATGTGTCTAGCCAGTCAATGTTGAAATCACAACGTATTGCTACATTTGTTTTGAGTTTTAAGATTTTTCTCATCATCTGTTCAAATTTCTCTAAAAATAAGTTAACATCACCATTTGGAGATTTATACAAGCTAACAATTACAATATTTTTGTCTATTAGTCTTATACAAGTAAATTCACTATTTAATTCTGAGGAGTATGAACTTACATCTATTTTAGAGAACTGTATACACTGTCTGATAAATATTGCGGCCTCTCAATTTTTTCTTTCATTTCTACACATTATAGCTGCCAGAATGTACTCATTGGGTATGAACAAATCTACCTGATATTCTGTAAGCCAATGTTCTGAGACACATAGTACATAACATTTTTTATTTTTATTTTACAAAAATGTTCCAACTCTAACAGCTTGTTCCTAATGCTGCAAATGTTGACTTGCAGGATGGTAAGTGGGCCTACTTTACATCTATTTTGTTCCCTCTCTGAGCCATTAATATCTTACTTTTACTTTTGTGTATTTTAACTTTCTCTTCAGGAAGCTTGTCCTTATTTTGGACAAAATCCTGTAAGATTTGGTCTGCTTTAGCACTTTCCCTGTAAAGGAGCACCTAGCACAATTATGATGTTGTTTTCATGAAATATTTCTTCTGTAGCCTGGTTTATAGTTGTGATAAGTTCCCTTTGGCATGCTGATTCAGGTGCATACCATGTCCAGTGAAACCGTTCCTTTCATAGCCACTAATATATATAATTTTACGTTTGTAAATTTAGTACAAAAAAAGCTCAGTTTATTATTAGTTTGCCTAATTTCTTTATTGACACATGGCCAATCAGGTAGGGCATACCTGAGTGGTAGAGTGGCTACAATAAAATTGGTGAAATGTAAGTATTGTATTACTAAGATCAGTTTCTTGATGAATCTGCTGGCATTGTTTTTGTTTACGTCGTTTGCACCTCCGATCAGAACTACACAGTCCTTTCTTGTGTTTGGAGCATTCATTGTTTATACCAGCAGTAACTGTGTCAAAATTTGCCCCTGGTTTTTCTTCACTGTAAATACTTATATTGTTCCCAGCCTACATTGACATTAGATTTGAGATGTATTGTGCATGGCTGTCCCCAAATAATTTCACCTCGTGTTTCTGCGAACACTGCTGCACTTTCAAGTCAATCATCTTGTATTCATTAGCAATTGAGTGCTGAACAGTCTTTTTTTCACGCGGGATTTTGTAAAATTCTTCAAGATCCAGTGCAGTGAATTTATTGGTCACAGTTATTTTGCTTACTCTTGTTGATTTTCTCCTGCACAATACTCAAGGAGACGATGTTTTTTGCTCGGTCTAATTCACTGAATTTTTCACTGAGAGCAATGTACCCATTGTTTAAAGCACCGATATCAGTCTGAAGCACTTTTATTATTTCGTCTTTGTCCCTGAAGCGTTTATGATTTCTCGTTCATGTATTTCTGCGACACAGGTTCAGCATGTCCAAGTAAGGTCAACCATTACAAATTCTACACACACTTTTGAGCATTTCTTGTGGAACCAGCGTCAACACTCTGTGCACTGAATTCCTTTTGTCACCTTTGTAGCACCCACTTTACACTTATTATCACTATTAATTACATTTTTGCTGTGACAACGTTAACCAGCGCCATCTTGAAACCTATGAGCTAGAAATGTACTTAAGATTTATCTTCCCACACTGTACTATATACCAATATTGGGAGGAGCAGCAGATTAAAACTTAAAAAAAAGGCATCAGATGCCTAACCTAACATCATGGGAATTATGCAAAGACTAATTCAAAGAATTGCAGATATTGACTGTGCTAAGTTTGTACATATATGACAATACTTGTTTTAATGGTAAGTTGCACAGCACATCAAAACAGAGATATACCGGTATAGGACCATAACACAAGAACAAGAGATAACTACCATATTTGCAGCAAAAGATTGAAAATGACAAACAGGAACCCTACAAATGCAGGAAGCTTATTTTATAACAGACTGTCACTTAGCATAAAGAACATAGAGGAAGTGAGCACCAGAAACGAAACTGAAGGAACATCTCATCTCCAGATGTTGGTGCTAGGTGAAGAAGTAGTTGTAGGCAAATACATAGGACAAATGTAAAGTTGGAAATGCAGAAAAAACACTTTCTGTTTCACTTGTAGACAGAGTTCTTGAGAGAAGGAAAACAGTGTAGTGCTGAAAATATGAAAGAAAATGTACAGTCTTAGTGTATTGGGTGCAAATATCATTTAAATGATTTTTTACGATGTGTATATGTCTAAATATTTTCTGCACTATGGTCAACTTAAATGATCTAAAACATTAGTTTTCATTTTGTCTAAATGTATTAGCATTTTCAGACAGTATGGAAAAAATATGTAACTTTGCAGACTTTCCTTAAGTATGCAAGACTGCTGCATAAATGAATGTAGGCTATAAGTATATTTCATCATTGTGTATTAATATTGATCCTCTATAACACATTAATTAGAAAAAAACTCTTTTTATGTGTCAATGACAGATTTCTAAGAAATTTCTTTTATTCTATACACAACTGTAAACATGGCATGTCTAATATAATAGTAACATTTGATCTACAGACAAAAAATAAACTAAACAAGTGTTTCAAAGCACACAGGCCAGTGCATTTTATTGAACCTAGACCTCCACTGTAGATGAATCCTAAATGTTCCCATGTTGATGTAATGAATCCCTGATTGATTACAATTATAGTGGGCATGGCATCCTGAGTGGATCGTAGATCAATGGAAACATGTCTCCTTGTTGTACAACGTTGATAGTTGTATCTGGATATTCTTTCATCCAGATGAATGGCTGCTTGAAACACACTGTACTGCAGGCACAGGCTAGAAAAGGGAATATTATTCTAAGAGGCATATTCACCAGGGCTGCTGTGGTACCTGTGGAACTAACTGAAGGCACCATGATGAGTGCGAACCATACGAGCATTATTGCAGACCACTCCGCATTACTTCACAGTTAATGTGCTCAGTCAAGAGTGGTAGCATCTTCTGTCAGGATAACTGTCCATGTCACAGGGCCAGAATTGTGCCACAATAGTTTGAGGAGCATGACAGTGAACTCACACTGATGTCTCAGCTGCCAAATTCACAGCAGAACACATCTGGAAGGCTACTGTGTGCTACTAAACCACTGGCCTCAATTTGTGGGAATTACATACCTGTTCATTGACATTGAGTTCCTTATACCTCTGGAAACCTACCAGAGACTTGTCAAATCCATGCCACAAACAATCACTGCAGTATTGCTTCCCAACAATGGACCAACACACTATTAAGATGCATGGTCATAATGTTTTGGCTCAACAGGACATGACAGTACATGTTATAATTGCACACATTTACAGGCAGGATCAAATCTCTGATCTCTGTAATGCTAACCTGGACTGTGAAAGCCAGTATGCCACAGCTCTGATGACCGGTAAGGAACTGGTGAGTTGACTAAGAGCATGTAGACGAGAAGTTTACAGCATAACATTTTACCAGGACTTGTGAGGATGGCTGAGATATTTAAGTTCTAGGTGTGGGTGGTGGACGAATTAACAACTAGTAGTAGCAGCAGTAGCCATATGAAGGTCTAAGTTCTCTTTGCAGGCACAACTTTTCAAGTGTCAGAAATCATTTCGTGGTGTCAACTTGTAGCCGCAATTTCTCTGCTACTGTGAAGGCCAAAAATCCATATTGGCCAATTCTTAACTAGTATTTGGACATATTCAACAACATTACTGGGTGAAATGGAGGTGTAATAAACAGTCATTGAAGTTAAAATCTTACCATCACAATCATCAGCCACTCAGGCACATTACAGTTTGTTGTATCTTAAAGACTACATGTTCCACAACTCTGCTACACAAAATAAATTATTGAAGGACTAACAAGATAGCAAGAAAAGTGTGAACTCAGTGAGAATTGAGAATGATTGAATTATGACTTACTCCACAGACATAATGGAGTATTCTAGGCCAGATGCTTACATTGGAATAATTATTTAAAACCTATCTGATCTTCAGTGGAAATGTAAATAGGACCTCTTAATACCACATTTAATCACAGGCTTTTGAAATGGAGATATCCAGGGTAATTAACACAGCATGTTAATATTTTAGTAATCTCCTGTGCCTTATCTTCCAGTCTCCCACCACCTTCTAAAATCCCACCATCTGGCCCGTCTGGCCACAAAGGTACATTCCCCTCATAACTCAGTACCACCCAAGACTGCAGCAACTGAATTACATTCTCTGTCAGGTTTTCAACTACAAGAATCAAGAATTTTATTCACCATAGATCATTTTACAATGATATTGGCTTTCTCATACAGAATAATAAAATAAACAAGTGTCAGTACATTATAGAATACATCTCAAGCATGGCAGTGTATCAAATTACACCAAGATAGCTTCTAAAAGTCAATGCAATAAGCTATACTATAATCTAATATAATATAGTATTGTATTGTTTACACTGTGTAATTACACAGCACATAATAATATGTTTAACTACAGACAAATGCTAATATCCTCCTCAGGCATCTCAAAGAATTCTTTAATGTCATAGAATGGATGATCTGACAGCCAGCTGTACCACTTAATTAAAAAAAAAATGATATCCATAGAATGAACATGAACTGGCAGTTTATTGAACATTTTGAGTGGGTTAACTTTGTGGGAATTTCCTGTTCTTGCTAATCTGTGGTGTGGTATGTCTAAATTATCCTTAGCCCTGGTGTTGTGTTCATGTATTTCCCCTCTGGCAATAACTTCTGAAATATTATTTTTAATATAGAGTACAGACACATAGATGTATAAATTTGTAATTGTGAGTATTCTGAGTCTGGAAAAAAGAGGACGACAGTGCTCCCTATGAACTCTTTTACATATTATGCATAAGACTTTTTTTTGTAATTTCAAGATGTTCTTGATGTGAGGGGAGTGCCCCCATATAGTCAGACCATATGAAATATGTGACTGGAATAGCCCAAAGTATGTCACCCTAAGGTACTCTAAGCTCACTACCGCCCTTAGTTTCAAGATAAGGTATGCCACCCCGAGATATTTTTTCACATACGTAATTGACATGTTCCTCCCAGTAGAGTTTAGAGTCAATGTGAATATACAAGAGTTTTACCAACTTATTGCCTACTTCATTTGATGTTCTCATTAAAAGGTGTTGGGCTTTATCAGGAATGCACAGGAGCTTATTGGCTGCAAACCAGTCCAGGGCCTTATCAAGTGTCTCTTTTGTTAGTTTATTCAGATCTGAAATGTTCTGATGTGTGGTAAGTAGTGCTGTATCATCAGCATAACACACGACAGGGTGGACTATGTTTTTAGGTAAATCATTAATAGCTACAATGAAGAAGAAGGGTCCAAGGATAGACCCTTGTGGTACACCTGTGCTGATTTCCACTATGCAAGAATTTACATTTCTGACTGAAACGAATTGATTTGGTTACTTAAATAAGAATTTATCACTGCTAAATTGCTTCCTGTCACCCCATGAAACTCTAGTTGCCCCAGTAGTACACCAACAGGAATGCAATTGAAAGCTTTGCTTAGGTCACATAATACCAGTGATACTGTTTTCAAAAGCTGTTAAGGTTTGGTCAATGATTTCCAAGATGGGCACTGTTTTGTTTTTCCCTTTGCGAAAACCAAACTGATTGATTCATAGGATATTGTGTTTTTCAAAGAAGTTGCTTATTTGTGTGTGTATCAGTGCCTCAAATATCTTTGAGAATATTGGAACAATGGAGACTGATCTTTAGCTTTGGGGAAGATGTTTGTCCCCAATTTTAAAAACTGGGACAACTTTTGATACCTTAAGTGCATCTGGAAAAACTCTCAAGTTCTACACATTTATTAAAAATAAAAGCTAATAGTTTGGCGATTGAGTGTATTGTCTTTTTAATTATGTTATTTGATAACCAATAACAGCCCATACTTTTAGAACCTGAAAATTTGGATACAGCTTTTATAACATCAGCAGGTGTGACAGCCCTCCACTGAAATGCCAGGTTAACAGACAGTGGTGTTCCAACAAGGTCCATTGCAGATGAATTTGTTGCTTTAATACTGTTACTTATTTCTTTAACTGAGTTGAAAAAGTATTGATTTAATTCCTCAGGTTCAAGCAGAGCTGTTTCTGTACATTTTGGTGTATTTTCTTGTTCTATTGTTTGCCATGCTGCATTGCATTTATTGGGAGCCCTTTCTATATAGTTTTCCACTGCTTGCTTTTTTGTCAGAAGAAGTTTAGCTTTGTAGTATTTTTTGCATTTCAGACATGACCTATGAATGTTCATGGTCTGTTTTGCTCCTTGATTGGCGGCTTGCTTATCTAGTACTGCATATGCATGTTTCCTCTAATGTCTGCCAGCTCTTCTGTAAACTAGTTCAGACTTTTCTTTTTCATTTCACTTGGATATCTATTTTTTTTTTACTGTTGAACAAGAATACCATAAATCCGAGTACTTTTTAAAAAGTTATCGAAGGTAATTTCAGCTTCCCTTTTTCCAGATTGACAATTATATATAAAGTCGCAATCTGCACTTCCTAATCTATCAACAAACATACTTATGTATTATTCCTTTTGCCCTTGTACCATTACTACTTTAGGTTTTTCCGTTTTAACTGGCTGCCTCTTACAGAGTGTAAGGAGTAGTGGCTCATGATCTGCAAGTCTGACTGTAAAATCTTCCCTCTAGTTGTGCCCTGAAATGCGAAATGCCCTGACTACTATCCTTTCCACCGCCATCCAACGAGCCCCCACAATATACTCATCCATCCTTACACAACCCCTGCTCTCAACCCCTTACCTCGTGGCTCATACCCCTGTAATAAACCTAGATATAAGACATGTCCCATACATCCTCCAACCACCACCTACTCCAGTCCGGTCACTAACATCACCTATCCCATCAAAAGCAGGGGACCTGTGAAACCAGTTGTGTGGTCTACAAGCTAAGCTGCAACCACTGTGCAGCATACTATGTAGGCATGACACCCAACAAGCTGTCTGTCTGCATGAATGGCCACTGAGAAACTGTGGCCAAGAAACAAGTGGACCACCCTGTTGCTGAACACACTGCCAAACATGACATCCTTCATTTCAATGACCGCTTCACAGCCTGTACCATACGGATCCTTCCCACGAACACCAGCTTTTCTGAATTATGCAGGTGGGAACTTTCCCTGTGATACATCCTACATTCCCATAACCCTCCTGACCTCAACCTTCGTTAGTCACTGTCCTCACCCACCCAGCCCCTTCCCTGTTCCCATTCCAGCATTACACAGTCATCATTCCACCACCACACACAGTTTTTTTATTTCTCTGCTTTGTGATACTTAGCACCCCTCCCCCCCCCCCCCCCTCCCATCTCTCCCCTGCCCTCCGCCTGACCTGCAGCACTTCACTGTCTGCCACCCCTGCCATACTATCCCTCCCGGTCCCCAGCCTCCTCCTTACCTCCACCCAGTCGCCACTCCCATCATGCATTGGTGCTGCTGCTCGCAGTGTGGCTTCAGTTGCCTGAGACTGCAGTCATGTGTGTGTGTGTGTGTGTGTGTGTGTGTGTGTGTGTGTGTGTGAGTGATCTATTTTTGATGAAGACCTTAATGGCCAAAAGCTTTATTTGTGACAGTCTTTTTATTGTGCCTATCTGCAACTCAGCATCTCCACTATGTGGTGAGTACAACTTTCCTTTTCATAATATAATAATAGAAAATATCCTGATGTAATTGATAGGTCATTGGCTGACAATACTTTGATGACTGTCCCAGACAACTAAAATTAGTTGTTAAAAATATTATACACCAAAATAGAATTATCAAGTGCTTGCACATTCAGCTGCATTGTAATAGGAGCTATTGTAGCATGAGATAAATGACATTGTGAAGGGGTTCACCACAGGCAATGTTGATATGAAAGTTACAAAAATGTAAAAAATAAGAATGTATTTAATTAACAGAATGTCAAAAGTGTGACAGAACAAAGTAAAGTTTAATCAAGAGACATTTCAGAGGCAAAAGTCACCAAAACATTAATTATACTTGTTTAAAAAATAAGAGAAACATCGAAATGTATTCTACATCAACAATGCATGTGCCTAGCCCCACACTCACTCAACAATAAAATTGTGCAAGCTTTGCGAGGGCAGATTAATCGTTCCAGAACTTCACTGGTTTTGGATCCCATTCATGAGGTAGTCAGCAGTGTGGAGTTCTGGAGGGACTCATGCAAATTAACTTGGCACCTCCACAGAAAAGAATTCTCTTTCTCAGTACAAACCACGTCCACTGCATTCTTCTGAAGGGGTGCATGTCTTGATTTACTATTGTCTCCTGAGCTGTGTGCTCCACCTGTTAGAAGAGTTTGCCTCAGTTGTCGATGTACTGATTTTCTAATAAGAGACAACTGACCTGTCAGATTTTATTGGTCACATTAGCCAACTGATAGTATGACTGTTTGCAGACTTGAGACTTGCTTCTG
The DNA here is from genome assembly GCF_023864345.2 of Schistocerca serialis cubense. Lineage (NCBI taxonomy): Eukaryota > Metazoa > Arthropoda > Insecta > Orthoptera > Acrididae > Schistocerca > Schistocerca serialis. The sequence goes on along the minus strand of NC_064646.1, from coordinate 506,515,882 downwards.
CAGCTTAAAAGTTCTAATTGTGAGTAGCTTATGCAGCTGAGATGCACTTCCCCTATTGTGCAGAGGGCGCACTACTAGCATTGTTCCCTCCTTTACTGTGCCAGCTACACAGGCAGGTGCCAAGCTATTTTGTGCACACTCTAGCAGCCAATAGGCTCTCTGACACATCTGTTTGCACTCAATCTTTCTGTGGCCTATGGCATACATTTCTCGAGTGTGAGAATCATAGCCAGAGCCTCAGACTGGTTGCTACCAGTGTGTTTAACAGTACAGTTTGTGTTGTACCTGTTTCAATATCTCTTAGGTTTCTACTCTGTGAAACAGAGTCCAAATAACAACTCGGTGATGTCACATTTATTGAGAGACTGCGCACTGCTAATAATAAATGTGATTGTGCAGCTCAGAAGTTGAATCAGGTGTGTTTTTTATTATCTTTGAATTATATGTCAATTCTAAGTAGGGATTATGCCTTAATATAAAAATCATAGAATTTCTGGTTTATGGGAAATATTATCTGTGACTTTGCAGTGATTGCTTCCCATTTTCCTGTTTCCCAATGATGCTTGGCATGCTGATAATAATGTAGGATAAAATAATGGTATGAGGAGGAAAGTAAGACAGTATGCAGACACTTACCAGGCAGTGACATTTTTATTAACGAGGTCAGCCATCTTGCGGAGTCCACCGAGGCGGTCGAGCAGGACATCCATGGTGTTGGGCGTCAGCTCAGCCATCGCCGCCCATGGCCCAGTTGGTGGGCTGCAGGAAGATCAGTATGGCATGTAGTCAACACTTACTCTACAACTGCTCACAATAATAAAGATAACTGCTATGCTTGAACTACTGTGGCTGACACTTTTGACTGGAGACTGGAGCTTAGTGAAGTGCTCGATACATTCATATTTTGTAATAGAAAGATTGATTTTTCCAGAGTTCAGAAGTTTAATTTGCTGTTGTGTAATGATATAACATTGCTAAAAGTTAATAATGTATTTTTACTTTACTCTGATTTTAGTTCAACAATAAATCACCGGTACAAATGGGCATGCATTGAAGCCGAATATTAGCCAATTAATATTATTTCAAAATTAAAACAAACATACCAAATATAAAGTTTTTGGCAGTATCTATATTACTAAATGGTTAGCCTGTTTCACAGTTCACAGTCTCAGTTCCACGATGTCTGGCTATGGCTTCCATGGACAAAAGAAAATAAATAAAATGATTTTTTAATATTTCAATTAATTATTGACTGAATTAAAAATGATGTGCTAATCTACTCATTAAGAGGTATAATCTCGTGTTCAAGATTTAACACAATAAGGCTATTATTACAGTTAGAAACTGTGTAGATGTCTTGAAGCAGCATAACTCACTGTGCACAAATACCCAAATTTCGTTCATTAAGTATTTGAGAATGAAAGCACTTAGTGACTTCCATCAAACTTTACACACAATTTAAGATCTTTATGAAGTTTTTCCATGTGGATATACAAAATATGCTAAATCTGTCTAGCATGAGCATCTGCATAAATTTATGCAAGATGGAGCAATATTAAAATACTGTCAGTTTTGACATACAGTACAACTGATTCAGTGAACTTGCTCCAGGAACTAAATTTGACAAGAGCTGCAGTAAATTTATTGACCTTCAATGATTTGCAGTTACCCACTCAACAGGTTTGTGAAGGTAAATTTTTGATACCTAAAACGTGAGCATACTAGTGGAGAAACCCAGCATTGCCAGGGTATTTATAGCTGTGCAGCCACACCTGTACCCCATGGCATCTGGCCTTGTACTTAATGTTTGTGATGTCATACCTCCTGAACTATGTGTCACACAATGACATAATTTTGTAGGTCCATTCAGTGACATATGTGAATACCGTCTGCAAAATGTGTTGCAAATGGAGTGAGTAGCAATGAAGTAATAAATTTAAACATCATGCTCAGTGTGGTACTTTTTTACAAATCTCAGTTTATGATGTTATATCTCCTGAGCTATATGTCATACAATGCTATCAGTTTGCTACAATGATATCAGTTTACACTTATGTTCAGAAGTATACATGCGTACTGTCTGTAAAATGTGTCATGAATGAAGTTAGTGGTTAAGAAGAAATAAATCGTAACGTCATGCCTAATGCAGTAATCTTACCACATGAACTGTGGAAAAGTAGTAGCTGATAAATATTTTTCCAGTCATCATTTTGTATGACTTGTCAGTGAGAAAAAATCTCGCAAAAGTTTGAATGTAAATTTTATTACAAGTCGCTAAGTGCACTCTTTCTCAAACACTGTATTAATAAAGTCTGGGAATTCGTGTGTCACAGGCTGCACTTCTTTGTCACCCATACCACTTTGATAGGTAAGTGTTTCTTACCCCTGCACTGATTGTTGCCTAACAGTAAAGTATATTTGTACCAAGTTTGCTTGAAATCGGTCCAGTGGTTTAGGAGGAGATGTGGAACATACGTGCATACTTACACATATACAAACACAAACACATACATGTTTCCATTTTTATTATATGCATGGACTTATTTAGTAAATGTAAAGTAAATCTTTTTGTACTATTAATGCCTCCTTTATTGTTTTAATGACCTGAAACCTGATCTGAAACAACATCATCATATGATTAAATCAGTCATGAGGAAGAGTTGTGAAACACCACTGATACTCTTCAAGTGGAGAAACAACATACATCATCAGAAATTCTCTTATAAAACATTGATGAATTAGCCTTTATTGCAGTAATGTGTCAAGTGTGACACCACACCAAAGAAATGGCTATGCTAAATTTGCTGTTTATTAAAATCGAAGTGCATGAAAATCTTGAAATGATGTAAAAGTCTGTATTCCAGATTCCAGGAGAGTGAGCACTTGCCTCTCGTCATGGATGACTGTGCTGTATATAAAAAATATTGCAGAAAGAGGGTTCTATGAGGGAAGGTAGAGGATACAGGATGGTCTCAGCATGCTCTGCAATGGTATAGTGTGGGCATACAGGTAGGGTCACATTAGTGAGATGCTCGGATAACTGGATAGTGGTGTTAAAATGATGTGACACTTGATGTGACCATGGTAGAAGACAGCTTTGGAGATGCCACACTGATTTCATTGTATTTCATTGCCTTTGCATTGCAACTAGCATGTTATGGCAGTATGCCATCTCGAGGCAATGGCACGTTAAAGATTCATCACAAACATGTTAACATGTTATGATTCCTTAACATTAAATGTCAGTTACTGGCACATCAGGGATAAAAGCCTCCGTGAAATCCTATGATAAATGATAATAATGTTGAGAGTTACATTTGTTCAGTGTACCCATTTGGGTACAGACATCGAGTTACAGTATTGAAGGAAGTGATATCCTTCCTTATGTATGCTAATGTACAAGGAGCAACAGAACTCTTCCGACAAACTTTCAGGGATTGTAGAGGGTGTGTTGAGGAACAAATTGAGTAAAAGAGCCAGTGTCTGGAAATGTCATCCAATGATGCTATGGAGTGTCAAAGTTACAGATGCCAGCTCCTGCCACTAGTCCACCCTTTTGGCAGCAAACGTGACTTTGTATGCTGACGGACAGCAGGCAGAACGTCTCATAGTAGACAAGACAGCATTGTGGATGTTAGATGGTGCAAACACATCCACGTCTGTCACAACAATGCAGATAGTGCTAACAGTGGTGGTAGCACGGAGGAAAGATGAATGTATGCAGTAGAAACACAGTGCTCCTCAGCAGTTTGTCTTGTGCAGTTGTGCCACATCGTGGAGAACTTCACTTGGTCTTAGCAGTGTGTATGCATTCCGTTTATGGTGAAGTGAGAGGAAATGAGCACGCAGCTTTATACACCTATGGGTAAAGATATTCAAATATGTGTCAACTAGATTGTTCTACTTTCACGACTATTCATCATTATCTACATGAAACGGATATCAATAGACATGAAAACAGAGCATGCCATTCATGAAGCATATGCACACTTTTATTTAAAGAGGACATGTTACAGAAATTTGATGCAGCACTCATACTGTGGCACACACACTGCAAATCAATCACATAGCAGTTTGGAGAGTGATGCATGAGGAGGGAGGGCATCCATTCCATTTCAAGAAGGCGTAAATGCTGAGAGCCTGTGATTTTGCCCCATGTGTATAATTTGGGCAGCAGTTTTTTCAGCATTGTGCCATGTGGCTACATTGTTTATGGATGAGGAGTCAGTCTGGAATCGCGCGACCGCTACGGTCGCAGGTTCGAATCCTGCCTCAGGCATGGATGTGTGTGATGTCCTTAGGTTAGTTAGGTTTAAGTAGTTCTAAGTTCTCGGGGACTGATGACAACAGATATTAAGTCCCATAGGGTGCAGAGCCATTTGAACCATTTTCTTTGCATTTTTTGATGAGGAGTCCTTCAGCCATGAGGGTTTCTTCAGTACTCATAATCCTCACATTTGAGCAGAAGAGAGTCCGCCTCTCCCCCCCCCCCCCCCCCCCCACTCATGAACAAGGTCATGAAAAAAGGTTCACTATAAATTTATGGGCTAGGATGGTGCACAATTACTTGATTGGCCCCTACATGCTTCCTTCTCGACTCGCAAGAAGTATATGTAATGTTTGTTCAAGAAGTACTGCTGGAATTACTGCAAGAGGCGCCACTTGCATCCTGTCGATGTATGTTGCGCCAGCATGATGAGGCACCCACACATTTCAGTTTAGTGCCAGATCCCATGTCGGACAGGTTTTTGGAGATCACTGAATTGGCTGATGTGGACTTGGCTGATGTGGACTTGTCTGTCGTCTGATCTCGACCCGTTAGACTTTTTCTTGTGTGGTCATCTGAAGAATGTTGTGTATGAAACCCTAGTGGACTCAACGATGGACTTAGATGCAAGAATACGTGCCACGTGTGTACATGTTTGGGCACACCTGATATCTTCGAGTCAATCTGCCAGCCAGCGGTATGCGGGTGTGAGGCGTGCTGCGATGCCGAAGATAGGCATTTTGAACACCTCCTCCAGTTTTATTTAATTTCTGTAACAGTAGAATAAATAGTAATTTTCACTCCTAGACAAATGTTTTCTGTTGTCTTCCATATGGAATACTCTTATGTAGCCTCCTCTTTTCTTTGAATTCATATTTACTTCCCTTTAAATTAAATAAAAACAACGAGTTTTCCAACACAGCTGATAGCCACAAATTGAATTGGAGTAGTCGGCGATGGCTGCTGCTTTGGTAGACATTAATACCTGTAATTTCAACGCTGACAGTATCTTTATGTTACATTGTGTGTACCGAAAAACATTGGAAATTTTAGAGGGTCCATGAGGAAAACAAACTACCTATGGAAAGACGTTCCCAAGACCCCCATCCAATGAGGTAACAAAGCATTGTATTCATAGGAGAGAAGATTTGTCTAACAGCAGCTAGCTCCATCATCTCCACTGGTGATTGTGACAATGAGTCCCGGTCATTCAATAACAAGCAGCACACCGTCTGTTGCGAGACGTTCCGACTGCAGTTCATTGGCATACGAGTTCGTTCGTGTTTGCTGCCACGGGGGTGGTCTAGTGGCAGGCGCCAGAGCCTATAAAATTGACAGTCTACGGCGTCATTGTCTGACGCTTCCAGACACAGGTTCTACTCTTAACCTGTTGCTGGAGACACCCTCTGCAAAATTTGCTGGTATCATTTTGTACCATCCTTTATACACGGTGAAAATTATTTAAATTGTCAAACTGTGGGAGGTTCCACGGGACACTGAAGTTAACATTTTTGTCTAATGTCATATCTTCCTGTGAGGATTTTTTAAACCAATAGAGGACCATTTTTTCTGTATGAAAATAAGTGAAACTATCGATCTCTAGGAGGTTGCGTGGACAATGAAAACACATTTTTGTAGTGTGTTTTTCAGTGGAGACCAAAAGTAACAAACAAGTTTTAATTCTTTATTACTAAGAGAAAACAACATCAACAGAACACAATTACACTTGTGTTTAAAAAATTACTCCATTGACTTGTGAGCAGAGATTACAGTGGTCGGTTGCATTCTGTCTAACATGGTCGAAGACTGCTTAAGTGTCCTTAATTCTTACTTCTGTTGATACTATCTGAGCAACCAGATCCTCTTCTGATTCAACAAGGGTTTTGTAAACAAGCTGCACATCTCTCGTCACACAAAAAAGTCCACAGAGGTCAAACCAGGGAATCGAGCAGGGCACGGTACAGGACCACCTCTGTCAATCACCTTTTCTGGAAACCATCGGTTCAAGAATCGACGCACAGGACGACTGAAATGTGCCAGCGCCCCGTCATGCGCTGTCTTGTAGCGAGTGGAACGTCATGCAGCACCTCTAGCAATGTCTTGGCAATGGAGCTCTAGTAATGCCTGTCATTTAATGACCTAGATAGATGGCCCAATTAAACAATCACCAACATCTACCTCCAAATTCACGTGAAACCGTAACTCATGAGCGCGAGTAGATGTAGATTAACCTCACTCAAAACACACGAATTGTGGAAGTCGAAGACCTCACCGTGCCCGGACGTTGCTCTATCTGAAAACAGCACGCAAGACGGAAAAGTAGGAGGCATTTGACTCTGTTCCAGGGGCCACTGCGGAAACTTGAGTTCTGTGGACAATTATTTAGATCCAGGTTGTGCACACGCTGTAACTGAAATGGATTAACAGTTGCTCATGAAGGACGTTTCTTACATTTGTTCGAGCTGCTACCTGTTACGCCCTCTACCGCCTTAAATATACTCGCAGGTAATTATGACATTAGAGGAAAATGTTTGTTTTGGTGTCCCGTGCAAGCTGCCAGAATTTGTCGGCTTAAATAATTTTCTCCGTGTATATACAGGGTGATCCAAAAGTCCGTTATCGTTTCCAAATACACTAATAGACGGAATAATGTAGATAGAGAAGTAGATCTTGAGACGCATGCCTGAAATGACTAGGGGTTTTACTGAAACAAAAAACGAGTTCTAAAACCGGTCAACAGAAGGTGGCGGACAGCAGCACGTCAATGACGCTGCAAGAGACTCGTGACAGGTTACAGAATCGCACCATCCGTAGCCTGGTTCATAAACAGCTGCTTGAAGGTACGACTTTTATGCAGGATGGCACTCCACAAATACAGCTACACGTGTTAAAGATATCTTGTGCACATCTCGCGTGCTGAGCCGCCACCTCCGTCATTCTTGGCGTCTCAGCTCACCAGAGCTCAACCCGTGTGATTACTGGTTGTGGGGTTATGTGAAGTCACAAGGCTACCGCGACCATCCTACTCATTAGGGATGCTAAATTCGTCATCCGACGGCAGTTTCTCACGATACTTACTAACATCCCGTATAGTGCTGTTCACGATATTTTCCCTCGGCTACAGGTATTGTTGGTGATTGATGTCCGACATGCTGAGCATTTGTTACAACACCATTGACTGTGAAGTGTAATGATGGGTCCAGGTTTCATCGACAGTCATAAATGGGCGCAAATAGTCTTGTCGATCGCGATTAAACAATGCCAGACATCGTGTTAAAGTGTTGTGCCGGATGCGTTTCTGATAGTCTCTGAGCAACCGCGGCACCCACCTCGCACACAGCTTCTTCGTAGCCAATTCTCTATGCAGGATATAATGCACTCGCTCAGTGTCAGTAATCTCACGAATTTTTATTCGGCGGTCTTGAATTACCATATCACGGGTTCTGTGAGTGGTTTCCTCCACTGGACGGCCATAGCGTGCTTTGTCTTCGGTGCTTGTCCGACCGCGTTGAAGTACATTAATCCGAAAGTAAATGGTCTTCAGTGATGGTGCAGAGTCTACATGAAATTCATCCAATTCTGTTTCGATTTGTGTCAGCACAATCCTTCAAGTGAAAATCTTTAATAACAGCGTGAAACACGGTTTTCTCCGTTTTGAATCACAATCTACAATGAACAGCACGCTGTACGTTGTTGAAATTCTGTATACAATCCTTGGAGTAATCAGCCTTACCAACAACAAAGGCGCAACAAAAAGTTCCATTCTTTTATGAAGATGCGGCAGACTTACCAAACCACCCTCGTATTCCGTGAAGTATTGAATTTTCAAATACTGATGGACTTATGAGTCACCCCGTATCTTTTTTTTTCATCTTCGCGTTTGTAACAGATTCTGGAAGTGGCAGTAACGTTTGCACTCATGTTTGTCACAAACATTTGGTCGCTTTTTCCGAATATATTGTAGCTTCCGAGGGCAGTGTTAGGCTGGAACTTACAGAGTAGAGCTTAAGCTGGTGCGAGTGAGACGAGCAGCAGTGCGAGATGTGGCGGGCTCCTGGGGCAAAAATTTCAAGCACCCCCCCCCCCTCTCCCCACCCCTGATCCTTGCGTTTTCAGGCATACGCAACCTTTTTCACAAAGTCCTTCACCCATGACATCTTATTTTCAAATATCGGACCCGCTCCTACATCTTGTTGACGTGAATAAGTGGCGTCTACAAGATCAGAATCACGTACGGGCCACCAGTTAATGAAACAGAAGTGAAACGTTTAGGGTACATATTTTGCTTGTTCTTTATTTATTATTAAGCTTTTCTCCGTGATACCGGTATAGGAGTTTAACGTTGCTGTGTAGTAACATCTATCTTTATTTATTATGAACTGTTTTGTTCTGTAAGGGCTCTCAGGTTGTCAGAAGTACCATTTCAAGTTTTGTGTAGGCACATGGTGGAAACTGAGTTGGGAACATTGCCAATATAGCAACAGTCTTTGGTATTTTGAAAGATGCAGCCAAGGTGAGCAAACCCGGTGCTTCATTTGTCACCTGTTTCACAACTCCGTAGATAATTTCCGGTAAGGCACTAGTTTTTATGTATGATTTGTACTTCTCACTTATTCATTTATGCAAAATGTGTTATTCTCTTGTTTAATTCGTCCTTCCGTAACCATATTAAAAATTAAAGTTTTGCCGCTAGCATAATCTTGCCGCCCTGGGCGGTGGTAGGTCTTGCAACCCCTTTGAGCGGCCCTACAATGACGTCTATGCACTGAGGTGACAAAAGTCATGGGATATCGTGTAGGACCTTCTTGTGCGGGGGGTGGCGCAGCAGCTCGATGTGACGTGGACCGAACAGGTCGTCGGAAGCTCCCAATAAGAATATTAAGCCATGCTGCCTCCATACCCGTCCATAGACGCTAAAGTGTTGGCAGTGCAGGATTTTGTGCACAAACTGACCTCTCGCTTACGTCCCATTAATGTTCGACGGGTTCATATCGGACGATTTTGGTGGCGAAATCATTTGCTGAAATTGTCCAGAATGTTCTTCAAACTGTTAGTATACAATTGTGGTCGGGTGATATGGCGCATTGTCATCCGTAAGAATTGCGTCTTTGTTTGGGAACATGAAGTCCACGAATGTCTGCAGACTGTCTCCAAGTAGCAGCATATTTCCAGTGAATGATCGGTTCAGTCTGACCAGAGGCGCCAGTCCATTCCATGTAAACACGGTGAACAGCAACATGGAGCCACTACCAGCTTGCACAGTGCCTTGTTGACAAATTGGGTCCGCGGCTTCGTACGGTGCCATAGCCCATTAACGCCAAATTACGCTGCAGTGTCCTAAGGGATACGTTCGTCGCAGGTCCCGCATTGATTTCTGTACTTATTTCAAGCAGAACTGCTCGTCTTTTAGCACTGAGACCTTTACGGATATGCCTCTGCTCTCAGTCGTAAAGTAAGACCATAGGCCACTGTGTTGTCTGTGGTGAGAGGTAATGTCTGAAATTTGGTATTCTCGGCACACTCTCGACACTGTGAAATGCAGAATATCGAATTCCCTAACGCTTTCCAAAATGGAACGTCCAATTCGTTTAGGTCCAACTACCTTTACAATCTGTTAATTTCCCTCGTGCAGCCGTAATCACGTCGAAAAATTTTTTCACGCGGGTCACCTGAGTGCATATTACAGCTCCGCCGATGCACTGCCCTTTTACACCTCGAGTACGCGATGTTACTGCCATCTGTATATGCACATTTCGCTATCTCACGACTTTCGTCACCTCACTGTATGTCTCACTTCTGACAAATATTTGGCTGTTTATTTCAGAATGTATAGCGATTTCCGAGGCTGTGGTTAGGCAGGAACCTTCGTATATTTTTTCTTGTCACAAGTTTATAGCTGTTTCCTTTGGGTATATGATGCGATTGCCGTGAGTCCGCTCACACTCAGGAGAAGGTGACGTCAGTGTCACCCTCGGCTTAAGACCCCCGTACACAGGCCGAACAGTCGCCCAACAATCCCCATCGGAGTGGGCGTGCCCCGACCCGTTCACCCTTGTGTGGGCGATTTTGTAACGGTCTCGTCTGTGGTCAGGGTGCGTCGGTTTCTGGCGGACCTCTACCTGCTTACCCCATCTCACACTCCAGTCAGTGCAGGGGGCTGTGGCGACCAACTAGTCGGGCTGTGAAGTCGCAGGTTTACTTGAAATGTGCATCTGGACGTGTACACATCGCTTTGACGTCACTGAGCGACCCTGACGAGTAGGTTGCGCACCTGAGGTAGAGGCCTTGCAGGTAGTCGTGGAGGTCGTCCAGCGTGCGCACGTCGCCCCACTTCTGCGAGACGGCGCTCCACAGGAAGTCGGCGTTGCCGGCCACGGTGGTGGCGTCGTTGTAGGAGACGACGAGGCGCCGGCCGCCGGCCCACAGCTGGTCCAGCGTAGCCGCCCAGCCGCCGCCCCCGGCCGTGGGCGGCGCCGCCACGGCCCCCAGCTGCGTGCGCAGCTCCGCCACGAGCTGGTCGTGCACGCTGCCCAGCCGGCGGCCCTGCTGCCGGAAGCCTGCCATGCGCAACACACGCACCACGATACCGGGATGTTGTCAAAGGGGGAGAACTTTATTTATTATGAAAACAAATATTTTTTAAAAAAACAATATTTGGCCCATAACATTAAGCAAAAAAAAAAAAACCTTTGGAAAGTAACAGTAACTTCCGTCCCCCATTCCTGTTTCTTTAAAGAATCGAATTGGGCCGTATGAAACACCTTCAAACATCTATCCACTTTACTAATTAGTTGATGTGTTAAATACTCGACGTTAAGCGTGTAAAATCTGTGTGGCTGCAGACACTGAAGGTTTTCGTGCAGCTCAGTGTTTATGAAATCGTATGTCCTGATCTGTGTCGTACAATTACGTAATTCTGCAGGTACCTTCAGTAGTATACACGGATACTGTCTACAAAGTGTGTTGCTAATAGAGTTGGTAGTAAAGAAGTACTAAATTAAAACTTTATGCTTTATGCTGATGTCATGGGGTGTGTCAGCGAGAAAAAGATTCGAAAAGGTTTGAAATTATGTGTAAAGATAGTCAGAAGCTGCTAAGGGCTCTCATTCTCAAATACTGCGAGAATGAAGTCTGGGTGATTTCCACTCAGTTAATTACGCTGCCACAAGACTTATACATCAGTTTCTAACGAATGTGGACGTGTGGCCTGAAACGCGTTCCAAGTTAGGTATACCCACTTAAGGAGGCGATAAAAGATATTTGACAGTGTAGGTTTCAATGACTGGAAGCAAGTGAGAAAATTCTGTACGTACCAGTGTCTTAGCTTTACATTTAAGACGACAATGTACTGTGGGATTATCTTTGAGTAGCCACTTCACTCTTCGCACCACGAAAGGCATTACTTACGGCACGTCAGTGGAGTTTGGATATGTCTCGCCTGTGAGACGTTGTGAAGGCATGACTGATCCCATAAGGCGGTCGCGAATGATACACACCTGAACTGACGCTGGGAAAAAAAATCCATTACTAACGCAGCACTAACGAATTGTCCGAACGGAATGGGACATGTTTAAAAGAAACACAGGATTACAATTTCAGAAAAATCTTATGATTTGTTCAAGAAAACTAACTTGAGGAATCGGTCCACCTCTGGCCCTTATGCAGGCAGCTATTCGGTTTGGTGCTGACTGACAGAGTTGCCAGATGTCCTGCTGACGGACATCGTAGCAGATTCCGTCCAGACGGCGCGTTAGGTCGTCAAACTCCCGAGCTGGTTGCTGGCCCCTGCTCATAATGCTCCAAAGTTCTCAGTTGGGGGGAGACCCGGCGACCTTGCTGGCCAAGATAGTGTTTCAAAAGCACAAAGACAAGAAGTAGAAACTATCGCCGTATGGGGGCGGTCATTGTCTTGCTGAAGTGTCAGCCTAGCATAGCTTGCCACGAATGGCAACAAAACGGGGCGTAGAATGTCGCCGACGTACCACTGTGCAGCATGGGTGCCGGGAATGACAACCGAGAGGTCCTGTTATGAATACGAATGGCGCCTCAGGCAGTCACTCCCGATTGTCGGGCCGTTGGCATCCCACTGCTGGCTGAGGGGTCTCAAGACACGTCTTCGGCCTGGAATTTCATTGACTGGAGTAGAATTGTGTATAGCGATGAGTCCCGCTTCCAGCTGAACGACGACCAGAGAAGACGTGTGTGGAGACGCCCCAGACTGCGGTGGGTTATCAACCCGACTGTCGCGCACCATACAGTCCGACAACCAGGAGTGATGGTCTGGGGTGTCGTTTCTTTTCATAGTAGGAGCCTTTGCAAGCCATCCTCGGCTTACATTTCAGCAAGATATTGTCCGTCCGCACACGGCGAAAGTTTCTACTGCTTGTCTTCGAACTTGCAAACCCTACCTTTGCCAGCAAGGTGGCCGGATCGCTCCCCAATTGAAAACTTTTGGAGCATTATGAGCAGGTGCCAGCAACCAGCTTGCGATTTTGACGATCCAACTCGCCAATTGGAGAGAATCTGGCTCGACGTCCTTCAGGAAGATTTCAAACAACTCTCTCAATTAATATAAGGCCGAGTAACTGCTCGCATAATTGCCAGAAGTGGGGCAACACATTATCGACTTGCTCAATTTGTGAAGCTCATGCTCTTGTATAAATAATTCAATTTTTCTTTTGTCTGTACGTGTGCATCACATCTACCGACTGGGATACCTCCTTCGAGGTCCGTCGCTTTTTTGTCTTAGAGCGTATTTCTGGCCACTCTTCCTCTCAGGGATGGTTTGGTTCAATTTGTTCCCATTTAGCAAAATCTCCTTTAGATTTATAACCGGTTTGTGTTCCTAACTGAGTAAGAGCCACATATACATGAAGAATGGATGAAATGTGTGAGCAAGTAGGAGAGTGGCTTACCGACGGGGAACTCGTGGAAGTCGAGCACGACGACCTCCTGGGTGTTCTGGACGAAGGTGAGCACCTGCTGCAGCACGTCGGCCAGCGGCCGGAAGCGCACCAGGCCGTGGTTCAGCCACCACACTTCGTCCGTCAGCGGGTAGTAGGCGACGCGCAGGTCGAGGTAGCGCACTCCGAACGCCAGCTGCCACAGCACAGACTCCTCCTGCGGGCAGCCGTCACCGTCACACAACTCCCACTCTGAAGCTGGCGGCCGTTCGTCGGGTTTTTCTCGCATCATCTGTGTCGCTCAAGTCAAATTCTGGTACGTCTCCTTTGTAAATGACACGACCAATTCTCTTCCCCCGGGCGTTCAATAAGTAATGCAATAGCTTTTCTTTCTCAGCCAATTTCTGTTGAAAAATGTGGAATTTGTTACGAGGAAATCGTGTAATATTCCCGCTTCAGCCCGTGTAGTTTTATGAAGGTCCAATAGGTGGCGGCGCTATACGTAGCTTTCAAAATGCCGTCGTAATGGAGGTATTTACAAAGCAGTGAGCTGTCATTGAGTTACTTCTGGCGGAAAACCGGAGCATCACAGATATTCGTAGGCGCTTACGCGAAATCTACAGAGACCAGGCAGTAAACAAAAGCACGGTGAGTCGATGGGCGAGGTGTCTGCCATCATCTCGACAAGGTCGTGCACACTTTTCCGATCTCCTGCGTGCCGGCCGGCCGCACGTGGAATGCACGCACACTCTCATTCGATGTTATCGATGGGTCACACTCAGACACCTCTCTGCACAACTGGGCGTCTGTTGGTAGCGCTGACACACTCGTCTGTTAGTTGTGTTACTCAAAGGTGTGTGCCCGCTGGATTCCTCACTGCCTACGCACATTCCAGTTCCTATCTGTTTGGCCCAACGAAGGATGCACTCCACAGGAAGTAGTATATCGATGATGAATACGTTATTGACATAGCAAGACATTGGCTCCGATGTCGACCAGTAGTGTGTTACTACGTGGGCATGCAGGCCCTCCGACTAAGGTGGCACATGCCCGTTACATTGAACGGAGGTTATGATGAAAATTAGGGTGTTTTAGCCAAAGGGGTGGAGGATAATGTGCTGTATTAGAATCCCGAATGAAACCAACCTGGTTTCAGAAAAGAATCTGTTGCATTACTTACTGAACGCCCCTCGTAGCATTCTCGTTGGCAATAAGAATCTTCGATGACAAATTACTAACCCTGCCAAAACACAAGTAATTATTTTAAGACGAAACTCCCACGAATGCCATCTTACGAATTTCTACTTAACTTTCTTTACAAGTCACCAATACAGTAAAATACCTGCTGCTAACTTTCGACCGTAAACTAATCTACAATTTGACTGAATTTCCTAATGCTGAGAAATTAGAAGAAGCGATCAGCTTTACTTGGTAAAAACTTTCTAGATGCAAATTCGATAAACATTTCTTTATTTGCAAACAACTGGTTTCGACAGATTTTATTGTCGTCTTCAGGCCTTCAAAAATTTATGCTATAAAATGTTTTCATTGCCATGTCATGTAGATAAGGTAGATTTTATCTACACGACGTCAGGTCCAACTCAAAATGAACACATTTTGTAACATAAATTTTTGGAGACTTGAAGATGACAGTAACCGTTTTATTGTGAGTAAAGAAATATTTATGTGATGTGGGCTTTAGAAACTTTTTACGTAGTATACAATCCCCTCTTAATAACACTCGAATAGCAAGCGGGCAATACTGTGTGGCCCATACTTGCGTAATCACCTTTCCTGAACAAAACCAGTTGGATATACTGAAACCTGAAGCCAAGTAGTATGAGGTGGAGCAGGAGAAAAATCTGGGAGGTTGTGGAGCCATCATGGCGGCCAATTTGGAATTCATGATCTTAGATGCAACTTGTAATTTTCAAATAGTGTCATGTGATATATCAACCACACAGAGAATTGCATGACAAAAACAATGGTGCCTTTCTTTGCGCTAGAATGATGTCACATTTCATACAGAACAACGCAAATGCTGGTGATAAGACATACAGGCTAAAAATTGTGCTCTCCATGTTGCTCAGAAAGCGGCAACGTTGTTTTTAGATAACTGACACATTCTTCACGGACTTTCACCAACGCATATACAGGAATGGAGCCCAAGCATCAACAATCCGCTCCCTAAGGCGTGCGAGATTTCTGATCTTCACCACATACACAACGACCTACGCCTGTCTCCACAGATAAAATGTTTTTTTTTTTTTGGTCATCAGTCTTCTGACTGGTTTGATGCGGCCCGCCATGAATTCCTCTCCTATGCTAACCTATTCATATCAGAGTAGCCCTAGCAACTTACGTCCTCAATTATTTGCTGGATGTATTCCAATCGCTGCCTTCCTCTACAGCTCCCTCTGGTACAATAGAAGTCAATCCCTCATGCCTTAACAGAGGTCCTATCATCCTGCCCCTTCTCCTTATCAGTGTTTTCCACATATTCCTTTCCTCTCCGATTCTGCACAGAACCTCCTCATTCCTTACCTTATCAGTCCACCAAATTTTCAACATTCGTTTGTAGCGCCACATCTCAAATGCTTCGATTCTCCTCTGTCCCGGTTTTCCCACAGTCCATGTTTCACTACCATACGATGCTGCGCTTCAGACGTACATTCTCAGAAATTTCTTCCTCAAATTAAGGCAGATATTTGAAATTAGTAGACTTCTCTTGGCCAGGAATGCCCTTTTTGTCATTGCTAGTCTGCTTTTCATGTCCACCTTACTCCGTCCGTCATTGATTATTTTACTGCCTAGGTAGCAGAATTCCTTAACTTCATCTACTTCGTGACCATAAATCCTGATGTTAAGTTTCTCGCTGTTCTCATTTCTGCTACTTCTCATTACCTTCTTCTTTCTTCGATTTACTCTTAATCCACACTCTGCACTCATTAGACTGTTCATTCCGTTCAGCAGATCATGTAATTATTCTTCACTTTCACTTAGGACGGCAATGGCATCAGCGAATCGTATCATTAATATCCTTTCACCTTGAATTTGAATTCCACTTCTGAAGCTTTCTTTTATTTCCATCATTACTTCCTCGATGTACAGATTGAACAATAGGGGCGTAAGGCTACATCCTTGTCTTACACCCTTTTTAATACGAGCACTTCGTTCTTGGTCGTCCACTTTTATTATCCTTTCTTGGCTGTTGTACACATCGTATATGACCCGCGTCTCCCTATAGCTTACCCCTACTTATTTCAGAATCTCGAACAGCTTGCATCATTTTATATTGTCGAACGCTTTTTCCAGGTCGACAAATCCTATGATCGTGTCTTGATTTTTCTTTAGTCTTGCTTCCATTATTAAACGCAACGATAGAATTGCCTCTATCGTGCCTTTACATTTCCTAAACCCAAATTGATCGTCATCTAGCGCATCCACAATTTTCTTTTCCATTCTTCTGTATATTATGCTTGTAAGCAACTTGGATGCATGAGCCGTTAAGCTGATTGTGCGATAATTCTCGCACTTGTCAGCTCTTGCCTTCTTTGGAGTTGTGTGGATGATGCTTTTCCGAAAGTCAGATGGTATGTCGCCAGACTCATACATTCTACACACCAACGTGAATAGTCGTTTTGTTGCCACTTCCCATAATGATTTTAAAAATTTTATTCCTTCTGTCTTATTTCATCTTAGTCCTCCAAAGCTCTTATAAATTCTGATTCTAATACTGGATCAATAATCTCTTCTAAATCTAGTCCTGCTGTTTCTTCTATCACATCAAACAAATCTTTGCCCTCATAGAGGCTTTCAATTATTCTGTCCACCTATCCGCTCTGTCCTCTGCATTTTACAGTGGAATTCCCGTTGCACTCTTAATGTTACCATCCTAGCTTTTAATTCCAACGAAAAGTGTTTTGCCTTCCTAAATGCTGAGTCAGTCCTTTCGATAATCATTTCTTTTTCGATTTCTTCACATTTTTCACGCAGCCATTTCATCTTAGCTTCCCTGCGCTTCCTGTTCATGTCATTCTCGGTGACTTTGTTTCTGTATTGCTGAATTTCCCAGAAAATCTTTGTACTTCCTTGTTTCGTCGATCAGGTGAATTATTTCTTCTGTTACCCATGGTTTCTTCGCAGTTACCGTCTTTATACTTTTGTTTTGTTTTCCAACTTCTGTGACTGTTCTTTTTAGAGATATCCTATCCTTTTCAAGTGTACTGCCTACTGAGCTATTCCTTATTGCTGTGCCTATAGATTTAGAAAACTTGAAGCGTATCTCGTCATTCCTTAATACTTCTGTATCTCACTTCTTGGAGTACTGGTTCTTCCTGACTTATCTTTTAAACTTCGGGCTTCTGTTCATCACTACTACATTGTGATCTGATTTTATATCTGCTCCCTGGTACGCCTTAGAATCCAGTACCTGATTTCGGGATCTCTGTCTGACCATGATGTAATCTTACTGAAATCTTCCCATGTCAACCGGACTTCTCCAAGTATACCTCCTGCTCTTGTGATTCTTAAATTGAGTATTCGCTATTATTAGCTGAAATTTATTAAGGAACTGAATTAGTCTTCCCCCTCTCTCATCACCTGTCCGAAGCCCATATTCACCTGTAACGTTTTCTTCTAATCCTTCCCCTACAGCCCGCATCTCGTGGTCGTGGGGTAGCGTTCTCGCTTCCCACGCCCGGGTTCCCGGGTTCGATTCCCGGCGGGGTCAGGGATTTTCTCTGCCTCGTGATGGCTGGGTGTTGTGTGCTGTCCTTAGGTTAGTTAGGTTTAAGTAGTTCTAAGTTCTAGGGGACTGATGACCGTAGCAGTTAAGTCCCATAGTGCTCAGAGCCATTTGAACCTTCCCCTACAACTGCATTCCAGTCCCCCATGAATATCAGATGTTCATCTCCCTTTATGTATTGTATTACCCTTCCAATATCCTTATATACTTTACCTCTTATCTTCAGCTTGCGACGTTAGCATAACTATCGTTATGCAGTAACAGAGCCAATGGCGGCTGGAGCAAGGAGACATCAGAAGCAGACTAGCACTGGCGAAAAGGACATTCCTGGCAAAGAGAAGTCTACTAATATCAAACATAAGCTTTAATTTGAGGAAGAAATTTCGGAGAATGTATGTCTGGAGTATAATAGCATTGTATGGTAGTGAAGCATGGACTGTGGGGAAACCGGAATAGAAGAGAATCGAAGCATTTGAGATGTAGTTCTACAGACGAATGTCGAAAATTAGGTGGACTGATAAGGTAAGAAATGAGGAGAGGAAAGGAATATGTGGAGAACAATGATAAGGAGGACAGGATGATAGGACATCTGTTAAGACATAAGGAAATGACTTCTATGGTACTAAAGGCAAAAACTGTAGAGGAAGACAGAGATTTGAATACATCCTGCAAATAATTGAGGATGTAGGTTGCTAGTCCTACTCTGAGATGAATAGGTTAGCAGAGGAGAGGAATTCATGGCGGGCTGCATCAAACCAGTCAGAAGAGTAATGATCCAAAACAAAAAAGTAAACGGCGCCCCCACTCCCGTTGCAGAACCGTCTTGTAGTCGCGGACCCGGTTTCTCAAGTGGCGGCGTGTCAACCTGTTGCTGACCCCAGTGTCCTCCTGTGGTCGGCGCTCGCGGGTGGGCACGACGTCCGGAAAAGCCTACACCACAGAATCAGAATGGAAACCAGCAACGTTATGAGGGCTGAGGTACACCTGAGAGTTTTTTGATCTCAGGCAGTTTGGTACTCTCAGGTAGTACTCGCATTATTACTTACACCAGGGGCGAATTTTCGCTGGTAGTTACCGTCTGACGGTTGCTTGTGAGTACTTCCTGGAAGTGTCTGAGAGATGTCAGATGTCAGAAGCGTTAACACACAGAAGGGTCAGAGTGTCTGTGAGAGCTGAGAGATCACTCACTGTCAGATTTGCCTGGTGTAGTTCTGTGCGTGAAGGAAGAGCGTCGGGCTGCGGCTGCACTTTCAATACTTTAAGTGGCAAAGAAAAAACGTAAATGTTCGTTCAAAAATGGTTCAAATGGCTCTGAGCACTATGGGACTCAACTGCTGAGGTCATTAGTCCCCTAGAACTTAGAACTAGTTAAACCTAACTAACCTAAGGACATCACAAACATCCATGCCCGAGGCAGGATTCGAACCTGCGACCGTAACGGTCTTGCGGTTCCAGACTGCAGCGCCTTTAACCGCACGGCCACTTCGGCCGGCGTAAATGTTCGTGTTCTATAAGAGAGGCGACTAGGCGATTACGCGGCAGGACGATTTTGGAGCAGGCAAGATACTCATTGTAGAGCTTGTGATGGGAAATGTGCAACAATATCGAAATTTTACGAGAATGACAGCTAAGGACAAGGAAGGAACACTCTTTATAATTGGACCCAAAATTGCCAATGTAGATAAATGCTCAAATCCATTACTGTTAAAGACAGACTACTTGTGATACTAATATTAGTAGCATCAGTTACGTTTATTCTCTTTAATATGTGATAAAATAACAATTACAGTAAGATAACACCGATTTCATCTTCGTAGCCATAGACGTTCAAGAGTGAAATAGGATCGATAGCTGTTACATTACTGGCCATTAAAATTCCTACACCAAGAAGAAAAAAATGGTTCAACTGGCTCTGAGCACTATGGGACTCAACTGCTGAGGTCATTAGTCCCCTAGAACTTAGAACTAGTTAAACCTAACTAACCTAAGGACATCACAAACATCCATGCCCGAGGCAGGATTCGAACCTGCGACCGTAGCGGTCTTGCGGTTCCAGACTGCAGCGCCTTTAACCGCACGGCCACTTCGGCCGGCATACCAAGAAGAAATGCAGATCGTTTCTGACGCTGAGACTTTGCCAGCTGAGCTGTCCCATCTTGAAGTTACATTTCGTCAAAATGGTTACAGTGATAGACAGATTGAACGTGCGTTGCGCTATCGAGCAACTGTACATCAGGTGATTGATGATAATTCTGAGTCAACACCTAAGTCTACTGCCTTCTTGCCTTACGTAGGAAACACGTCCAATAAGATCGGTCGTATTTTACGGAAATACGATGTGAAATGTGTTTTCCGACCTCCATCTAAAATTAGAGCACTTTTGAGTTCCGTTAAGGATGATCTTGGACTGCGTAAGGCGGGTGTATATCGTGTCCCTTGTAGCTGCGGCATGGCATATATTGGTCAAACTATCAGGACCGTGGAGGACAGATGTACTGAGCATAAACGGCACACACGATTACAGCAGCCAAATAGATCTGCTATTGCCGAACATTGCTTGGATACTGGTCACTCCATGTTATATAATAACACCGAGATATTGGCATGCACGTCCAGCTATTGGGACAGTGTGATTCGGGGGGCAGTTGAGATTAAATTAGCGAGCAACCTTGTCAACAGGGATGGAGGTTTCTGTTTAAACTCTGTTTGGAATCCGGCTCTCTCCCTTGTCAAGAAACAGAGGGACAGACTCAATGCTACCTCACCTGCGAATTCATAGTATCACTATCGATAGCTCTGACTTTGGCCATCTTTGGTGGCACTAGTGTTCAGTGTGTGTGTGTTATCTTTCCTGCTTGGGTCCGAGAACCGAGGTATTAAATTTGCATGTATGTCGCCTGTCCGTTGCAGTTTGCCTTGAAAATGGCGGGGTGTTCTCCCGCCGAAATATCGGCGGTCGCTGAAAGTGTTACCTGGCTGAATTCCCGGAAGTTATTTGAAAGTTGTATACGCCAGGAGAAACTCAGGTCTCACATTGTTTACCTCTACGGGGAGGAAATGTATCGGTGTTTACGTAAGTTGGATAAACTTCGTAGCTGTCGAGTTAGACTGCAATGTGCTTTGTCGTTTTTATTGAGGTGTCGTGATGAAAATCATGTCCCAACATTTGCTAAGGTTGTGCACCATATTAATTCTCCTGCCGCCAACCGAATTAAGCAACGTGCTGGCTTGGCTCTTGTTCGCGAAAGGATTCGTTTTACTCGTCGACGTTTGGATTCTGTTTCCAAAGAATTGTATCGTTTTCATTTAATGGTTGCATCTGAAGTGTCTGATTTCACTTGGGATTGGTTGGACGGTGCCTCATGGACCCAAGCTGACTGGGAGTACAACTCCGTTACTGCCCGGCATTTGGCAAAGTTTGAACGTTTTCATCGCGCGGAGTCGGATGTTATATCTCGACGTTCTGTGATAAATCTCACAGAGAAATCTTTTGACGACGCAACCTTATCCGTGCTAGGGAAGGGATTAAATTTTGCACCCACTCCGAAGAATTTGCCGGTAGTTGATTTTATTAGTTCAATTGAACAGGCAGTTTGCAAACTACCTCCTGACGCTGCAGAGGAAGTTAGGAGGGAGGCATGCCGTGTTTTGACTAGGGCTCGCCCACCCAAGAGTAATGTAACAGCAGCAGAGAGGGCTGCTTTACGCTCTCTCAAGGTTGATCCCAGTATTGTTATTTTACCTGCTGACAAGGGCAATGCCACCGTTGTTTTAAATAAACATGATTATGTACAAAAGATGCAACGTTTACTATCTGATTCAACGTATCGCAGAATCGATGCTGACCCCACGAAAAGTGTTGAGAGAAAGACCAACAGCCTCCTGAAGAAAAGTGGTTTGTCGCAGGACACAATCAAGAGGCTTAACACCTATAGTGCGGTTCCCCCTAGGTTATATGGCCTTCCAAAGGTTCATAAGGAAGGGGTTCCTTTCCGTCCTATAGTGAGTAACATCGGCGCCCCGATATATCGTGTATCCAAGCATCTTGCATCTCTGTTGAGTCCACAAGTAGGACGGTGTGAACATCATATCAGGAACTCAGCTGATTTTTTACGTCGTTTGGAGGGACTGAGGCTGAATGACTCTGATATTTTAGTGAGTTTCGATGTGGTCTCTCTCTTCACTCGTGTTCCTCTGTCTGATTCGTTGCGGTTAATTGAAGCCAGGTTTGGTGCTGATTTAACTAATCTCTTTAGGCATGTGTTGACATCCACTTACTTTTTATTTAATGACCAGTATTACGAGCAGACAGATGGAGTTGCGATGGGTAGTCCGTTGTCTCCTGTGATCGCAAATTTGTTTATGGAAGACTTCGAGGAACGTGCATTGGAGTCGGCGCCTTTAAAACCCGCCTGTTTCTATAGATACGTTGACGATACCTTCGTTGTTTGGCCTCACGGTAGGGAGAATTTGAATGTCTTTCTAGAACATCTGAACTCGATCCACCCGAACATTCGTTTTACGATGGAGGTGGAAAAGGATGGTTGCCTTCCCTTTCTCGACGTGTTGGTTAGGAGGAAGGATGATGGATCATTGGGACATGCAGTCTACAGGAAACGTACTCACACCGACTTGTACTTACATGCTAATAGTTGTCACCATTCGGCTCAGCGTGAAGGGGTACTTCGTACCTTGGTACACAGGGCACATATCGTTTCTGACGCTGAGACTTTGCCAGCTGAGCTGTCCCATCTTGAAGTTACATTTCGTCAAAATGGTTACAGTGATAGACAGATTGAACGTGCGTTGCGCTATCGACCAACTGTACATCAGGTGATTGATGATAATTCTGAGTCAACAGCTAAGTCTACTGCCTTCTTGCCTTACGTAGGAAACACGTCCAATAAGATCGGTCGTATTTTACGGAAATACGATGTGAAATGTGTTTTCCGACCTCCATCTAAAATTAGAGCACTTTTGAGTTCCGTTAATGATGATCTTGGACTGCGTAAGGCGGGTGTATATCGTGTCCCTAGTAGCTGCGGCATGGCATATATTGGTCAAACTATCAGGACCGTGGAGGACAGATGTACTAAGCATAAACGGCACACACGATTACAGCAGCCAAATAGATCTGCTATTGCCGAACATTGCTTGGATACTGGTCACTCCATGTTATATAATAACACCGAGATATTGGCATGCACGTCCAGCTATTGGGACAGTGTGATTCGCGAGGCAGTTGAGATGAAATTAGCGAGCAACCTTGTTAACAGGGATGGAGGTTTCTGTTTAAACTCTGTTTGGAATCCGGCTCTCTCCCTTGTCAAGAAACAGAGGGATAGACTCAATGCTACCTCACCTGCGAATTCATAGTCTCACTATCGATAGCTCTGACTTTGGCCATCTTTGGTGGCACTAGTGTTCAGTGTGTGTGTGTTATCTTTCCTGCTTGGGTCCGAGAACCGAGGTATTAAATTTGCATGTACGTCGCCTGTCCGTTGCAGTTTGCCGTGAAAATGGCGGGGTGTTCTCCCGCCGAAATATCGGCGGTCGCTGAAAGTGTTACCTGGCTGAATTCCCGGAAGTTATTTGAAAGTTGTATACGCCAGGAGAAACTCAGGTCTCACATCTTCTTCCTGTCGGTTAAATTTCGCGTCTGTAGCACGTCATCTTCGCGGTGCATCAATTTTAATGGCCAGTAGTGTGAAAAGGTCTTATCTCCTGGGCGTGAGAGCCGTGGCGCGTGTGCCCGGGCCGGCAGCGCGCCCACCTGAGCCACGGAGTACTTGTCGATGAGCGTCTCCCTGGGCAGCGCGGCGCTGGCGGCGGCGTCGGCGGCGCTGAACAGCTTGTAGGCGCCCGAGTCGTGCGTGCCGGGCAGGAAGAGCGCCGTGAGCGGCAGCGGGCCCAGCTGCGCGCGGCTCTGCTCCATCCAGCGCGGCCGCGTCGCCAGCGAGGACACGCCCACCGCCGACGACGACACGTCGCCCGCGGACCGCGGCACCAGCCCCGCCCACCGGCCCAGGTCCGTCGCCTCGTAGCTGCAACAGCCGCGCCCGCTCTCACCTCTCCAAAATATGGAAACAACGCGACAAATAAAAGGCGTTTATAAACTGAAGAGCCAGAGAAACTGTTGGGGTACCTGCCCAATACTGTGTAGGGTACCCGTGAGTACGCAGAAGTGCTGCAACACGACGCTGCATGGACTCGACTAGTGTCCGAAGTAGTGCTGCAGGCAACTGACACCACGAATCGTGCAGAGCAGTTCATAAAATAGTAAGAGTACGAAGGGGTGGAGATCTCTTCTGAACAGTACATTGCGAGGCATCCCACATAATAATATTCATGTCTCTGAGGTTTGGTGGCCAGCGGAAGAGTTTAAATTCAGAAAAAGTTTTCCTAGAGCCACTCTGGAAGTGTGGTGTGTCGCATATCCTGCTGGAATTCTCCGTCCGAATGCACAATGGACATGAATGGACGCAGGTGATCAGACAGGATGCTTACGTACGTGTCATCTGTCAGAGCCGTATCTAGCCGTATCAGAGGTCCCATATTACTCAAACTACACACGCCCCACACCTTTACAGTGCCTCCACCAGCTTGAACAGTCCCCTGTTGACATGCAGGATCCATGCATTTGTAAGGTTGCCCCCATACCCGTACACCTCCATCCGCTCCATCCTGTCATTGTCTAAGGTCGGCGTTGACGGGCGCAGGCGAGACGTAGAGCTATGTGTCGTGCAGTCATCAAGGCGATACGAATGAGCCTTCTCCTTCGAAAGCTCATATTCATGATGCCTCGTTGAATGGTTCGCACGCTGCCACATGTCGATGACCGAGCATTGAAATATGCAGCAATTTTCGGAAAGGCTGCACTTCCGTCACGTTGAACGGTTCTCTTCAGGCGTCGTTGGTCCCGGTCTTGCAGAATCTTTTTCCGGCCACAGTGATGTCGGAGATTTGATGTTTTACCGGATTCCTAATATTCACGGTACACTCGTGAAATGGTCGTGAGGAAAAAATCCCCACTTCATCGCTACCCCGGAGATGCTGTGTCCCACCGCTCGTGCTCCGACTACTCACTTAAATCTTGATAACCTGCCATTGTAGCAGCAGTAACCGATCTATCAACTGCTCCAGACACTTGTTGTCTCATATAGGCGTTGCCGACAGCAGTGCCGTGTTCTGCCTGTTTACATATCTCTGTATTTGAATATGCATAGGCCGGCCGGAGTGGCCGAGCGGTTAAAGGCGCTACAGTCTGGAACCGCGCGACCGCTGCGGTCGCAGGTTCGAATCCTGCCTCGGGCATGGATGTGTGTGATGTCCTTAGGTTAGTTAGGTTTAAGTAGTTCTAAGTTCTAGGAGACTTATGACCACAGCAGTTGAGTCCCATAGTGCTCAGAGCCATTTGAACCAACCATTTGAATATGCATACCTACACCAATTTCTTTCGCCCTTCAGTGTAAATTATCTACTCTGGAGGAATGAAATAAAACTTGTACCGCCACCAGCACGGCCACAGTCAGGTCCAGGCTGGGTGGAGACATGGGGTCGAATCGGAGGCCTGGCCACGATGCCTGCCGCCAGCCTCTCGCTGTGCTGGTCCTACACATGGTACTGGACTTTTTAACCTTAGGTTAGTTAGGTTTAAGTAGTTCTAAGTTCTAGGAGACTTATGACCACAGCAGTTGAGTCCCATAGTGCTCAGAGCCATTTGAACCAACCATTTGAATATGCATACCTACACCAATTTCTTTCGCCCTTCAGTGTAAATTATCTACTCTGGAGGAATGAATTAAAACTTGTACCGCCACCAGCACGGCCACAGTCAGGTCCAGGCTGGGTGGAGACATGGGGTCGAATCGGAGGCCTGGCCACGATGCCTGCCGCCAGCCTCTCGCTGTGCTGGTCCTACACATGGTACTGGACTTTTTAAATTTTTTATCTTTATTTATTTTTTTGTGTTGAAACCTAACAAGTCGGTACTTGAAAGGGAAACAAACAAAATCGTCCTTAATCGTACTTGGCTTCTACAACTGAAAAAAGAAAAAAATAATCATTTCCAGTTATGGCCTCCAAACAATTTTGTTCATTTTTTATTAATTAAACAAAAAAGTAGACGAACAGGACCTCACAAATGAAATAGAATCTCTAACAATACGCCATGAAAAGGTTTCATGACGAAAAACCAAGCGGATCGGTTAAGTCAACACTTTTTTTTCTTCTTTTTGTCAATTTTATCAATAGCAAGGTAACAACAATGATACATACGACCAGAAAAGGGGCTCCAGACATCATCCAACTGCTTGACATTTGAATACCAGGTACAGCATATTCGCAAAAATCTCACGATAGTGTGCCATCCTTTGCCACGTCCAATGGATCGTAATCGTATGTTGGTAAAAAGAGTACCGAGCGACGTGGGGCAGTGGTTAGCACACTGGACTCGCATTAGGGAGGACGACGGTTCAAACCCCCGTCCGGCGATCCTGATTTAGATTTTCCGTGATTTCCCTGAATCGCTTCAGGAAAATACCGGGGTGGTTCCTTTGAATGGGCACGACCGCTTTCCTTCGCCATCCTTCCCTGATCCGATGGGACAGATGACTGCGCTGTTTGGTCCCTTCCCCCAAACCAACCAACCAACAATTCGTATTGGCAAAAAGGGCAAGGGCCCGGCTCGTACGCCCCCTCCCCTCCCCCCTCTACGTGATGAACACAATTCTCGATAAGCCACATGACTGTATTGCTCTTCGTTTTGAGAAAGGATGTTGAATCGGGACGCAGGGGAACCTCACTGCAGATTGGCGCTTCCGTCGTCCTGGCAAGAAAGGCCAATCGTCGACGGAGCCAAATTCTGCGTCCGCTAGCGAGCAGCCGACGACATGATGGATCCATTTCGTGGCAACGACAGCATCGCTCTGTCTCACTAAGGCCAACGCGAAAAAGTCGAACATTGGGGGGACAACGTCATGGACGACTTGGTATCACGTTGGAAACCGTTACACCACAACGCCACTCTGGTGCTACTACATACGTTAATTCGTTGCTTCCGAAGTTATTGCCGATTGTTCTCAGTTTATTCAGAGAAAAACGCTGCAGTAAGTCCATGACTGGAAACTGGGACGAACGAACACTGTAACGCTCGGAGAATGACATTGTCGTTCATGAAGCACTTGCGGAATTCCAGTAGCCCAGGAGCAAACATTTTGTTCGTTAACCACGACGTCGAAATGAAAATGAGCTTGTTGAGAGTTTGTTCCCTTATCCTCCGCTGCTGTGGCTGAGCGGTTCTAGGCGCTTCAGTCCGGAACCGCGCTGTTGCTACGGTCGCAGGTTCGAATCCTGCCTCGGGCATGGATTTGTTAGGTTTAAGTAGTTCTAAGTCTAGGGGACTGACGACATCAGATGTTAAGTCATATAGTGCTTAGAGCCACTTAAAACATTAGAACCTTGTTCTCCACCCAGCGAACTAACAGCAGTGTCTACCACTTATCTTTTGCAGTGGTTTTCTGAGCAGAAATCATCTTATGCAGATATCCAGAGCCCACATTCATGAATCCACTGAATGGCGCATCTGGATACGCCGCTGCTGTCTCCTTGCAACACGAGCTGCCAGGGCTACTCCGTAGAGCAACTCGTACCGCATCAGTATTGTCTGGCGGACACACAGGCTTCGTCCGAGATCGTTTCGCTTCCAAATTGATGCTTCCCGTACAAAAGTGATCGTACAGCCAGAGCACGGCTCGGATGGTTCTCTTGCTAGAGGCCCATTGTGTGTTAACTACTGTCAAAACCGCCTCTGACCGACACACGACTTGGTGTCGGGAAAAAGTGACACAACTGTCGATCGCAGCTGAGTTGTTAGTCTTCCACTATCGACCGTGTTGTCGACACTATTCTCCTAGCAACGGTCTCGTGAATTAGGCGTCATTTCGTAACCCATTTGTTTCTCCAAGCTTTACTCTTACTGCTGCGCGATGCTTAACACGATATCTGGAGCGACTCGCAAATTATGTACGAAACAAACTGTGACTCATTTCGTGCGTCACCCTATGTTTGGCAATGGATAAGGAATATACTAACTGCTTGGTAATTATTTTCATGTAAAAAATGTGAAAATAATGAATAAGTTAGCAGATAGCGCACAATTTTCTGTGCATGTAATTCAGTTTTGGTAGGTACATAGTAAATATTTGCGTAAATATGCCAGATGTTCTAGAACTGTGTGCACTTTTATTTTCAGTGTGAAGTGCTGCCTATCAAAATTATTTTTTACCTCCGACGTACGACCTTGTATTCATAAACAATGGCAGCACAACAAACAGTAGGAACATTGTGACAGGTACGTTTTTCTTATGATGAGGCCGGTGGAGAGCTCCAACAAATGGACTGGCTGATGGAAACGTTCTGACCCCTGCTCCACTCTCCTCCTTAACCCATACACTAATGACCAGCCAGCACCTAATCATAATAAGCATTCTCTATACGCAGATAAGACGGCAGTCGCAGCTCAGGGGACTTCCGAGGTAGACCAGACGCTGGAGGAAGCACTCAGAGCCTTGTCTGAATGCTATCGAAATGACTCCCTTCAACCGTATCCTTCGAAGGCTCAAATAAGCGCTTTTCGCCTTCGATATAGGCAAGATAATCGAAAAGACAGCATTTCCTGAAATAATGCCACATTGTAAACCACAGATAAACCACCATATCTGGGTGTAACGTTCGATAGATCTCTGGCATAGAGCCACCACTGCGGAAACGTCTGTCAGAAGGTGACCTCGAGAAATAATATCTTGTGAAAACTCATAAACGGCAAATGAGGAGCAAAATCGACTATCCTGAGAACCACCGCACAAGCAATATGATTCTCTACAGCTGAATACGCCTGCACGCTATGGTCCAGATCAAACCACGCGCAGAAAGTCTTAATGAAACATGTCGAATAACAACAGGGGTACAAAACCCACGTCCTTGCCAAAGCCTTACAGAGCTGCTAGTCTTGCGAGCCCCCGCTTACAAAAACAATTCAGTGATCGAGTCCTCTCTCTGGCACTGAGTGCCGACCTCGACGACAGACCCCGTGAAAGGTTCTTCACCATGGGAATTGAAGATCTACCACCTGACTATCCACGAGCACAGGTAGTGCCTGGCGGCTCCACATCAAAACTGGATGCATGGAGGACCATGGACGGCCCCGGTGAAAACAAACAAGATCAGGTGGAATCGTGGTACCGTGGATGAGAGCAAGCGCGACTGTGGTGCTGCGCAAAACGTGGAACACCTCCTGGCCTGTCCAAATTGTCCCTAGAGATGGAACCTCGACCATTTGTGGCTGGATAAGGAAAGATGCCCACTATAATTCGCCCAGTACTGCGCTGAAAGAGTATAATTGCTTTTTGGATACGAAAAAGCAGTGTATGAATAGACTGGGTATATTATTATTTCGAAAGTTTTGGCTGTATCTGTTTTAGGACACCTTGCGGTATCAATAAAGAAATACACTGCTGGAAAGAAACTGGTAGAGATTTCCAATTTACTCAACACTGATTGTTGTAACGGCGCATATGTAGTACATGAAACGATTGCATGTACAGATCAATAGCACAAGCGCTTCTCAGATATCAGGTAGTGACCCATGCTGAAACAGCCGTTCTAGTAGGTGGAGTAACCTCCACGGACTGCAGTGCAGCCGCTGATGATTGGTTGGTTGTTTTGGGGGAGGAGACCAGACAGCGAGGTCATCGGTCTAATCGGATTAGAGAAGGATGGGGAAGGAATTCGGCCGCGCCCTTTCAAAGGAACCATCCCGGCATTTGCCTGGAGCGATTTAGGGAAATCACGGAAAACCTAAATCAGGATGGCCGGACGTGGGATTGATCCGACGTCCTCCCGAATGCGACTCCAGCAGGCTCTGAGCCTGGCATCCTGTCGACTGTACACGTGGCGAATACTGTCTGGGGAACGTTATGGCACGCCTGCTCGACTTGCTCACGTAGTTCTGTAAGAACTGCTGGCTGACTAGTCACTTCTCGTCCCATCATAAACCCAAACGTCCTCGATTGGAGACGAGTTTGGAGATCGTGTTGGCCAGGGAAGCTGGTGTACACCTTGCAAAGCACGTAGAGTTTCACAGACTATATACACATATGCACCAGAAAAAGTTTTCTACCACCACGGTTCCGAGAACTCCTGAAGATAGACATTGTATCACAGACAGTCCCTTTGACTGTTCCGAGATGTCACTAAACCCGCCCAAAGATGTAAATATCCGTGCATGAGCAGCGCCTATTAGACGGAGGGCGTCCGACAGCCGATCAGTTCCAGTCATTCCACGAGGAAGGGGGTGGACGGCTCGTCTTGTCTGTAGTGCAACCATGCCTAGACGGTCAATACCGCGGTTCGATCGCGTCCGCTTCCTGCCAGGGAGGGCTCTCAACGAGGGAAGTGTCCAGGCGTCTCGGAGTGAACCAAAGCGATGTTGTTCGGACATGGAGGAGATACAGAGAGACAGGAACTGTAGATGACATGCCTCGCTCAGGCCGCCCAAGGGCTACTACTGCAGTGGATGACCAATATCTACCAATTATGGCTCAGAGGAACCCTGACAGCAATGCCACAATGTTGAATAATGCTTTTCGTGCAGCCACAGGACGTCGTGTTACTATTCAAAATGTGCGCAATAGGCTGCATGATGCGCAACTTCACTCCCGACGTCCATGGCGAGGTCCACCTTTGCAACCACGACACCATACAGCGCCGTACAGATGGCCCCAGCGACAAGCCGAATGGACCGCTCAGGATTGGCATCACCTTCAACCAGACAATCGTCGGAGACGTGTTTGGAGGCAATCCGGTCAGGCTGAACGCCTTAGACACACTGTCCAGCATGTGCAGCAAGGCAGAGGTTCCCTACTGTTTTGGGGTGGCATTATGTGGGGCCGACGTACGCCACTGGTGGTCATGGAAGGCGCTGTAGCGGCTTTACGATACGTGAATGCCATCCTCCGACCGATAGTGCAACCATGTCGGCAGCATAATGGCGGAGCATTCGTCTTCATGGATGTCAATTGGCGCCCCCATCGTGCACATCTTCTTAATGACTTCCTTCGGGATAGCGACATCAAAAATGGTTCAAATGGCTCTGAGCACTATGGGACTTAACATATGTCATCAGTCCCCTAGAACTTAGAACAAACCTAACTAACCTAAGGACATCACACACATCCACGCCCGAGGCAGAATTTGAAATTGCGACCGTAGCGGTCGCGCGGCTCCAGACTGTAGCGCCTAGAACCGCTCGGCCACTCAGGCCGGCATAGCGACATCGCTCGATTAGAGTGGCCAGCGTGTTCTCCAGACATGAACTCCATCGAACATGCCTGGGACAGACTGAAAAGGGCTGTTTATGGACGACTTGGCCCATCAACCATTCTGAGGGATCTACACCGAATAGCCTTTGAGGAGTGCCTTGATGAACTTGTGGACAGTATGCCACGACGAATAGAGGCATTCATCAACGCAAGAGGACGCGTTACTGGGTACTGAAATTACGCAGTAATGCTATTAGCGCGTTTAACGGACAGGACAGGAACCGGTGTGTAGAGCAATCTGGACTACCACCTCTGAAGGTATCGCTGTATGGTGATACAACATGCAGTGTGTGATTTTCGTGAGCAATAAAAAGGGCGGAAATGATGTTTATGTTGATCTTTATTCCAATTTTCTGTACAGGTTCCGGAACTCTAGGAACCAAGGTGATGAAAATCTTTTTTTGATGTGTGTATGTACACTCCTGGAAATGGAAAAAAGAACACATTGACACCGGTGTGTCAGACCCACCATACTTGCTCCGGTCACTGCGAGAGGGCTGTACAAGCAATGATCACACGCACGGTACAGCGGACACACCAGGAACCGCGGTGTTGGCCGTCGAATGGCGCTAGCTGCGCAGCATTTGTGCACCGCCGCCTTCAGTGTCAGCCAGTTTGCCGTGGCATACGGAGCTCCATCGCAGTCTTTAACACTGGTAGCATGCCGCGACAGCGTGGACGTGAACCGTATGTGCAGTTGACGGACTTTGAGCGAGGGCGTATAGTGGGCATGCGGGAGGCCGGGTGGACGTACCGCCGAATTGCTCAACACGTGGGGCGTGAGGTCTCCACAGTACATCGATGTTGTCGCCAGTGGTCGGCGGAAGGTGCACGTGCCCGTCGACCTGGGACCGGACCGCAGCGACGCACGGATGCACGCCAAGACCGTAGGATCCTACGCAGTGCCGTAGGGGACCGCACCGCCACTTCCCAGCAAATTAGGGACACTGTTGCTCCTGGGGTATCGGCGAGGACCATTCGCAACCGTCTCCATGAAGCTGGGCTACGGTCCCGCACACCGTTAGGCCGTCTTCCGCTCATGCCCCAACATCGTGCAGCCCGCCTCCAGTGGTGTCGCGACAGGCGTGAATGGAGGGACGAATGGAGACGTGTCGTCTTCAGCGATGAGAGTCGCTTCTGCCTTGGTGCCAATGTTGGTCGTATGCGTGTTTGGCGCCGTGCAGGTGAGCGCCACAATCAGGACTGCATACGACCGAGGCACACGGTGCCAACACCCGGCATCATGGTGTGGGGAGCGATCTCCTACACTGGCCGTACACCACTGGTGATCGTCGAGGGGCCACTGAATAGTGCACGGTACATCCAAACCGTCATCGAACCCATCGTTCTACCATTCCTAGACCGGCAAGGGAACTTGCTGTTCCAACAGGACTATGCACGTCCGCATGTATCCCGTGCCACCCAACGTGCTCTAGAAGGTGTAAGTCAACTACCCTGGCCAGCAAGAGCTCCGGATCTGTCCCCCATTGAGCATGTTTGGGTCTGGATGAAGCGTCGTCTCACGCGGTCTGCACGTACAGCACGAACGCTGGTCCAACTGAGGCGCCAGGTGGAAATGGCATGGCAAGCCGTTCCACAGGACTACATCCAGCATCTCTACGATCGTCTCCATGGGCGAATAGCAGCCTGCATTGCTGCGAAAGGTGGATATACACTGTACTAGTGCCGACATTGTGCATGCTCTGTTGCCTGTGTCTATGTGCCTGTGGTTCTGTCAGTGTGATCATGTGATGTATTTGACCCCAGGAATGTGCCAATAAAGTTTCCCCTTCTTGGGACAATGAATTCACGGTGTTCTTATTTCAATTTCCAGGAGTGTATATTCTGTTTGAACAACACATCACCTTACTGTTGCAGGAACTGTAAAAGAACGTGTTTAACAACATTTTGCGCATACCAAGCGCTGGGAAGCGTCCCTTCGAGAATCACTACAGATGGACGAGAGTTGTAGCTTATCGTGCCGCATACATAAAGTCTGGGGTGGGGACAGTGTATCTTCTAAGAACACACCGTACGGGACAGCACTCACCAGGTTTAGGAAAGCAGAATCTGCTACCACTGCTGAAGATCACAGCTCGCCATTCCGTTTTGCAAGTGATCGTTTGAAGGCAGTAGTCGAGCCGTGATGTTGTGATGCGAATGGATGACGGGCTAGAGGTGTGTGTGCCCAAATGCTCACTGCTAATAACTGGTTCTCAACAGTTCGTGTTGACACTTCTGGGCCAACGAGCCCTGTATCTGTGCTGTGGTAGTTGGACGACATGTCACTGCTGTACTTTCAGTACATCGATCCGTTGTGCATGCACCTCTGGAAGCTCCGAGTTTGAGAATGTTCACGTGACCATTGTCACACGAGTCGGAAGTGTTTCGTCAGTTGTGCGACGATGCTGGTAAGCATCCAACTCGTGTGGTAATTCTCCGAAAGGCCCATCCGACTACTCAGAAGGCCATTATTTGACCCCTTTTAACATGGCTGGTTTGGCCGTAGGAAGCAGTAGTACATGGTCGTGGCACGGTTGGCTACTCGCTTCACACATTTGCACCACACTGAGCCTTTTGTCTGTGAGCATTCCCCGTTAAAGGATAGACACAGATGGCGCTCTGGTAGCCACGCCACTATGCTGCTTGTTGGTGGATTCTCAGTACTTCTACTGTCCCACAGGTTTTATATGCCGTCAACGGATCAAAATCGATGTTGTCCATCCGGAGTATATATTAAGTGATCTTGAAGTCTTTAATACAAAAAAGGTCATTGAAAAGCCCAAAGGTAGACTTGTAGAACCAAGGTCTCCACCAAGTCACCCAACGATTGGAAATATGAGGGGGTACGACCCCCCAACCCCACCCAAAAAAAAGAGAAGAGTGAACAATGTGCAGCTGTGAAATTTTGTTTTCTATTCGGTAAAAATGCTGCTGAAACTGGTTTACTGTTGAAAACACCTTAGCAAGATGGTGCCAGGGGAAAAACCCAAGTGTGAAAGTTGTTTGCTCGATTTAAGAATGGCGACATGTCGATTGATGATAAACCTCGTTATGGACGTCCATCAGCTGCCCGATTCGGCGAAAATATTGAAAAAATTCCAGAGCTTGCGTTCACAGACCGTCGATAGACTGATGAACTGTCAGAGATTGCGGAACAGTATTCGTCAAAAAAGACCCGGTTTGTGGCAGACAGGAGACTGGATCTTCCGCCACGACAACGCACCTGCACACACAGCCATCTCTGATAGTCAGTTTTTGGCTAAAATGGGCACGGTTCCACTGCCCCACGCACGTTACTCACCTGACTTGGCTCGCTGAGACTTTTTCTTACTTCCAAGCACGAAAAGGGACACGAAAGGACACCGATTTCACGACACTGAAGAAGTGAAGGGAAAAACGAAGGAGGAGCTGTGAGCCATTTCCAAAGATGCCTGCAAAAATGGCTGGAACAGTGGAAGCAGGGGTGGGACAAATGTATTAGTTGTAATGGAGAGTTTTAAAGGGGATGAGGTTGTTTTCTAGACCCCCTCGTGTGTGGTGCGTTCGAGGGCGAGTGTGCGGAGAAGGACTGAAGGAGTGTCTCACCTGGGCGGCTCGGAGTGCGAGTCTGCGGCGGCGATGCCGGTGTCCCACCAGCCACTCTGGTCGGCCTGGCCGGCGCCCAGGTCGAGGCGCGCCAGCGGCGTGGCGTCGCCGGCGCGCGGGTCGCGGTCCCACAGGCACAGCCAGTAGTCGGCAGTCGCGCCCTCCCACCACACCACGTACGGCCGCTGCGGCGACGCCGACACCTGCGCCGACACCGTGATGCCCGTGCGCGGCTCCGCCTGCGCCGCCCGCCGCTCTGCGGGCACACACACGCCTCGTCAGACAGTTGCAGACCCACCCACTCACAACTGAGACTCGTACAACTACCGTACCCTGTGGCAGTCTCTTCAAAATTACTTTACGATTTACATTTCGGCGGGAGCAGGTGGAGGCGCACAGAATAAACGAGTCATCTTACATTTCCTTCAACTCGCTCCATCTACACTACTGGCCACTAAAATTGCTACACGAAGAAGAAATGCAGATGTTAAACTGGTATTCATTGGACAAATATATTATACTAGAACTGACATATAATTACATTTTCACGGAATTTGGGTGCATAGATCCTGAGTAATCAGTACCCAGAACAACCACCTCTGGTCGTAATAACGGCTTGATACGCCTGGGCATTGAGTCAAACAGAGCTTGGATGGCGTGTACAGGTACAGCTGCCCGTGCAGCTTCAATACCATACCACAGTTCATCAAGAGTAGTGACTGGCGTATTGTGACGAGCCAGTTGCTCGGCCACCATTGACCAGACGTTTTCAATTGGTGAGAAACCTGGAGAATGTGCTGGCCAGGGCAGCAGTCGAACATTTTCTGTATCCAAAAAGGCCCGTACAGGACCTGCAACATGCGGTTGTGCATTATCCTGCTGAAATGTAGGGTTTCGCAGGGATCGAATGAAGGGTAGAGCCACGGGTCGTAACACATCTGAAATGTAACGTCCAGTGTTCAAAGTGCCGTCAATGCGAACAAGAGGTGACCGACACGTATAACCGATTGCACCCCACACCATCACGTGACGAATACACGTTTCCATTGTGCGTTCACCGCGATGTCGCCAAACACGGATGCGACCATCATGATGCTGTAAACAGAACTGGATTCATCCGAAAAAATGACGTTTTGCCATTCGTGCACCCAGGTTCGTCGTTGAGTACAGCATCGCAGGCGCTCCTGTCTGTGATGGAGCGTCAAGGGTAACCGCAGCCATGGTCTCCGAGCTGATAGTCACTGCTGCTGCAAACGTCGTCGAACTGTTCGTGCAGATGGTTGTTGTCTTGCAAACGTCCCCATCTGTTAACTCAGGGATCGAGACGTGGCTGCACGATCCGTTACAGCGATGCGGATAAGATGCCTGTCATCTCGACTGCTAGTGATACGAAGCCGTTGGGATCCAGCACGGCGTTCCGTATTACGCTCCTGAACCCACCGATTCCATATTATGCTAACAGGCATTGGATCTCGACCAACGCGAGCACCATGTCGCGGTGCGATAAACCGCAATCGCGATAGGTTTGAATCCGACCTTTATAAAAGTCGGAAACATGATAGTACGCATTTCTTCTCGTTACACGAGGCATCACAAAAACATTTCACCAGGAAACGCCGGTCAACTGCTGTTTGCGTATGAGAAATCGGTTGGAAACTTTCCTCATGTCAGCACGCTGTAGGTGTCGCCACCGGCGCCAACCTTGTATGAATGCTTTCAAAAGCTGATCATTTGCATATCACAGCATCTTGTTCCTGTCGGTTAAATTTCGTATCTGTAGCACGTCATCTTCGTGGTGTAGCAATTTTAATGGCCAGTAGTGTATTTACTTTAAGTCCTGAGCCAAAACATTATGACTACTGCGCACCGCGACGTTGGATGCCGACTGGTGGCATTGCGGGCACGTGACGCAGTAACAAAAGTATGTAAGAGGAGCAGACACGGATGGAGGATCACCCTAGCGAAGAAATGGCCTACAAATGGGGAAATCCATTGAGAAAAGCAACTTTGACAAAGGGCAGATTATTATTAAGCAGATCCCGTAAACGAGTATCTCGCAAACAGCGAAGCTGGTCAAATGTCCACGTGCAACTGTCATGAGCAGGAAAGTGAAACTACCACTAGGCGCTAAATTGTCGGACGTCCACGACTCTTCACAGAACTTGGGATTCGGAGGTTTTCGTGTTCTGCTAGGTAGGATCGTGTGGCAGAATGCTGGTACACGCACAAGTGCTTCGGAGCACACCGTTCGTCGTACATCTGCCAACCCTAGGAGCACACCGTTCGTCGTACTTCCGCCAACCCTATACGTAGACTGTTACGTCTGCCACAGACAGCCCCTGCCGGGCAGACTACACTCAAGACACCCGTGTGTACCATATAACATACACAAGCACTTGCAGGCGCAACCAAGAGGAAAACAATTCTTCAAAACAACAGAACTTGTTAGAGACTTATGCGAACCTTTTTCTGCAGAGGTCGCCTCACAGATACAGGGAAAGTTGAAGCACTCCGCCGGCCTCCGCCGGCTTTATAAGGCCAGTGCAGCAGCAGTACAGTCAGTCCCCCCTCCCCCCCTTCGCTTTTCCTCACCTTCCCCCCTTTTTGATCTTCCCCTCATCTGTATAGTTCCCCCCCCCCCCCCCCCCCTCACGTGCTCTCGGCTGTGGTATGTCATATTTTAGCGCAGTGTTCCAGTGAATGTTCAGTGTTGTTTCACCTTTTCCCGTCTTGCGAACAGAAACCACGCTGTCACTGGGTGTGAATTTTATGTCCTTTGCAAACAGAAACCAATTTGATGTCCTTTGCAAACAGAAACCAGACTGTCGCCGTGTTTTTTTTTAATTGTGTGTCTATTATTTTACCTGTCTGCTTCGTACGTATTTTTATTAGCATCATCATCCCTTCGTTCCGTTTTAAGTTCCACGCCATGTTACCCTTTAAGTCTTCGATTTTATCGCCTGTTTTTTATTATATATTATCTT
The DNA here is from genome assembly GCF_023864345.2 of Schistocerca serialis cubense. Lineage (NCBI taxonomy): Eukaryota > Metazoa > Arthropoda > Insecta > Orthoptera > Acrididae > Schistocerca > Schistocerca serialis. The sequence continues at coordinate 506,478,014 of NC_064646.1, read as the reverse complement.
CACCTTTTTAAAACAAAGTCTGTAGGCTGAAGAGCGGCATACTAAGGTGCTGCCAGCCCGCCCCCTTCGGGGGAATCGAAATTAAATAAAGAAACAGAAAAAAAAACAGTACAGCGAGTTCCTTGCCGAGCTAGGACCAGCTCTGACGGACCTCACCGACGCTCTGCAAGTTATTTGTTTTGTGTGTGTATAGTGATTGTTCGAGAAGTGTAGTTCAGTTTCAATAAACGACATTATACTGAGTGTTCTACAGTACTGAGTATTCTTCATAGACATTGTCAACTACGACTACAGTGGTCTCGTACCATCGGGATTTGACCATCGGTCAGTGGAAACGTGTCGGCTCTTGGAGTGAACCACACTTTTGCTACACTGGGTCGACGGCCGTCCTCACAAACGCCGTCATCGAGGTGATCCGCTGCTCGAAACTCGCAGCGCGCCACGGACGCAGGCTGATGGGAGCAGTATTATGCTATGGGGGACATTCTTCTTCGCCTGCACGGGAGCTGTGGTAGTAATCGAAGACACGCCGACAGCTGCGAACCACCTCCATCCCTTCATGCCTGATGTGTTCCCCAACGGGGATGTCATCTTCCAGCAGCATAAATTGTCCGCGTCTCGGAGCCAGAACCGTGCCAAAGTGCTTTGAGGAGCATTGCAGTGAACTCACGTTGACGTCTCGGCGACCAAATTCGCCTGCTGTAAATCTTGTGGAAACCATCTGTGTCGCTATCGGGCGCCGTCACCGCGTACGCACATCAGCGGCCAGTTATTTACGCGAATTTCATGTCTTGTGCGTGGTCATCTAATGCCACATACCTCCATAAACCTACTAACAATCTGCCAGATCCCCAATACGCAGATTCAGTGATGTATTTCGTTCCAAAGACGGACAAACAAACTACGAGGGGCGTTCAGAAAGTAAGCTCCGATCGGTCGCGAAATGGAAACGACTATGAAAATCCGATAAAGCTTTGCGCAGATGTGTTGGGTAGTGTCTCTAGTATAACCCCAGTTAGCATCACGTCGCTCTTCTCATTTCTGAGCTCGCAGTGAGTGCGTAAAGATGTCTAGAAAATAGTGTCTGCCGCCAAGTACGAGGGCCTGGTGAGAAATTTCGCCTGAAGCTATGCAGCTAACATTACATAACTGTCGTGCTGTTTCTTCTTCAAGACAATTCTCAGCCGCATTCTGCAGGGGCAATGAAGATGCTCCTGCATCGTTTTCAAATGGAAATGTTAGATTACCCACAATACAGTCCGCAATTGTCTCCCCCTGAGTTTCATCTCTGGTCACATGAACCGCTGTCTTTGAAGACAACATTTTGACACAGACAACGAGGTGTAGGCCAGCGTGGAGAATTGGCGGAAAGCAATGGCGGCTGCCTTCTACGATGAGGCTATTGAAAAGTTGGTACAACGCTATGACAGAAGTCTAAGTCAGAACGGCGACTACGTAGAGAAGTAGCTGAAAGGTGTAGCTAATTGTTAGAAGTAAAACATTTCTGATGTTCACTGTGGTTTCAATTTGGCAATCAATCGGAGCTTACTTTCTGAACAGGCCTCGTATTAAGCAGGTGGTCATTATGTTTTGGCTCAATAGTGTACACCAGTGTCTTCAGGAAGAGGTCCACTACGCCTTCATGTTAGTTTCCTTTGCCGAAACAAAATTTTAAGAGAATACATGGACAGTTTACGAAACTGGATTTTCTGACAACTTCACAGAATTTTCGACATGCGGAAAAGTTATTGGTTATTGAAGTTAAGTGAACACATTAGGCTACTGAAATATTCAGAATACATGAAATTTTCAACTGCTCCAAAGTGGAACTGTGTTAGAGTTTTCTAACACGACATAATTTCAGTTAAATATGACGGGCTATTGTCCGCTCGCGCGACAAGTACTAATCGGTCGCCCGTATCATTTTGTTACTAGAAACGGATCGCTAGGTTTATAATTAACCCATATTAATGTTCCTGATCGACATACTTATTTCTAACATAACCACATTTAATATTGAGTCCGAAACGTATCTCAAAGCAGCCAATCAGTATTGGGACAAAGAACAAAAGCGACGCAAAAAATACTACAACTATGTGTCAAACGGTAATATTTATTTTGTGTGATATGCTATGTTTCACATGTTTTTCCTATTAATATTTATTTCATGTTGTGAGGGTAGCGTAGTACACACGCAAGACCAGTTTCGAAGGTTTTTGATGCACAGCCACTACAATACACAGCAACCCTTAACGACAGAGTCAACGAGACTAACTTCATTTGGAGTCGTTGCTGCCATGGCATTCATAACAAAATGTCAAAACTTACGAATATATAATTTTGTTATGTTCGTACCTACCACTGTGAAGTGCGTACTTGAAACATGTAGCTGAATCCACTCGTAATTAATTCCTGTTGTGATAATGCAAAAACTCCGCTGACACCACTTTCGTCGCGATGGCAGATGCTTTAAGTATTATCGTACCTGTGACTGTAGTTATTTAATGACACGAGACTGCCTTAGAAAAGATTTGATTCGTTAAGAGTGACCAATAACTTAATGAGTGTTGGTTTTTCTTTTCTGCGATAATAATCATAAACATGACACTGAACCGCATCGTCGGCATATGAATCTGTAGCGGTAAACCCCTAGCCATAGAACGTTTTTCCCCCAAGTGTTTCAAGTCTCGATGTTTTTGAGCTTTCCTTTATTTTTCTTGCCAATCTTCACAACAATATTTTCGTTCATGTTCAGAGCTGCACCATTTCTATCGATTACATTGTTAACGGAGATCAGCGGGCCACAATAAAGTTTTTTAGTCTCAAAGTAGGCATGTATCGCACAAACAATTTATCGCGATTGACCTCGTACGTCCATCCCCTGACCAGGAGAACGACGCAGAACTTTTCCACTCATTAGTTTCGACGAACTTTCTGCTGACATTGTTCAGTACCGCACAACAAATAACATTAACAACGAATAAAATAATAACTCCTGCGACAGAAATGAAGGCAACAAACAAAAGCGCAGGTTGCAGCGATCGCACAGAATACCAAACTGCCTGAAACAAGGAGGAAGCAGGAAGGTGTTGTGCTGATACGCTAAAGGTTTGACACTTTGGGATTTGCTGCAGTGCAGGTGTCCTGGTATTGGGGGAATGCGGTTCGTGCCTCCCGCGTGGCCCCTGCCTCTACTACATCCGTCGTAGCCGTCAATTCTAAAATAATTATGAGCAGAGTACAGTAGGTTTGGTCAGTTAAGGTCGAACATGCATTACCTGTATAATTACCAGGCATTATCTCATAACTATCGCTTTCTTTATACATTCGATCAGTATCTTAGAAGATTATCCTAAAACTTGGAAGCAGTAAACCGTCCAGAAATTCAGTGAAGATATATAAAGGGCCGCATAAACTAAAGAGCAATTTTGTTGTACATAGTTATCCTCCTGTCTCTTACTTAAAAATAAACAGTATTTATTGGAAAATATTACTTGTCAATGTTTCACTTTGGTTTTACTCGAAAATACTGTTACGTCAAACAGAGGCATATTAAAGTAAAAATAAAGAAAACAATACAGATTTACCATACAGCGCTAGAAAACGCAATTCCTCCGACAAAATGGTAAAATGAAAAAAAAACAACAAAACAATAATATATCAAATATCGCTTGCGTACTTCGTCAAACTTATATAAAACATGTTTCTGTTGTTTACAAACACCTCTCGCATTTATCAATAATAACCGGAAACTCATGCCCTTAATTAGGATGAAGGAAGTTCTATTGAGTACAAAATGTCAATAACAATTACATTTGTTGTGTTTATGCATGTAAACAGTGCTTGCATCGAAACTAATTCCTTTGGTTATACAAAAACGCAGAAGTTACGCGGTCAACTAATTTTTATTACTTATAAAATGCAATTTATATTCTATAGTGATGTAAAGCACGCAAGGGGCCAACACTGAATGACACGTGGTTCTAACTATGTGCAAACCAAACAAACAAAAAAGAAAGAGCAATTATCGACTCCTAGTTTCTCTCTTAAAGTTTCTTTTATGTTTTTTCTCCCTACCAATGCTACCAATACTACCGGTAATCCTATCATTTGCCACGTCATTTATGTAGCGTACCAAGACTACCGAACGGTAATTTTGGTAAAGCGCAACCGCACTCACAATGAGACCTCTACAGGAGTGGGATCTGATTTTTGAAACCATATACATATACGGTGATGTAGGTTTAGGTCCCAGGTGTCAAGTGCTGCTGCCATTCACCCTGGTTCACCCTAGTCTGCGAGGAATAGACGAAAAAACGTTCTTAATTTCACGTGAAATTCTGGAACCTCAAAAATGATAACGATTTACAGATCAGTGTTGTGTTGTAGAGGTTAAGGTATGTGCCTGACTTGCCGAAGCTTGTGGGTTCCAGTTTTTATTTTTTGTGCTTTACTACTTTTTATTTCCAAATTTGTATCTAAATGATTCTGATCATTATTTTTATTCAATTAATTGATTTACACATAAGTTTTTAAAATATCTAATCATTTGTAACATCATTTTAATCATCATACTAGGTACAGCACTTGCTCTTATTTTATTTTGAAAAAAGAAGGACTGGATTCATTTTGCACGTGATGTTCACAAGTTTTTTGTATATTATGATATTTAAAAGTTTGAACATTTCAATCTATTAGTTAGAAAACATAAGACTGTGCAATGGAGTCAAAAAAGTTTTTTCGTTACAATATGTACATATTTTATGATGGTAATCCCCGAAAAACATTTAATCGTCATACAAACTCTCAAAACAGAAATTCTTGTTACAGTATGGATAAAACAATGCAGATAAACATTTAAACGGGACAAGAGATTATAAATAAAATGTAAATCAGACAACATGAGGAATAAAAATAATGATTGCAATAACATGAACAAAGCCGCGCGGGATTAGCCGAGCGGTCTATTGCGCTGCAGTCATGGACTGTGCGGCTGATCCCGGCGGAGGTTCGAGTCCTCCCTTGGGCATGGGTGTATGTTTGTCCTCAGGATAATTTAGGTTAAGTAGTGTGTAAGCTCAGGGACTGATGACCTTAGCAGTTAAGTCCCATAAGATTTCACTCACATTTGAACATTTTTTTTAACAAAGATATAAAATTATAAAACGGAAGAAATGAAATCAAAACATAAAAATAAGTACAATCACTTGCGTAGTGTTCCCAAATGGGATGCAGCGGGCACGAAGGAAGTTTTCATAGATGGGCCGCGGGAGCTAAAGATTTATTAGAGGCAACAGGCGTTCGAGATGAAGTCAGTTTGCTGTCCGCAAGTCCTGATGAGAATTCCACGCACACAGCTGACGAAAGTGAATCTGACGGACGTGTTGAGACTGGTCGTGGGTTCGAGACCTCGCACATGTTCTATTAGGGTTTAGAGCGCCAGATGCCGTGAATGAGTACGCTCCCGCGATACCCCAAGCCACCTATGCGATTCCTGATAACAAATTAAAAAAGGAACATGATAATACGCAGAGCGAGACCACAGTCAAATGCCTTGCGCTGAGCGCGCCGAGAAAATGAAAAAGGGTGAAGGTGAAGGCCTCACAGCAACAGAGAAGTTCATGTGGAGAGCAGAATGCGAAAGCGAGTGCAGAGCTTCAGAGGACCACTATGAAGTGCGCCACAGAAGTACTAAAGCCTATTCGCCAGCAGAGATATGGCATGACCCAAGGCCTGACAAAGCGAACCTGTCCGCAGACAGTGTTCGAGGTCTCGCCGGAAGGTATCCGCTCGCGAAAGTGCAAATTGGTGGAAATCGAAAAATGAAACGGCCATCCCGCGTGCGAGAGTTAAGACAGGTCTTGAGGCTGATTGTCGGAGAAGTTGACGCAGGGCAAGAAGCGGACCTGGGGAAACGAGGAGGAAAATGCGATCGAGGAGGTTAAGATTGCGTTTCATGACAGTATTTCTCTGACGCATCCTGACTTAGCGGCACCTTTTCAACTCTTCACAGACGCAAGTGTACAAGCCATGGGGGAGGGAGGGGGGGGGGGATGTCTACAACAGGAAGACAGGGATTGAAATGTGCGCAATGTGGTCACGTGTAGTTGGAAGCTATTGGACGCAGAGACACGGCATTTCACTACAGAATTAGAAATGCTGACCAAAGTCTATGTGAGAAAACAATTTAGGAGTTACCTGCTCAGCCGAAAAATCTAACGTCCCTAAGACCTTCAGATACAGGTTTTATGGCGGTGTTCGTAGCGACAAACAATTCGCTGTAGAAACGGCTTACGAAGTCACCGCCACACTTTTAATAGCGGGCCGACCGGTCCGCTGGAACAGTGAACAGAAAGATGAATACCCAAACACTCTGATTAAATAAAAGTCGGTACTTATCTTTATTACGAAGATACAGAAATACAGTAGTGAACTCCGTGTCTACAGAAATCTGTCTAGTTCGAGTCGGAGCGGCTGGATCAGCGTCGGCTGACGACAAACAACAACTCTGCTGCGATGAACACACAACTGACTAGCCAGTACACAATTCGGTGGCGAGTATACAACTGAGCGGCGAATACAGAACTGTCCTAGCGCTCGCGACTCCAGCGCTTAAGTAACCAGAAGCCAGCGGTGGCGCGCGCAGACTTGCGGCGATTTCCTGTCTCGCTGGCGCTGCTTATGCGGACGGCGTCCGGACTTTGATGCTGCCAACCTTTTGGCAGCGGGCTCGGGTGGCATTACTGGCTAGGATATAACAACAGGAGTAACAGAGTGATGCGTTGGGACCTCGTGACTCAGGAATTCGATCTGGAAATCACTTATTGCCAGGATAAACACAACAAATTTGTCGACGGGTTAAGCAGAAATCCTTAGCGGGAGGACGGCGACGAAGAAATCGTCGCGTAAGAAAATAATGGAGTTATAATGGCAATGTTAGAACAATGTGACCAGGCGTGTTTCCGACAATACAGGAAAGACTTAGCCACAGCACAAGACCAACAGCCAGAAGTCCGCAGAGTAAAGGACTTTGTGATGCACAGCGTTGGTGGAGTGGGTGTGCGAATTATAAATACTGCTATGTTGTGCACGATCGAGAGGAGGGTATGTTTCCGGTGGAACGTGAAAGAACGAAGGTGGAAAATTTGGGTCCCTGACGCACTTTTAGAAGATATAATCGAATGCTATCAGCAGCACATTGCCCACTGCGGGGCGACGTAGTTGTATGCGACAATCGCCAAGGAGTGGGAACATGCCATTCTCAGACGGAAAGTTACGGAGATAGTTACGAAATGCGACATGTGCCAGCGTGTAAAACATTCAAACGCGGTTGTGCGAGGCTGAATGCATGCCATCACACCAGAAACACCGAATGACCTGGTGTGTATTGATCATTACGGCCCTCTGCCGGAGGGACAGTTCGGGCGGCAGTTTATTTTCGTTGTTGTAGACGCATTTACTAAGCACGCCAGGCTTTACGCCACAAACCGCACCACAACGAAAAGCTGTGTAAAAGTTCTGACGGAAGATTATGTGCGCACGTGTGGGAGGCCCATGAGAGTCCTCTTAAACAAATGCTACAATTTTCACAACTCCGAGATGGAAGGCAGGATTAGGAAAGGAAGGGATCAAAGTGACATTCTCCTCAATTAGAAACCATCAATGCAACCCTGCAGAACGATAGATGCGCCAGCTGGGAGTGTTCTTTAGAATGTTGGTTCCTGACAGACACAATGCCTGGGTACAGCGCCTACCAAAGATGGAGAGGAACTTCAGCGAAGCCGTGCATTGCAGTACAGGATACAGACCAATAGACCTACAGTTCCAGAAACCGGAGAAGTCTGTGGCTGACAGGATCGTCAAACTGTCGACGGGAGGAGAGGCAGAGACACGCCAGCAACGCGAGAATCGAGCCCGAGAGTTCACGATGAAGAAGGCGACGAAGAGAATAGAAATGGGGCAGGGAAAAGGGACGAAGACTTACGAGATCGGGGGCCGAGTCCTCGTAAGAATGCATAGCTGTTGGATGCCGAAAACAGCAAAGTCCTTCCACCTGTACGAGGGCCCATACTCGGTTCGACAGGTAGTGGCGCCCAGTCCCTACACAGTTTATGATGGAGAGCGCGAAGTTGGGATTCTTAACGTCTGCATCCCGAGAGCGTACGTGACTCAATAGAGCACTGTGTAGAAGGTACAGAAGGTTGTAGATGTCTGTTAACAGCACGCTGTATCTTGTGAATAGATTTTGTGTTGTAGTAATTAGTACGTATTTATTGTGCTTACCATAGAGACTCATTTTATGTGTACCTGAAGCGTGGGGCACTTGGTCCGGCGAATTGGAGAGATGATGTGACGGTTGCATGTGTGTGTGCCTTCGGTCCGTGCGCCGTCGCGACGCGCAGCGCAAGGCGGAGAGGAGCCGCCCGCGTTCGACAGCGGGACACTGCCAGTAGCGCGGGGGTATCAGGCAGCTCACGGAAGCGCATTGCCATTTCCATTTGATTGTTTGTTGTATATATTTAATTGTAATGCAAGTGATGGATCCATGTGAGGTGCCCAGTGTATTGTAAACGTGAAAACTAGACACACACCAATATTTGATGAGATTTCTGTTGCAGCATACAGAGGCGTACCAAAGGTACATTGCAGTTAGCGGAGAAGATATTTTACCTTAGTAAAGTAGTGTATGAAACGTTGATTGAAGCATGTTAGGATTATTTTGCATGTTAGAATTTAAGGGTTGGGTAAAATATCCCGAGTGTACAAAGTAAGGTACACAAATGATTTGTTTTTAGATTATTGAGATTCTAGGCGTCGGCGCGGCTCGCACAGCTGACACTATTCAATTTAGTATGCTTATGTTAAGGGTATAGAAAGTTAGGTACATGAACAATTTTTTTTCTTCACTTTCGTCCACACGGCTCGTACAGCTGACATTATGCAGCCTAGTAAATAAGAAGGAGGCCTCCCAAAGACCAGTAATGAGTACGTTATACATGTTGATTGGGGGTTATGTAGAAGAAGGAAAGGTACAAATCTTATTGTTGTACGTCTTATAAGGTAAGAAAACATGTGCACTGTTGATGAAAACGTGCTACCCTTCCCATCCTACCTAGCATATCCTTATCAATCCAATAAAGTGCGTCATCGGAAAATGTATTGTTTTGTGCGACCATATGTTTGAAGTGACATCTATTCTGTATCCATTTTATAGCACTCTTTGATGAAGAATACCACTTAAGGTCAGCCCTGTATTGTGTATTTTCCATATTGGCAGTTCTGGTAAATAAGCGTTTTATAAACATTATTGCTGTGTAAAGTGTGGTGTCACCGCCAGACACCACACTTGCTAGGTGGTAGCCTTTAAATCGGCCGCGGTCCTTTAGTATACGTCGGACCCGCGTGTTACCACTGTCAGTGATTGCAGACTGAGCGCCGCCACACGGCAGGTCTAGAGAGACTTCCTAGCACTCGCCCCAGTTGTACAGCCGACTTTGCTAGCGATGGTTCACTGACAAATTACGCTCTCATTTGCCGAGACGATAGTTAGCATAGCCTTCAGCTACGTCATTTGCTACGACCTAGCAAGGCGCCATTATCATTTGCTATTTATCTTATGATGCATGTACCGTCAGACCGATGTTCACCAATTACAGATTAAAGTTAAGTATTCCAGAAGCTACGTACTTTTTTTACTAGACTCAACTCCTTTAACTGTTCCAGACTTTACACCAGCCTGCGTGAGCTTAAACGCGTGCCTTTCGGCTTCCTCTCATAGTGACTTGGCTGTCTTGCCAAGTCGCAACATAAAGTGCACTTTTGTTTCACATGTCTTAAGTGTGTGTGTCGTCTGGGTGTACAATATTCTCATCTGCGATGTGACGAACAGCGTTACTGTGAGCGGTTTATTTTTGATTGAAATGTTGAAATGTGTGTGAATTCGTAAGGGACCAAACTGCTGACGTCATCGGTCCCTAGACTTCCACACTACTTGAACTAACTGATGCTAAGAACAATGCACACACCTATGCCCGAGGGAGGACTCGAACCTCCCGCGGGAGCGGCCGCGCAATGCGCGACATGGCGCCTCTAACCGCGCGGCCGCTCCGCGCGTATATTTTTAATTTACACGAGTCTTCAATACATGTTTATTTTGCATATATCTTGTGTACGTCTCTGACGTTATAGTCACGTTCATTGTGTTCAATGTTATTTGTGTTGCTCACGTACTGTATACTTGTTTTGATCTTCATTTATTTGTGCATGTCTTGTCATAAGGCGTTATCAACACGTTCAATGTAACGATGTTCTTCACGAACAGTTTACTTGAAAGGAAATTTATTTATCTGCACATGTCTTGTACATCTTCACTAAGGGCTACCATATATGTAAATGATCGACTGGGCTCGACATACTAGTGCACAACTGAAAACGTAATATCCCCACAATATCCCACATCAGTGAATGAAGTGTTACTGTAACTGTTAGGGAGTGAAGATTTTTGTTTGCTTTTGAAATGTGTGTGCGACAGGCCAAATGAACATGCATGGGCCACTTAGACGTGACTTTCAACCTTCTGTATCAGAAGCTTAATAGTCATGACAAGGAGCTGTGTAATACGTCCGGCCGCGACCACTTCCGCCAACTCACTGTGAGGAGACGGACACCCTGGGCGAGCTCCCTAGGAGAGGACACTGCAGCAGTTCTGCAAGCATGCAGCGAGAAGCCGGGCGGGCGTCCTCGCCTCGCTCACACGTTGCGAAGGTCCTGTCTGACAACGAGAAGCACTCCGAGAACTGAAAGACACCTGCGACGCCTGTGAGTCCTGGCCTGGCGGCAGCCATTTCAACTGCCGTAGATAGCAGGAGTGTTTCGATAATTCCAGCACCCCACGGAAATAGGGAGGAGCGTACACAGTGCGCCGGGAATTGTGTGTGAAAGAAGTCAGCGTTCTCGATAGTAAGGACATTACTTATAAATCACGGATGCCGGCAGATTTTGAGATGGAGCCTAAATGTTAGTCTGTCCAGGCCTCACGCAGAGAGAGCGGTTATAAAGAAGTGTCTTGTAACTGCTCTCATAGCAATCTCGGAATGCAGGGAAGCATCACAAGAATGTGAAATCGTGAGAAAGATGCCGAGCCAGACAGGAAATTTCCACCCCGCACAGAGCCGTGGCTATGAAATGGCGATGTGTCATTGGGCTGCATTGAAAATTTTGTCCGCCAATGACAACGTCGAAAGGAACAATAATTTCGAAGAGGAGTTGAACTGAGAGGTTGAGGAGAAGGGTGAGAGGGAGACACTGCGGAATCGAGAGGAGACTGGCGCTCTTCCACCAATTGCCCAGATCCGCCTTCCGACACCGCGGTAGCACAGCTTTGGCCACGCGACCGACAACGGGCAGACAACGCGGACATCGTAGCTGGCCCCGCCGCAAAGCCGCGACTGCTGAGGAGGGCAGCCGACTCGCGCCGCACAACCCCGAGGGGACGGCCGTACCGGGGCAGCGCCTGCCGCCGACAGCAGTACACGACGAACGATGACGAACAATGGTGAGACGAGTCGTCCCCTCCTCGTTCCCCTTAATAGCTGAGTCGTGTGCACGCCCAGTCAAATCGGCCCTGAGATTTATAATTTTATTTTGGTTTGTGTAAACAACACGAAAGTAAATACGTTTCTTTCATGTTTTGGTCACATAAGCAATCTTTTACGTTCATACATAAACCCCTTAATCACGAACCATTTGTGTTTGATTTCAGTTCGTTATTGATATCAAATAATTGTTAGTTCCTAATGTGGGGCAATCTCATTAGTCATTTACTCCGACGGCAGAGAGAAGGAATCTGAGTTCACTGCAGTGTCAAACACTCCCTCACAGTCTCGATTTTTTAACTTTTTTTCTAACACAGACTCTTTTTGCTCGCTGTTGCCGTTCCTCATTAAATGCAACAGCAATCATTGCAAACTGCTTTAAACTAAATTTCGGGCTGGCTGGCTCTGAGCACTATGGGACTCAACTGCTGTGGTCATCAGTCCCCTAGAACTTAGAACTACTTAAACCTAACGAACCTAAGGACATCACAAACATCCATGCCCGAGGCAGGATTCGAACCTGCGACCGTAGCAATCGCACGGTTCCGGACTGCGCGCCTAGAACCGCGAGACCACCGCGGTCGGCTAAATTTCGGGATTTTATGACGACCTACCACGTACTACGAAGAAGCGCCTCGGGTGGGTTTTTTATGTGCGAGCTGTAACGTCACGACGTTCCTTCAACATTGACGTGACGTGTAGTCCATGCTCAGGAATTCCTCTGACCGTCGACGCTCAAAAACATGACGGTGACGTTCCGACAAGTGTGAGTCAACGTTTAGCCCAAAGGTGTCCCATTGCATTCAGGTAGGTCTGTAGGTAGGCTATTCCAATTCAGGAATGTCACGAGCTGAAAACCATTGACTGACAGATGCAGCTTTATGCCAAAGTGCATTGCGATCCCAATACAGTCATCCTCTCTACACAATTTCTCTGCTCTGCCCAGTACAAAATGCTGACAAAGACGATCATATTTTTCGCGTTTACCATTTTCTTAAATGCGATAAGTGGACCACGCCCCAATCATGAAAGACACTGTAAGAACATCTGCGCACTTCGCTTTTGGTACTGAACGTGAAGGCCGTAATGTTCTCCAGGACATTCACCATACCGAAGCAGCGCAACGGGTTTGCGACAGAGTGCAGCGCGATTCATGAATCCAAATAGCTGGTTTCCAGACGTGTACTATCCAGTGCCGTCGCTCTTTACACCACCTGAAGCGGATCTCACCACGACTACAGGAATCTGTGGCTTGCGAGGAACTGCTTGCTCACAGCACGCCGTTCTTTTTAAATTCGTACTCATAGCCCTTTTGCTAGCTGGATTGCTGGCAGCACTTTGGAACTCGTGAGTAATTTTTTCCGCTGATTTCACACGATTTTGTAATGGCCGACGGTCGCTGTCCGTCGGTACGTGAGACCCGCCCGGTCTCGGTTTAGCTGCCGTAGTCCCTCCACGGTTCCACTTCACACTCGCAACACCAACAGTCGACTTTTTCAGCCTTACAAGTGTCGGAGCGTTGTTGGCGGACGCCAACTTTGAAGTCACTCAGTTCTCCCGACCGAGCCATTCTGTTCTTACTGGTTCTCTGCTCACTGCAGATCACTCCCAGCGTCCTTTTATATCGGAGGCTCTGTTCTCCTGACATCTAGTGCTCAGTTCCGTATTACGGGATACTTCCGTGGGATAGTGTATTGGAATACTTAAGTAGCGCTCTGGCGCCAGTAATTTGAACTGAGGCATTGTCACGGGAGTTCCGGCCTGTGCTATGACCATCTCGAGAAGTTTCCTCTACAGAACGTCCGCTGCCCCGCCCTGTCGTTATATCAGTCTGTTTTTCGCCACCCAATATTGTTATTGTTGTCTCAGTTCGAAGACTGGTTTATTGCACCTGTCCATCCTAATCTATCCTGTGCAAGCTTCTTCCTTCTCTTATAAGTACTGCAACATCCATCCATTTGAAACTACTTACTTTATTCAAAACTTGGTCTCCCTCTACAATTTTTAAAGGTTTTTGAGCTTTGCCGATGACGCATTCTCTCATAGTTAGCTAAGGAAATGGAAGCCCAGTTGAACGAAACGCTTAGTGTCTTGAAAAGAGACTATAAGATGAACATCAGTATACACTGAGATGACAAATGCCACGGGAGACCTCGACGTAGCAGGGACGCTTCAATTCTTTGGAAGTCGCCTGCAGAAATGTTGCGCCGCGCTGCCTCTATACCCTCCATATAGAGTTGCCGGTGCATAAATTGACCTCTTGACTGAATCCCATAAATGTTCGATGGAATTCATGTTGGGCGATCTGAGTGGCCAAATTATTCCTCCTATTGGCGAGAACGCTCTGCAAACCAATCTTGAACAATAATTGAGGCCTGCTGACATGGCCCACTATCATCCATAAAAATTACATCGTTGATTGGGAACTTGAAGACCATGAATGGATCATATAGTCTCCAAGTAGCCGAACATAACCATTTCCAGTCAGTGATCGGTGCAGTTGGACCAGAGGTCCCAGTCCATCCCGTGTAGACACGGATCACACCGTTATGGAGCCATCACCATTATGCACAGCGCCTTGTTGACAGCTTGGGTTCATGACTTCGTGGTGTCTGTGAGACACTCGAACGCTACCATCACCTCTTACCAACCAAAATCGGGACTCGTCCAACCATGTGACGGTTTTCATGTCGTCAAGGGTCCAACCCATATGGTCAAGAGCCCAGCAGAGGCGCTGCGGGCGATCTCGTGCTGTTAGCAAAGGCATTCGCATCGATCGTCTGCTGCCATAGCCCCTTAACGCCAGATTTCGCCGCACTGTCTTGACGGTAGGTTTTCTGCGGTTACCTGACGCAGCGTTGCCTGTGTCTTAGCACTCACAAATATACGCAAACGCCGCTGCTCTTGGTCATTAAGTAAAGGCCGTCGGCCACTGTCTTGTCCGCGGTGAGAGATATTGTTCCATGCGTCTAGCTCCAACTACTGTTCCGCTTTCAAAGTCTGTTAATTGCCGTCGTGCAGCCATAATCACATCGGAGATTCGATATGAATCACCTGAGTACAAATGAGAGCTCTACCAACGCGCTGTCCTTTTATACACTCCTGGAAATTGAAATAAGAACACCGTGAATTCATTGTCCCAGGAAGAGGAAACTTTATTGACACAGTCCTGGGGTCAGATACATCACATGATCACACTGACAGAACCACAGGCACATAGACACAGGCAACAGGGCATGCACAATGTCGGCACTAGTACAGTGTATATCCACCTTTCGCAGCAATGCAGGCTGCTATTCTCCCATGGAGACGATCGTAGAGATGCTGGATGTAGTCCTGTGGAACGGCTTGCCATGCCATTTCCACCTGGCGCCTCAGTTGGACCAGCGTTCGTGCTGGACGTGCAGACCGCGTGAGACGACGCTTCATCCATTCCCAAACATGCTCAATGGGGGACAGATCCGGAGATCTTGCTGGCCAGGGTAGTTGACTTACACCTTCTAGAGCACGTTGGGTGGCACGGGATACATGCGGACGTGCATTGTCCTGTTGGAACAGCAAGTTCCGTTGCCGGTCTAGGAATGGTAGAACGATGGGTTCGATGACGGTTTGGATGTACCGTGCACTATTCAGTGTTCCCTCGACGATCACCAGTGGTGTACGGCCAGTGTAGGAGATCGCTCCCCACACCATGATGCCGGGTGTTGGCCCTGTGTGCCTCGGGCGTATGCAGTCCTGATTGTGGCGCTCACCTGCACGGCGCCAAACACGCATACGACCGTCATTGGCACCAAGGCAGAAGCGACTCTCATCGCTGAAGACGACACGTCTCCATTCGTCCCTCCATTCACGCCTGTCGCGACACCACTGGAGGCGGGCTGCACGATGTTGGGGCGTGAGCGGAAGACGGCCTAACGGTGTGCGGGACCGTAGCCCAGCTTCATGGAGACGGTTGCGAATGGTCCTCGCCGATACCCCAGGAGCAACAGTGTCCCTAATTTGCTGGGAAGTGGCGGTGCGGTCCCCTACGGCACTGCGTAGGATCCTACGGTCTTGGCGTGCATCCGTGCGTCGCTGCGGTCCGGTTCCAGGTCGACGGGCACGTGCACCTTCCGCCGACCACTGGCGACAACATCGATGTACTGTGGAGCCCTCACGCCCCACGTGTTGAGCAATTCGGCGGTACGTCCACCCGGCCTCCCGCATGCCCACTATACGCCCTCGCTCAAAGTCCGTCAACTGCACATACGGTTCACGTCCACGCTGTCGCGGCATGCTACCAGTGTTAAAGACTGCGATGGAGCTCCGTATGCCACGGCAAACTGGCTGACACTGACGGCGGCGGTGCACAAATGCTGCGCAGCTAGCGCCATTCGACGGCCAACACCGCGGTTCCTGGTGTGTCCGCTGTGCCGTGCGTGTGATCATTGCTTGTACAGCCCTCTCGCAGTGTCCGGAGCAAGTATGGTGGGTCTGACACACCGGTGTCAATGTGTTCTTTTTTCCATTTCCAGGAGTGTACCTTGTGTACGCGAGGCTACCACATCTGTATAACTGCATATAGCTATTCCATCAGTTTTGTCACTTCAGTCGATGTAAAACAAGGGCAATGGAATGCGACGTAGATCAGGCGATGCTAAGGGTATTAGATTATGAAATGGAGAACTACAAGTAATAGACCACTTTGAGTATTTTGGAAGGAAAATGACTGCTGACGATGGCCGTAGTAAGGACGATGCAAACTGCAGACTGGCAATAAGAAGAAACGCATTTCTGAAAAACAACAATTTGTTAACGTCTAATATCTAAGATTCAAGATGTCTTGTACCTCGAGTGTAGACTTACACGGAAGTAATACGTGGACGATAAGCAATTCAGACAAAAAGAGAATAGATTCTTTCGAAATGTGGTGTTATACAAGAATGCTGAAGATTGGATGGACATATCACGTTACTGATGAGTAGATAATGAACAGAATTGGGGAGAAAAGAAATTTGTGGCATATACTGACTACAAGAAGGGATTACCAATACTGGAGGGAAGTTTGGGGGATAAAAATCTTAGAGGTAGATCAAGAGATAACAAATGTCGGTTACAGCAGTTACTCGAAGATGAAGAGGCTTGCACAGACTAGAGTAGCATGGGGAGCTGCATCCAACCAGTCCCCTGACTGAAGACCACTACAACGACGTCTCTTCCATCGAACTGATCTAAGTCCTCTCCCGTCTCTGACAGAACTGGATTTCATGGGAAAACATCGAAGTTTTATTTGCTCTTCCTGAAATGTATTTCTCCTTTCAAATTTCTTTTTGACCTGTTGCGCAGCGTTCAGACTGAGTAACATCGGGAATAGGCTACAAAGCTGTCTGAGTCTCTTCCTAATCACTGCCACCGTTTCACAAGGATGGTATGATAAGTCTCGTGAAAAAGCAAGAAAAAATGTTTGTTCCGTTAACAACTGAACTTACTTCTCAAGTCTTATTTGAGGGATATACTCCTGGTCCAGTGGTCCTCCAACCTTTTCGCCCATTGGAAAAATAGGTTCTGTCAAATCCTCGTTGATTGTAACTATCACTTTCTCATTTGATAAAAATTTCTTCGCAGCAAGCCAAAGTTTCAAGTTAAGGAACAGGAAGAAGCCACTTGTGGCCCAAGTCTGGTAAACAGGGTAGATGAGGAATTGTTATCGCTGATGTGTGGAATGGTGCATTATTAAAACAGCACTTTCAAGACAGCCACAAGCCTCACTTAGTATATTTCATTGACAGGTTTTGGTCTTTAATTTTTCAGGAGAGTCATCGCAAACTCTGTAATTTTCACTTTAAAATACGGTAGTCGGCTCTTAAATAAAAAAGCGAAACATACTTAGTGCGACTTGTGACTGTTCTGAAAAACTTAATTTCAACTGTCGCTGTTTCCGCTGCACACAATGCCTGTTCACGCTATGTGTGTGTATTTATTGTTTTTAAAAATACTGGAGAATGGAGAGTAATATCGCGAGAGCATTAAAGCTGATAAGAATTTTATCGTGGGTCGGATGTTTATGAGCCCCTACGATCTGCGATTTTGAAAGTAAACTGAAAAGATTAGACGCTTGGACGGAAATATCTCAGCTATTAGAAAGTGATATGCAAAATATTAGCCGAAGAAATTGCAATTAGAAGGCTATTTTCGAACAGTAACCAAAGGTGAGCAACGTCGGCAAGCTGTGAGAGCCACTCGCGATTTCACATGGCCGAATCCTTTGGCCCCAAGCCCTGCTCCTGGTGAGAATGATGAGCCGAACGCCAAGGCATTGGCGAATTCTGTGTCTGTCGTTCGTTGGACTTGGTTGGCCTAGTGTGTACTCGCCCCTACACGAATGGAGTTACTATCTACGCGTCGAGACGCTGTTCAGCAACCGCGCCGACACTCATGTATGACGGGCTGCAGCCACGTCAGGCTCAGCAACACACAGCAGTGCAGTGGTTCCGCGCAAGTAACACAGCGCGTACATTTCGTCGAAACTTTTAACTGCTTCACAACATGGTCCGCCCAGTTAGGGAATAATTTAATCAACGTCGTCTCCGGGAAGATCGGCGCTCTCTTCGTTTACGCACTATACAGAGAGTAAAGCAAGCGGAAACTTAAATTAGAACAATGTTAACAGATAGGTGATGCAGATAAGTGGGAAAGTATTTTATTGCCACTTCAATGAGAAACATTTCCAAAGCCCTCACCAATGTAACACGAACAAACACCAAAACACAACAGAATATTGCGTGCGAATTTAGTAAAATACTGGAGCTTTTGTTGTGGGATATTCCCATACAGTATATGGCTCACCCTATTCGAAGAAATTTTGTGGGGAAGCATTCACAGTTTAACAAATAGTCCATAGGTAGAAGGCAAGCAGCAGCACATGGCATTACACGTTACCACAGCTCATCACACGCGCCATAGCACGTGGTATAGAGCAACCAACGGTAAGAGTGCAAGGGTACCTCCACGGCTACGCTCAAGGCACAGATAAGCTACGAGGGAAGGCTACACAGACGGCTTTTACGAATCTGAGAACCTCTCTGCTAATATAGAAGGAGAAAAGGTCGTCGATTTCGAGGACGTGCTGGATACTGTGTTAGAGAAGAAGAGAGTTGGCATCGTTGCGAATAAAGAAGTCGGAAGAAATAGACTGCATCAACATCTACATGATTACACTGTTATTCACTCTTAACTGCCATGGCGGACCACTTTCACTCTATTTCTCTACCGTTGCACTCTCGAATAGCGCGCGGAAAAAAGAACAGTTAACTCTTTCCGTGCGAGTTCTGATTTCTTCTATTTTATTAAAATGGTAATTTCTCCTTGTGTAGGTGGGTGTCGACAAAATATTTTTGCGTTCGGACGAGAAACTTCGAGGTTGAAATTTCTTGAAAAGATCTATTTCCAACGAAAAACGTCTTTGTTTTAATCGCTGGCGCCGCAACTTGCGTATCATATCCGTATCACTCTGTCCCCTATTTCGCGATAGTACAAAACGAGCTATCCTTCTTTGAGATTTTTCGGTGTACTCCATCAATGATATCTACAGTACGCGACATAATTAATGGAATTCCCAGCCACTGGGACGCTTAAATTTGAAAGGTACGTACAACCTTCCTCTGTAAGGGTGCGAAACCATTGCGCCCTGCGATGTCACCTTCGGACTCGAGGACGCTTCAGACAGCAAGGGGTCGGCACACGCGGGAGAAATCCTCGGTGGCACCCGCCGCGCGCTACAGCCGTCATGTGTGTTGCGGCTGGTGCCCCTGTTCACCACAGCGTCGTCCTGTAATTGTGTTACGCTGTGCAGTAAGGAGCCAATACAACGAGGCCTGTACAAGCTGGATCCACACTCCGCTGTTATGACAGTCGAGCTGATTGCCATTTTGGAAGCCCTGCTACTCGCACAGACGACCGCGGCACACATTACTCGTAATCTCTGATAGTATGTCAGCCCTACAACTGATTAGAAACCACCAGAATAGTTGTACCAATGCCATGGTTGCAGCAGTTCTCGACGTTGTGTTTCGGGAGCAGACGAACTGTCGCAACATCGTCGGATGAAAGGCAACTCTGGGATACCTGGAAATGAAGGAGTAGATGCCCTAGCAAAGCACGCATCTCTGCATGGAGCTATTAAATATTATGATAGAGTCCCTCTCATACGTTACCCATGCGATTGTGCTCAGACTGGCAAGAGGAGTAGTCGCGGACATCTGAAGTCAAAGACAGTCCTGTGCATTAGTTCACTTCGCGATTACAAGAGGGCCACGGTGTAATAAGGCAGAAACATCGAGAAACTTCACGACAGTTACAGCACGACTGAAATTTATTAATTCGAAGTTCAACAAACACCTCTATCGGCTCAACCTAAGCGGCACCACTCTGTGTGTTTGCGGAGAAGAAGGATATCCAAACCGTATATTTCTAGATTGTGCTCGGAACACGTATCACATCAACGAAAGTAATCTTCGGGATGCTTCCCAAACAGCCTCCAACGTTGTAGCAACGTACCTGTACGTGTTCGTCAACAGTGCCAACATCAAGATACTGCTCCGTGTACTGCTGATCTAGTGTTCCCGGTACTCAGAATGCCGGGGGAAGACCAAAGTGCAGCTACCTGACTATATCCCCTCGCGATTCTGTGCAGAATATGGAGCGCTGAGCGTCTAAATATTGTGCTTATCGACTTGGACAAATATTTAATTATCTTCCCGCAGCTTTCGAAACAATTCCCACTGGACATGCAAAGAACACTTTATTAAAAATTTAGATGTATAGTCATTCATGCGGGCGAAACTGGGAATATCCCAAATGAGTACCAACGGCGATTTACCGATTCTTTTGGTGACAGCAGCAGGATCTTTATAGCATAGTAACACTGTGTATCCCGTGTTCCATTTTCGTCTTGTTTACTCGTTTATTGTCACCATGAACTTTCAAAACCAACTGTAATACAACACCCCCGGAAACCAATAAATTAACAAGAGAAAGATACGATATCGCATAGTAGTACTCGAGCTGAGCACAGGCAGTCTCTTTAGTAGACCTGCCAGAATTCTGCCAATGAAACGCTGTCTTTGCTTTGCCCCCGAAACAACATTGTATGTTCCTGTTTAAGTTGGTCGTAATCCCTAGATATTTAGTTGAATTCACAGTCTTTAGATTTGTGCGATTTATCGTGTAATAGAAATTTAACGGATTCGTGTGGATGACCGCACAATTTTCACTGTTTAGGTTAACTGCCACTTTTCGCACCATATACATTATGGATTATTTGTGACGAATTTAAGTATCGAATGTATGTTCTGTGACTGCGCAGTTAAAATGCCTAGCTCCCTGAAGAAGAGGCCATAGGTGAATACCGCATATTATTCTTACTGATCGCTTTTGCGCAGTCAACACTTTCTTTCCAAGTGATGAGCTACCGTGTAGCACCCCTCTAAGTGATGGCTCAGGGAGAGAGTCCCCACGGTACCTCAGGTACGCCGTGTGGAAGTAAAACCACTCACTGATGAACAGATACCACAGAGCTTCGGAATCCACGCTATCTTGATTGCTTCATTTTACCCACTACTGACAATAGTCCCAGACATTTTCTGTTATATTGAGATCGGGTGGTTCAGTGGAGAAGCCGAGGCGCGATGGGGTGCTCCAGTGTTCCTCAGACCAGTAGCATACGTGTGCAGCGTTTGTGAACAGGGCTGTGGTCGTGTTGGAAGATGACGGTGTCGCTCACCACGAAGGTGTAAAAGGGGACTTGGTCGTCGAAAATTCCGAAATAAACATTCTGCATCACGTTCACGGTAGCTTCAGTGAGTGGGCGTAAGCCACGGTACTAAAAACACCCCCGGCCCCGACAGACCCTCCTCTGGCTTCAACCGTACCCCACACACTGCGGGTAAAGCGCCTCAGGTGGCCATCGATGCCCCCTACGTCTCGCACCGTGTTGAAGGAGCCGACACCGGACGCTTCCACTCAAATAATCTCCAGTTTGCCTCACTGAAGGCGTGCAGCGCTTATGTGTCACAGCAGTGGTATCTTGCGACGTGGTGGTAGTACGGTATTCTGCCTTGCGGCAGGTCTTGTCACGGATTAAGCCTCTTCCACTTTCGTCTGTCCGTAGCCAGTCTTTTAATTTCTGAATATTTGTCTCCTTTTATATTATCCAGCATTTGATATGTTCTTTTTCCTCTTCCCCTTTTTCCCTCCACCATTCTTTCTATTCCTTCCTTCAACAAACAGTATTTCCTCAAACATTGTCTAATCCAGTTCCGTTTTCTCTTTCTGATAACTTTCAGCATGTTTCTTTTTTCTCCAACTCTTCTTAATACTTCTTCATTCCTTACTCGGTCTACCCATTTCACTTTTTCCATTCTTCTCCATATCCACATCTCAAGTGCCTCCAATTTTCTTTCATCTTCCTTCCATCAAAACCTTCACTAATAATTTCCTCCAGATATATAATGAACAGTGGTGGTGAAAAAAAACAACCTTGTCTTACACCTCTTCCCAGTTCTACTTCTTCACTCATCACACTCCAGATGCCCACTGCGTGTAGTCCATTTCCCAACATTCTCTCGGAAACTAGTCGAAATGGAAATTCGATCACACACATGGCGACCGGAATTATGTAATTTTCCATATTTATGGTGCGTGAAGCTCCGAACCTAAATATCAGTGAGCCATAGCAAATACGTGGAGCTGTGAAAAATTCTCAAGAAAACCAGAAGTTTTCCGAACTTGTTTGATACCCCAAAGTAAGGTCGATTTCTTGACAGCCGGCGTAGGTCTGTGGTCGAACGCTCGCCTGCCACGTCAGACTCTGACCGATGCAAGTTTTTAAACAAAAATGCGTATTCTACTAGCATTTGCATGAAACATGGAATACATGAATATAGAAAAAATCAGTAGCGCTCGAGACTTGTAATCCCTGGATCGTTGGTTGGAGTGTCGTTTCAGTCATGGTTATTGTATTTTTATCCATTCAGTTCGAATACCTACGCCATTTAAACACAAAACTCATTAAATATATGCTAATTAACAGGTTTGCAATAGTCATTCTTATGAAAAAAGGTCCGTCATTTTGTCTGATTACATATCGCACACTAAAATCAAGTATTATTATCAAATACAAATTCTTAATTATCTGTCTTTTATAAAAGACATAAAGATTGTTTAAACTGAAATGCCCCCTCACATGGCGGGGATGAGTTGTATAACAGAGCCATCCTCCCTACTGAGAAATCGATCTTACTGTATGGTATTACATATGCTCGGAGAATTTCAAAGTTCATTTACATCTACGTACATACTGCGCGAACCAGCGAAGTGCGATGCGGAGGGAACTCTGCACCGCTACTAGACGTTTCCTTTCCTGTTCCACTCGTAGACAGAGCGAGAGAAGAGCGACTGTCTTTATGCCCCCGTATGAGCCCTAATTTCTCGTATCTTACCTTCGTGGTCCTTACACGCAATGTTTATTGGCGATAGTATAATCGTTCTGCAGTCAGCTTAAAATGCCGGTTATCTACATTTTCTGGATAGCTTTCCTCGAAAAAAGCGTCACCTTCCCTCCAGAGTTCCCATTTCAATTCCCGAAGCATGTCCGTGGCACTTGTGTGTTGTTCGAGCCCACCGGTAACGAATCCAGCAACCGGCCTCTGAGTTGCTGCGATGTCTTCCTTTAATGCAGCCTGGTTCGGATACCAAACACTCGAGCAGTACTCAATAACAGGTCACATTAGCATACTATATGCGGTCTCCTTTAGAGATGAGCCACCTCCCAAAATTACCCCAATAAACCAAAGTCGACCATTCGATTTCCCTTCCACAATCCTGACATGCTCCTTCCATTTGATATCGCTCTCCAACGTTACACCCAGACTGCGTCAGGCAGTGCTCAAGCAGAGCATTACTAATGCTGTATCCGAACATTACGGGTTTGTTTTTCTTACTCATCCGAATAAATTTACATTTTTCTACATTTACAGCTACCTGCTATTCATCAGATCAAGCAGAAATTTTGTCTGTGTCATCATGTAACAACCTACAATCATTCTTCGACATCTTCCCAGCTTCATCATGAAACAACCGCAGATTGCTGGTCACCGTATCCATCAGATCATTTATTGGACACTTTTTTTTTTCTTGCTATTTTCATGTGTGAGTTCTGAACTTCACGTACCATAAATATAAAGAAGAAACGCACAAATACAAAAACCGATTATGGACTTCTTGTTAGCGACAGCGATAAATGCTAGTGCGCTGGGAACCGACTATCATTGACGAGGCATGACAGTTGCCCTTAGTCCTCCTCTTGTTAGGATGCTTCTACGACCACCGCTCTGTCACCGTGTCATACAGGTGTAAGTTGAACAGCATGCAGCATAGACATGTTGGACAGTCTGCAGTGGTAAACCAAGAGACCGGGCGGCTCCGTTCATGGTGTGTGTTCACGGACACGCTGAAACACCATAGGTCCTTTTTGTCATTCTGCCACATTTCTCCGCCGACCGGTCTACTGCGTTTGTGGCGATGCCCTGCTATGCGTTCGTACCCGCCACCCGTCTTCCCTAGCAGGCGATTATACGGTAGTGGAAATCAGAATAAAGGCAAGATTCCTACGAAAATAATCTACGATGTCTGCAGCATACATGTACCGTATTTATTATGAAAGTAGTAGATACATATAAGACACGAACACTTATGACGGAGTTACATAATTTGTTTCATAGCGCCAGTAACAAAATAAAGCGTTTACATTTCCTGGATGGAAACTGGTATAAAGACGTTCTATTATGTTGTTGCGTTGTTAATAGTTTTTCCAACGTCTATTCTTCCTAATTACCTCAAAAATTCTCTTCCGCGCTGATTCTGTTAGGCTTTGAGTTTTTACAGTCACAATGCCGCTAACTCTTGTCTTATCCCCCAAAGGTTTTCCAAGGGGTACATATCCAGGCTACGTCCACACCAGGGCGAGCCACCGATATCTTTACTTTCAAACTACTTTTTTGTTGTAACAGCAACATGCACAGACATATTATCTTGTTCAAACATAAGACTTTTGTCCCTTAGGTACTCATATATTTTTATCCACTCTGTCTCTAGCATGTCAGTATACATACTAGAGTTCATTCCACGATGGAATTTTTATGGATAACAATGCGTCACGTCACCGGACCACAACTACACTACTGGCCAGTAAAATTGCTACACCAAGAAGAAATGCAGATGATAAACGGGTATTCTTTGGACAAATATATTATACTAGAACTGACATGTAATTACATTTTCACGCAATTTGGGTGCATAGATCCTGAGAAATCAGTACCCAGAAGAACCATCTCTGGTCGTAATAACGGCCTTGATACGCCTGGGCATTGAGTCAAACAGAGCTTGGATGGCGCGTACAGGTACAGCTGCCCATGCAACTTCAACACGATACCACAGTTTATCAAGAGTAGTGACTGGCGTATTGTGACGAGCCAGTTGCTCGGCCACCATTGACCAGACGTTTTCAATTGGTGAGAGATCTGCAGAATGTGCTGGCCATGGCAGCAGTCGAACATTTTCTGTATCCAGAAAGCACTGCATGTTTTACCTTTACTCCAGAAGGTTGTCCAGCACTTCCACCACCAAAATATCTCCTCATTCTCACCTGCTCCTCTTTTCTCAGATCATGCCCATCATATTGAAATCGATCCGGTCTGTCTGAATTAAACATCTTCTCATCACTTTAACCTATTCTCAAGTCCATGGCATATGTTTTTCAACAAACTTCAATCTAGCCTGTATGTCTGCGTCTTAGAGTAGCTTTCTGCAGTCGTTTCTTCAATGCAAGATGTTTGTCATGTGACAAAATTTGTCGTACACATCTGACAGTTACATGTGAATCAGCAACAAATTTAGAAGAATAGAGGTTTCCGGCCCTTGCTTTGCACGAAAGCAACCCTTTATATGCCTCACATAATTTCCTACGTTGCCCATATTTTCCGTCCTCTCCATACCATGCGCCCAGTCTAACGAAACTATAAATCACTGTACTTGAAAGGTTCAACTTCTTACATAATTGACGGTTAGAGAGTCTTATTTCCTTGTGCGCACCGATTTTTCTTTTTCATCACATTCTAACTGTTTTCCGCGTGGCAATGTCACAATCGTGGTTTATGTACATAAAACGTGCTGGCACTAATGGTGTCTGCCGGCCGAAGTGGCCGTGCGGTTAAAGGCGCTGCAGTCTGGAACCGCAAGACCGCTACGGTCGCAGGTTCGAATCCTGCCTCGGGCATGGATGTTTGTGATGTCCTTAGGTTAGTTAGGTTTAACTAGTTCTAAGTTCTAGGGGACTAATGACCTCAGCAGTTGAGTCCCATAGTGCTCAGAGCCATTTTTGAACTAATGGTGTCTGTTTGCCACCTGCAGGAAAGATACACACACACACACACATACACACACACACACACAAACACACACACACACACACACACACACACACACACACACACACACACACACACACACACACACACACGCACCACAGAGAGTCGACTGACTTTACACCGACTTCCGCTCTCTACCACCTGAATCGTTGATGTTTTGCTATATACTGTGCTACGGGCGTCAAATGCAGTACCACTTGACGGCATTTCTCAGTATAATGGATCTGATACTATTGAATACCCACTGTGCACAACTATTCCAACCGACAACATTAATTTTCCTGCAGATATTCATGCCTACTATAGGAGACGACGCGTCAGTAAGCAAAAACCTTGTCGCGAGCTGAAAGAATCCTAGGACAAGAGTTTTTTCCCATAAGCGTCTCTTTTCCGCAGCGCCTGAGTTTAACTCAAATGCATGTTACATGAAACATTTACATTCACCGACATTTTCTGCCCCGAGGTGGCCGCGGTAGCCATGCGGTTCTAGGCGCTTCAGTCCGGAACCACGCGGCTGCTACGGTCGCAGGTTCAAATCCTGCCTCGGGCATGGATGTGTATGATGTCCTTAGTTTAGTTAGGTTTAAGTAGTTCTACATTTAGGGGAATGATGACCTCAGGTGTTAAGTCCCATAGTGTTTAGAGCCATTTGAACCATTTTCCTGCCCCGATGCCGAGCTGTCCACACGAGGAGTGCAGTGATGAAATGTCTCTTACATGTTCAGGTTATTAGTTTATCACAACTTCGCGGCTTGCAGTAGTGCTGCGAAATAGGCGCGCGATATGTGGAGACGTTCAAGGCGAGCTGGTTTCGTGTGCCGGTTAAGCAAACAGTATTGCAGCCTTTTCTTGACGCCTAAGGGGAAGTCGTTGGCATAGCACTGACACGATGCTTCGGGGCACGAATTATTCAGCACTGCCTCATTTCTGATGGTCAAATATCCGCTGGAGCATCCGTTACAATATAGAAAGTGCAATGTGATCCGAAATCGGAACGTTGTTAGATTAGTTCACCCATAGACCACAAGCGCATTATTAAAAGTGCAATTATTTTGGCTATTGTTCTAGATTAGTCACTACATTCCCAATTCGTAAACTATATATATTTCTACATTGTTCATTTTTGTTGGTTTACCCGTGTAAATCCAGTTATTTGCGTATTGCATAGTTATTCAATCCTGATGTTACATTAGGCACCTTTGCTGTACAGCAAGAATATCAACGGTGTCACTTCATATTACCTAAAGAGACTATGTTAACTGATCTTTCCGTTGGACGGTGGGCATCCTTGGTGTGTTCTGGTATACCAGCTGGTGCGAGATTCCTTTGTTCATAGGCATTTTTGTAAGTTTGTGCAACTGATTGTGCCTTGTTAATGTTTCAGTATAGGAACTGTTCCAACCCCAATCTTCTTTGAAGACATGTTTCCATGATTTAGCGTTCCCTTTCACCTTGCTGGCTTAGTAGTACTACTGTATCTGCATATATTTTTCAGTGAGGAGCAAATTCCCACACGCTGAATCCATACGTCCGACTCACAAACACACACCACTCCACTGCCTGGACTTAGGTCAGCGGTGGAGGGTCTCACGACCCTCTAGTAACATACCTACGCCATCCACAGCCCACAGTCCAAAGCATCCCTTGCGTTCTTTTGTGGGAGTAACTACTAACAGTGGCATTCAGTTAGTAATACAACACATTTCTTTTCTGGCCGATTTCCGTTGAAGAAAATGCGGAATTTGTTGTGGAACATCGTGGAATATTCCCGCCTTAGATCCTATAGTTTTATGATTTTCCGATTGGTGGCGGAGCAATACGCATCACCGAAAACGGCGTCTGCAACGGAGGTGCATTCCAAGCAGAGAGCAGTCACAGTTTCTTTTGGCGGAAAAGTAGAGAGTTGTAGATATTCATTGACTTGCAGCATGTCTACAGAGATCTGGCAGTGGACAAAAGCACGGTGAGTTGTCGTGGGAGGCGTTCATGATCGTAACGAGGCCACGCAAACCCGTCCGATCTCCGGCGTGCCGCACTCAGCTTTGACTCCTGCAATGTTGGAACGTGCGGACACTCTCACAGTAGATCGTCGGATCAAATTAAACACCTCGCTGCACAACTGGACGTCTCTGTTGGGGATGCTGACACACTCGTGCACCGGTTGGTGTACTCGAAAGCATGTACCCGCTGGCTTCCTCGCCACGTAACAGAAGACCATAAAGAGCAACGAACGACAATCTGAGCGGAAATGCTGAGACGTTACGAGGCTGATCGTAACAGTTTTTAGTCGAACACCGTCCAGGTGATGGAACATGGGTTCATGACTTCGAACCGCAGTCCATGTAGTGGCGCCACACAACCCCTCCTCCGAAGAAAAAGTTCAAAGCAGCTCCTTCAGCCGGTAAAGTCATGGCGCCGATGTTCTGGACTCTGACGAGGTTATTCTGCTTGATGTCCTCCCACATGGCGCAACGATCAACTCTGAAGTGCACTGTGCTACCCTCAGGAAACCGATGAAACGACTTCAGGGCTTTCACCGCCACAAAAATGCAAACGAACATCTCCTTTTCCGTGACAACGCGAGAACGTTTACACGCGAGAGGAGCTCAAAAAACTTTGTTGGACTGTGCCCGTCGGCCGTTGTGGTCGAGCAGTTTTAGGCCCTTTAGTCTGGAACCGCGTGACCACTGCGGTCGCAGGTTCGAATCCTGCCTCGGGCATGGATGTGTGTGATGTCCTTAGGTTTAAATAGTTGTAAGTTCTAGGGGACTGATGGCCTGTTAAGTCCCATAGTGCTCAGAGCCGTTTGAACCATTTTGGACTCTTCCCCACCATCCAGCCTCCAGTCCGTATCTCGCACCTTCCGACTCCCATCTCAGTGGCCCAATGAAGGATGCACTCTGCTGGAAGCAGTATGTGGATGATGGGTAAGTTATTGTTGCATCAAGACGATGGCCAGTAGAGAGGTACCGTGCTGGCGTACAGGCCCTCCCACTAACGTGGTGTGGAGCTGTCGAAATGAGCGATTATCTTGAAAAATAGAGGCGGATAATACGGTGTATTGTAATCCTGAATAAATCCAACCTACTTTCAGAAAAAAAATGTGTTGCATTTGTTGACGAACGCCCCTCGGATTTAATCCGGTGAGCGCATGAAGAACTGAAAGTGGCACGTGGTCCTCTAAAGGATTACACGAGAGTGAAAAATAAATAAATGTCTAGAAAATAGTGGTCAGTAGAACACTCACCAGCCGACGTGGCTCGGAGCGAGGTGCTCCTAGCAGCCGCTAGGGGAGCCCACGTCGCCAGCAGCAGCAGCAGCAGCAGAGGCAGCGGCGGTCTGACGTCGGCGCGCATCGTGGTCGCTGGTTGCTGGAACAAAGGCGGCCTTCTCTGGAGTCCGTCGGCACGCAGCAAGGCCGCGCGACACGCTCAGCTGAAAGCAATCGGCGAGCGATAAGATAGGCGCGACCACTCCAGCCGCGATTCGCGCTCATGTGCGGACAACGTGCGCACTGCGGCGCACCCATTGTTTCCCACTACGAACACAGAGGAAGCTCGTAGACCCAATGCGCGGCCTACAGCGACCGCTTCACACCGAAGTCAACACCCATCGGCGCACGGTGATATTCTGCCTGGTACATCTACATCTACATCCATACTCCGCAAGCCACCTGACGGTGTGTGGCGGAGGGTACCCTGAATACCTCTATCGGTTCTCCCTTCTATTCCACTCTCGTATTGTTCGTGGAAAGAAAGATTGTCGGTATGCTTCTGTGTGGACTCCAATCTCTCTGATTTTATCCTCACGGTCTCTTCGCGAGATATACATAGGAGGGAGCAATATATTGCTTGACTCCTCGGTGAAGGTATGTTCTCGAAACTTTAACAAAAGCCCGTACCGAGCTACTGAGCGTCTCTCCTGCACAGTCTTCCACTGGAGTTTATCATCTCCGTAACGCTTTCGCGATTACTAAATGATCTTGTAACGAAGCGCGCTGCTCTCCGTTGGATCTTCTCTCTCTCTCTTCTATCAACCCTATCTAGTATGGATCCTACACCGGTGGGCAGTATTCAAGCAGTGGGCGAACAAGCGTACTGTAACCTACTTCCTTTGTTTTCGGACTGCATTTCCTTAGGATTCTTCCAATGAATCTCAGTCTGACATCTGCTTTACCGACGATCAAGTTTATATGATCATTCCATTTTAAATCACTCCTAATGCCTACTCCCAAATAATTTATGGAATTAACTACTTCCAGTTGCTGACCTGCTATATTGTAGCTAAATGATGAGGCATCTTTCTACATTGAGATTCAATTGCCATTCCCTGCACCATGCGTCAATTCGCTGCAGATCCTCCTGCATTTCAGTACAATTTTCCATGGTTACAACCTCTCTATATACCACAGCATCATCTGCAAAAAGCCTCAGTGAACTTCCGATGTTATCCACAAGGTCATTTATATATATACGACACTCCCCTGCGGAACAGCTGAAATCACTCTTACTTTGGAAGACTTCTCTCCATTGAGAATGACGTGCTGCGTTCTGTTATCTAGGAACTCTTCAATCCAAACACAGAATTGGTCTGATAGTCCATATGCTCTTACTTTGTGCATTAAACGACTGTGGAGAACTGTATCAAACGCCTTGCGGAAGTCGAGAAACACGGTATCTACCTGGGAACCCGTGTCTATGGTCCTCTGAGTCTCGTGGACGAATAGCGCGAGCTGGGTTTCACACGTTCGTCTTTTTCGAAACCCATGCTGATTCCTAAAGAGTAGATTTCTAGTCTCCAGAAAAGTCACTATACTCGAACATAATACGTGTTCCAAAATTCTACAACTGATCGACGTTAGAGATATAGGTCTATAAACGATACTAGCACAGGCAAGCAGCATTTGGAAATTTGGAAATTTGTGGTAAGTTCCTATAGGACCAAACTGCTGAGGTCATCGGTCCCTAGGCTTACACACTACTTACTCTAACTTAAACTAACTTACGCTGAGGACAATACAAACGCCCATGCCCGAGGGAGGACTCGAACCTCCCACAGGGTGGGGCTACGTGAACCGTGGCAAGACGCCACAGACCGCGCAGCTACCCCGCGCGGCAAGGAACATTCGATCGTGTATCGGTTCGTATGTGTTTCGCTGGTTGTCGGTTCTTTGGCGGATCATCGAAGGAAATTCGCATCCTCTCTGCTACGGCGCTAGCAGCAGGGAAAGCTTTCATCTGCTGTCTCGTCTGTTTTCATGCAAATTGTAAGTGGAGGGCGAAGAAAGGAAAGAGAAAGTAAGGAAATAACGATATCAGCTGCGTCGGGAGTTAATGTTAAATCAGCGGCGACGAGTGAGAATGTGTGCCGGACCGGGACTGAAGCCGGGATCTCCTGCTTACGAAGCAGTTGCGTTGACCACTGCACCAACCGGACACAGTTTTACCGCAAATGCGCGACTACCTCGCACACTCCCTCCCAGCGACACGTGTTATCAGTCACCGTCCGTGAGCCGGCAAGTGTGGCCGAGCGGTTGTAGGCGCTTCAGTCTGGAACCGCCCGACCGCTACGATCGCAGGTTCGAATCCTGCCTCGGGCATGGATGTGTGTGATGTCCTTAGGTTAGTTAGGTTTAAGTAGTTCTAAGTTCTAGGGGACTGGTGACCTAAGATGTTAAGTCCCATAGTGCTCAGAGCCATTTTTGTCCTCCGTGCTCGCTACTGTGAGATCCCTCCTGCAGGTCAAACGTAAATGTGCATCAGCACTGAAGGTTGTAGACTCATTGCCCATCGAGGTGAATCAGGGCGCTCAAAAAGAAACGATCCGGAGACATAATTACCGAAACCAGTACCTGTATCTTAGAAGTATTGAGCCTGGCTGATGCGGCACTTGTCCCAATGTGACAGAAGGTGGTGAATGGCTGTCTCATAAAATTCCCGGGCCTGACATGTTAACCAGTTCCGAGGTGAATCGTTTGCCCCTCAGAGCTTTTGTAAGGGGACCAAAAATGGCGTAATCACAGAGAGAGGGTCCGGACTATGTGACCGAGAACCTCCCATTTGAATTTCTGCAGGAGTGCCACGACTGTGTTGCCCATATGAGGCTTTGCAGTGTCGTGGAGCAGAATGACCCTACGCGTGAGATTGCCTGGTCGTTTTGATTTGATCGCTTGGCAAAGGGTGGTCAAGGTTTGCGAGTAACGCTGGGCATTCACTGTTGACCCATGCTGCAGAAAGTGAATCAGAAGGGGGCCATCTTGGTCAAAGAAGAAAGCCTAAGCTGTCCCGCACTCGTGTGGATGGCCTTGGCCTTTTTTGGTGGTGGTGGTGGTGGTGACCCTGGATGCTTGCACTGTCGTTTTGATTGTGGTTCGGACACCATGACTCATCTCCAGTCACCACTTGTGCCATGAACGCATTTCCTTCCCTATCATAGCGCTGCAGATGAGCAAGACAGTGGGCCATTCGACATGCTTCCTGCTGTGGTTGAATACTGCGGGGCATCCGTTGGGCACGCACCTTGTTCATGTGCGGTCGTTCCTTTATGATGTGTGAACACTTACGACGCTCAATCCGACCACGGCGGATGTGGCCTTCACTATCACTCGGCGGTCCTGGGTACTGAGGGCATACACCAGCTGGACGATGTCGTCGGTAATGCAGTGTGGTGGTCCAGACCGTGCATCATCGGCTAACGACACCCGTCCTTCCCTGAAGCGTAGTTCAATATAGGAAAATACTGACGGTCCAGTACAGGACAACACGCCGTTTTTACTTCCACCAAAGACGAGGGGATAACAAAGAGTACAGCCACTGTTAACACTGTTTCTGCTGGTGGGACAATCAATGATAAAATCCGCTAAAGTCGTAAAAATTAGTTATTTCTAAAAAGGAGAGCACAAACTGATTTGAGGACATGTAATCCATCTTCAGGTGCATCTGCAAAATTATAAATCAATAATGATACCTGTCCATTTGGTTAAGATAACGAAAGCTAAACACAACCAACAGAAATCCTTAGGAAAGAAACCCTATGCTTTCATTAAAATGTAAGTCCACAAAGGATGCATAACTGAGGTTAAAATATGTTAAAGTCGGGTATCTTGAATCCTAAGCCTGCCAGAAAGGCTCTCGCAGAGGAGGACCTAAATAAAAGGACAAAGGTCCCAATTAAAAGAGCGGAAACCACTGCTAAATGGGTTGAAATATATAATATACTTGCATTAAAGATTCGACATCCCAAAAACTAACTACAAAACTTACAATGATCCGGGCCTAGGGGTCTTCCACTCACGGATTCGCATAAAGATAGAAAGCGGTAAAAAAGAGTTATGTATATTGTGCTCCTGCAGGCATGTGTGACAACAATGTAACAGGCTGAGTAAAGTTTGGACTCAGCAGTGTTTCAGACCCATACGAAACACAATGCAAAGCTCCAATGCCGGTGGGAAGGGACATGTACCCGTAACGTAAGCGAGTGATGGTCAAAATTTGAATTAATACACTTGCCAACAAAACGTCTAAGGAACCACAAACTATCATCGACTGCTGTGAAAACTAACTTCTCTCGTGTGACAGCGAGGCACCAATCACATATTACGCTGTCTGCACGTGAATGCACAGCAAACCAACCAACAGGGTCAAACCAAAGTATATTGACGTAATTCCTGCAATATCACTGAAGAATTCGTACAGCACGCTTAGAGAGAGTAGTCCTAAATTGTCACTCATTGGTACATATACAAAGTAATGCAACAACTAATTGTAATGTAAGGAAACCAGTAAAGACTTTATTTTATTGCTATGTACATGTTTCTTTCTTTAAGAATTTCTGTAGGTTTTATTTAGTTTTGATTCTCTTAACTATGTGGACAGGCATTATTACTGATTTATAATTTTGTAGATGGATGTGCAGGTAAGACGACTGCTGTGAAAACTAACTTCTCTCGTGTGACAGCGAGGCACAAATCACATATTACGCTGTCTGCACGTGAATGCACAGCAAACCAACCAACAGGGTCAAACCAAAGTATATTGACGTAATTCCTGCAATATCACTGAAGAATTCGTACAGCACGCTTAGAGAGAGTAGTCCTAAATTGTCTGGTGTTAAGGAAAGCGCCCTGAAGACGAGTTGTGCTCTCATTTTTAGAAATAAATAATTTTTACCACTGTAGCGGATTATATCGCTGGTGTTTACAAAGTGTAAGTACAGCTTACTCAACTTGAAGACTACTCCGTCTGTCAGCTTAGATGTAGGGACAGACACTTAAAAGAAAAATACGTGTAACAGCACAGCACACGCTCATAACGTAGTGCAACTTCCTGCCAGTAACAATGTGAGTGCAAGCTTCTGTTAATTGTCGCTTGAGGGTTCCATCAACATTCCAACCCAACCTTTCCTGCTTAGTCCAATTTAAGAAGTGATCCAATATACGAGGTGTTACCCTAAATGCCTCCCGTTGCTAATAACCCGAGTGTAAATGCTTGCCTTTCTTCAAGGTTATGTTGGTCGTCGTTACAGACATATGTACAGTGTTCTGGTCTGATGTTAAGGAAAGCTGAAGTTACATTTCAAGTGCATTACTCGTATCTCCAAGCGTCTTACGCTGCCGCACAAATTCAGACACCTAACCCCCCCCGCCCCCCTTTGCTACTCCATTTTGCTAACTTCGTCAAACATAGTGAACTTGCAGTGCAAACTAATACTCTCTGAGTATCAGAGTTGTCCCTCATAGCAGTAACTGTATAGTGTTGTAGGAAGTCATAACGCAGCGTGGTACGCTCGTCATATCCTGTTGTTTCGGGTACCCCCTAGTGCAAAGGCTTGTTTACTGTTGCAGGCTAGTGGCGCCGAACAATAGCGAATTGTCGGCGAATGCGCACTCGTTCGCGTTCGCCTGCATTCTCTCCGGTGTAGAGGGGTGCTGTAAACGCCTCGCCTGCTTTCGCACGTAGAGGACGTTGGTCCGCCCGCCACGCGGACTGCTCTGCACTCTTCCTCAGACGATATTAAAGAAACTGCGTTTGTCTGGCCAGCGGTGTGCAAACAAATACTAGTGGTACGAGGCTGTACTATGTCGTATTTTACGTAAGAAAATATGTCTGCTGTAACGTGAGACTAAGCGAAAAACATCAGTCCCAAACGAAGTAAGCCGGCCTCGGTGGCCGAGCGGTTCTAGGCGCTTCAGTCCGGAAGCGCACGACTGCTACGGTCGCAGGTTCGAATCCTGTCTCGGGCATGGACGTGTGTGATGTCCTTAGGTTAGTTGGGTTTAAGTAGCTCCAGGGGACTGATGACGTCAGATGTTGAAGTCCCATAGTACTCTGAGCCTTTTGAACCATTTTGAGCCAAACGAAGTAATATCTCGGAAATATTCAGGCAGACGACACTTTCTGATATAAGCGAACATGGGACGTAAAATATCACCACTGCCTATGTTTTATATCAATAAAAAACGTGTGTGGTTATTACAAATAAACGTTTTCTAGTAGTTGCTCGGATGGATGTAAGTGCATTTCATGCTTTAAAAAAGTATTCGGTAAAATATTTCGATTCTTTCGCTACTTATAACCCCACCGAGCGAAGTGGCGCAGTGGTTAGCCCACTGGACTCTCATTTGGGAGGAAGACGGTTCAAACCCCCGTCTATCGTTTCAGGCAAATGCCTGGATGGTTCCTTGAAAGAGCACGGCCGGCGTCCTTCCCCATCCTTCCCTAATCCGATGGGACCGATGACCTGGCTGGTTGGGACCCTCCTGTAAATCAACCAAGAAACCAACTTACAACCTCATGATGAACAGCTTGTCTTTTTTTTTTACTTATGAAGAAACAGTCACGATCGCAAAATATCATTTATATAAAATGACAGGTTTCGGCACATACGGTAAGCCATCTTCAGATTGATTAAACGATTTTATGGAGCTGCCGACTTGCTGAGCAGCTTCGTGTTCTCAAGACGATAGCTTCAGTGACTGTTTCTTCATAAGTAATTATCACAAGTAAGATCGCTAATACGTCCAACCATGTTGGTTAAAATGATGAAAGCTTATCTTTTCATTAATGGTGACAGTTACTGTGATATTTCCAAACTATCCCGTTACACGAAACTCAGATAGTTTTCAATAAAAAATAAGAGACGCTACTCGTCTACCTTTGACACACATTGCTATGCATGAAGTGTAGATTACGCAATTTTTCTTTAGACTTTAGGTACCAGATCCATACTTATCTCCAGCTTCGGAAAAATGGATGTAGCGCACTAACATCCACCCGCACTCTCAAACACAGTGAGTGTGAATTAATCATATAATCGATCGTATTTCATACACGGTGCTAGATATCGAATTGAGTTTTTGGAAAGTGATAGCACGGAAAGAGGAGAGTACTTTGCCACGTGGTCAGCAAGTGAAACTTTGTTATAGGCTATCTGATCAAAACTGTCCGGACATCTACTGGTGGACACTAATATCCGGTCCGCACTTTGCCTTCATGAGAGGTCGGACTCTGCTGAATTTCTGTGGAGGACTGTCAGCCCATTCCGCGCGATCTGAGGCGTCTTGTCGCGGTCCGCGCGGTTCCCCCTGTCGCAGGTTCGAGTCCTCCCTCGGGCAAGGGTGTGTGTGTTGTCCATAGCATAAGTTAGATTAAATAGTGCGTAAGCTTAGAGACCGATGACATCAGCAGTTGGGTCCCATAAGACCTTACCACAAACTTCCAAAAACTATTTGTCAGCCAATTCTTCCTCAGGTGTCGGACGCTGGGGACTGGAGCGAATTCGACGATCTGACCTATCACAGGAGCTTTCAGCTGGGTTCCGATCGCGACTCTGTGCGGGCCAGTCCACATCAGGGATGATATAGTCCGCCGCAAAACGCCGCCTGACTGACTCTGCTTTATGACAGGGTGCTTCGATAAGCTGATACAAACAATGGTCGTCTCTCAACTGTTCCTCGACTGTACGCAGAACACAAAGTTGTGATATCTGTTCATGTACTTCGGCTTTTAATGTTTTCCTAACTGCGACAAGGAGATCACAACCTGACAAGGGAAAACAGCCTCGTACCGCAACGCCATCTCCCTCATACTTCACTGCTGGCACTACACATGATGGCAGGTAGCTTCTGCAGGCACTCGCCGAACAAAAATCCTTCCATCGAATCACCACAGGATACAGCGTGATTCACCGCTTCAGGTCACTCTCTTCCAGTCATACGCTGTCCAGTGGCGTCGCTTAGAACCGACTGCAGACTCCTGTTGCCCGACCGTTGCAGCCCCTTCCTCCTGACCCCGTACGCACAGTCACTGTGCTAGGTCGGATGGTACGTTTCTTACAACCATCCCACCCAATGCTCGACGGTAAGTCAGTACACGAGATCTGGGTGGTCTCGGTTTATTTATGGTTGTTACTTCACGTTTCCACTTCACAGTCACGCCAGCAACATTCGACGTAGGTAGCTTTAGAAGGGTTGACATGTTCTTGACGGATATGTTACTCAGGTGAAGTCTAGTGATGGATCCACGTTCAAAGTCATTCACCTCCACTGACCGATTCATTCGGCTGTTACTGCTCCCCTACTGACAGCGCACAGTGTTCAGTACTCACCACCTGGTTTCGCAAAAAAAAAAAAGAAAACCTCTGTAAAGTAATCGCTATAATTAAAAGAAACTCAGTGACTGCAGGGGAAGCTCACACACAGAGCCCTTGTCAGGCTTTTCATAGCGAAGTCAAGAGTGTGGGGCCAGTGTGAGGTCTGGTAACATTTCGTTAACCACTAATTTAAGGAATTAAGCAGGCGGAGCACATGTCTGAAATGATACGGGGTTTTACGGAGACCAAAAACTGGCGCAGAAACCGGCCAACAGATGGCGCTGGACAGTAGCACGTTAGCGAGGCCACGTGAGAATCGTTTATAAAATGAAATGTAGTGAGATACGTCTGCCGTCGTTCCATGTTGACGTTACCAGAAAACGCACTGTTAGTCAAGCTTTATTTTCAGAATGGAGATTCCGCTACTGCAACTAGCCAAACCTACAGCAGTAAGAAGGGTATTTGAACGGATAAAGGTCCTGTGAAAAACCTCTGCCCATGCAGCTTCACAGCTTCAACAAGATGCCACAGTTCATCAAGAGTAGTGACTGGCGTATTGTGACGAGCCAGTTACTCGGCCACCATTGACCAGACATTTCCAGTTGGTGAGAGATCTGGAGAATACGTTCGCCAGGGCAGCAGTCGAACATTTCCCGTATCCAGAAACAACGCGTACAGGACCAGAATTATACTGCTGAAATGTAGGGTTTCGCAGGGATCGAATGAAGGATAGAGCCACGGGTCGTAACACATCTTAAATGTAACGTCCACTGTTCAAAGTGCCGTCAATGCGAACAAGAGGTGACCGAGACGTGTAACCAATGGCACCCCATACCATCATGCCGGGTGATACGCCAGTATGACGATGATGTGCGTTCACCGCGATGTCGCCAAACACGGATGCGACCATCATGATGCTGTAAACAACTTGGATTCATCCGAAAAAATGACGTTTTGCCATTCGTGCACCCAGGTTCGTCGTTGACTACAGCATCGCAGGCGCTCCTGTCTGTGGTGCAGCATCAATGGTAACCGCGCCCATGGTCTCCGAGCTGATAGTCCGTGCTGCTGCAAACGTCGTCCAACTGTTCATGCACATGATTGTTGTCTTGCAAACGTCCCCATCTGTTGACTCAGGGATCGAGACGTGGCTGCACAGTCATGCGGATGCCTGTCATCTCGACTGCTAGTGATAGTAGGCCGTTGGGATCCAGCACGGCATTCCGTATTACCCTCCTGAAGCCACCGATTCCATATTCTGCTAACAGTCATTGGATCTCGACCAACGCGAGCAGCATGTCGCGATACGATAAACCGCAATCGCGATAGGCTACAATCCGACCTTACTCGAGGCATCACAACAACGTCTCACCAGGCAACGCCGGTCAACTGCTGTTTGTGTATGAGAAATCGGTTGGAAACTTTCCTCATGTCAGCACGTTGTAGGTGTCGCCACCGTCGCCAACCTTGTATGAATGCTGTGAAAAGCTAATCATTAGCATATCATAGCATCTTCTTCCTGTCGGTTAAATTTCGCGTCTGTACACGTCATCGTCGTGGTGTAGCAATTTTAATGGCCAGTAGTGTAGTATTACTGTAATGTAATTAGTGGAAGTTCAAGAAACGCTTCCATCGGCTCAACCTAAGCGCCATCCCTCTATGTGTTTGCGGAGAGGAAGAAGAACCGAACAGTATATTACAACGTTGTCCTCGAAACACGGACCACCTAAACGTCCTTGTTAGCAATCTTCGGGCTCATGGTCATCAGTTTCTAAGAAACCTCAAAACATTGTTAGAATCCAACGGTGCTGGAGCGTGTGAGCTACTGTACAAGTTCGTCTGCACTGCCAACATCAACATATAGGGGACTCCCTCTGCTTCTAAGCTAATGCTCCTCAACTTAGAATGCCAGGCGAAGAGTAAAGTTGACTCAATTGAATATATCCGTGCGTGCTACTCTCCAGAACATGGAACGTTCAGCTTTTAAATGTTTGTCACTGTGTGTCTCCTGCGTGTACAAGTCTGGATACCGGCCTACCTATAGTCGCGGCTGTAATAGGCAACTCTGGTTCCTGTAAATTGTTCTCTTATTCTATCTAGATGGTACTTATCGACCCGCACAAATATTCAGTCGCCTGTCGGCAACTTTTAAAACAATTCTCACAGGACGTACGAAGAACATTTTATTGTTGAGGTAGTCATTAATTTTGACTGTTTTGGGAGCATCCGAATTGTGTATCAACGGCGATTTATCATTAAAAAAAAAATTGTTCAAATGGCTCTGAGCACTATGGGACTCAACATCTGTGGTCATCAGTACCCTAGAACTTAGAACTACTTAAACCTAACTAACCTAAGGACATCACACACATCCATGCCCGAGGCAGGATTCGAACCTGCGACCGTAGCAGTCTCGCGGTTCCGGACTGAGCGCCTAGAACCGCTAGACCACCGCGGCCGGCGATTTATCATTCCTGATTGTGTTAATAGTAGGATTTTTATGGTATACTACTAGTGTGTACCCCCGTGTTCCATTTTCGGGTTGTTTATTGGTTTTCGTATACTCTGATTCTAAATCTTATTTTATGTCGTTTCAGTTATTTGTTAACACTGTGTTACATCGTACAAAGGTACGGCTTTAATGATGTCAACTTCATGAATTGCTAATTGCAGCTGTAATATGACATTTCCTTTGATTTTTTTTAAAAAAAGGTGGAATCCTTCCACGCTCACACCAACGTGGTCAACATCTCAAAAGATCTGCTATCAGCTCCGTATTGTTAGCTGAAAATCGAGGAGTTTACGAGATGTTATTGTGCGTCGTGGTAGGATTGCCCACTAATACAGGTCCATGTAGGTGGTAGAGGTGGACGAGAAGCGATGAAGAGTAGCGTATTTAACGGCAGAGGGGGTACTGAGGAGGGGGGGGGAGGGGGTGCAAGGCAAGAGACACGGGGAAGAAGCTTCTGCGATAGTCTGGACGGGTAGCGAGAGAAATAGCGGATATCTTGCTTTGTGTGTCGGATTACGCAAGGCTAGGGTATGTTGGAAGTGGCTACCATGCGGCTCGATAGCGTGTCGGAGTCAGTGTTCGTCATAGTAGCGTGTGTCCCGTGGGGCACCGCAGTGCGTTGCTGTGAGCACTTCTGCAGTGCCGCGTGAGTGGCGAGTTGGCGCAGCACGAGGCAGGCGTCAGCCGTGGCAGCTCGAGGCACGGCGCGGTTCTTCCGCGGTCGGTCTTCTGGCGGGGCTGCCTGCGCGGGAGCCGCGCCGCGGCGCGCCCTCTTCGGTGAGCTGCACGGCGGCTCCTCGCGCTTCGCGGTGAGTGCTGCTGTCTGCTCCTCCCTGGCGCCGGTCTCCACCGTGGCGCCCTGGCGTGCTCCTGCGGCGCTGCTGGAGCGGTTCCAGCGGCAGACACCAGTACCACGGTCGTCTTCTCGGTGACGGCTTTCTGCGGCGGTGTAGCCCTGTTGCTGGTCTCGCGTCTCGTGCGAGCACTGTACCCAGTTGTGTGGCCTCAGCAGCCAGGGCAGGTGCGAACGCGGCCGTCTGTGCCGCTGTCACAGCTTTAAGGGCCGCTCACAGACATAGCTTTTACCGAAACCTGGCGTTTGGTGAGGTGGGATGTTGGCATCTGGAAGTTTGTGTCTCGTGTGTGTGCTGTGCATTGAACCCGGGACCTAGAAAGATGGAGAGGCTTCGTCCCGCCGTAGCTCTCAGTGGTCCACAACCCCACAACAGGCTACAGCAGTCCACTCATTCCACCGAACTCAGGATTATTGTGCGGTGCGGCCCCCAGTGGACCCTCCGGGAACGTCTGATACCAGAAGAGAGTAACCCCAAGCAGCGTGTTAGGCAGCGTGGCTTGTGTGTGGTACTAACACGATATGGGGTTGTAAGCTTTGCGAGGTGGCATAAAGAAATTCTCGATTTGAGCAAATGTTTGAGCACTAATTGAGTTTAACACACGCAAGTAGGATCGTGTTATGAGAAGAACGTCAATATACATACGCGTTTAAAGCAGACTGTGACGACCGGTGTGGCGGAACGGTTGTAGCCATTTCGTTCTGGAACCGCGCGACCGCTACGGTCGCAGGTTTGAATCCTGCCTCGGGCATGGATGTGTGTGATGTCCTTGGGTTAGTTAGGTTTAAGTAGTTCTAAGTTCTAGGGGACTGATGACCTCACATGTTAAGTCCGATAGTGCTCAGAGCCATTTGAAGCAAAGCAGAGTGTAGTTTTCGTAGGCACACGCAAATGAATAAAGACGCTTGTTATCGACGACAAAATGCACCTTCTACTTATAGGAACACTTTTTTAAGGAGTATACTGCTCGAAGAAAAGCGGAAGTTGATAAAAGGTTAAAAACACATAATTAAGTTACGCCTGTTAATACTAGATTATTAAATTCCCTAAAGTAGATATAAACTATTTAATATTGCCGGTGTTTCGGTTAAGAGTAACTGTGATGTGATTATGTAGACTTGCATACAGTAAAAAAGCAAAAATACATAAAATGTTTGTAATTATGCTTGCACTGAGACGTGTGCCTTAACTTGTTATGTTTCGTCTGTTGTCCGAAAATATGCAGCCAAACACGAAGCATATGTTGACCATCATGTCAAAACTCTCAAGGTAACGTAGTCGTATCAGTTTATTCCCATTTCTTACGAGCGTTTTAAACAGTAAATAAGTAACTGTCTACAAGTCCTCTGCGCTCGCCGCCGTACTGCTATTCTAAACTGCCGGCTTCAGCGACAGCTACCATAGTGTGTGCGGTGACGGCAGTCTACTGATGTACGTGTGTGGGGCCGCTGTTGCCTGCTGTACGACGTCTCTCGTCTTCTTCTCAGGGGTGGGGAGTGCTCCCCGACCGCCCGCCTCCGGCCGGTCTTCGCCGCTGACGGAGGGGAGGGCCGCTCCCGTGCCGCCCCCAAGTCTCGTCCCGCCCCTCCGCCGTCGTCGCGGCCGCAGCCGCCTCGCCGCCGTCCGACCGGCCGCGGCTCGGGAAAGCCGGGCAGCGACGCCGACACCGGAGCGTCTGTGGCGCGGTCTCAGGTGCGGCTGTCGTGATCGCCGCAGCGCTTCACACACCGCGCAGTACTCGGCCACGTGCCTCTGGCGCTACCACCTGCAGCTGTTGGGCTGACGGTCAGGAGAGCC
Organism: Schistocerca serialis cubense; assembly: GCF_023864345.2. Taxonomy (NCBI): domain Eukaryota; kingdom Metazoa; phylum Arthropoda; class Insecta; order Orthoptera; family Acrididae; genus Schistocerca; species Schistocerca serialis. The sequence goes on along the minus strand of NC_064646.1, from coordinate 506,435,206 downwards.
TCCACCGTCACGGGGAAGCCCGGCAGCCTCCGCAGAGGGATGACGCCGCTCGCGCCCTCTGGCGTCTGCACCGCTACTGCAGACAGTGGCCGTCTTCTCCTGTTGCGGAGGCTCAGAGCTGCATTACCGAACGCAACCCGTCCCGGACTGCTGCTTCGTCGCAGCACCGGGGCAGCCCTCTCAGGAGCGCGCCTGTCGTCTCCTCTCCTCTCTTCTACGGGGAGCCGCCTCCTTTCGCGCCTGTAGCGCATCGGCGATACGGCCGGCCACAGCGCTCTCCATTGCTCTGTGCCCTGCTGCGCTCGCTGCTCGGTGGGTCCGAGTACACAGACGCAGACAAGAAGATCGCCTAGTGGCTAGAGGAGCCCTACATGGCGTCAACCGGCGCTCCCCGCCCGATACCACTGCGCTCAGCGCACAGAGGGCGGGCAGGCTGCCACTTCTGCGGCGTCGACCGGCAGTCTGCGTCAGCTGCACGACCGGCGAACCCTTCGTGCTGGAAACTTTCTTCTGCCTGACTTTTTTGGGCCCGCTGTGGCGCGAACAGACGCGACAATTCGCTTCGTTGTGCTTCTTGCCGGGCTGTCTCTTTCGGTCGTAGCTCCCGTGCGCGCCGCAGCAGCGACCCGCTCGCCTTACTGGCTCAGACCGATGTCACGAAGATATGACATTTCCTGTTTCTTTTCTTTTTTTTTTTTTTTTTTTGAGTCACCAGTCTTCTGACAGGGTTGATGCGGCCCTCCACTAACGAATTCCTCCCCTGTGCCAACCTCTCCATCTCAGAGTAGCACTTTCAACCTACGTTCTCAGCTGTTTAGTGGATGCATTACAATCTCTGTCTTTCTCTCCAGTTATTGCCTTCTACACCTCCCTTTAGTACCGTGGAAATTATTCCCTGATCTATTAACATATGCCGGCCCGAGTGGCCGAGCGGTTCTAGACGCTACAGTCTAGTCAAAGTTCTAGGGGAGTGCTAACCTCAGAAGTTAAGTCCCATAGCGCTCAGAACCATTTGAACCATTTTTTTTCTTAACAAATGTCCTATCATTCTGTACCTTGTGCCTATGAGTGTTTTCCACATATTCCGCTCCTCTCCGATTCTGCGCACGAGCACCTCATTCCTGACCTTATCAGCCCACCTAATTTTCAAGATTCGTCTGTAGAACCACTTCTCAGATGCTTCGATTCTCTTCTTTTACGGCTTTCTCACAGTCCATGTTTCACTACCACACAATGATGTGCTCCAAATGTACGTCCTCGGAAATTTCTTCCTGAAATCAGGGCCTATGTACGATACTAGTAGACTTCTATTGGCCAGGAACAGCAACGAGCTGCCACCGCTAGCGCGTGCCAACTCACCACCCACACGGCACTATCAGCCTGCCTTTGGTGTCCTCCTTCCTCCGTCCGCCATCCGCTGTTTCCTGCCTAGGCACTAGTATTCCTGAGCTTCATCTACTTCGTGATCATCAATGCTGATGTTAAGTTTCTCGCTGTTCTCATTCCTGCCACTGCTCGTTACTGTCGTCTTTCTTCCACGATCTCAGTCGACATTCTGTAGTCGTTAGACAGTTCTTTCCATTCAGCAGATAATGTAATTCTACTTCACTTTCACTCAGGATAGCAACGTCATCACTGAATCGTGTGATTGATATCCTTCCACCTTAAATTTTGATCTCACTGCTGAAACTATCTTTTATTTCCGTAATGCTTCTTCGATAGAATAGTAGGGACGAAAGGCTACATCCCTGTCTTACGCTATTTTTAATCCGAGCACTTCGTTATTCGGTGTCCACTCTCATTATTCTGTCCTGGGTCTTGTACATGTTGTGTATTACACGTCTCTCCATATAGCTTACCCCTATTTTTCTCAGAATTTCCAACATCTTGCGTCATCTTACATTCTCGTGCGCTTTTTCCAGGTAGACAGACCCTATGAACGTGTTTCGCTTCCATTATCAACCGCAAGGCCACAAGCCTCTCTCGCGCCTTTTCATTTCGTAAATCCATGTAGCACATCCTCAGTTTTCTTTTCCATTCTTCAGTATATTATTCTCTTCAGCAACTTGGACGCATCAATTGTTAAGCTGATTTTGTGATAATTCTCGCACTTGTCAGTTCTCGCACTGCCGGCCGGTGTGGCCACGCGGTTCTAGGCGCTTCAGTGTGGAACCGCGCGACCGCTACGGCCTTAGGTTCGAATCCTGCATCGGGCATGGATGTGTCTGATGTCCTTAGGTTAGTTAGGTTTAAGCAGTTCTAAATTCTAGGGGACTGATGACCTCAGATATTAAGTCCCATAGTGCTCAGAGCCATTTGAAGCAGTTCTCGCACTCTTCGGAATTATGTGGATGATATTTTCCCGAAAGAGTGAAGATATGCCACTGGACTCGTACATTCTTCACACGAACCTGGATAGTCGTTTTGCATCCACTTCCTCTAATGATTTTAGAAATTCTGATGGAAGTTTGATCTTAAGTCCTCCAAAGCCTGTGATTGGCTGGCTGAATGGGAAAGTTCCGCACAAAAAGAAAAGTTCGGATCCCGGTCGCGAGTCTCGATTCCTGCCGCGCAGCTGTCTCGGTGTGTTTACCGAGTGACGCTGCGGAACTGTGACGAACGCTTCCCCGGGGGCAGGGGGGCGCGGCGGAGAGCGCCGCTGGGGCAGCGGGAGCCCGCCGCCGCCGCCGCCGCCGCCGCCGCCGCCGCTCCCACGCGGTCGCCCCGCCGGTCGTGGAACCCGCAGGGTGGGTGCAGCGAGGGGACCGGCGGCAGCCGCCGTTCCAAACAGGCGAGCCGCGCGCTCAACGCGTCACCAGTCTGGCTCGCGCTTTGTACCGCCGTGAACAGCGAGCCGGTTTTGAATCGCGTACTACGTTTATATCCATCGGTTGGCCATGCCACGTTGGTGTCTACCATTTCCGTTTCGATACACATTCGTATTGTCGTTCACTCCGAATTTCCCAAATTTCTTCATCCTGCCTCTAATCGTGGAGCGCGTGTTAACAGTTGTGCACGGTGCTCGAAACCACTTAAGTTGCCTCTCTGTCACTTACCAGTGTCAACAAAAATCTGAATTCCAGTGTATCACATGATTATTGACCAAATCTAAAATTTTAAAATACTTCCATCGTCTACTCAACTAAAATTTACACTGAAGAGCCAAAGAAACTGGCACACCTGCCTAAAATCGTGTAGGGCCCCCGCGAGCACGCAGGAATACCGCATCACGACATGGCATCGACTCGACTAATGTCTGAAGTACTGCTGGAGGGAACTGACACCATGAAACCTGCAGGGGTGTCCAAAAATCCGTAAGAGTCCGAGGGGTTCGAGGTGTCTTCTGAACAGCATGTTGCAAGGCATCCCAGATATGCTCAATAATGTTTATGTCTGGGGAGTTTGGTGGCCAGAGGAACTGTTTAAACTCAAAAGAGTGTTCCTGGAGCGACTCTGTAGCAATTATGGACGTGTGGGGTGTAGCATTGTCTGAATTTGCCCAAGTCCGTCGGAATGCGCTATGGACATGAATGGATGCAAGTTATCAGACAGGATGCTTACGAACGTGTCACCAGTCAGAGTTGTGTCTAGACGTATCAGGGGTCCCATATCACTCCAGTAGCACACGCTCCACACCATTACAGAGCCTCCACCAGCTTGAGCAGTCTCCTGTAGACATGCTGGGTCCATGGATTCATGAGGCTGTGTCCATACCCGTACACGTCCATCCGCTCGATACAATATGAAACGAGACTCGTCAGACCAGGCAATACGTTTCCAGTCATCAACAGTCCAATGTCGATGTTGACATACCCTGGCGAGGCGTAAAGATTTGTGTCGTGCAGTCATGAAGGGAACACGAATGGGCCTTCGGCTCGGCTTTCTCCGCCCGCAGCGGTGTCTGAGATTTGATGTTTTACGGGATTCTTCATATTCACGGTATACTAGTTAAATGGTCGTACGGGAAAGTCACTTCATCGCTACTTCGGAGATTCTGTCCCATCTCCCGTGCGCCGACTATGACACCACGTTCAAACTCACTTAAATCTTGATAACCTCCCACTGTAGCAGCAGAAACCGATGTAACAAGTGCGCCAGCCACTTGTTCTCTTAGCCGGCCGGGGTGACCGAGCGGTTCTAGGCACTTCAGTCTGGAAACACGCGATTGCTACGGTCGCAGGTTCGAATCCTGCCTTGGGAATGGATGTGTGTGATGTCCTTAGGTTAGTTAGTTTTAAGTAGTTCTAAGTTCTACGAGACTGATGACCTCAGATGTTAAGTTCCATAGTGCTCAGTCATTTGAACTTGTTCTCTTATTTGGGCGTTGCCGACCACAGTGCCTGTTTACATATATCTATATTTGAATATGCATGCCTATACCAGTTTCTTTGACGCTTCAGAGTATACTCTTATCTTAAAGATTTAACACAGCATGACACGTATCCCTATTAGAAACTGTCTTCGTCTTGAGGCAGCGTAAGTAACGACGAGCGCATTATTCATACCTTATCCATCCAGTATTAGAGAAACAGGGAACTTAGAGACTTCCAAGCAATTTTACACTTAATTTTAAACGTTTTCAAAACTATTTCTCGCTGATATCCCCCAAAAATTATCAAAACCACTTAGAACATTTTCGCTGTTAATGCAGTAAAACTGCAGCGTCAGGAAAGACGTTTTAATTTATTAATTCTGTAGTGCCAAGTCCGTTCGCAACATATTTTGCGGATACAATACGCATATTCCACGGAATGTATACCTGCAAAATTATATCGTTCTACGAGACTTAGGGCAGACCATATCAGGTGCTAAATATGCGAGAAAAACCAGGTTTTGAAACTTCCTGGCAAATTAAAACTGTGTGCCGAAGCGAGACCCGAACTCGGGAACCAGGTTTTTCTGAAGCCACACCGCAAATTACGCACATTACAACGAAGCAGCATTTGACAATGAGCGCTCTTAGCAACTTTCAGCAAACATGAAACATAATTTCAAACCTTTTGCGGGTTTTGCAACTCCAGCCACAAAGGTATTACATGCTTCACGTCAAATGATAAATACATGAACTCATTTGTAAAGTAATCAGACGTTTGACTCTCTTTCACAGATGGGAGCTCGATTCTTTAAAGAATCCCGAAGCGAGGGAGTGTCGGAGAGTTGCTGGTTTTAGCAGAAACGAGAAAGTGGCGCAGCAACTGTGAGACGTCTTCACGCAATGCTAGAACGCAAGACGCAATGAAGCATCGAATGAATTTCAGTGTTTCGCAGACTTGTTGTAAATTTCAAGAAAACATATCCAACGGTGAAAATTAAGAGTTGCGGGCAACCTCCTTCTGGCTGAACTATGTAAAACGTCACGGTGGTTCGTGACACTCAGTGTGGCTGTTAGTCGAACGAGTTGGCTTCTGCGTTGTTGCAAAGAGTGTCCCAGGATATTCTTCAGTGCGGCGAATTCTACAGTTTACCTCCATTACCATGCTTACAGAATTCGGCTAACGCAGCAGCAGAAAGAAGCCGATCATGAGAACAGGCGACATTTCCTCGCCTGGTTTCTGCAAAGATGACGTTCCTGTCTCCAGAGACGAGACGCACTTTCATTTGAAGGTGTTTGTGAACAGACAGAACTGCCGCATGTAGGGGGTCAGGAAATGCTTACACGGGTCAGGAGAGGGAAGTGCATCCACAACGAGTGACGATTTGCTGTGGATTTTTGGTGGCGGCTTCGTCGGCGCATTTCCAGCTTGCGAGAGCGGTCGCCTTACTGTCAGGCTATCCAGGCAAGCCCAGAGCCAAACTTCCACATGTCGTCAACTCGTGCATCCGTTTTGTATATTCCCGTACAGGGGAGACATTTTACTTGAAAGTCGATTGCCCGGTGACGGCGGATAAATACGCTACTGCAGCGCCCGGGTCGTTCAGAAGTACGATGCAGTGCATAAAACAGGCACTGCAGTATCGTACATCTGATTTCTGTCCAAAATCCAAAAGCAATGCCAGTTCAAAGTACATTTTTCGAAGTACACACAAAGTGCGGACGCTTTAACATGGCAGCCAGTCGCAAGCGTAAACAAACGACGCCCCAGGCAAATGGTGGGGGAAGGGATGTGCACGGGGGGCCGGGGGGGGGGGGGGGGGGGGTGGAAGAAGACAGGCACCACGCCAATACCTCCCTCTCGGAAGTCCAGCAGAAGACAACTCGCTTGTTCTGTACTCCTGTGATAGCAGAACTGACACAACGATCTGTTTTAGGGTCGTCGACATCGCACGCGGTACACCACGATCGTCGTATTGTCGTATGCAAGCTACATCAGCGGCGAGGCACAATCGATGCCTCCCCTGTGCGCTGTGCGACAGTGATGGTAAAGTTACCGATGAGAACGCTGCTAAGCAGAAGCTACGAAGGACGCTATTCCGGAATTACTACACCACAGAAGACGAAGTAAATGTTGCAGAAACTGAATCAAGAACTGCTGCTAACAAGAAGATCTTAGAAGCAGACTCGACGTAGCGAAGCGACTTAAATCCCTTACAAAGTCTTCCAGTTACAGTGTATACCAATTACATTTCCTTCAGAGTGCGCTGAAATAACAGCTCCGCACCTAGCAATCACATGGAACCGCTCGCTCGAGGAAAGATGAATAACTAAAGACTGGAAAGCTGCGCGGGTCACAGCAGTTCTCAGGAAAGAAAGGAGGAGTAAACCAATATTTATAACAGACTCATACGATTGACTGTGATTTGCAGCAAGGCTTTTGGAACACAAACTGTGTTCGAAACATGAATCTCCTCGAAGTAAACGATCTGTTAACACATCGTCGACACAGATTCTGAAAATATGATTTTTATCAAACGCAATTAGCTCTTTATTCGCACGCGGTAAGTAGCGCTACAGACACGGCATCTCAAATTGATTCCACGTTTCTAGATTTCAGAAGGCTTCCTACACCGTCCATAACCAGCGGCTTCTAATGAGATTGTGTACCTATGAAGTACCGTCTCAGTTGAGCTACTGGATTCGCGATTTCCTGTCAGAGGGTTAAGTTCGTATTGTAGTAACTGACGGAAAGTCATCGAGTAAAACAGAAGTAATATCTTACCTGCAACATTATGTGTTATGCAGCCACTGCTGTTCCTAATTTACGAGACATTCTGAGCAATCCTCTTACACTATTTGTAGGTGTCGCCGTCGTTTACTGTTTAGTAAATTTATAAGAAGAACACAACAGACTGGAAAAGATTTAGGCACGGTGCTTGTATGGTGCGAAAAATGAGAACTGACTGTAAACAATAAAAACCATGAGGTCGTGTACATGAGTATTAAAAAGAATCTGTTAAATTTCGGTTACGCGATGTATCACAGAAATCTAAAGACTGTTTATTCAACTACATACCTTGGGATTAGCATTACGAACAAATTAAAAAAAAATTAAAAGAATTTATTAATGGCAACTCCTTCTACTCATTAGATGAATTTTTGGATGTAGTAAGTGGGTAATTTCTCCAACCCCTACAAAAAAATTGAAAATCTTAAGTGTCATGTAATATTTTGCGTAATGTAATATCTTGTATAGATACCTTTTATTAACCTGACATGTTCCACATCATTACGAAGTATCGTATTCATGATCTATGGAACAATCTAATCTAATCTAATCTAATCTCTAATTAAAGTGGAACGATCACGTAGAGAATATTGTGAGAAAGGCGAACCAAAGACTGTGTTTTATTGGCAAAGTACTTATAAGATACGACAGGTGTACTGAAAAGCGCACGAAGTAACCTTTGTGCTGTCTTGTGTGGTACTGGTCTGCGTTATGGGATGCTTAACAGCTAGGACTGGCGGAGGAAGCTCGCTCGAGAAAATCTAAGTGCTCGCTTTTCAGTAGTGGAACAGTAGAGAAATAGTCAGAAGGTGGTCAGAAGAAACCCTCTGCCGAGCACATCAAATGCGGATTGCAGCGTCGTCACGTAGATGTAGATTCTGTGTCTGGATTGGCCTCTTCATTCGAAATAACAAAACGATCAACACTTATCACAAAACCAAGGCGAGCACACAAAGCGCTCGGCATTCGCTGCCGCAAATTCTTTTAATGCTGGCGCTGTCGTAAAAGAGGCCGTACAGGCCCGGCCCTTATCGATATCTCACGCAGTGACATTTCAAAATACCGTCCCTCCACACCTAACACTGTCACGGTAAAGTCTCCTCCGCACTATCAAGTCCGATATTAATTCACCGCGACACATGCATTAATGTAGAAACAATGAATACATAAATGTATATTTCACCACGATTCCTTGTCGACGTAATTTGTGTTGTTATGGAGCAACTGTGACTGGTATAGAAAGACGCACTGAAAGAAGACTGCACGGTGAACTAAATGGTTCATTTGGAGATTATTTCACTCTGGCCCATGTTCATCACACTTGGGTACTACATTCATAAGGTGCGTTAACGCCTGTGCAACTTCCTGTGCGCAGCAGATGCATGTGGCTATTGCAAACGGATGCAATGGTGCGAAGCTAGGCAGGCATCCCATTTGTGTACGGGAGCTAGAATCTCATCATTTCAGTCGCGGGACACGTCTGCTACAAAAGTTGCGCGCTTGTTCCGCGCTTCTCTTTCATAGTTGCTTAGTTCAGCTACCACTGACTGTCGGAAAAATAAGTTTTTCCCACTCATTAACATTTATTTTTGCGTTATGAGTATTGCCGAGTGGTCTGATCAGGTGAAATCGTTCGTTTTCTTGGCTGTCGAAGAGTTAGCTGTGAGAGATAGTGAAGGCAGCAGCGACAGATGTGGAGATTCTGGTGGCGGCGGGAGTTCCTCCATCACCCAGGCAGTTCATAGACTAGCGCATAATGTGCGGACGAGCATTATCCTGTTGGAAAATGACACTATGAGTCTGTCACATAAGAGGTAACGCACGAGGACCCACGGTGTTGGTGAAGTACCGTTGTGTCATCAGAGTTCGCTGAACCGCTACCAACTAACCAACACTATGATGCCAGGAGTAACACCGCTGTACTCCTCCAAAACTTCGGAAGAATGGTACCTCCCCCTGGGATGCCGCCATACTTGTCGACGATGGTCACGCAGTCCAGCGGAGAACCGCAAAACACTACGCGGCGCCGTTCACCATCGGCCCGTACTTTCCCTGTCACGGCACAACTTCAGGCATAGCCGCTTGTGTTTTAGTATTAACGACGCCCTGCCCGTAGGATGGCAGTTCTTTAGTTCGGACACTGCTAAGCATGCGAGATGGCACCAGATGTTGCAGCGAGTCCTTTATCTGTTCAAATAACTCAGAGGAAACCAGCCGCGTGACGTCATCACGAAACGCCGACATTTCTGCACGTGCACACCCTGTCATTTCCAAGGTAGAAACGCAACGAGAGAGCTCTTTGCAACGAAATTTGAAACCTCGGTATGCGGGACGTATGTGGGAAGATACACACACCCACGCACGCACACACACACACACACACACACACACACACACACACACACACACACACACACACGCACGCACGCACGCACTGTAAACACTAGCACCACTGCATGACTGAAACTGAGTAACGTCAGAAGTTATCGATAGTGAATATTTATAATCAATGGGCAAGGTAGGATTAACTCTGTTCCTCTGTTGTTTGATCAGGGACACACAGGATTTAAGCAAAAGCCTCCACCTCTATTTGTTTGGTCACTTGCTAATTTAATCTCAACTGCTTCCTTAATAACACTATCCCTATAGCTGGAAAAGCACACCAGAATGTCCAAGATGTTATGTTCCTTGTTGTTGCATGTGTTGGCACCAGTCATGCTATGGAATATACATAATAACTTGAAGATTCTGGCATCAGCTTCCAGCTAATGCGCTAGTGCCTAAGCATTAACAAGAGGTGTTGTAAACACAAATTGACGGTTTTGCGTGGGAATGTGCTCTCTGCTTCGTTAGACAACAAGGGGGAACAAAGTTAATGGTACATCACGCGTTGGTTGTAAAGATTCACTATCGATAACTTCTCAGGCTGGTCAGTTTTGGTTGTGTGGTGGTGCCAGTATTTGCAGTGTGTGTGTGTGTGTGTGTGTGTGTGTGTGTGTGTGTGTGTGTGTGTGTGTGTGTGCGCATTTCCGTGCACAGAGCTCTCTCCGTGGATTTGTAATTTAAAAATAGCAGCCTGAGAAGTTATCGATAGTGAATCTTTACAACCAACGCGTGATGTACCATTAACTTTGTTCCCCCTTGTTGTCTGACGAAGCAGATAGCACATTCCCACGCAAAACCGTCAATTTGTGTTTACAACACCTCTTGTTCACCTGTCGAAATGTCGGCGGCTTTCCAAGACGTCGCCCGGCTGCATTCCTGAAAGTTATCCGAACATTTTACACGCCAGAAGACACTCAGTTTTTACTGGCCACGACTTGTTCTGGGCTGGCGGATGCAAATGTGAAGACATTACGAGAGACAAAGAGACAATTCGCCCTTGCGCTGATATGACATGATCGACCGGAAGCTTTCACGTCCAAACATGGTCAAACTGCAGGAATCGACCAGTCGGCCAAACATACAATGAGGTCCCATCCAACTCTGCCTAGTGTTGATAACGACGCCCCTCAAGGCTACACAGCATTTCCGTGTCCTTCACAGAGTTCACTCAACATGTGTCGCTGTTCCCACAAGCTATATACACTAAGACAAAGAAAACGACGCACCACAAAAGGATCATCCGAACAGGACGGAATCAATAGATGAGGCAAACAAATCATTACACTTTCAGAAAAAAATTGATGATTTATTCATCAGAAACAATTTCACAGACTGAACAAGTCAACAATGCGTTGGAGCACCTGTGATTCTCACGCAAGCAGTTACTCGGCTTCGCATTGACTAATAGACTTGTTGCATGTCCTGAGGGATATCGTTTCAAATTCTGTCCAAGCTCCTCGCTGGTTGGGGGCCCTGCTCATAAATCTCCTAATGTTCTCAGTTTTAGACAGATCCGGCGACCTTGTTGGTCAAGGCAGGATCTGGCAATCACTGAGGCAGGTAGTGGAAACCCTTGCCGCGTGCGGGTGGGCATTACCTTGTTAAAATACGAGGGCAGTTCAATAAGTAACGCAACACAGTTTTTTTCTGAAACAGGGGTTGTATTATTCAGCATTGAAATACACCAGGTTATTCCCCAATCTTTTAGCTACACAACACTATTTTTCAACGTAATCTCCATTCAATGCTACGGCCTTACGCCACCTTGGAATGAGGGCCTGTATGCCTGCACGGTACCATCCACTGGTCGATGTCGGAGCCAACGTCGTACTGCATCAATAACTTCTTCATCATCCGCGTAGTGCCTCCCACGGATTGCGTCCTTCATTGGGCCAAACATATGGAAATCCGACGGTGCGAGATCGGGGCTGTAGGGTGCATGAGGAAGAACAGTCCACTGAGGTTTTGTGAGCTCCTCTCGGGTGCGAAGACATGCGTGAGGTCTTGCGTTGTCATGAAGAAGGAGAAGTTCGTTCAGATTTTTGTGCCTACGAACACGATGAAGTCGTTTCTTCAATTTCTGAAGAGTAGCACAATACACTTCAGAGTTGATCGTTTGACCATGGGGAAGGACATCGAACAGAATAACCCCTTCAGCGTCCCAGAAGACTGTAACCATGACTTTACCGGCTGGGGGTATGGCTTTAAACTTTTTTTCGGTAGGGGAGTGGGTATGGCGCCACTCCATTGATTGCTGTTTTGTTTCAGGTTCGAAGTGATGAAACCATGTTTCATCGCCTGTAACAATCTTTGACAAGAAATTGTCACCCTCAGCCACATGATGAGCAAGCAATTCCGCACAGATGGTTCTCCTTTCCTCTGTATGGTGTTCGGTTAGACAACGAGGGACCCAGCGGGAACAAACCTTTGAATATCCCAACTGGTGAACAATTGTGACAGCACTACCAACAGAGATGTCAAGTTGAGCACTGAGTTGTTTGATGGTGATCCGTCGATCATCTCGAACGAGTGTGTTCGCACGCTCCGCCATTGCAGGAGTCACAGCTGTGCACGGCCGGCCCGCACGCGGGAGATCAGACAGTCTTGCTTGACCTTGCGGCGATGATGACACACGCTTTGCCCAACGACTCACCGTGCTTTTGTCCACTGCCAGATCACCGTAGACATTCTGCAAGCGCCTATGAATATCTGAGATGCCCTGGTTTTCCGCCAAAAGAAACTCGATCACTGCCCGTTGTTTGCAACGCACATCCGTTACAGACGCCATTTTAACAGCTCCGTACAGCGCTGCCACCTGTCGGAAGTCAATGAAACTATACGAGACGAAGCGGGAATGTTTGAAAATATTCCACAAGAAATTTCCGGTTTTTTCAACCAAAATTGGCCGAGAAAAAAAATGTGCTGTATTACTTATTGAACTGCCCTCGTATAAGCTCAGGATGGCTTGCCATAAAGGGCACGGAACGGGACGTAGATTACCATCGAAGTACCTCTGTGCTGCAAGGGTGCCGTGGCTGACAACCAAAGCTCTCCTACTGCAGAAAGAAAGGGCAACCCAGTCGGCCCGTATGGCGGGCGACTGTCGGGTTCGTATCCCACCGCTGTCTTCGACATCCCCAGACACGTCTTTGGCGTGGAATCTTATTGACTAGAGTCTTCAGCTTCGCTGACCAGCGAAGACGCGTCTGGTGATGCCCCAGACAGCGGTGCGATACCAACCTGACTGTTGCCCGTCGTGTGGCCACAAACCAGGATTTATGATCTGCGATGCCATTTCCTTTCAGAACATGACGTACCTTCTCGTCATTCGCGACACACTTACAGGATAGCGATGCGTCGGCGACATTCCACGACCCGTTTTGTTGCCCGTCCCATAGAGCCATCCTGGACTTACATTTCAGCAAGATACGGCGAGAGTCTGAACTGACTGTCTTCGTGCTGCGAAACCGTTTCTTGGTCAGCAAGGTCGTCGGATCTCTCCAGCTGAAAACGTCTGGAGCATTGTCGGAGGGCCTCTCCCAGCAGCGCGAGGTTCTGACGACGTAACGCGCCAATTGGGCAGAATTTGGCACGATATCCCTCAGGAGGCCATCCAGCAACTCTGTCAATCAATGCCAAGCCGACTGACTGCTTACCTAAGGGCCAGAGGTGGACCAACGTGCTGTTGACTGTCTCAGTTTGTGAAGCTCTTTCTCTTGAATGAATCATTACATTTTTCTGAAACTGTAAAAATTTGTTCGTCTGTACAAGTACATCGCATGTACCGATTTGCGCCCCATACGGATAGTCAATTCGTAGAAAGTCGTTTTTTTTATCTCAGGGTTTATATCGTACCAGGCCTGGTAACAGTACCAAAGACGAACAGCAATAATGAATGCTCTGTGGTGACCGTCCTTCCTCTCACAGAGCATTGGAACTCTAATCGTCTCCACACCCGCCGATGATGTACCTGCGTACCAAGTTACATTCACGCCAGACCGTGTCTTTTCAGTACCTAACTTTTCCCTGTCAGGCAGTGTATTTGTCGGAAAATAAACGAATGTAGTATCGTAATAGTATACCTACAGCTGTAATGGATACCACGATACATGGTACAAATTGAAAGGAAAAAACAAAAAATGTAAGGAAATCGAAGCAAGTAAAGAATCCGAAAGAATAAAAAAAGAGTAAGTGGAAAACATCAAGAACAGTGCAAATAAATTTAAATTATTTTCTCATCAAATCTGAGCCTATACCTCTCCTCTCAAGAACCTCCCACGCACAGAATATTTTCGCATAAACGACGAGATTATGACAGAAAATAACGCTACGAGAATGTGAATTCCAAAAATATCATTTTGCAAAAACAGACATAATGTCTGATGCGATAGCCGCAATCAGTGATTTTACAATGTTAATGTGACGCAGCATGTGAAAGTTGCTGTATTTGGACGGGTCACTCCTGTAACCGAAATATCAGATCTGAAGATGGTTCTAGATGAACCGAAACCGGTCATATGAATAAACATTTTGCAATCAAGACGGATTATAATTAACATTCCAAAAATATAAACCGAAAAATGACGTCTCAGCAGCGAGTCACTGGTAGTCCTGAGCTCTACCAAAGCAACGGTTCTGCAGTTTTGGTACACTACATAAAGTAGTAAATGATAGGTTTACCGACAGCATTAGCAGAGAAAGAAACGTAAATGCATGTATAAAATACAAACTGAGAGCCAAAGATTTCTATTTGTTTTCTTGTTTGTTTGTTTTGTGAGTAATTAGAAGCGCGTATCATTCAGTGTTACTCCCTTGTATATTTTATATCCGTAAAGAATCGCTTAACTTCTGTTTTTTTATGTAACCAAAGCAATTACTTGAAATGCAAGTACAGTTTACATGCGCACAAACAAAAACACACACACACACACAAAAACACAGAATACATCGTTCTTCATCATGATCACAGGGAGGAGTTTCCTGTTACTATTGAAGAATGATGAATGTGAAAGCTATTTATGAATAACGGAAACATGTTATATATGAGTTCGACGAAGTATTGAAGCGATGTTTGAAATGTTTTTCTTTTGATGATTTTTATATTACCTTTTTGTTGAGGAAATTCCGTTTTCTAGCACTATGTGTGAAAAAAGTATTGTTTTCTTTATTTTTACTACAACATTCCTCTGCTTCACATTAAAAATCAACGATTTTCGAATAGAACCTGAATTAAATATTGACAAGTTTAATTTTGCAATAAACACTGGACAGACAGAAGGATAATTATGTAGAACACAAATGTTGCGTAGTTTATGTGCTCTGACTTACTTTCTAGACGGTTTACTGTTTCCGGTTTTTAGGAGAATCTTGTAGGACACTCATAGCATACGTAAAGAAAGCGATCATTATGATGTAACACCCGAGAAGTATGCAACACACCTAACTTACAGGTAGCGCTGGTACGACGTCAACTAACCAAAGCTACTACGAAAACTACCGAGTCGACGCTTACTTATGGTTACAACTCCAGTCACTCGTCAAAGCTGGTGGTCAGTTTCCCAAATTCCTTTCGATCCGAAATTTTAATCAGCATATCAGAGAGGCATTTGTCAGTTTGGCAACATCCGGTTAAGCCATCCTTGTTTTAACGCGTCTCAATTTCGTAAGAATCATTAAATAAAACGATGTAATCCGAGAGCAAGGTTACGGAAATGAGTGTCTAGAAGACATCACAAATATCGTGTTTTTGTTTTACTTTTGATTTTTCTGACAGTGATTACGACGGGGCGGTACATTTAAAAAGTTGAACTGGCGGTGCACCAGCACTCTTAAAGTGTGCGACACGTGACAGGCGAAGTGGAGCGGCTGCCTTCTGTTGCGGCTAGCGGACAACGACTGCTCCCCTTCCCTGCCCCCCTCTGGAGCGGCCACCCGTCAGCCAGCAGGTATTCCCTATCACTAGAGTGCTCTGTTTGTTTCGATGGATTCGACGCTTTATCTACAAACTGGTGTCCTTGAAAACGTCAATCATCTGGAGTAGTTGTGCTTCAGCGCGCAGCTTTCCCACACTTCTCACACCTCAAGTATCTTAGATTTCGTACTGGAGCTAGGCCTCGCTCGACTCTACAGGCGTATCTCTGCACCTACATGTACACCACACAAGTCCGCGTACAGTGCGCGGTGGAGGGTAAATCGTACCAGTAACTTAGATTTTCTCACCTATTATGTATGCGTGTGGAACGACGCTAAATTACTGTCCATATTCCTCTGTACGCACCATAATCTCCATTACCATAGTCTTGTGGTCCCTCGCGACGTAAACCATGGTGGCAGCATAATGACCACACACTCTTCGTCGGATAAAGATGTTCTAAATATGTCTCGTGTGCTATTTCCTTCACAAATTCATCGTACTTTTGCTTTCCGGAACACAGATTTTACGTAATGATCACATCGCTGCCCAGTGTTACTCCTAAACACTTTCACTCCATTATACGTTTTAAAATCGATTTTTTTCACAATTTTGTCCGACACTGTGACTGTGTGATCGCTTACACTGGTGGCTCTAAGTGGGGTAATTCCGTTGCCTGCGCTGTGCTGTTTCCAGAATGCGTTCTCAAGATTCGCCTACCTGGTATACATTCACAGTATATGACGATGAATTATACGCTATCCTGATGGCGTTGAAAGAGATGTGGTGTCTTCCTTGGTACCACATTCCTTACTTGCACCGACTCGCTATGTACTCTTCAGGCTATCCGTCAGCAGAAAAGTTGTTCGTCCGATTCACGACGTCCTTACGAATTTACAGAGACAGGGAAAGGAGGTATTTTCCCGCGACGTAACGGGGCACGTAGGCATTCAGAGTGTCCCGCAGTTGATGAAACAGCTAACGATGCCTGCTTGGAAAATACGAGCAGCCGCGGGTGGTAGCCGCGCGGCCTAGGGGGTCTTGTCACAGTCCGTGTGGAAGTTCTCCCTCGGGCATCGGTGTGTGTTGTCCATAGCGTAAGTTAGTTTAAGTTAGATTAAGTAGTGTGTAAGCCTAGGGACCGATGATCTCATCAGTTTGGCCCCATAGGATCTTACCACAAATTTCCAAAAAATATGAGCGGCGTTGCAGTGCAACACATTTTCTTCTCGGCTAATTTCGCTTGAAAAAAGCGGAATTTGTTGTGGAAAATCTTGGAGTACTCCAGCTTCAGCTCCTATAGTTTCACGAAATTGCTAGAGATCGCGGTGCTGTACGAAGCCTTCAAAATGGCGCCTGTAATGGAGGTGTGTTCCAAGTAGAGATGGGCAAAACTGTTCTTTTCAGAGATCGGATCACAACTGTTCACTCCCTGAAATGAACTATCTCTTTTTCATGACTCACCACTCATTCACAATAGAAAATAAATGGAAGGCACATTGCAATTTAAACTTGCTTTATTTCATTCCTATACCTGTATTTTGATCTTATTTGATCCTATTTTAAAGTAACACAGATAACGAGTCAGAATTTTGTGTTGTTTATTGAAATTTCCACAATATGACAAAGTTTTTGATTATTGATTTATTTGGACTATTATGGTTTTATGGGTGATCGGAAAATGTTGTAACTTGAGATTTACATTAACAATATATTTGGTTATAATGTATTAAAATTTCATTAACCTCGTACAAATACATCGCAAGCCATATATTTTTAAAGTGAACGTTTCCTTCTGAAGACGCCTAAAATCGCAAAATCGGTACTACAATAAGATTAAAATATATAAATTTGACTGTAAGACCAAAGTGCTACATATAGCCTTACGCAGAATAAAACAAGGAAAATATTGGTGTATCACATTTTGCGATACGTTTATCGGTTCGCTCGTAATTAAAGCATAAATTCGAGTGTCCATAATAAAAAATCCTATAGTAAGAGGAATCGTCGGGAACCTAATCTGATCAGTTTAAACAAACAAAAATAAAATAAAAACAAATGATGTATACATAACATAATAATGTAATATACATAGCGGTATTACTACGAAGAACAATATCCAGTAGAGACGAACTCCGATGCAGAGGCGCTGAGTCAAGCAGGTCGAGCCGCGAGCTGTATTACTGCGTGAGCTAAGACCGCAGAGACCAGAGTGACATCTGAGTTGCTTTGCTCAAAGCTCTGGCTAGAGTCGAGAACGGTGGGGTGAGCGTTGAGCGGGCGAGTTCCGAGGGTGGGGGAGCAGTGAATGGCCACCAGTCACCCGCTCCGAGACAAATCGTCCGCTCTCTTGCGAGCAGGTTGTTGCAAGTAGTTCTTATGTTCTCCGCTAGGAGGCTCTCTGTCCTGTTGCTGTGAAACACAAAATTCAATGGGGTACTGCACAATGCAGGCAGCCAAGGCAGAAGCAGGGCAGAGACCGGCGCTGGCTGTGTTTTGTGGCATGCAGTGTGCTCTGACCAGCAGAGGCCCCGCTGATCTGCTCCGACTCTCTCTCTCTCTCTCTCTCTCTCTCTCTCTCTCTCTCTCTCTCTGCTGTGGGAAACGTTTGGAGCTACCGTTCTTTTTTTCTGAATCACTGATTGTTCACTCCTTTGAAAGATTCAACTCTATGGATCAGTTCAGGAGCGGATCCCCCATCTCTAGTTCCAAGCAGAGAGCTGTCATTCTTTGGCGGGAAACCAGAGCATGGCAGATATTCATAGCCGCTTGCAGAATGTCTACGGACATCTAGCAGTGAACAAAAGCACGGTGAGTCTCTGGGCGATCATCCCAACGTCCTGCAGAAACGCCTGTGCTCCAGCCGCACTGAGCTGCCGCTGCTGTACACCCTCGTCCGAGGTGGTCGATGGATCAGCTGGACGCCTGTGTTGGCAGTGCTGACACTCATCCACCAGCTGGAGTAGTCAGAGCTATGTACCCACTGGATTCCTCCCTGCATAACAGAAGGCCATGAAGAGAAACGAAGGTCCAACCGTACGGATTTGCTTGCGCTTCATGATGATTGCGACAATCTTTTGCCGAATATCGTCACAGGCGATGAAACGTGGGTTCATCACTTCGAACCGGAAACAAAACGGAAATCCGTGTAGTGGAGTCACACAACCTCTCTTCAAAGCCGTACTCTCAGCCGGTAAAGCCGTGGCGACGGTCTTCTCGCACTCTGAAGGGGTTACTCTGTTTGATGTCCTCCTTCATGATACAATGCTCACCTCTGAAGTGTATTGTGCTCCACTCAGGAAACTGAAGAAACGATTTCAGCGTGTTTGTCGCAACAAAAATGCAAGTCCTTCTCCGTTACAACGCAAGGCCTGGCACAGGTCTGTGTACACAAGAGAAGCTCACAAAACGTCATTTGACTGTACTTCCTCATCTACCCCTAGCCCGGATCTCGTACTTTCCGAATTCCATCTGTTTGGTATAACTGAGGATGAACTCCACAAGAAGCAATACGTCGGTGACGCGGAGGTTATTGGTGCAGCAACACGATGGGTTCGACGTGTGCGGGCATATATGCCCTCCCAGTACGGTAAGGTGGCATTGAACGGAAGTTATGTTGAAAAATGGGCTTTTGTAGTCAAAACAGTGGGGAATAATATGGTGAGTAGGGAATAATATGGTGTGTTGGAACCATGAATAAAACCGACCTACTTTCAGGAAAAAAACGTGTTGCATTACTTACTGAAGGCCCCTTGTACAGTTTCTGGATGTGCTGTCCTATGCTGGCAGTTAGCTGTCTACGTGCAGTTGAGGCACAGGACCGTGTGTCTGTGGGATATAGAGTGGTTAGGGTTGAGGAACAACGGGATGTGGTCCAGTAAACCAGCGACCCGGCCGTGCCGTGCCTACTTCCAGCCTCTGAGGCCGGGCGAGTTACTCTTAACGCGCCTCCTGCATAGGACGCTATCCTCTCACGCACGGGAGAAGGATCCACCAGAATGCAGTGCTCACCACAGTCTGACTGAATGCGTTTGTCCACCAATGCATGAGGGCCGCAACCAAGTTACCTGTTGAACTGCCCTCTATTTTAGTGGACGACGAGCTGCATCTCAGATTTTAAAATTCTGTTCGATGTCTGATCCTCTCAGTCGTGTCTTAGGTCGAATATTTTAATGTGTTTCCAGAGTGGGTACTTCATCTTTTATTTTCCAACTGACCGATCAGTCACTATTTTAGATGTTGTGTGATTGTAGTCTGGCTATCTTAATGACAAACTGCCTTAACCCATACATCTTTTGGCTTTATGTGTGAAAGTGTGAGAGTAAGTGATAGAGAGTGTTGCAGGGTGGCCTAAAACTCTTTTTCGGTGTATCGTTTGCGAAATCGCTTGAACTACGGTCTTACCCTTAGCTCTGACTATGGACGTTTGTGCTCTCGCTGAGAGAAGTTCTTCCAAACGAGACCACGAGAACAGTGCTCTCTGAGAGGTGGCACGGCACACATCTTGTACACTTCCACGTCTGTGATAATATCTCCACCACACGCTCATTAATGCCCTTTCATCACAAACAACGCCACATGCTGATTATCTTTTGTTTCCAGATTTACGAACAAAGATGATGACATAAACCAAATAAACAGCTAATATAGTTTCAGATACAGCTGTTAAAAACAAATGTTTGGACACCAATTATGTGTAATTAGAATCTGAAAATACTCACTACATACAGATGAAAAGACGAGGTGAGCATAAAATATGAGCACGTAGATCTGTAAGAAGTTGACAGCAGTATAGCTTTACAGTTAATTCATTTGGATGGAGCATATCATAGAATGTCTAATCAAATCTTCCTTTAACCTGTGAAAGGGAACAGGGGTATGATCGAAAACATAAAAATTATTGCATTTTTTTTACAGACATTTCCAATTGCTCTCTCGTTTTTGGAGCATATACTAAGGATAAACAAGGGTTCATTCGACGAACAGCCACGAATGATATTCCAAAATCAGTATAAATCGGTGAGCGTATTTCCCTCAGTAAATAAAGCCCTGAGCTACATTGCTCACGGAGACCTTGGCGCACTACCTACAAACGTATAAAATCCACGACAAACATGACTCAGACTTCCGAAAATAACGTAGCGAAGCAATGGCACCGATCTGGCGACATCAAACACGCCGGTGACAGATGTAGGACGAACGTTTAAACGCTGCTCGGCTGGGGCAAGACTTTTGATGCTCCTGATTTGGATATACTATTTTATTAAAACGAAACAGCTAAATTTCTTAATAAGCAAAATATTGTGGTTCAACGGCTACGACTAAAAGAGATGTATGTCAAGGAATCGTTTGTACGACGGACAAGTTATCATGATACACACATCTGGACTATTACTTTTCTCACTGAGTGTTAAGAGCGGATGTTCGTGAAAAACACACACTACTTAAAAGATGCACCAAATTTACAAAGTTGAAGATACGACAGTGAAAGTTTGTATCATTCTTAATAATTCGAATTGCAAAGAAGACAGGGAATGACAGGAACGCCAAGTACATCATCCGCACGGCGGCCAACGCCCCAGTGAGCAAGTCATTGGTGTAGCGTAACTTCGTACTCCAGTGGGTGATATAGGCAGTTCGGTTCGGCGGATAGGGAGACACTCATAGTAAATGTGTTGAGTTCCATTCCCTTGTTCACTGAGCATTTTCTGAAAGTGCCAGACAGGGTGTAGGTCTTCTGTTTCTCACCCGTAATCACTATTTGTGTCCATCTAATAAAAGGGGGAGACATCTAAAGAAAGTCAAACATACGTTTTGCGAATCTCGAAATTACACTTAGGGTAGAATCTGACATTGTGTACTTCATATTTATACAATTTTTTGCACTCCGAAAGTATATCCGAAACGGTATCCAAGTTGTGATTCATTCTAGCAGCGTCGCGATAGGAATAATTGGTTTGATTTGGTAAACCAAAGTGAAGAAAAACCACAGCACAATACTTCTTTTTACGGAATTTCCAAGGTATTGGTTGTTAATGGCAGGGACGTTTTGATCGTTCGTAGGCGCGAGATTGCATTGTAGGAACAACATTAGGCAACCACACATACAACCTCTATATGTTACAAGCACGACGGAGGTTTATGTAGTTCGTCTCACTTGTATTTAGTAATTTGTTACGGCCGCCAACGTGCCGAGAGAACAGCAATTTCGTGCACTGCCTCGCTTGCCGCACAGGTCCTCTTGGATGGGAGGGCAGTGGGAGTGAAGGGGCGGGCAGAAGCGCTTCTCCGCAGCGGGAGGCGGGCGCCTCGCCCGCGCAGCTGGCCAGCGAAAAGTCCCGTTCCGCACTTTTTTGCAGGAGTCCGCCGCCGAGGAAACATCTGTGACGTCATACCAGATCCGGCCCTGACGTGACGTCACGTAATGCCCCGTCATCGACGGCCGCGCTCGCTCGTTCTGCGCGCCGGCCTTAACCGGAACAACGCTGCCACCGGCCTACAGGGGTACCCAACATCTGTTGCCCGTTATCGGTCTAGCGGTGTAGATCGGCGTGCAGTGATATAAGTCGTTTCTGTTCGTGGGATCATAGAATCAATGGGTTAACTTTGTATACTTATTGATGTACTTCGATATCCGGAAGTGACGGATAATCGTCTAACACTGCAAGAAAATGTGCAGAATACGAAGAAGAGGAGGTATTTGGGGAGCAACGAGCGTTCGATCGTTTCTAATGTTATTACTGTGGTGTCACCGCCAGACACCACACTTGCTAGGTCGTAGCCTTTAAATCGGCCGCGGTCCGTTAGTATACGTCGGACCCGCGTGTCGCCACTATCAGTGATTGCAGACCGAGCGCCGCCACACGGCAGGTCTAGAGACACTTCCTAGCACTCGCCCCAGTTGTACAACCGACTTTGCTAGCGATGGTTCACTTACAAATTACGCTCTCATTTGCCGAGACGATAGTTAGCATAGCCTTCAGCTACGTCATTTGCTACGACCTAGCAAGGCGCCATTATCATTTGCTATTTATCTTGTGATGCATGTACCGTCAGACCGATGTTCACCAATTATGGATTAAAGTTAAGTATTCCACAAGCTACGTACCTTTTTTTGCTAGTCTCTATTCCTTTAACTGTGCCAGACCTCACGCCAGCCGGCGTGAGCTTAAACGCGTGCCTTTCGGCTATCTCCTAGTGGCTTGGCTGTCTTGACAAGTCACAACAATTACAGCGTGTATTAAAGAGGCGACCCAAAAAGAACTGTTGACTAATATTACCAGTCCCAATCAAAGGGCTGCAAACGTCAGCCTCACGTAATAGGACGCATAAGTAAGAAATGGAAAAATAAGCTGCACGGTTTACTAGAAGCGCCACGAAGGAAAACTAATAATTTTGGCAGGAAACTTATCGTTATAGACAGTTTCAAAATCACGTAAATCCTTTGATGCTTATGGAACACTAAATCTCTCTCTCAGTCACTATTCACCTGAGTCTAAGAGATATTGCTTAAAACATGTACGCGATAGCTATTCTAAACACTGCTGAAATTTCCGTCGAAACGTGTACACCTATTCTGGGCTTCTTAGCAAAAAGCTTGACGTACGAGTTGCGTTCACATATTAATTTTTATTTTTCGTAAGAACTTTATTTGTTAATATACACCAACGTCATCCTCTTCAAAATATTACCCATTACATACTATACACTTATGCCAGTGCTTTTTCCAATTCTCGAAACGCTTTACGAACTGTTTCTTCGGGATAGTTTATAGGTCTCTTAACTGTGCATTTTTAATCTCGTCCATGCTTGTAAAACCGCTCTCCTTTAAGGCCTGCTTTGAAATGTTTATACCACTTGTCTGCCCTTGGTTTACTCATAACAGGCTCACCAAAATCAATATTTACCATTTCTAAAAATTTCAAAGACTCTATTCCATTTTTATAACACAATTTAATACAGATTATCTTAATTATTTTTATACAAAACAAATAATCGTTGATGCTACCGAAACACATGTAACCTTTCTGACAGCTGACAACAGGGTAAATACCCTATATGCATAACATTGAACACATACTTTTGAGGAATGTTTACGAAGACCGTGACAAAAAAGTAGTGCAAATCGGACTAATAAAACACACAAAATTATAAATTTCTGCTTAGTTTTTAAACATTCTTTGTGTTGCAAGAATTGTTAAGTTTCAATGCAGTCCTTCAAAGAAAACGCTACCTTTTAGTAGGCACACAACATAAGAACAAGCCTTAAATTCTACAGACTGATTGCATTATATGGGGTTCGTTTTACGAATAGCAATAGAGGAACATACAGTCACATGAACAGGCATTTGGTTCTATGTTTGTAGTAGAATCCTGACTTCCGTTCATAAGTTAATATTATTTACTCTATAGTGTTGTGTTTCGGAAGAAGCTATCGTTTTTTGTATTCCTTATGGTCTTAATGCATTTGTCTAAAAATAAACGCAGCCGAGAAGTATCTGTACACGGCGTCGCCACAGATTTGAAGCGCGCTCTGCGGTAGGGCCGGTACTACGTTGTGAAACAGCCTGTAGAAGCGCCTTGTGACGTAGCTGAGTTGGCAGAGTGGGTACTCGCTCGCTCGCTCTTCAGTTTACCGACAGACTATACCTGCCTGGACAAGTGTGCAGCGCTGGAATGGGGCTGCCACAAGCAGCGCAGCCAGTGATGTAAGGAGACAGCCGACACGCGTGGCAACTATTAGGTAGTTCCCTAAGTTCGTAGCGTTTTTGTTTTGTATTCCGGTTGCTGTGGGTTTATTTATCGGTTGTAATTTTTTATTTTTAGTTCACTGTTGCTATTTCAGTTTACATGTTGGCAATTTGTCATCTGGAGATAGTGAGTGGAGCAGTGGACGCTAGAAAATGGCGTGCCAAGCAGAGAAATCGGAACATTTCCGACATATTCTTCTGTCTGAGGTGACAGTAGCGGAGGCAGTCAGAAATATCTTCGACGTGTATCGGGATGATGGCACCGGACAAAGCACGGGAAGAAAATGGTATTTCCCGTTTTAAGGAGGATCGTCTTGACATTAGTGACTCTCCACGTTGTAACGAGTCTTGCCTCTTCAGAACTTTCGTACTTCACCTTAAATGTTCGATTCCGCATAAATTTCGGCCAGACTTGAGTTAATTTTTATACTTAAATTATGTACTCTCTATCTAAAGAAATTTTGTATGTATTTGAAGACTAAAACAGTATTTTTGTAACAGTATGGCTTTCTTTATCTTATCGATCCATTTAGCAACATCGATATTCAACCATAAAAATTGGCAATCACAATTGTTAACTTAAATCAGTCAAAAACCACTTTACAGTGGAAGTAATATTATTATACTTTAGTTTTCATGTAAACAAAATTTCTGCTTTACTTTTTAATTTTTGTATCGGTAATTCAGTCAACAATTATACAAAGGCAGTTGTTATATTGTCAAAATTTGCAACCTTCATTATTAATTATTATATTCATAAATCTTTATATAAATAATTATTTCCAGAGAACATTATGTAAATTATACTTGAAAAGTAATTTTAGTTAACACAGTCACAATAAAATTCATCTGAACAACCCGTTTTCTAGAAGGATCTGGAAGCTATGTACGTAATACTTGTTGAAATTTGAAGCACCGAACGCGTCGTAATACTTTTAGTTGTTGTCGAGATTGGTCAACTTAATTATCAAGTTCTTTGTGTTGCGTTGAAATTTTGCACAATGCGTGTACTAAATAAGTGGTGTTGTAGAATGTGTCAAGAATTTATGAACAAATACTGATGATGTCCAGCTACTTTTACTGAAACAAAAACCCTTGGAAAGCATAAACAATAGCCAATATCCTAGACAACGAAACAGCTATAGCAACGTAAGTAACATTTGTCTGCTAATATAACGTTTCTGCCCTTACGACATTATACAAACGTTAACAACACTAGAATAGCAGTTCAACATAGTATATTTACGTTCTGTACATCTACGAATATTTTGATAGTCAGGCATATGTAACATTATAAGTTCCGGAAGATCTTCGAGGTTTAATGGAGATAGTTTAGAAGCATTAATCCATAATGATGCACGTCATTGTACTCGAGAACTGGCAAATGTGAGGAACTGTGATCATTCCAGCATCGTGCGATATTTGCGTGCAAAGGGGAAGATTCAAAAATGCTGTAAGTCAAAATCACAAAAACCATCGGTTGGCCATACGTGCATCTCTGCTTGCTCGTCATCAATTGACTCGTCAACGACACCGACCATTCCAATCCTGTATCCTTACTTCTGACGACAAATGGCGTCTTTACGCTGATACATGAAAAGCAAGAAATGATTGAGCCCAACAAAGCTGCAACTCCCCGTAAAAAGACCTGCTCGCATCCACAAAAGACGTTACGCATCTGGTGGAACAGTGACAATGTGGTGTGCTGCGAAAGGCTTACCCCGAGGCGTCACCATCAGTGACGACATTTCCTGTCAACAACTGAGGCGCCTTGCAGATGCAGCCCAAGAACGACGACCAGGAAGACTGCGTGAAGCGATGCTACTCTGCGACAACCCGCCCGCATTCTGCTAGACCGACAAAAAACACTATACAGGAGCTGGGTTGGGAAGTCGTTTCGCACCCACATTATTCACCTGATCTTGGGCCATCAGATTATCATCTTTTCTGTTCTCTACCGAACAGCCTTCAGGAAACTTCTTTTCCTGATGAAAAGACATCAGGCATGTCGCCAGTCGCTTCTCTGTATACATTTACATCGACTCTTTTTCGGGTGACCGCGGCTCTCCTCTTAGGTCTCTTTCCGGCTATTTAAGCGCACGGCTAGTTTTGGTCGGTTGGTTGGCGCTCCGATGTGCTGTCCGATTGTCGGCGGTCGCTCTTTGCGCGCGCTCTGCCTCTTTGTGTCAAGAGGGCAGTGAGGCTGCGGACGGAGTCGGCGAGTGTGTACTGCGCCTAGGGAGAGGGCGATGTGAACATGTGAAAGTGGCTTTGCTGTGTATCAGCCTGCAACCGGATATCCTACAGAACCAACGGTGGGAATTATTCAGGTTCTGAAAGTCCTGCTGAATATATGTATGTATATTGAATTTTGTGCTGTTTGCAGTTAACGTCTCCCCCATTGTTAGGACGCCCATGTTATCTGTTTCGTATTGGCCACTGGTGCACAACGTATTGAACAGTTACCTGTGCGAATGAGGTTCGCCTGTTTAATACGCACTTAAGATACGGGCAAGGAGTTTATATCTAAGTGCGTGTCTGTGTACTCCGAAATAACCACAGATTAGTTTTTCTAGCTGTCTGCTGGTGTTTAGGTAATGTGTTCAGAGGTGAAAAAGCAGGGGCTAGAGTCTTGTCGTATTTAAATTACTGAGTCTGTGTTTATGGAATATATATACAATAATTAATCGGCTATGGGATAATGTTATGAGTTAAGTTACGAGTGCGTGATTTAGCACTAGGACCAGCTATATTTGAGTATATTATCTCTTGCTTATCTGGGAGTAATAAGCCTGTCTGCACATATTATTAATGACAAAGTAGTGCAGATATTTGAAGTGCTTAATTCTGAATGTGAGTGCCTTGTGGGTCCCTTGTGGTCGTATTCCTGTTTTGAAATTTTTGTAATGTTTTAAGGATTGCGTTACTTTGTTCACTGTCCAGTTGCTGTGTGGTTTCAGTGGTATAGTCAGCGGTGCGCGTCGTCCGTTGCAGCTGGTCGTTTAACTGTGGGACGACGCCTCGGCGGCGGCCAGTTTCAAGTGTAGCCGATAGCGCGGTCGCTGTGTTTATCAGTAGACTCCAGTTCTTTGGCGAATTTAAGTTGAGTGTGTTACTATTTGTTCCTGGTGACGCCGAGGCGTGCGTCTTTCCTTCTTTACCACTCCTTTCACCTTTCATTCAGGCTCGATCTGAGTTGTAGTTTCCGCGCACCTCTGATGTGTCGTTATTTTGTTACTGAAATTTTCTAATACCTCAAAGATGCCTTTCATTGTTCTGCGTTTTTAATATCTTATTCAGGAAGAGAAATTGAGAATTCTTTCTGCTGTTATATCTTAAAGGTGTCCTGCTTCTGTGGAAGTTTTTCTCAGTAAACCATTTATTGTTTGTATGGTTCTTAAAATTTATGTAAAGAGGGTTTTAAAATTATTTATTGCTTGCGGTAGGCTTTGACGCCCAGTCATTTTGTCAAACTCTAGGGCAATTATGTATATTATTCTCCGGTACCAGCAGTTTGCTGTTGTCACTCAAATGTTAAATAAAAAGTGTTGGAAATTACAAGCTAGACTTAGTCTTCGACTGGTATTTAGTGACTTGTATTTACTGAGTTGAAGTATCCCTGGGTGTGTGTCCCACGTCTCACGTGACTCCACGAGTTTCTTTGCCTCAAAACCACGTGATTTCTGCAGTCGCGGAATCGAAAACTTACCGCAGCGTTCGTAGATTGTTGTAAATAATGAAGAAGGTCTATATGTTCTGAATATTAAACTTGTGGAAATACGTTACGAACTTACGCACCAGTCTGATGCACCTACATGTATACTCCGCAAGCCACGTTAACGTATGTGGTGGCGCGTTCTCTGTCTGCCAATGTCACAACCCTCCTTTCCTGTTCCCGTAGCCACTGGTCCGCGGGAATAACGGTGGTGCAAAATCTTTGGTGTGAACTCGAATCTCGCTAAGATTACCCTCCGGCCTTTTCGCGAGATATACGATTGGTCGATTCTTCTACGATGGTACGCTCTCGAAATTTGAATAGTGAACCACCAACGGCCGGAGTTGTGTGAGCACCTCCGTGACGCTTTAACGCTTGTTAAATCAACCTGGGACGAAACGCGCTGCTCTTCTACGGATTTTCTCCATATCCTCTACAAATCTCAACTGCTATGAATCCCTGACTGTCGAGCAACCTTGAGCTATTCGTCGAACGAGATTTTGTAAGCTACCGTCTTCGCGGATGTCCTGCAATCCCTGAGGATTGTAACTGTAGTGTTGTTTCTGCGCAACTCGTAAATAACCTTCCAATCCATATATTTTATCCCTGCTGCGTTCTGAATTTCAAAGGGCGTGTTCTAGTCTGTATTCTCAAAAACTTTCTCTAAATCTAGCAACGCTATTAACGTAGGCTTGCCTTTCTCAGCCCTTTTTCTTGGATAAGTCGTAGCATTGGTATCATCTGGCATGTTCTGACATGCCTCTGGAGCCCAAACTGACTTTCCCCCGAGGCCGGCTTATACTAGTTTTTTCAATATTACCGTATGGAGAAAAACACACTTCTTTGCCATTTGTCTCAGTAATAATGTACTTTCGCGACCTAAGTGAACCTAGACATGCATATGATGTGAAAAGAAGAGATGAGACAGCTCCAAATCACTGTAGAAGACACGAACAGACAGCACAAAAACATATATAACTAACGGTTTTCCACTGAGTAGATACAATTTCCTTTTTTAACACTCACGCATGTTTCACCGTAGTAGGAGGGTTCATTTCATTTTCTTGCGGACAACAGGCAAAGATTTAGGATGGTAATCGGCCACCTACCTCAGAAAACCCAGCAAGAACATTTCGAATCCATGTTACGCAGAATACCAATACGAGGACCAATACGCTATCAAGCAACTGGTCATAACATTTCGGACCATCGTTGTGTGGGAAGGCGTAGAACTGAGCTACAACCGTCAAGTAGCTGGCAGTGTCTGCTGCGAGGCGGCTCGCAAACACACCCGTTTGGAAGGCAAATGCCATCTGATGTCTAGTGGCACAAACGTTTGCAACTGTAATTCGCTTACGAAGAAGCTCACTTATAGAACCGCTGTTTACCCATTTGCAGTATTGTTCGTTCCTCTGGGACCGTTAGGGGCCGTCCATTAATTATGTGAGCTCAAAATAAGGAGGGAGTGGGTTTCGGAAAAATCTCAAAAAATCTCATTTAAAGGGGGGAGGGGAATGAAAGCCTCAAGTCAACTTTTTAATTCAGAGAATATAATTAATGAAATGGATAAAACTTTGTTTCATGAAATTAATCCCAAGCATAGAAAATGTTAGTGTCCACTAATCTTTACGGCCTCTCCGAACTGAACTGAATGCTTTGCACGTATGCGCGTCCGGGATTCCCCGATTTGAAACAAATGCTGCGCGAGTGCCATATTTGATTCAGGGAGTTCTCCGCTGAGCCGTTAGAAATACAGATTGTCATTTAGTAAATCAATCGTGATATTCTGCAACACGTGTAAAGCCGATGTTATAGTGTTCAATATGAAATTGTATCAAAGCTTTTAAAATGCGTACGTTAAATGGCATGCCTACTAGTCGTAACACAAGTGCGGGCAAGAATCTAATCGTCTGTGGAAAGAAAATTCATCGACGAGAATTCTCTGCTTCAGCGTACAAAAATCGAAAGACTGAAAATCTTCGGCATATATTGTTCAATGGAAGGTAGAAACAATTTCATCTGCAAAGTAGGTGTAAGTTGATGTATATAATATCCCCATAGAAGGTCAGTTTTTTGGGGATCCGTCAAAACGGTAAATGCTGTTTTCGTGGAGCTTTTGTGCCCGACTGTTTCCGTCCTGTCCGTCCGTCCGAACACTACTCACGATTGAAATGTTCAAAATAAAGTATTTCATTCACGCATTAAAAACGCTGTTTAATACACTTTCAAAATAAAATATAGTTTTATTAAAGTGTTTTAATCAATATTTAAACAAATAAAAATTTTATTAATACGTATTTACACATGATACATCTTTCCATACGATTCACGAATCATCAACGTACAAACAGAAATGTGATATGTTAATCAAAAAAATAAAGCAGGTCTTTGAAAACGTACCTTTTTAACTTCGCAATAACAGAAAGTGTATTCTGAAAGCAGTTACGAATAATCTCTTTACAATGTGCCTACTGGAACCAATGAGATTACGCGATCGCGTGTATTTAAAATTCAGTCAACATAAATCTCCTAACGGCGGATCTTAACCATGAAAAAAGTCCCGAAATTACAGTGGCTTCCTAATAACATCTACTACGTACCCCTGAAGCGTTCACAATAGAATCTTACTTCTTTCTATTCATGATTGGGGCTAACACTCCTTTCACAAGACTTTCTGCAAATGAGGCGACATTTTGAAATCACGCGCAATAATCAACAACCGCAGGAGCTGCTAGCGACTTTGTGACAAGGAGGAATGTGCGTGTTATTACTCCTCGTTCCATTCGCAGCAATTTGAGCTGTTCTCTTAGTTTTCTGCTTAACCACACACCCGTAAATCGCCACATATTCGGAAATAAAGAGCCAAATATTTCTGAGAAGAAAGAATACGAATTTTATTGCTGCTCGTTTGAATCGAAGCAATTAAAACTGTACTCTCAGGTTTCTGTCTACCCACACCCTTGAAAATTGCCTCATATTCGGAAAGAAACAGCGAAATATTTGTGACAGTGAAGAATATAAATGTTGCTCCGCGTTTCACTCGTAGCAATTTTAGCTGTCCTCTTGGACACACTCGGAAATGGCCAAATATTTATTTCACTATTCGTTCTCTGATCAGATAACATCAAAGGTTGCAGAACACACTTGTATTTCATTCACAAGAAAGTCCCAGAGCTTGTTAACAACGCTAAGGTGGAGAGGAGAATACTTGAATGTAGCAGGATACGAATCTACATCCACTGACGCAAGAAACCACGACATTATACACTTGTTATGAGATAGTAGTCTCTTGTCTTGATTATGATAGTATCTCTTGAAGGCTTAAATCTCGATGCATTATTAACTGACATTTAATAATAATGGTGATATGTCTGTGATAGATTTCCAATGCACCGTTACCTTGAAACGGCATACTGCAAGTTTAATACAAGCGTGTTTCATTATAAATTACTGACAATAGCAACTCACTTCTGAGACAAAACTCTTATATGAAAGGATTAAATTCCGATAAATCATTATGTGACGTTTAATTATAAAAATAATTACAATAAATCTTGCTAAGAATGGGTTTTTCTATATCTCCGATACGCGTGCATCAAGTCTTGTGAGAGGCCCGTATCCAATACTAATACTAATGAAGGACGGCAGTAGCTGCAGCGGTTGTCGATGCTGCGCTTGACGTAAAAATGTCGTTTTGCAGAAAGTCTTGTGAAATGAACGTTATCCAGAGGTTTTCTCGTCTAGTTGTATATCCTCGGTGAGCGGCGTATACCGCCAAGGTTCAATTAATGTCTCTCGCCGATCACCGCAGGGAACACTGATCTCACAAACATGAATTTAAACTTTCAGTCCGCTTGATATCTTGCTCCGTGCAGTTAAAAAATCCCAAGGGTGATCCGAATGAATTGACAGCCATCAACAATGCAACAGGATTGCGATACTCTAAAGCTTTTAAACACACCCGCAGAGGAAAGCGAAAGACTAGAAGTCGTGGGACCTGGGAGGTACGACCGATACACTTGCTGTCGAATATTCGGGCTACGTACTCTGCTCCCGCACAGCCACATGAAAGTGTGCCCCTGCCCACACACGCCTGCTTTCACACTAACTATCATTGTCCAGAAGTCATGAACAGTGGCGTGACTGCCTTTGTGCTCACGTTGTTTTAGGAGAACCATCGGTTTCCGAATTTGTGTCTAGTAGGATAATTGGGTTGTTTCCTTGTCCACTACTCGCCCATCTAGTTTATACTATAATAGTAAAGCGCCCTGTATACGGTTGCAACGTGAGCGCCCGACGTTTAAGTGCCATAATTAAAACTTTCAGTCTGCTTGATACAGTATATAACTCTTATTTGATACAGTTCTCTACTGTCGTTTAGCGAAACAAAAATACGAGCTTGTTGAGTATGGGATCCGGTTGATGGCAGGATTTGGAGCTTCTGGGAGATAGAACTCAATACGTCGTTCTTACGAGACGAAATCGACAGGCATAAAAATAATTTCTATAGTAATCATGTTGTGTAGCTTCTTTACTCACGGGAGAGACTCACGTACGTGCTGAAAAACCTGATCTCGTCGCCTGAAGAGAGGTGCCGGCTGTCTCGCCAACTAACAGACTTGCAAGAACTAGTCTTCGGCAGAATACGGGAATGCAGTACGGAGCCCTGCGTATCCGCTCCCGTGGTGACCGTGGAGACAAGAGTACAGTAATTACGGACGCTAAAAGGCAACTGGACCGGCTGTGATACCTATTAGATTCCTCAGAGTTGACGTGGAAGACTTGGCTCCCCTTCTAGCAGCAATTTGTGGTTGAAATGGTTCAAATGGCTCTGAGCACTATGAAACTTAACATCTTATGTCATCAGTCCCCTAGAGCTACTTAAACCTAACTAACCTAAGCACATCACACACATCCGTGCCCGAGGCAGATTCGAACCTGCGACCGTAGCAGTCACGCGGTTCCGGACTGAAGCGCCTAGAACCGCACGGCCACCGCAGCCGGCTAGCAATTTGTGGTATGCGGCTGCAACAACGAAGGGTAGCTAGCGACTGCAAAAAAGAAAAGTCGTCGAGCAGATGCGCATAATTACAGTGAATATGCGATTGAGCGTATTGTTGGAACACTTCTCGTGGAGAAAAACAGCGGTCTGGCTATCATACTTCAAAAACGGATTAAAAACAGTCTTGACCGCAATTAAATATTTATTGACAACGGTTATCGGTTTCGGTCAGAGTGTGACCATCCGGAGACCATTTATACTATGATGGTTGGCGGTGGAGCTGAACGGAGCAGGTGTTGTGATTGCACGGACGTCAGCTGCTCAAACAGTTCATACTCGTGGAATCACACCACATGCTCCGTTCAGCTCCACCGCCAACCATCATGGTATAAATGGTCTCCGGATGGTCACACTCTGACCGAAACCGATAACCGTTGTCAATAAATATTTAATTGCGGTCAAGACTGTTTTTAATCCGTTTTCAAATACATAATTGATATCGATCTGTCCTAGAACTATGAGCATGTTTTAGTACGTTTGTGGAAAACGAAAATCTCCCCTGCAGGAAACAGTAGGAATTCCGCAAACAGAGTTCTCGCGAAACTCAGTTTGCTGTCTTCGTCCATAAGATCCCGAGCGAAGACGAATGCGCCCATTTTGATGGCATGTGCCTTGACTTCAGGAAGGAATTTGACGCAGTTCTCCACCGTCGTTTACTGAACAAAATACGAGATCGCCGAGCGTCGGAGCAGCTTTGCGACTGGATTCGAGATTTCCTTGCAGACAGATTTCAACAAGTCGTTCTTAACGGAACCAGATCGACAGATGTAAAGGTAATTTCAAGAGTGTCGCAAGGGAATGTGATACGATCGTTACTGTTTACATTGTATGTAAATGATCTAGTAGAAAGCGTCGGAAGCTCTGTAAGATTGTTCGGAGATGTACGGAAAAATAAATGTAGTTATGTTCCGTCAGTGTATTGTAATAGCCCAGTGAAGCCGTGTTCTATAAAATCTGTCACAATGAACTGTGTCTCTGATGCTGAAGAAGAATGGTCTTAATTCTTTTTACTTTTCTTCTGTAAGCGAAAAACTACAGATGTATCTCTTTGTAGAGGACGCTGTATGCAAATATCTTCCACAATGTGAGTGTCAAACGGAATTGTGTGTTCCTTCACCTTTTCTCTCTCCATGTGAGATAATTAATAAGATAAAAGTATAAGAAATTTGGTAAGGAGATTCTTTTAACCATCTGACTTTCGTTTGTCGTAATGGTGCACTTTTGCTTAATATTTGAAAGTGATTACATTTAAGCCTGGATGATTACATTTTGAATTTAAGTGAGAATAGATTTCAAGGCTCTAGCCCGTATCAGAATTCACATCTTTGCTCAACGATATTGAGATAATAGCTTTCATTTTAAAAAATGAAATTAATTTTTATTAAGTTAGTGAAAAGCATTTCACCGTTAAGCCAGGTCAGGAAAGGATATTACTATTATCATTGCAACAATATATATACATAGGTGGTTATATCGTCTCTCTCCGTAGCAGTGTTTTATACCTGGCAACATTCGTACATTTTTTTCGACAAGCTACGCGTGTGGGGTATTCTGGGAGCATATTTGTATTAAGAACCGAATTTCCGCAAAGCAGTAGTTCAATGTGTTTTTGCCCTCCTAGGGCATTTCATTGCTACCAGGCCTACTTCATTGCTGTCAACTTGTGAAACTCATACGATATAAGTAGCAGATGCTTCCGGAGAGGTTTACCGTTCAACATTCCGAGAGTGTATTTTCGAAGAAGAGTCCGACGACATGTTAATCCCTCCCAAATATGTCTCACGAAATGACCACGACTAAATCGGAGAAATTAGAGCTAACACGAAACTTTACTGACAGTCGTTTTTCGCGATGGAACAGGAAAAGGGTAGGTGAGGCGGGGAACAGATAGTGGTTCCAGAAATACCCTCCGCCACACACTCTAAGGTGGCTCGCGGACTACAGAGCGAATGTGCGTTTTCCAAATGAGCATCAAAGGGTGCTGGGAGTCGAACTGTGCTAAGCGTAGCGGCATCAGTAGTAGTTCACGGCGTGATAGGCACTGGCGTCCAGTACGCGTTACAAGATACCTCGCAAGACCTGAAGAAGGTAGTGGGAATATCGTGCACAGAACTGAGAGGCCGGAAGCGCAGCGTCAGACGGTTCCACCTACCTGTAGACTCTCCCAGAAGACGCTGCTGGTCCGCCGACAGGGCCTCGGCCTCTGCTGCCGGCTGCCTCCTGCGCGTCTCTTAAGCGCCGCGCAAGTAACCCGTGACGTCAGAACTCGGCGGTTGCCCCCTCCCCTAGGCGCTGATAGAGGACTGCTGGCGCCGCCTCCAGCCGTGTCTGCCGCGGCGGCCGACCGAGTCACGTGGGCGGTGCTTCCCGGGACAACCCTAAGACACGAGGGCTAACGTCACTGGCAAGTGCACGGCTGAGGGTACTTCCCTCCCTACCGCGTATCTATTCACCGCCAAGAGCTCCAGCTAAACTTTTCTTTCCATCTACATCTAGACTTAGGTGAGAAAAGTGACAGGATACCTCCTAATGTCGCGTCCGACTTCCTTTGGCCCGGCGTAGTGGAGCAACTGGACGTGGCATGGACTCAACAAGTAGTTGCAAGTCCCCTACGCAAATATTGGCCCATGCTGCCTCTATAATCGTCCATAATTGCGAGAGTGTTGTCGCAGCAGGATTTTGTGCACGACCTGTCCTCTCGATTATGTCCCACAAATGTTCAATGGGATTTGTGTCGGGCGATCTGGATGGCCAAATCATTCGCTCGAACTGTCGAGACTGTTCTTCCAATCAATCGCGAACAACTGTGGTTCGGAAACGTGGCGTTTTGTCATCTACAAACGGCGAAGTCTACGAATGGCTGAAGATGACTTCCGTGCACAGTCAATGATTGGTTTAGTTGGACCGGATGTCCCAGTCCATTCCATGTAAACATCCACAACTGTGGAGACCTTGACCACGTTTTGAGGCACTGTACCAGGGGGTCGGCCTGCTGGAAATGTGGTGAAGACGGTCATGTTAGGAAAGACTGCAAGGCTGCAGCAGTCTGCATCCCTTGCAAAAGACGGGGCAAGAGACCTTGCGGAGCCATCGGACGCAACTGCTCCACCTACAGGTTATTAGAACAAAGATTAATATCAAGAACAGATTATGGCTGATTGTGCTAAGGCTAACAGGATGCCTAAGAGAAAATCCCCGAGCAAAAGGAATAGGGATGCCATGAGGGCAAGTGCTTTCAAGCAGTCGTTGAGGTCGCTTACGGGCGCCACCATTGAAACCACCGACACGAGCACTCAAACTGACTCTCTCACAATAGACAGGGGGACCCAAACGGAGCTCCCTTTCACAGCTACAATTCGCTCCTCCCCAAGCCGGGAGACGAGGCCGACTAAAGATCAACGGCAACGGCATCCTGTAACAGAGGCTGTGGCAATCTCAAAGACAGAAGAGAATAGAACTCAGCAGAAACCACTTCAAGAAAACACAGTAAGCAGTTCTAGTGAAAAACCACCTCAGATCCTGTTGTCAGATTGCCAGCAGTTGACCCAGTCAGAGTTTATCCCAACATTGAATTCACGATGCAATTAGCGAGACTAGAGCAGCCGACTACCCTGACCACTGCCTTAAGACACGTGGTCCGGGTGAGACACGAAAATGCTAGGAAAGTCACCTTCTCGGTAATGGAGGCTGTGGACAGGCTACAGCTCAAGTCAGTGTATCTCCCCACCGACGTCGGAGCCCTGCGAGACTTACTTAAGAAACTCTTTGAAAGACGAGGAGAAAAATTCGACCTTGACGACATCTACGATCAAGCAGGTTTGGCAAATGGACGTATTACGTTTGCCTGGAGCAAGACCTGGCCAAATGACAGAATTCATACATACTTTCCATAAATGACGAAAATTACCATTGGCCAACTAATCGCTCACAACAGCAGACTGGTGATGCAGGAGCTACGTAAGGAGGTGGAGGAGAGGAGACTGGATGCGCTCTGCCTGCAGGAGCCGTACTCCCAAACTGGGAAAATAGCTTTCGCAGCTGCGACCTGGCAAATTGTAAGTAGGGGAGAGGACCCAATAGACTCCTGAAGGCTACAACACTGTCACAATTCACAACCAGCCACTGCAACATCGTGGAGCTGCAGTCTCCAACGGGAGCGTCCATTATCATCAACGTGTACTTCCAGTATGGAGACGATATCGAGAGACATCTGGACAACTGACCACAGTGGTCACGGCATTGCAGGGGCGGAGAGTAATAATAACTGCTGATATTAATACCGAATCCCCTCTATGGTACAGCGGCACCAGGGACCTAAATGGAGAGAAGGCAGAAGAGTTCATCATGGCCTTGCAACTAGTGGTGGCCAACAAACCGCGCAACCCTCCGACCTATGTGGCGGGAGGTGGTCAAGGAATAAATATTGATGTGATCCTGGTCACGCCAAATGTAGTCAACCTCATTCAGCAATGGAGGGTAGAAGAGAACGCCACCACTAGCGACCACAATCTCACTACCTTCACCATTGGAGACAAAGAGAGGCGCTGGGCCATGGGGTGGGAGGTGCAATACAACTACAAAAGAGCCGACTGGGAACGATTAGCAAGGGAGTGCGACATTCCTGCATTGCCAGAAGGTGACAGACACCAGGACATTGACGTGGACAAAAGGGCTGAGGAACGTGATAACTCGAGCAGTGAAAGCTGCTGTACCTACTAGGAGGAAGGCCATGGCGGCCTCTTCACCAGGGTCAGCCGAGCTGGAGGAGATGCGCCGGTCTGTCAGAAGGCTCAGGAGGCACTACCAGCGCAGTGTCGTCTGGCTGGAAAGACAAAGGTGGCTGCAGCTGTACCGGGAAGCTAAAGACAGCTTCCAAAAAGAACTGCGCGAAGTGAGATCCGAAAGCTGGGAACACTTTGTCCTAAATCAAATAGCCTTGGACCCATGGGGTGACCCCTATAAGCCAGTCCGTGAAAAAATCCGCTCTCCCATGGAGCTGTCGACCGTCAGGCACGGGGGCGGGATGACGGAGTCTTGGCAGGAGACTGCTGAGGTCCTTCTCCAGTCCCTGCTGCCTGACGACACTGCGGATGGGGAGACCGATGAACAACAACAGCTGCGCAATAACAACAATAATGAATACGAAACTGCAATGGCAGTCTACCCCTTCTCTGAAGAGGAGGTGGCTGCCCATATAAAATCTCTAAAGAGAGGGAAAGCTCCCGGGTCGGATGGCATTGTGGCTGAGATGGTGCAATTCCTGCACCCCCCCCCCCCCCCCCCCAGATAGTTGCGCCACTAACTCACCTTTATAACGAATGCCTTAGGCAGAGAAAGTTCCCACGAATTTGGAAAACAGCAAATGTGGTGGTAATCAAGAAGAGACCCGACAAAGACCCAGCAGAAACGAAGTGTTATAGACCAATCTGCCTGCTCGACCTGCTTGGTAAGATCTTAGAAAGACTACTGGCTGACAGACTGGTTGCACGCCGAATGCTGTGCGGGATGAGCAGCAGGCAGTTCGGCTTCACGCCTGGGCGGTCGGCATCTGATGCAATCGCCCTGGCGGCCGAGGTCTGTGGCTCTACCCCGTGCAAGTACGTTGTCGGCGTCTAGGTAGACATCTTTGGCGGCTTTGACAACCTGTGGTGGCCTTCGCTTTTCTCCTGTTTACGGGAGAAGCAGTGTCCAGGACCGCCATATGGGTGTCTTAGGAGCTATTGCGAGGATCTGGAGGTCTGGCTATCATCCCCTAGCACAAGAGTGAGAAAAGCTATTACTAAAGGATGTCCCCAGGGCTCCGTCCTAGGTCCCCTGTTCTGGGACATCCATATGGAGCCATTACTAGACAAATTACAGCAAAGTGATGAAGTGCTAGAGGTGATAGCCTACGCAGATGACCTCCTGCTACTGGTTGGTGGCCGTAGCCGAGAAGACATAAAGCCCAAGACAGAAAGTGCTATAGAGATACTACGACTTTGGTGCCGAAGTACAAAGATGAAAATTTCACCAGGCAAGTCCACCTACCTTCTTCTAAAAGGGCAGTAAATTCGTAACCCGACAGTCAGGACTGAGGACTCACCAGTTCTCCGGCGACGAGAGACTCGATACCTTAGAATAATCACTGATGAAAGGTGGTCCTTCGGAAAGCACATTGACACCGTAACTCAGAGAGCCCTTCAAGTACTCAATAACCTCATTTCCACTGGACACAAAAGATTTCATCTCCCACCACTATTCATCAAATTATACCACAATAGTATACTCACATCGATAGTGGGTTACGACTCGGGAGTCTGGGCACACAGACTCACGAGGGTGGTGCCTGCCATGACAGTGAGAAGAGTCTAGAGGAACAAGACAGTGAGATCAGTGGGGGCATACAGGACTACGCCGGCAGGAGCCCTGTTAGTCATGATGGGGCTCTGCCCCCTGATCATCAAAATTCGGGAACAGGCCGCTTGGTACTGGGCCAAGAAAGTGAACATAGAGAAAACAGAAGAGACTTTAGGCATCAGGGCTGGGAACAGGGCTGAAATCAGATTATGAGGAGACCAGGTACGGTAAGAATCCTGGGAAGCTGAGGAAACCGGACGTAGAACTTTTGATCTTCTTCCGGGTATTAGGGAACAGATGGGAATGACATACTTCGAACCAACCCGGGGACTATTCCACTTTCTCACTGGTCATGGACCCTACCCGACATATTTATGTCGATTCGGGAAAAAGGCTACACCCGCGTGTGACTGTGGTGTTCCGGAGGGTACTCCTGACCATGTCGTTTACGAGTGCCCCCTTTTCAATGATGTAGCTTCAATGTTACGTGGCCAACTGCCACACCACGACACGTACAGCTTACTTAGACAACACGACACCTTTCAGACCATCAATAAATTGGCAAACGTGGTATCGCAAAAAGTTTTAAAGGAATATCTGAGAGACTTAAACTAGCAAGATTATGAGAAATATTTAAACACCTATAGAGCCTGGTAACCTATTTCCATACCGCCTGAGTGCGGACAGACCGACTTCTACAGTCTGGAAATCCGCCGCGTTCGGGACTTCGGGGGAGTGGGGTGCAACATTACCGATTATGGACAAGCACCGAACTTGACTTTAGGATAGGATTAGTTGTAGGATTTAGATTTAGGTACTATTTCTAGGAACCCGCAGCGACTAACATGTTGGGCTGCCCAGTGTCAGGGGCACGGTCATTGGGTTTATCTCAATGAGCAAGTCTCTATAAGTAGGTTTATACTTTTGACTGACACATATGTAAGTTTGTAGGCATTAGTAACTTGTCAATAGATAGGTTAATTAAGTAATTCACATACAATCAAAATCAAGTAACTCTGCCCATTGCAATTATCCTGTAGCTCACTTTACTCACTAGTTATTTGATAGGATTTATCTGCAATTGTAACCATTGTATCATCATCTGGATCCACTAATCATATAAGGTAGTGGGTTGAAATTGTATAGTTATTAAGATTTGAAATAAAGATTATTTAAAAAAAAAGAAAAAAAACATCCCCTAGCGGGAGAATTGGAAAATTGCCCCCAGGGTTCTGTGCTAGGACCCCTGTTCTGGGACATCCAAATGGAGCCGCTATTAGATACTTTACAGCAAAGTGAAGACGTGCTAGAGGTGATAGCCCATGCAGATGACCTCCTCCTGTTGGTCGGCGGCCGTAGCCGCGAGGACATAGAAAAGTGCCTTGAACAAACTGCAACTATGGTGCCAAAATACTAAAATGCAAGTATCACGAAATAAATCTACTTAGCTGTTAATAAAAGGACAATTAATCAGAAACCCTACTGTACGAATCGAGTGCTCGCTGGTTCTTCGGCGACGTGAAACACGGTACCTAGGAATCATCATTGACGAAAGGTGGAACTTCGGGAAACACATTGACACCGTAACCCAGAAAGCCTTTCAAACACTAAACAATCTCATCTCCATCGGACACAAAAGATTTCACCTCCCCCCTCATCTCATAAAATTATGCCTCAATAGTATCTTAACATCAATAGTGGGTTACGGCTCGGGAGTCTGGGCACACAGGCTCACGAAGGTAGTTCCCGCCATGACAGTGAGAAGGGTTGAGAGGAATATGATACTCAGATCTGTGGGGGCCTATACAACATCACCAGGGGAAGTCCTATTAGTCATAATGGGGCTCTGCCCCCTGGACATCAAAATTAAAGAGCAGGCAGCGTGGTTCTGGGTTAAGAAAGGGAACGTCACGAAGACAGAAGAGATACTAGGCGCTGGGGCTAGGGAAGGGTGAGATTCGGCAAAGGGGCGAACAATTGTGGCAAGAACTATGGGAGGCGGATGAAACAGGGCGTAGAACATTTGAATTTCTTCAAAACATTAGGGAACGACTGAAAATGAGATACTTTGAACCCACTAGAGGATTGATCCATTTTCTCACTGGACATGGGCCATACCCAGCATACTTATGTCGGTTCGGGTAAAGGGCAACACACGCGTGTGAATGTGGTGAACCAGAGGGTACCCCCGATCATGTGATCTACGAGTGCCCCCTTTTCAATGATGTTGCTTCCACATTACGTGACCAGTTACCTGACTGTGACACACACCAACTAATAAGACAAGAAGACACTTTTCAAACTCTCAATAAACTAGAAGATGAGGTATCACGAAAAGTGCTAAAGGAATACCTGAGGGACATAAATTAATGAAAAAACTGAGACATACTAAATACTGAATACGCGTCCTACTCCTATACCGCCTGCGCGTGGATATGCCGACTTTCTCGTAGTCTGGAATCCGCCACGTACAGGACTAGGGGGAGTGGGGAACAATATCACCAATACTAGACAAAGCACCGGATTTGACTTGGGTTAGAACTAGTTAGTAGGACTTAGGTTAGGAACCTGCAGCGAATAACATCTTGGCCTGCCCAGTGGCAGGGGAACGCCCATCGGGATTAGCTCGATGGGCAAGGCAATAAAGTAGGATTATATATATCTCTGACACAACTGTGACGTTGCAGGCAGTAGAGTTTCTAGTTAAAGATTATACACTAAATACTAATAATAATACTTGTAGGAATTTAGCTGCCCATTGTCTTTAGTTATAGCTGTAGCTGTAGCTCACAAATTTATCAAATTATAATTAACTGCATTTGAAGTTTAAACAAATTAGGACCCACTAATCATATAAGGAAGTGGGTTATGTTGTGTATTCATTATTGTTATTGAAATAAAGAATTTAAAAGAAAAGAAAAAAAGGAATCACAGCCCACACGATTATAGAACGACCCCTAGCTTGCACATCTTGTATCCACGGCCTCGTCGGGTCTGCGCCACACTCCAACCCTAGCATCAGCTCTTACCAGCTGAAGTCAGGACTCGTCTGGCCAGGCCGCGGTCGTCCAGTCGTCTACAGGTCCAACCCATACGGTCCCGCGCCTAGGAGCGGCGCTGCAGGCGGTGTCTCGCCGTCAGCAAAGGGACTCGCCTCTGTCTGCTGCTGTGCTGCCGTAGCCCATTAACGACCAACTTCGCCTCCCTGTCCTAACGGCTACGTTCACCGCACGACTCACACTGATTTCCGCTGTTACTGCAAGCTGTGTCGCTTGTCTGTTGGCACTGACAAACCTACGCACATGGTGCTGCTCTCAGTCGTTAAGTGAAGGGCGTCGGCCACTGCGTCTTCCGTGGTGAGAGACAATGGCTGAAATCTGGTATTCTCGGCACACTCTTGACACTGTGAATCTCGGGAGATTTCAAAAAGGGAAAGTCCCATGCGTCTAGCTGCAGTTGCCATTCCTTGTTCAAAGTCTGTTAATTCCAGTCGAGCGGCCGTAATCAGATGAGACACGTTTTCACACGAATTACCTGAGTAGAAATGACACCCTCGCCAATGCTCTACCCTTTTTATACACTACGTAGGGCTACTACCGTCATCTGTTGTGTGTCTATCGTTATGGTATGACTTTTGCCACGTCAGTGTTTACTCCGCGAGGTCCTTTACGGTGTGTCGCGTAGGGTCCCTTGTGTATCGTCGTCACTTCTTCCCTTCCCTGTGCAGTCTAGAATGGTTCGTGGGGGACAACTACTGTTGGTAAACGCC
Organism: Schistocerca serialis cubense; assembly: GCF_023864345.2. Taxonomy (NCBI): domain Eukaryota; kingdom Metazoa; phylum Arthropoda; class Insecta; order Orthoptera; family Acrididae; genus Schistocerca; species Schistocerca serialis. The sequence continues at coordinate 506,392,175 of NC_064646.1, read as the reverse complement.
TGCGTCAGCTCGAATCTGTCTAATTTCATGTTCATGGTCGTTTCGCCAGATGTACGTGCCTGGAAGTATGACATTGGATTACTCTAGTAGGAATGTACACCCTCCAAACATTAACACTAAATCACAGGACAATGTTTGTGGCTCAGCTCTTTCGTAATTACATAAGGGAGGCCGTCCATGAAACTACCGGAAATGTCAATCTTCAATTTATTTTTTATTTATTAGTAGAACTCATGGACAATAAGTTCCTAAAGTTTTAACGATGAAGTCGCACCGAAGTGCCTGAAAAATAATTAAGTGTCTGACGTGACGTTCCAGCCATGTCCATTTTTTGAAGCAAAAATTAGATACCAGCTCAGTGAACTTCCATTCCGTGGGTTACTTTCAAGCAAACTTGCACGAAATACAACTAGGACGTTGTAATATGCACCCTTTGGTTTTGTAGAATGTCTGTGACTCTGTTCCGTGTCTTAGGAACAGTATTGGTGGACACAAGTGACTCACAAACACGATGATGGACACTCTTCAAGTGTATTACGGCAAGGCTATCAGACAGAACCGGTCCAGGATGAGAGACGTGACAAGTGCAGTATGGGCTGCATATTTACACATGGCGTCAACAGATCTGAGTCACATTGGCTGGTGTAAATATCTACAGGCTCAGAGATATAACAAACCCTACTGTCGCACTCACAGATTTCTGGCCCATCTTGTTTAAAAAAGTGTGTTCGTGGCACCACCGAGAATCAAAATGAGTCTCTAAATTCATTCATATGGAAACGATGCCCTAAAATCACATTTTGATATGCTGCAGTAGCCAGAATTGCAACTTATGATGCAGTTCTTGCATTTAATGCTGCGAAGGTAGGGAGCATAAAGGTATTAGAGAGAATGGGCTTTAAGATAGGAAATTTCACTGAATACATCTTGACCAAAATAGATTTTCTGGGCCTCTCTATATCTGAAGTCAGTTGAAGACCTGGTAAAGGAAAGAAGGCCAAAAAGAAGAAACCAGAAGAGAAACCTTGAAGGGGAAAAAGAGCTCGGATACAAATCTGAGGCCTTCTGAAGTGGTGACCTAACAAACGATGCTAGGAGGAATTTTAAACTGTGCCGTTTTCGCAGAATCATTGATGGCTAGAATTATGAAGTTTTGTACACACATTTCTATAAACCGAATAAAAGTTGTCTCAAGAGTAAATTTTTAGATTGGGAGTTAGTGTAGATATGAGCCAAAGTGCTTGAAATTTTGTGTGATTTTTATATTGTACTTATGGTATTACACTACAAAAATGATCAATGTTCTGCTGCTCCAAAAACCTCATGAGAGAAGGTTACTGTGCACAAACAGAAAGAAAATTTTTAAATTCCATAAAAATTAAGTACACTACTGGCCATTAAAATTTCTACACCAAGAGGAAATGCAGATGATAAACGGGTATTCATTGGACAAATATATTATACTAGAACTGACATGTGATTACATTTTCACGCAATTTGGGTGCATAGATCCTGAGAAATCAGTACCCAGAACAACCACCTCTGGCCATAATAACGGCCTTGATACGCCTGGGCATTGAGTCAAACAGAGCTTGGATGGCGTGTACAGGTACAGTTGCCCATGCAGCTTCAACACGATACCACAGTTCATCAAGAGTAGTGACTGGCGTATTGTGACGAGCCAGTTGCTCAGCCACCATTGACCAGACATTTTCAGTTGGTGAGAGATCTGGAGAATGTGCCAGCCAGGGCAGCAGTCGAACACTTTCTGTATCCAGAAAGGCCCGTGCAGGACCTGCAACATGCGGTCGTGCATTATCCTGCTGAAATGTAGGGTTTCGCATGGATCGAATGAAGAGTAGAGCCACGGGTCGTAACACATCTGAAATGTAACGTCCACCGTTCAAAGTGCCGTCAATGCGAACAAGAGGTGACCGAGACGTGTAACCAATGGCACCCCATACCATCACGCCGGGTGATACGCCAGTATGGCGCTGACGAATACACGCTTCCAATGTGCGTTCACCGCGATGTCGCCAAACACGGATGCGACCATCATGATGCTGTAAACAGAACCTGGATTCATTCGAAAAAATGGCGTTTTGCCATTCGTGTACCCAGATTCGTCATTGAGTACACCATCGCAGGCGCTCCTGTCTGCGATGCAGCATCAAGGGAAACCGCAGCCATGGTCTCCGAACTGATAGTCCATGCTGCTGCAAACGTCGTCCAACTGTTCGTGCATATGGTTGTTGTCTCGCAAACATCCCTATCTGTTGACTCAGGGATCGAGACGTAGCTGCACGATTCGTTACAGCCACGCGGATAAGATGCCTGTAATCTCGACTGCTAGTGATACGAGGCCGTTGGGATCCAGCACGGCGTTCCGTATTACCCTCCTGAATCCACCGATTTATTCTGCTAACAGTCATTGAATCTCGACCAACGCGAGCAGCAATGTCGCGATACGATAAACCGCAATCGCGGTAGGCTACAATCCGACCTTTATAAAAGTCGGGAACGTGATGGTACGCATTTCTCCTCCTTATACGAGGCATCACAACAACGTTTCACCAGGCAACGCCAGTCAACTGCTGTTTGCGTATGAGAAATTGGTTGGAAACTTTCCTCATGTCAGGACGTTGTAGGTGTCGCCACCGGCGCCAACCTTGTGTGAATGCTCTGAAAAGCTAATCATTGGCATATCACAGCATCTTCTTCCTGTCGGTTAAATTTCGCGTCTTTAGCACGTCATCTTCGTTGTGTAGCAATTTTAATGACCAGTAGTGTATATACACTCCTGGAAATTGAAATAAGAACACCGTGAATTCATTGTCCCAGGAAGGGGAAACTTTATTGACACATTCCTGGGGTCAGATACATCACATGATCACACTGACAGAACCACAGGCACATAGACACAGGCAACAGAGCATGCACAATGTCGGCACTAGTACAGTGTATATCCACCTTTCGCAGCAATGCAGGCTGCTATTCTCCCATGGAGACGATAGTAGAGATGCTGGATGTAGTCCTGTGGAACGGCTTGCCATGCCATTTCCACCTGGCGCCTCAGTTGGACCAGCGTTCGTGCTGGACGTGCAGACCGCGTGAGACGACGCTTCATCCAGTCCCAAACATGCTCAATGGGGGACAGATCCGGAGATCTTGCTGGCCAGGGTAGTTGACTTACACCTTCTAGAGCACGTTGGGTGGCACGGGATACATGCGGACGTGCATTGTCCTGTTGGAACAGCAAGTTCCCCTGCCGGTCTAGGAATGGTAGAACGATGGGTTCGATGACGGTTTGGATGTACCGTGCACTATTCAGTGTCCCCTCGACGATCACCAGTGGTGTACGGCCATTGTAGGAGATCGCTCCCCACACCATGATGCCGGGTGTTGGCCCTGTGTGCCTCGGTCGTATGCAGTCCTGATTGTGGCGCTCACCTGCACGGCGCCAAACACGCATACGACCATCATTGGCACCAAGGCAGTAGCGACTCTCATCGCTGAAGACGACACGTCTCCATTCGTCCCTCCATTCACGCCTGTCGCGACACCACTGGAGGCGGGCTGCACGATGTTGGGGCGTGAGCGGAAGACGGCCTAACGGTGTGCGGGACCGTAGCCCAGCTTCATGGAGACGGTTGCGAATGGTCCTCGCCGATACCCCAGGAGCAACAGTGTCCCTAATTTGCTGGGAAGTGGCGGTGCGGTCCCCTACGGCACTGCGTAGGATCCTACGGTCTTGGTGTGCATCCGTGCGTCGCTGCGGTCCGGTCCCAGGTCGACGGGCACGTGCACCTTCCGCCGACCACTGGCGACAACATCGATGTACTGTGGAGACCTCACGCCCCACGTGTTGAGCAATTCGGTGGTACGTCCACCCGGCCTCCCGCATGTCCACTATACGCCCTCGCTCAAAGTCCGTCAACTGCACATACGGTTCACGTCCACGCTGTCGCGGCATGCTACCAGTGTTAAAGACTGCGATGGAGCTCCGTATGCCACGGCAAACTGGCTGACACTGACGGCGGCGGTGCACAAATGCTGCGCAGCTAGCGCCATTCGACGGCCAACACCGCGGTTCCTGGTGTGTTCGCTGTGCCGTGCGTGTGATCATTGCTTGTACAGCCCTCTCGCGGTGTCCGGAGCAAGTATGGTGGGTCTGACACACCGGTGTCAATGTGTTCTTTTTTCCATTTCCAGGAGTGTATAATCCAAGGAACTTAACAGTAAATGCATTAATTTCACGTAAAGCATCGCACAAAATTTTATTGCCGGATCTTCAGAATTGTGGATTTGGTGCAGCGTGTGTTTTTCATGAACAACTCCGCCTTAATGAAGCTGGCACGAAACACGCTGCTCTTTTCTATTTTCTCTACCAGTCCTATCTGGTACGGATCCCAGACTCACGAGCAATATTCAGCTATCTACATCTACATCATCTGCAGCAATACTCCGCAAACCACCTGACGGTGTGTGGCAGACGGTACTTCTCGTTTCGCTAACTGATCACTCCTTCCCTGTTACATTCGCGAATGCTGCGTGGGAAGAATGATTGTCAGTAAGCCTTTGTATTAGCTCTAATTTCTAGAATTTTCCCACTGTGGTCATTTTTCGAGGTATATGTGGGAGGAAGTAATATATTATCTGACTCTTCCCGAAAAGTAATATCTCGAAATTTCAGTAGCAAACCTCTCCGTGTTGCACAACGGCTCTCTGCGACTGCGGTTTGTTGAGCATCTATTTAATGTTCTCGCGCTGACTAAACTATGCCGTGACGAAACGCATCACTCTTCAGTGGATCCTCTCTATATCTTCGATCGGTATTAGTCGAAGGGGGTCTCGTAAGCTACCTTCTTCGTGCGTGCACCTTCTTCAACAGAAACTTCGTCTGGTATCTGCCCTACCTGCTACTAGTTTTGTGTGGTCATTCCATTTTAAATCGGTATCTAAGCGTATTTCTAGGTATTTTATGAAAGTGACTGCTTCCAATGATCGCGTAATTATACAATATTTGGTCTTTCTGCCTACTTGTGCACGATACGTTACATTTGTTAATGTTGGAAATTCGTGCCCCAACCCACGATACTCTGCCGGTCTTCTTGCATTTCGCTACAATTTCTAGCGTTGCGGCTTCTGTGTAAAGCATAATCCGTGAAAAGCTTCATGGAACTTCGGACTTTATCCGTGAGGTGATTTTAATACGTCGCAGGAGGAATGATCAATATTTAGTGATATGACAGGAATGATCAGCCCAAGCAAACAAGTCTAGCAATCATGGCCTCTAAAACACATAACATAAGAGTTGTGGGCGCTACTTCATATTCGGTATTATGAAACAAATCTTTTCTACTGCAAGCTCTTTGATGTCAATATTTTTGGAGGAGCTAGTACGGAGCATAACAAGAAAAAGAATGTCCAGTGCGCCCAAAAGTGCTCACATGAAAGTCTATGATCACTTTTTCAGTGGAAGAGATGTGTTTCGCAGTAGCGGGGATGAACAAGTGCTCATAGCTCTTAAGGTATGCACTTTAGGTTTCACGGTTACAAGACATTTTTGCTTCGAATGACGGTTCCCATCATATCCCTGAATATTGGATACTCGACTTGGGACATCCTGTACATTGTGAAAAGTAATGGTACTGTAAACACTCCGTGGATGTACGAATCACATTCTGCAAACTCTTCAGTCCAGTGACACAGCTGTCTGGTATTCCGTACGCCAGTATTTTGTTCATCAGGCGGCAGTGCGGAAATGTATTGAGCGCCTTGCAGAGGTCAATGAGCGTGGCATCAACGTGGGCGCCGGTATCTACTGTTTTCCGGGAGTCATGCACGAACAGAACGAACCCGGTTTCACAAGATCGTTGTTTTCGGAATCCATTTTGGTTCCTACAGAGGAGATTTTCCATCTTCAGAAATTTCACAATACGCGAGCTTATAAGTTGTTCTACAATTCTACAAGAAACCGACGTCAGAGATATTGGCCTATACTTTTCTGCCTCTGTTCGATGACCCTTCTTGAAAACCTGAGTTTTTTCCAATAATTAGGAACACTTCGTTCCTCTAGATATGTGCAGTAAACTGCTGCTACAAGAGGTGGAAATTGTTTCACACAGAACCAGTATCGGTCCACAAAGCATCATCTGTTATCATAAAATCTTTGCAGCAGCGTGCAAAGTGATATAAATTCAATGTCGTCAGATAATATAAAATGTGTAATAACTGAAGTATAAAAGGTCGACAACAATCACGAGACATGGACTTTATGTAGTTACAAATATTTTATGATAACTGATGTCGGTCTGTTGACCGAAAATGGTTGGGCTGGCTGGTCAAAATAACTATGTCCCGGAAAATATTTCACGCTCTTTAACATAGCCACCCAACTTAACTCTATCAGCTCCGGGTGTGAGTATTGTAAGCCGGGTTGCCTATGTTAAGGAGGATGATATATTTTCCAGGACATTTTGGCCACCCGGTATAATAGAGAAATTTTTATTAGAGTTCTTGGCACTGAATCATGACTTTTCCATATACTGACGAGCTTTGGGGGACTACCTTCTTCAATTACTGGTGTTTCTTCCTAATCCATTGGCGTAGCGGGCGCCGGAGGAATTTACATCTACAATCGACAAGCCAGCTTGTGGTCTGTGCCGATGGGTACTTCATGCACCTCGTTCCTTTTTCAGTTGCTAATAGTCAGCGCGAAGAACAGTTCCTGTTGAGCATCTGTGTGAGCTCTAATCCCTCCAATTTTACCTTCTTGGTCTTTTCGGCAGATATATGTATGACGGAGCAATACATTGATTGACTCTACGAGGAACGGATGATCTCTGTTGAGAGGGGGTCTAAACGATTTAACACCCGAAGCGGCTGTCATCTGCAAAATTTCGGTTTTAGACCATTATCAAATATCTTCACATCTTTACATAATGCCTTACAAGTCTCTGCACCTATATATATTTAAATACTCACAGCCATAACATGCATGTTTTATGCTATAGTACTTGAAATATATGTAATTTTAAAAACTGTAATGTACACCGGTACTAACGGTACTAGTGACATCAATTTTGTGACAAGTACGACGTCTGCACACAATGGCACAGTTACGGTGGGTGCTGATTAAATACACGCAGCTGCAGAGTCTTGTATGATATGATGCGTCATTCGTGAATTATTCTATGAAGGTACGTGATAATTCTCTAAGACCGAAGACGTGCAGTTGTACAATTAATAAACTTAAAAAAAAAAGGATTTTTGCAGCGACATTAAATCAGTTAGTTTTCAGTGTCAATAAACTTTATCAACAGCCATACACATTACGATATTTTACCAACGAATTTATGATCTATCACCGTAAAACTGGATATCGTGAATTCCATCGTTGGACAGACGCTTCATACGAAGTGAGTTGCTGTCATGTCTTCGTGTGCAGCGTCTGTCCAACTACTGTAATTCACGATATCCAGTTTTATAAGCGCTATACGGTATACCTACCGTGGGCCGACTGCATTTTCTGAAGATTCTTTCACCTAAACTCAGTCTGGCGTCCGGCTTTCCGACGATTAGTTTTACGTGCTCGTTCCAGCGCAAGTCGCCGAGTACGCATTCTTCGACATATTAAATGGATGTGGCTGCTCTCGGTGGTTGTACAATAAGTAGATTTTTCTCCTCTTTATGTGCCGTACGTTACATTTCTTTATGATCCTGCATCAAACGTCGATCTTCTGCAGATCTTCCTGCAAATCACTACCTTTTTCTACCATTCCGACTTTTCTGCATTCAGTACGACGATCCACGAACAGGCTCATGGGCTTACGACGTTACCAACTAGATTATTTATATATATTGTGAACAACAGTGGTCCTGTAGCACTCAGTTCGCGGACACCCGAATTTACTATTATGTCTGAGAATTCTATTCGCTAGGAATGAGATAATGTGCTCTGTTTTCTTGGAACTCTACAATCCAATACCAAAGTTGGTCCGTACGGTCGTATTTGCAGTACGGAACTGTTTCTAGCCGAACACTGTGTGCTTCATTTAATCCTTCCACAACTATGGGAACAAAAAATATGGTAACACCTCCGATAAATGTGTGATTGAACGTAAATGGAGTTGAAAGCCAAGTCTGCAGGCTGTGGTGCTGCATTTGACCACGAACGTTCGCAATACGTTGCAAGCATCAGTCGCGGTCAGAACAGCGTTCTGTGTAACTAAAGTCTGAATGTCGCACAAAAAGGGAACTCTGTAAGTAGGGAATTGGAGGGTGAGCTGGAGCTGGAATTCCGAGAGCAGTCACTCTCCCGGTCGAGTTTACGTACAGAGAGTGAAACATGACGGACTTTCGTTGATGATTTGGACAGCCGTACCTGGTATTCCATGGGTTCCATAGAAGATACTCTGCAAGATAACATTGTGTACCAACGATTATGTGATCGTTTTGGTCGATCGGGTCCATCCCACGGTACAATGTTTGTTCCCCAATGGTCGTGCTGTCTTCCAAGACGACGGGGACCCTTTCTACATAGCCCATGTCATTCAGTACTGTTTTTGTGAACATGAGGATGAATGGTCCCATCCCTCTGGCTACCAAAATCACCAGAGTCGGTATTAATGAGCCTTTGTTGTCTACTTTGGAGAAAAGGGTACGTGATCGCTGTCGAGTTCCGTCGTCGTTACCCAAAATTGCCACTGTTTTGCAGTAAAAATGATTTAAAATTACCGTGAAAACTGTACAGGTCCTGTATTTATCCATTCCTAAGCGACTGGAAGAAATTTTGAAGTCATCGTAATGTATTGTATTTTTGGTGCTTCCACATTTTAACCTTGCGCCTGAACCTGTCTCACAACAGGATATCAGAGAACCAATGGGAATTAGCTGCGTGTTTTTGCTGTGTATCAATTTAAACCCTGGTAAAGGGAAGCGCGCTAACACTTTGAAGAATTTTTATACTTACAGCTAGCATCTGTGGGTTTTGTTGCGTCCAAGTTTCATTGTCAATCATCCACTCCACTCCGTATTGTCACGTGGAATGAGTTCAGGCCTGCAGGTAGGCAACACAATGAACAGTCTGGCAACGCGAGCTGCTGTCAAAGCCTTCCCAAGCAGTTAGGTATCCATAGGCTGCTCGCACGTATTGACGTTTGCTGCATCACAGACGGTGCCCGTACGGAGCGCCTGTAATGTGAGTTAAGAACTTGGAGAGATTCTCTGTTTACCGATATGTCTCTGATTTCTGTGTCTCCCGTAATTTTTGCACAGTCATCTCCTGAAACTGAGAAGGTACTTATTAATAATGTTGTATGTCCTAGCCCGCCCCGAGTTAGAAAATCAAACGGCAGGTAAATTTTTATTTTTACCTTTATTACTTGTGAGTACGACATTTTTAATTGAAATAACAACAAATTAATGTCTTTAGCTCAGAAAAAAATTTGTAGTGATAGGCTCAACTGATTTCGGTTTAACTGTGCAATCGTTGTTGTTTAGCTGCTTCGTTGTTGAAGCGGCTCGTTACTGATTCAAATGGATGTACTTCTTTCTTTCATGAAAATACACTTAACCTCGGGTTGGAAATAAGCTGCAAAAAGAAAGGACAAAACCTAGAAAATTTTATTATGTCTTCCACCTTCCTAGTTTTGTAAATAAATTGCCGTATGTTAAAATTTTGCCGTTTGCGAGGTAACTGCCAATGTGTGGTTAAGAGCCTCCTCTGATTTCAAGCTAAAATATTGTCCTAGTTAGTGCAAATGCATTTGAAACGTAAGCTTTCCTATTACCTCCCGCATCTAATGCGACTCAAATTTTACCCAGGGCCCATACTTGGCAAGCGTGGCAGATGGATAACGTGGAACCGCCATATTACCGATGCAAAGTTGGCGTCCAGTGCGACGGTATGGTCGGAGATGGATCGGGAGGGTAGTGACTATGCGTCGGCTTCCAAAATTGCCTGATCAGTCCTCTGTATTTTTCTTTCTGGGATCGTCTTAAGGGAGGCGTTCAATAACTAATGCGACACATTTTTTTTCTGAAAGCAAACTGGTTTTAATCAGGATTCTGATACACCATATTATTGCCCACTCTTTTGGCTACAATATCGTGTTTGTCCACATAATCTCTCTCCGTTCACTGAGACGGCCTTACGCCACTTTACTGAGAGAGCCTTTAAGCCCCCATGGTACTGCCCCACCGGTCGACGTCGGAGCCAACGTCTTGCTGCAGCAGTAACTTCCCTCTCATCCACGTACTGCTTTATGCATAGTGCAACCTTCATTGGATCAGTTTCAGGGGGAGCATAAGGGAACAATTGACAGGAATAGGGGAAATAAATACAGTAGAAGAAGAATGGGTAGCTTTGAGGGATGAAGTAGTGAAGGTAGCAGAGGATCAAGGAGGTAAAGAGACGAGGGCTAGTAGAAGTTCTTGGGTAACAGAAAAAATATTGAATTTAATTGATGAAAGGAGGAAATATAAAAATACAGTAAATAAAGCAGGCAAAAAGGAATACAAACGTCTCAAAAATGAGATCGACAGAAAGTGCAAAATGGCTAAGCAGGGATGGCTAGAGGACAAATGTAAGGATGTAGAAGCTTATCTCACTAGGGGTAAGATAGATACTGCCTACAGGAAAATTAAAGAGATCTTTGGAGAAAAGAGAACCACTTGTATGAAAATCAATAGCTCAGATGGAAACCCAGTTCTAAGCAAAGAAGGGTAAGCAGAAAGGTGGAAGGAGTTGTAAGTAGGCTGTTTAGGTTTTCTACTATGTAAGTAGGCTGCTTAGGTTTTCTAAGTAAGTAGGCTGTTTAGGCTTTTATGTTGGTAACGTCACATAGCGCTCTGTATGAAAATCACTGTCTGTTCTGTGTGCAGTCTGTGGCTGGTTGGCATTGTTGGAATATTCGCTATTGTAGTGTTGGGCAGTTGGATGTGAACAGCGCGTAGCGTTGCGCAGTTCGAAGTGAGCTGCCAGCAGTGGTGGATGTGGGGAGAGTGATGGCAGAATTTTGAGAGCGGACGATCGGGACGTGTGTCCATCAGAAAGAGTAGATTTGTAATACTATATATCATGAACTGATATATATATATATCAGTTCATGATATATATATATATATATATATATATATATATATATATATATATATATATATATAACTTATTAAGGTACATACATTGTTTGTTCTCTATCAAAATCTTTCATTTGCTATCTATGCCTATCAGTAGTTAGTGCCTGCAGTAGTTAGAGTCTTTTATTTAGCTGGCAGTATTGGCGCTCGCTGTATTGCAGTAGTTCGAGTAACGAAGATTTATGTGAGGTAAGTGATTCATGAAAGGTATAGGTTATTGTTAGTCAGGGCCATTCTTTTGTAGGGATTATTGAAAGTCAGATTGCGTTGCGCTAAAAATATTGTGTGTCAGTTTAGTGTTGATCAGAACAAGTAAAGAGCGAAATGTGTTTGTCTGATAAGAGATATGTTGTAGAAATTTTCTAATAATATGTTATTTACTTTGTAAAGATGTTTAGACATTATTTATTCTGTTTTAATGCTCATATGTGAAGTTGATGTTTCGAAAGTTATTGTGATTCTTTATGTATTTACTTATGTCATAATTCCTGGAACACTGACGTATATGTTATTTAGATTCTCTTGTAAAGCCCGTATTATTACAAATGTTATCTGTATTATTACGTTCTTTAATGATGTATTTTGTACCTTTGTAATTGTATTCTTATGTTGTAAATTTATAATTGTGTAGATACCAGTTCTTCAAATTAAGTTTCATTTCACTGCACACGTTTCTGTTGGTCATAGTATATGCACAGTATGAGAGAAGTTGGGACTGTTAGTGTTTGCACGTCTGTTAATAACTCAGCAAGGGACTGGTTAACAGCATTGCTGGTTCGAAGGACAATTCCAAAAGCTTTGTGAGTGTAGAAGTGGTGGTTTATGAACTTGCTATATTGTCCGCAAGACTCTTCGATGGTGATTGTGCACCTGCACAGTCGCAACAGATGGCTGCTGGCCCTCTCTACAAGGAATGCATTGGGTGTGCACCTTTGATAGCCCACCAATACCATACTCTCTACCAGGAGTACAGTGGGTCTGCTCTGTGATGGCCTAACTACCAATATTCTTCAAAACTTCGACTGACTTTACTGTGGGTTTTTGCTCTGTTGTGGCCCATTACCTTTCTGCATGTCAAGAGTCAGCATTGTCTTTCCGTTGGAAGGACAACACTACTTCTTCAAGACTGCATGGAAATACACTATTTCCATGTGCATTTTCTTTTAATGCTCAGACTTTGGAAAAAAACAACTGAAATTACTACTGTGATGAATGATCAGGACTGTCTTTAAGGACTGTGAGAAAATCTTTGCTTTTGAGCAACAGTGTATCAATAAGTGTGTGCATTTGATATCTTTATTATTGTAATTATGAAAAATTTTTTCAAATCTGTATTGGCCACTGTCCAAAACAATTTGTAAAATTTTTGTGGGGAGCATTGGGCCTACATAAGTAGGCGGTTTAGGTTTTCTACTATGTAAGTAGGCTGTTTAGGTTTTCTATGTAAGTAGGCTGTTCAGGTTTTTATGTTCGTAACGTCACGTAGCGCTCTGTATGAAAATCACTGGCTGTGCTGTGAGCAGTCTGTGGCTGGTTGGCATTGTTGCAATACTCGCTATTTTAATGTTGGGCAGTTGGTTGTGAAAAACGCGTAGCATTGCGCACTTGGAGGTGAGCCGCAAGCATTGGTGGATGTGGGGAGAGAATTGGCAGAATTTTGAGAGCGCTCGATCTGGACGTGTGTCCATCAGAAAGAGAAAATTTGTTATACTGGATATCATGAACTGATATATATATATATATATATATATATATATATATATATATATATATATATATATATATATATATATAATGACTTATTAAGGTAAATACATTGTTTGTTCTCTATCAAAATCTTTCATTTGCTAACTATGTCTATCAGTAGTTAGTGCCTTCAGTAGTTACAATCTTTTATTTAGCTGGCAGTATTGGCGCTCTCTGTATTGCAGTGGTTCCAGTAACGAAGATTTATGTGAGGTAAGTGATTCATGAAAGGTATAGGTTATTGTTAGTCAGGGCCATTCTTTTGTAGTGATTATTGAAAGTCAGATTGCGTTGCGATAAAAATATTGTGTGTTAGTTTAGTGTTGATCAGAATAAGTAAAGAGAGAAATGTCTGAGTACGTTCAGTTATGCTCAGCTGTTTGAAAATCAAATAACGTAAGGGGTTTACCAGCACAGTAATCCATAAATTTTTCTAAGGGGAGGTTTCAGAGTACAGAGAGGGTCTATACAAGGGCGATGTACTTGAGGACAATATTATGGAAATGGAAGAGGATGTAGATGAAGATGAAATGGGAGATACGATACTGCGAGAAGAGTTTGACAGAGCACTAAGAGATCTGAGTCGAAACAAGGCCCCGGGAGTAGACAACATTCCATTAGAACTACTGATAGCCTTGGGAGAGCCAGTCATGACAAAACTCTACCATCTGGTGAGCAAGATGTATGAGACAGGCGAAATACCCTCAGACTTCAAGAAGAATATAATAATTCCAATCCCAAAGAAAGCAGGTGTTGACGAATGTGGAAATTACCGAACTGTCAGTTTAACAAGTCACAGTTGCAAAATACTAACGCGAATTCTTTACATACGAATGGAAAAACTGATAGAAGCCGATCTCGGGGAAGATCAGTTCGGATTCCATAGAAATATTGGAACACGTGAGGCAATACTGACCCTACGACTTATCTTAGAAAATAGATTAAGGAAAGGCAAACCTACGTTTCTGTCATTCGTTGACACAGAGAAATCTTTTGACATTGATGACTGGAATGCTCTCTTTCAAATTCTGAAGGTTTCAAGAGTTCAATCTGTATATTGAGCAGGCAGTAAAGGAAATATAAGAAAAATTCGGAGTAGTTTTGCCGATGACATTGTAATTCTGTCAGAGACAGAAAAGAACTTGGAAGAGCAGTTGAACGGAATGGACAGTCTCTTGAAAGGAGGATGTAAGATAAACATCAACAAAAGCAGAACGAGGTTAATGGAATATAGCCTAATTAAGTCGGGTGATGCTGAGGGAATTAGATTAGGAAATGTGGCACTTAAAGTAGTACAGAAGTTTTGCTATTTGGGGAGTAAAGTAACTGATGATGGTCGAAGTAGAGAGGGTATAAAATGGAAAATGGCAATGGCAAGGAAAGCGTTTCTGTAGAAGAGAAATTTGTTAGCATCGAGTATATATTCAAGCGTCAGGAAGTCCTTTCTGAAAATATTTGTATGCAGTGTAGCCATGTATGGAAGTGAAACATGGACGATAAATAGTTTGGACAAGAAGAGAATAGAAGCTTTCGAAATGTGGTGCTACAGAAGAATGCTGAAGATTAGATGGGTAGATCACATAACTAATGAGGAGGTATTGAATAGGATTGGGGAGAAGAGGAGTTTGTGGCACAGCTTGACTAGAAGAACGGATCGGTTGGTAGAACATGTTCTGAGGCATCAAGGGATCACAAATTTAGCATTGGAGGGCAGCGTGGAGGGAAAATGTCGTAGAGGGTAAAAATCGTAGAGGGAGACCAAGAGATGAATACACAAGCAGATTCAGAAGTATGTAGGCTGCAGTAGGTACTGGGAGATGAAGAAGCTTGCGCAGGATAGAGCAGCATGGAGCGCTGCATGAAACCAGTCTCAGGACTGAAGACCACAACAACAACGAGATGCAAAGACAAGTAAATAAATTTTTGTGTATCATTGTCCCTGAGGTCGTCGAGAAAACGTGACCCAATACCCGAGCACAACATAGCACTTTCCCCAATGCTTGTCTCCTACCTTCCAAACTTCACGGTTCTCCTGCACACGTCTTGGTTTCAAATTAATATACACTGCGCTGCGGAACCAAAAATTCAGCCTATAAATAATCCCCTAGGCTCTGGATAAGACATTTCTTCGCTATGTCTGGTCTTCCACCAGTACTAGTTCCGCAAGTTATCGAGCATAAATATTGAAAAGTTCGGAAAATACGGGATAAGGTACTGGCGACAGGGAATTTGTGAGGGCGGGTCGTGAGTCAAGCTTGAAATCTGACTGAGCCCCTCAGCATTGTGCGAAGCGTGTAGTGTAGAAGCGAATATGTCATGCATACATCTACGCAAGCAAACGATTACCGTTTGGAACTGGGTGAGAAAAGTGTCTGTATCGTCACAAGAACCGCCGTAAATATGATAAATGTCGCCACGTTCATGAATGCCAGAGACAATGCACGTCGGATGTACAAACTACGTTCCACGACTGAAAATCGTATTGCTTATAATCAGAAGCGTAACAGAGTGAGTCAAACTGTGAGAAATACTAAACTCAGGCAGTAACCCACAACAGAAGTAGACCAGATGTCCTAAGGGAAAACCTGCGTGGTTCTTGTAGAGACAAAGTAAAAGTCGCAGCTGATGATGCCCCAGACGAAGAACTTAAATAGTAGTACTTCACATTACCCACAACCGAAACTGAACCACAAGCGAAACAAAGACTTATTGATTAATTTGTGGAGGGTTAACAGCTGTAGCAAAAAAAAAAGAAAAGCCATTTTGCTTGCAATACCGTCAGAAAAACCATCATGCGTATAAGATTCCATACCACGAGTGTTTTCCCTGAGGCCTAGAAACAGGAACTAGTTAAGTCACTGCCTATAATGGACGTTGTCAAAGCACCTTCCGATTACCAACCTATTTGCATTCGTCCCACACTGTCCGAGGCCTTAGAATGTGCAGTCCACTGCCAGCTGCCAAACTATAAAACTACAAACAACCTATCGACGAACACCAATCAGGTTTCTGTGAATATCGCAACACAGGTTCTGCCTTAAGAAAGGTAATAAGATGACCTGAAGCTTGCCTTGGCTGCACAAGATCCGACTATCGTGTGCTTCTTAGACTTCAGCAAAGCCTTTGACACAATCGACTACGACATATTTGCCAAACTTAGCTGCTTAAATTCCTCGCCAAGTGCAGTGGAATGGTTTCGTTCATACCTGACGTCTCGCCAGCAGTGCGTCACGACGGCACCATAAAGTCACAATGAAGGCAGGCGGAATCAGGCGTCTCCCAGGGTTAGGTATTGGATCCTGTACGCTTTGCGTTATACGTCAATGATGTGTCATAAGCTTTGTCCTACTGCAAATACCGCATATATTCTGACGACCTACAGTTGTGTGTAAGTGCAAAACCAGTAAACCTGAAGACAGCTGTCGAGAATCTCAATAGCGGCGTGTGTACACTATTAAAATGGGCACAAGATATAGGAATAAATCTCAAACCATCCAAAACCCAGGCGTTACTGGTTGGTCATTCTAGGCTCATTAGACAGAAATATAGGGAATCCTTACCATTTTTAGCACTAATGGGACAAATATCAGCTTGTCTTCTTCAGGAAAGAGTCTAGTAGTAACAACAGATGAAAAACTAGATTGAATTGAGCACGTAACTGCAGAGTGCAAGAAGGCTTCAGCATCTCCCCGTTTCCTACAAAAACATAAAAAGCTCTTCCCTCTTGACTTGGAAAAGAACTCGTACAGACACTTATACTTCCAACTATTGATTACAGGGATGCCATCCTGCAAGGTGTCTGTTATATCTGCGGTGTTCGACTCTTTGACTATATTTCACCATCACATGCACAGCTATCGTGGTTGCGTGCAGGCAGCACAGAGGTTTCGATACCCTCTGTCTTCTCTAGCGTCTCATCAACGTACAGTGTCCCTCATATCTCTCCTCGACCTTAACTCTCGTTTTTGAACAACATGGTAGAAATACCGGTTCTCATCAGAACAAAATCCTTTCTATCTCCTTCTTTGGTCATGCACTTTCTCGAAGCCCTTCTCATTAGCAGGAACCCGACTCTGGACTAACCTCCCGTATTATATTATGAAACTGAAACAAACATGTCCAGTTTCAGAAGACAGTTAATGACATATCTAGTAAAAACAATAAGGATTACCAATTGTCCCTGTACGTTGTCGTGACACTTATACATCTTTCTTTCCAACAAAATCTTCTTTTCTCGGTACTCTTAGCTGGTGCAATCTTCTTAAATTTCCTTTCCCCAGTAGTCGCCATATCAGGAAGCATCTGTCTTGTACACTTATGAACTCTTTTTATGTCAGCTACTATCATTATTGATATTATTGTCGCAATTACTCTCATTATTATTATTTCTTTCTTTTCCCAGACGTTATGTCTGGTCAAAAATGGAAAGTGACGCGGACCTTGATCAAGCGTGACTTCCTTTTAACTGTATGGTACGAGGGCAGTTCAATAAGTAATGCAACACTTTTTTTTTCTCGGCCAATTTTGGTTGAAAAAACCGGAAATTTCTTGCGGAATATTTTCAAACATTCCCGCTTCGTCTCGTATAGTTTCATTGACTTCCGACAGGTGGCAGCGCTGTACAGAGCTGTTAAAATGGCGTCTGTAACGGATGTGCGTTGCAAACAACGGGCAGTGATCGAGTTTCTTTTGGCGGAAAACCAGGGCATCTCAGATATTCATAGGCGCTTGCAGAATGTCTACGGTGATCTGGCAGTGGACAAAAGCACGGTGAGTCGTTGGGCAACGCGTGTGTCATCATCGCCGCAAGATCAAGCAAGACTGTCTGATCTCCCGCGTGCGGGCCGGCCGTGCACAGCTGTGACTCCTGCAATGGCGGAGCGTGCGAACACACTCGTTCGAGATGATCGACGGATCACCATCAAACAACTCAGTGCTCAACTTGACATCTCTGTTGGTAGTGGTGTCACAATTGTTCACCAGTTGGGATATTCAAAGGTTTGTTCCCGCTGGGTCCCTCGTTGTCTAACCGAACACCATAAAGAGCAAAGGAGAACCATCTGTGCGGAATTGCTTGCTCGTCATGTGGCTGAGGGTGACAATTTCTTGTCAAAGATTGTTACAGGCGATGAAACATGGGTTCATCACTTCGAACCTGAAACAAAACGGCAATCAATGGAGTGGCGCCACACCCACTCCCCTACCAAGAAAAAGTTTAAAGCCATACCCTCAGCCGGTAAAGTCATGGTTACAGTCTTCTGGGACGCTGAAGGGGTTATTCTGTTCGATGTCCTTCCCCATGGTCAAACGATCAACTCTGAAGTGTATTGGGCTACTCTTCAGAAATTGAAGAAACGACTTCAGCGTGTTCGTAAGCACAAAAATCTGAACGAACTTCTCCTTCTTCATGACAACGCAAGACCTGACACAAGTCTTCGCACCCGAGAGGAGCTCACAAAACTTCAGTGGACTGTTCTTCGTCATGCACCCTACAGCCCCGATCTCGCACCGTCGGATTTCCATATGTTTGGCCCAATGAAGGACGCAATCCGTGAGAGGCACTACGCGGATGATGAAGAAGTTATTGATGCAGTACGACGTTGGCTCCGACATCGACCAGTGGAATGGTACCGTGCAGGCATACAGGCCCTCATTTCAAGGTGGCGTAAGGCCGTAGCATTGAATGGAGATTACGTTGAAAAATAGTGTTGTGTAGCTAAAAAAATGGGGAATAACCTGGTGTATTTCAATGCTGAATAAAACAACCCCTGTTTCAGATAAAAAATGTGTTGCATTACTTATTGAACTGCCCTCGTATATGTTATATTGCTTTTAGGAACTTTCGGGTAACTATTATTATTATTATTATTATTGTTATTATCACTATTAGTAGTAGAAGCAGTAGTAGTACATGTTCTGACAGTATTAGCTCTATTGGTTCATGGTATTGTTTACTCACATTGCCGCTTCAGACACTGAAAGCATTATAACACTACTTGTCATATTAAAACTGTTATTCGTTAAGAAACTATGATATAAAAAAGGTACTGTATATACGAGACCCTGGTCCGATGTAATAGACTAACAGATGACCTTAATCAGATCAGGTTAAATAAATAAAATAACATATATTGAGGCCAGTCTGGAAATTTTTCCCTGATTGTGGCTTTTCGGTCTTTTGACGTTTTTTCTCGTCGCCCTCAAGAGCAATGATGCACATAAATTTATCAGGTTTTTGTCATCGCGACACTGGCGTCTCAAATCCCACCTTGAAGCCAGATGTCGACTGTCATCACCTGCGAGTGATTCTGGAGACAGGCTAAGAGCTGGAACGACACTGACGGATTCGCATTAGACTCAGTGAGAGAATCAATCACTTGACCTAACAATACAGTTAGAAAAATGATGTAGGATTGCAAAGACAATAGATTGAAATGCATAATATCTTGAGATTACATATATAGAGCCAATGCATTGTTTGATGTAACTACAAATTTTGTCGAGTGAAAGTGAAGAGAGTGATATATTTTGCATTCCACGCCTAATTTTATTATCTGTACAGCTTAACTAAAAGAAATTTGGACAAATAACTTTCATCTACAGCAGATCTGAACAAATAAATTGTATCATTAACATAAATATCAAATGGTCGATTTCTTATAACTCATGTGAAATTAGTAGACTATATTAGGAACAACAAAAATTCGGTGGAAATTTAGAGTTCTGCTGTTTAATTTCTCTAATTTACATCTAAAAGCAAACATCACCATAGCACAGAGAAAATTTTCTGCAAGAAGAAGTTATGAGAGCGTGTTGACAAGTAATGGCTTCGAATTTTTATGTGAAAACTTAAAGCTTTTTTAAAAGAAACAGACGTTATTAACATTCTATATTTTTATTCTTCATCTCTACGTATTTATTTCTCTGTATAGTTACCCTAGCGAAGAAAACTTTTGTCCAACGAGAGACAAGTTTGTTGCTACCATCACTGCAGAATGTTTCGCTCTGATGACGAAGCCACAACCTGGCCTCCGCATCCATTGCTTCGTTCCTATCAAAGTAAAGCCTTCGGAGGCGTACTTTAGGTTTTGGAAAAACATCAAAATCGGATGGGATTGTAAGTAGGCTCTTGATGTTTTTATGTTGGTAACGTCACGTAGCGCTCTGTATGAAAATCAAAAAAATGGTTCAAATGGCTCTGAGCACTATGGGACTCAACTGCTGTGGTCATAAGTCCCCTAGAACTTAGAACTACTTAAACCTAACTAACCTAAGGACATCACACACATCCATGCCCGAGGCAGGATTCGAACCTGCGACCGTAGCGGTCGTGTGGTTCCAGACTGTAGCGCCTTTAACCGCTCGGCCACTCCGGCCGGCGTATGAAAATCACTGACTGTGCTGTGTGCAGTCTGTGGCTGGTTTGTATTGTTGGAATTTGCTGTTGTAGTGTTGTGTAGTTGGCTGTTAACAGCGTGTAGCAGTTGGATGTGAGCCGCCAGCAGTGGTCGATGGTGGATGTGGGGAAAGAGATGGCAGAGTTTTGAGAGCGGATGATCTGGACGTGTGTCCATCAGAAAGAGTAAATTTGTCATACTATATATCATGAACTGATATATATATGATGACTTATTAAGGTAAATACATTGTTTGTTCTCTATCAAAATCTTTCATTTGCTAACTGTGCCTATCAGTAGTTAGTGCCTTCAGTAGTTTGAATCTTTTATTTAGCTGGCAGTATTGGCGCTTGCTGTATTGCATTAGTTCGAGTAACGAAGATTTTTGTGAGGTAAGTGATTTGTGAAAGGTATAGGTTAATATTAGTCGGGGCCATTCTTTTGTAGGGATTATTGAAAGACAGATTGCGTTGTGCTAAAAATATTGTGTGTCAGTTTAGTGTTGATCAGAATAGGGAAAGGGCGAAATGTCTGAGTACTTTCAGTTCTGCTAAGCTGTTTGAAAATCAAATAATGTAAGAGGTTTATCAGCACAGTAATTCATTAATTTTTCTAAGGGGACGTTTCAGGGTCTAGTCGGGATTGCATGGAGGATGGTCGACGACAGATAACCGAAGACTGTTGCAGATGTCGCAGCTCTCGTGTGTGGTGGGGCATCGCCATGCCGAAGGAGACGGCGCTCCATGAGGGAAGGGTCTCTTCAAATTTGAAATTCGATTACAGCACTCTGTTTCTCACGCACCGAGAAAGTTTCGTTACAAACAGCCACGTTACTCATTACAATTCGGAGACCAGGGCCAGAGACTTGCAACGTCCATCTCCGAAGCGGGAAAGCCCACTATGCATGACATGTGATACTGGAACCGATATTGAGACCAGAGTAAGAACTTAGCAAGGAATTATTTCGTATTATCAATTAATGTTGTTTCAAATATATTATATTTTGTGGGTACAAATCTATTCTTTTTTCTTGTTTCCTTCTTTAATTTTTTTAAAACAAATTCCTTTTTTATTGTAATTATACGAAGGGTGTGTTGGTTGTGGCTAACTTTTGTATCAACATTTGTACAACGTAGAAATTCACTCATCGTATTTCAGCACAATAACAGATTTTAGTTTAAAAAAAATGGCTCAATCGCTAGAAAGCGATCCCGTGAAAGACAAAGGACTCAGATTCAAGTCCAGGTCTACCAAGGTATTTTAATGTCTCAGGAAGTTTCAGTGCTAGTTTACTTTAAGCTACACCTACGAAGAATTCAGGAATTTACGCTGTAAGGCAAAAAAAAAAAAAAAAAAAAAAAAAAAAAAAGACTTGCCAGCAAGGAATTATCCGAATGCGACGGAAATCGGTAGATGTGATGTCCATGTACAGACAAACAAGTTATTACAATTTCAGAAAAGTTGGATTATTTATTCAAGAGAAAGAGCTTCGCCAACTGAGCAAGTCAATAATGAGTTGGTCCGCCTCTGGGGCTTATGCAAGCAGTTACTCCGCTTGGCATTGATTGATAGAATTGTTGGATGTCCTCCTGAGAGATATCGTGAAACATTCTTTCCAGCTGGCACCTTAGATCGTGAAAATCCCGACAGGGTTGGAAACCCTTCCCCCGAGGCTTCAGACGTGCTTCACTGGGGAGGAACTCGACGACTTTGCTGGCCAGGGTAGGGTTTGACAACCACGAACACAAGCCGTAGAAACTCTCGCCCTGTGCAGGTGGACATTATCTTACTGAAATGTAAGCCCAGGATAGGTTACAATGAAGAGCAACCAAATTGAGTATAGAATATCTTCGATGTACAGCTGCGCTATAAAGGTGCCAAAGATGAGAAGCTAAAGGGTCCTGTTACGAAAAGAAATGGCATCCCAGAACAACACTCCAGGCTGTCGGATCGTACAGCAGGCGGCAGTCAGGTCGGTATCACAGTGCTGCCAGGAGCGTCTGCGTCTTCGACGTGAAATCTCATTCACTGGAGCAGAATTATCTTCAGTGATGAGACCCGCTCTGAACTGAGCCACGGTGACCAGCGGAGAACGGTGGGATAGCAGACACACTACCGCCCGCTGGGGTGACCCCTTTCGCGTCATCCGAGGTACGCTTACAGCACGTCGTTATGTTGCGCTTCACTCAGACTAAGTTTACATTTCCTTATGATAATGCCTGCCCACACATGGCTTCGTGCTTTCCGAACCCTACCTTGTCCAACAAGGTCGTCGGACCTCTCTCCAATTGACAACCTTTGGAGACCTATGGGCAAGGCACTCCAATTAGCTCAGGATTTTGACGATCTAATACGCCAATTGTGCAGAATTTGGCACAATAACCGTGAGGAGGAAATCCAACAACTATCTCAATCAGTGACAAGCCAAGTATCCAAGTGCTTCCCGGAGCATCGGCAGGCACTCCTTCGGCGTGGAATCTCATTAACTGGAGCAGAATTATCTTCAGTGATGAGACTCGCTTTGAACTGAGCCCTGGTGATCAGCAGAGAACGGTGGTATAGCAAACACACTACCGCCCGCTGGGGCGACCCCTTTCGCGTCATCCAAGGTACGCTTACAGCACGTCGTTTTGTTGACGATACCCTACTATTCTATTGCGCTTCATGGTAACCCACATTTCATTAAGATAATGGCCGCCCTTACACGGCTTCATGCTTTCCGAACCCTACCTTGTCCAGCATGGTCGCTGGACCTCTCTCCAATTGACAAACTTTGGAGATCTGTGGGCAGGGCCCCCCAATTACCAAAGGATTTTGACGCCCTAATACGCCAATTGGACACAATTTGGCACGATAACCATGAGGAGGACATCTAAGAACTATATCAATCAGTGCCAAGTTGAGTATCCTAGTGCTGCCAGGGCCGTTTGCAGGCACTCCTATGACGAGGAATCCCATACACTGGAGGAGAGTTATCTTCAGTGATGGGCCCCGCTTTGAAATGAGCTTCGATGACCAGCGGAGAACGGTGGGATAGCAGACTCGCTGTCTCCCGCTATGGGTGACCCCGTCCGCGTCATCTGCGGCATGCTTACAGCATGTCGTTATGTTGATGATACCCTATGTCCCATTCAATTGCATTTCACGGTAACCCAGATTTCATTAAGACAATGCCCGCCCGCACACAGACCCGTGCTTTCCGAACCCTACCTTGTCCATCAAGGTCGCCGGACCTCTCGACAATTGACAAGCTTTGGATACCTATTGGCGGGGCCCTACTATTACCTCAGGATTTTGACGATCTAATACGCCAATTGGACAGAATTTGGCACGATAACCATGAGGAGGACATCCAACAACTATATCAATCAGTTCTAAGCCGAGTATCCTAGTGCTGCGCGGGCCGTCTGCACACACTCCTTCGACGTTGAATGCCATTCACTGGAGCAGAATTATCTACAGTGATAAGCCACTCTTTGAACTGAGTCCCGGGGACCAGCGGAGAACTGTGGGATAGCAGACTCACTGTCGCCCTCCAGGGGTGACCCATTTCGCGTTATCTGCGGCATGCTTACAGCACGTCGTTATTTTGGCGATACCCTACGTCCCGTCCTATTGCGCTTCACGGTAACCCAGACTAAGTTTACATTTCATTAAGATAATAAATGCCCGCACACGGGTTCGTGCTTTCCGAACCCTACTTTGTCCAGCAAGTTTGCCGGACCTCTCTCCAACTAAACTTTGGAGACCTATGGGCAAGGCCCTCCAATTAGCTCAGGATTTTGAGGATATAATACGACAATTGGACAGAATTTGGCACATTAACCACGTGGAGGACATCCAACAACTATATCAATCAGTGCCAAGCAGTGTATCCTAGTGATGTGCGAGCCATCTGCAGGCACTCCTTTGACGTGGAATCTCATTCACTGGAGCAGAATTATCTTCAGTGATGAGCCCCGCTTTGAACTGAACAACGGTGACCAGCGGAGAATGGTGGGATAGCACACTCACAACCATCCTCCAGGGGATACCCATTTCGCGTCATCCGCGGCACGCTCACTGCACGTCGTTATGTTGACGATACCGTACGTTCCATTCTATTGCGCCTTATGGTATCCGAGACTAACTTTACATTTCATTAAGATAATACCTGCCCGCACATGGCTTCACGCTTTCTGATCTCTACCTTGTCCAGCAAGGTCGTCGCACCTCTCTCCAATTGACAAGCTTTGGATTCTAATGGGCAGGGCTCTGCAATTAGCTCAGGATTTTGGCGATCTAATACGCCAATTGGACAGAATTTGGCACATTAACCACGAGGAGGACATCCAACAACTATATCAATCAGTGCCAAGCAGAGTATCCTTGTGCTGTGCGAGCTGCCTGCAGGCACTCCTTCACTGGAGCAGATTTATCTTCAGTGATGAGCCCCGCTTTGAACTGAACCACGGTGACCAGCGGAGAATGGTGGGATAGCACACTCACAACCACCATCCAGGGGAGACCCATTTCGCGTCATCCACGGCACGCTCACTGCACGTCGTTATGTTGACGATACCCTACGTCCCATTCTATTGCGCCTTATGGTAACCGAGACTAAGTTCACATTTCATTAAAATAATGCCCGCCCTTACACGGCTTCGTGCTTTCGGATCCCTACCTTGTCCAGCAAGGTCGTCGGACCTCTCTGCAATTGACAAGCTTTGGAGCTTTATGGGCAGGGCTCTCGAATTAGCTCAGGATTTTGACGATCTAATACGCCAATTGGACAGAATTTGGCACGATAAACATGAGGAGGATATCCAACAACTATGTCAATCAGTAACTGTTTACATAAGGGCAAGAGGTGATCCAGCGCGTTATTGACCTGCCGTATTTGTGAAACTCTTTATCTCTATTAGATCAACCAATTTTTCTGAAACAGTAATAATTTTAATTTGTTTGTCTGTACATGTACATCACATCTACCGATCCCCGTTTCATTCATAAACTGTTTTTGTGGTGCGTCGCTTTTCTTCTTTTTTGTGTTAGTGTATTTACAGAAGCGTGTCGCTTTTGGCTGCGTTGGCTGCCAAACAAGTTCCTGTAGTTAAAAAAAATTAAAGAAATGAGTACCATCCCGCAAGTCGCGTCACTCGTCCGTTTCGCCTCTGAGGGCCAGAACTTCTGCTTCCCGTCGCCTGCGGTGATTTCCCTACGTCGAACTTCCGGTGTGGACCCATTTCGGGTTTACAGGAGGCGAGAAACGTCCATCTTACACTTTTAGAACGGAAGTGGCAGGTTTGCTAATCTGTGGTCTGCGTAGTGTTGCGGTGAACAACAGCGCGAGTACGGCTTCAAGATACTCCTGACTCTTTCGTCAGTGCTGGTCTCGTGTGTATTTCCTTAGACTCACGGTAGTTCCCCATCTCTGGCAGATATGTGACGACTTGTGCAAGCATTTGTCATGGGCACCGGTGTACCATCAGTGCTCAGTTACTACACATCTGGTCAGAAAGAAAAATAGCAACGGAAAAGGATAGTAAATAATGAAACTTTACATATTGAGGCTATGCGGTACACGAGGGGCGTTCAATAAGTAACGCACATTTTTTTCTGAAAGTAAGTTGGTTTTATTCGGGATTCCAATGCACGATCACAATCTCTGTTCAATGCAACGGCTTTACGCCATCTTAATGGGAGGACCCACATGCCCGCATAGTACCATCGGAACCGACGCCTTGCTCCATCAATAACCTCCGCATTATTCACGTATTCCTTTCCGCAGAGTGCATCCTTCATTGAGCTAAACAGATCAAAGTCGGAATGTGCGAGATCCGGGGTGTGGGGCGGATGAGGGTCGAAGTTTTGTGAGCTGTCAACATTACCAACAGAGACGTCTAATTGTGCAACCAGGTGTTTGATTGTCATCCATCGGTCACGTCAAATAAGAGTGTCCACACGTGCAGCATTGCGGGAGTCACAGTTGTGTGCGGTTGGCCGGGAGACTGGACAGGTTTACACGGCCCTGTTGTGATGTCGAGAGGTGCCTCGCCCGGCGACTTGCTTGCTTTCGTTTACTACCAGGTCTCCGTAGACATTCTGCAAGCGGCTACGAATATCTGCCATGCACTGAGTGTCCGCCAAAAGAAATTCAATGACAACTCTCTGTCTGGAACGCACCTCCGTTCCGGACTCCATTGAAAGGCTGTGTACAGCGTCGCCACCAATCGGAACTTCATATAGAGGCTGATGCAGGAATATTCCGCGATGTCCCACAACCAAAATTTACTGTGAAAAGAAAAAGTGTTGCATTACTTACTGAATGCCCCTCAATGTAACGAGAATACATCACTTAACGTGTAGGTGATTTAGATGTACACAGGGTGCTTCTGGCAGCATTAAAGTTTAACCTAGATAGCGTGACAGACGCCGGTACGTCTTTCCACGATGACTTTGCGTCAGAGTCCATCAGTGTAAATGGATCGAGAATTGTTACGTGTCGTTCTCTCGGGAAGTCGTGGCGAGATGTTTTGAATGGATGAGAGACCTGAAGAAGGCGCTGGTCATGGCAACAGTGGCAGATCCTCTGCGTCGAAGGTGGTCAGTGTAGCGGCGGCAACGTGGCGTCTTGCGCCATCTTGTTAATACACACAGCCACCGGACTTAAAGCACCAGAAATGTAACGACCGCTGTCCAGGTTAACGGCTATCCAACCCACAGCTCATCGTGTTGTCTATCGTACGGCAAGCCAAACAGGGGGCTGCAGAAAAATATGGAAACTCCGCGAGAGATGCACGCTTGAACGCGGGTACAGGTGCTGACCAGGCTTGCAGGTGTCGTAGTAATTTTAAGACTACTAACGTCACCTGTTCAATGTCCTCGGTGCGTTGCAAGTGTCAGCCGTATTCAGGTCTTTGTTGTTGTGAGCGCATTATGTCCGAGGAAAGCGAATTCGAACGTGGGCAAATTGTCGGTGCTCATATGGTGAGTGCTTCCATACCCGAGGTAGCCGTGTGTTTAATGCTTCAAAAGCTTCGGTATAGAAGATTTATACCGCTCGCAGAGAACGTGGAAAAACGTCATCCGATAACCCACTACGCGGACGAAGATGTGTGACGGACAGTCATTGAAGGGGATTGTGACGAAAACTAAGACGACGGCTGTTGCAAAAGTCACTGCAGAACTGAATGTCGCAGTCGCAAACCCTGTCAGCACCGGAAAAAGAGACTGCAGTTCCAGAAGCAGAGATCTGCAGGGTGAGCTGGAATTACAAAATCACTAATCACTGATGCTAATGCCCACAACGGGAGAACGTGGTGCCGAAGCCATAAAACTTGAACTATGGCAAAGTCTTCTAGTTTCACGCTGTTTCCAACGTCTCGCCGAGTTCACGTAGCAAGAATGAAACAAGGTCATGATTTGGACAACCATATCGTGGTATTTTGCAGCTGTGACTTATTAAACTGATAGCTCGGTAATTTTCACATCTGTCAACACCTGCTTTCTTGGGCATTGGAATTATTATATTCTTCTTGAAGTCTGAGGGTATTTCACCTGTCTCATACATCTTGCTCACCAGATGGTAGAGTTTTGACAGGACTGGCTCTCTCAAGGCTGTCAGTCGTTCTAATGGAATGTTGTCTACTCCCAGGGCCTTGTTTCGACTTAGGTCTTTCAGTGCTCTGTCAAACGCTTCACGCAGTATTATATCTCCCATTTCATCTTCATCTACATCCTCTTCCATTTCCATAATATTGTCCTCAAGTACATCGCCCTTGTATAGACCCTCAATATACTCCTTCCACCTTTCTGCTTTCCCTTCTTTGCTTAGAACTGGGTTTCCATCTGAGCTATTGATTTTGATGCAAGTGGTTCTCTTTTCTCCAAAGGTCTCTCTAATTTTCCTGTAGGCAATATCTATCTTACCCCTAGTGAGATAAGCATCTACATCCTTACATTTGTCCTCTATCCATCCCTCCTTAGCCATTTTGCATTTTCTGTCGATCTCATTTTTGAGACGTTTGTGCTCCTTTTTGCCTGCTTCATTTACTGCATTTTTATATTTTCTCCTTTCATCAATTAAATTCAATATTTATTCTGTTACCCAAGGATGTCTACCAGCCCTCGTCTTTTTACCTACTTGACCCTCTGCTGCCTTCACTACTTCATCCCTCAGAGCTACCCATTCTTCTTCTACTGTATTTCTTTCCCACATTCCTGTCAATTATTCCGTTATGCTCTCCCTGAAACTCTGTTCAACCTCTGGTTTAGTCAGTTTATCCAGGTTCCATCTCCTTAAATTCCCACCTTTTGCAGTTTCTTCCGTTTTAATCTACAGTTCATAACCAATATATTGTGATCAGAGTCCACATCTGCCCCTGGAAAAGTCTTACAATTTAAAACCTGGTTACTAAATCTCTGTCTTACCATTATATAATCAATCTGATACCTTCTACTATCTCCAGGATTCTTCCATGTATACAACCTTCTTTTATGATTCTTGAACCAAGTGTTAGCTATGATTAAGTTAGGCTCTCTGCAAAATTCAACCAGGCGGCTTTCTCTTTCATTTCTTACCCACAATCCATATTCACCTACTTTGTTTCCTTCTCTCCCTTTTCCTACTCTCATATTCCAGTCACCCATGACTATTAAATTTTCGTCTCCCTTCACTACCTGAATAATTTCCTTTATCTCATCATACATTTGATCAATTTCTTCGTCATCTGCAGAGCTAGTTGGCATATAAACTTGTACTACTGTAGTAGGCGTGGGCTTGGCCACAATAATGCGTTTACTATGCTGTTTGTAGCTTACCTGCACTCCTATTTTTTATTCATTATTAAACCTACTCCTGGCATTACCCCTATTTGATTTTGTATTTATAACCCTGTATTCAGCTGACCAAAAGTCTTGTTCCTCCTGCCACCTAACTTCACTAATTCCCACTATATCTAGCTTTAGCCTATCCCTTTCCCTTTTTAAATTTTCTAGCCTACCTGCCCGATTAAGGGATTTGACATTCCACGCTCCGATGCGTAGAACGCCAGTTTTCTTTCCCCTGATAAGGACATCCTCTTGAGTAGTCCCCACTCGGAGATCCGAATGGGGGACTATTTTACCTCCGGAATATTTTACCCAAGGGACGCCATCATTATTTACCCATACAGTAAAGCTGCATGCTTTCGGGAAAAATTACGGCCGTAGTTTCCCCTTGCTCTCAGCCGTTCGCAGTACCAACACAGCAAGGGCGTTTTGCTTAGTGTTACAAGGCCAGATCAGTCAATCATCCAGACTGTTGCCCCTGCAACTACTGAAAAGGCTGCTGCCCCTCTTCAGGAACCACACTTTTGTCTGGCCTCTCAACAGATACCCCTCCGTCGTGGTTGTACCTACGGTACGGCCATCTGTATCGCTCAGGCACGCAAGCCTCCCTACCAACGGCAAGGTCCATGGTTCACGGGAGGTGGGGGGGGGGGGGGGGGAGGAGCCGTAACTTATTAAACTGATATCTCTGTAATTTTCACTCCTATCAACGCCTGCTTTCTTAGGGTTTGGAATTATTATATTCTTCTTGAAGTCTGAGGGTATTTCGCCTGTCTCTTACATCTTGCTCACCGGATGGTGGAGTTTTGTCAAGGCTGGCTGTCCCAAGGCTATGAGTAGTTTTAACGGAATGTTGTCTATCCCCAAGGCATTTTTTCGACATGTATTTCAGTGCTCTGTCAAATTGTTCACACAGTGTCGCATCTCCCATTTCATCTTCATCTACGTCCTCCTCCATTTCCATAATATTGCCCTCAAGTACATCGCCCTAGTATAGACTCTCCATATACTCATTCCACCTCTCTGCTTTCCCTTCTTTGCTTAACTGGGTTTCCATCTGACCTGCAAGTGGTTCTTTTTTTCCAAAGGTCTCTTTAATTTCCCTGTAGGCAGTGTCTATCTTACCCCTAGTGAGATATGCCTCTACATCCTCTACCCATCCGTACTTAACCATTTTGCACTTCCTGTCAATCTCACTTTTGAGACGTTTGTATTTCATTATGCCGACTTCATTTACTGTATTTTTATATTTTCTCCTTTCATCAATTAAGTTCAATACCTCTTCTGTGACCCAAGAATTTCTACCAGCCTTCGTCTTTTTATCTTCTTGATCACCTGCAGCCTTTACCATGTCATCTCTCAAAGCTACCCATTCTTCTTCTACTGTATTTTTCCCTCGTTCTTGTTAATCGTTCCCTATTGCTCTGCCTCGAACTCTCTATGACCTCTGGTTCTTTCAGTTTATCCAATTCCCTTCTCCTTAAATTCTCACCTTTTCGCAGTTTCTTCAGTTTTAATCTACAGTTCATAACCAACAGATTGTGGCTAGAGTTCACAACTGCCACTGGAAATACCTTACAATTTAATAACTGGTTCCCAAATCTCTGTCTTACCATTATAATATCTGATACCTTCCGGTGCCTCCAGGTCTCTTCCGTGTATACTACCTTCTTTCATGCTTTTTAAAACAAGTGTTAGCTATGATTAAGTTATGCTCTGTACAAAATTCTACCAGGCGGTTTCACCTTTCATTCCTTGCTCCTATTCCATATTCACCTACTATGTTTCCTTCTCTACCTTTTCCTACTTTCTTATTCCAGTCACCCATGACTATTAAATTTTCGTCTCCCTTCACTACCTGAATAATTTCTTTTATCTCATCATACATTTCATCAATTTCTTCATCATCTGCAAAGCTAGTTGGCATATACACTTGTACTACTGTGGTAGGCGTGGGCTTCGTATCTGTCTTGGCCACAATAATGCGTTCACTACGTTGTTTGTAGTAGAATGAGATTTTCACTCTGCAGCGGAGTGTGCGCTGATATGAAACTTCCTGGCAGATTAAAACTGTGTGCCCGACCGAGACTCGAACTCGGGACCTTTGCCTTTCGCGGGCAAGTGCTCTACCATCTGAGATACCGAAGCACGACTCACGCCCGGTACTCACAGCTTTACTTCTGCCAGTATCTCGTCTCCTACCTTCCAAACTTTACAGAAGCTCTCCTGCGAACCTTGCAGAACTAGCACTCCTGAAAGAAAGGATATAGCGGAGACATGGCTTAGCCACAGCCTGGGGGATGTTTCCAGAACGAGATTTTCACTCTGCAGCGGAGTGTGCGCTGATATGAAACTTCCTGGCAGATTAAAACTGTGTGCCCGACGGAGACTCGTTTGGGAGGTAGGAGACGAGATACTGGCAGAAGTAAGGCTGTGAGTACCGGGCGTGAGTCGTGCTTCGGTAGCTCAGATGGTAGAGCACTTGCCCGCGAAAGGCAAAGGTCCCGAGTTCGAGTCTCGGTCGGGCACACAGTTTTAATCTGCCAGGAAGTTTCATATCAGCGCACACTCCGCTGCAGAGTGAAAATCTCATTCTGGAAACATCCCCCAGGCTGTGGCTAAGCCATGTCTCCGCTACATCCTTTCTTTCAGGAGTGCTAGTTCTGCAAGGTTCGCAGGAGAGCTTCTGTAAAGTTTGGAAGGTAGGAGACGAGATACTGGCAGAAGTAAGGCTGTGAGTACCGGGAGTGAGTCGTGCTTCGGTGGCTCAGATGGTAGAGCACTTGCCCGCGAAAGGCAAAGGTCCCGAGTTCGAGTCTCGGTCGGGCACACAGTTTTAATCTTGTTTGTAGTAGTTTACCTGCATTCCTGTTTCCTATTCATTATTAAATCTACTCCTGCATTACCCCTATTTGATTTTGTATTTATAATCCTGTATTCACCTGACCAGAAGTCTCATTCTCCTGCCACCGAACTTCACTAATTCCCACCGTATCCAACTTTAACCTATCCATTTCCCTTTTTAAATTTAACCTACCTGCCCGATTAAGGGATCTGACATTCCACGCTCGATCCGTAGAACGCCAGTTTTCTTTCTCCTGATGAAACTGGACTAATCACTGTTATCTACAAAACGTCTGAACAAATCAGTCACATCATTGAGATTCACGTGGAATTTTTATTTTACCAAAATACTTAATTTCTCCAGTATGCATCTAAAAGGAGCGCAAACAGTGTATGACATAACACAATGGAAAAGCCCTGCAACCTGGCAGCTACATATGCATCTGTACTGTGGCAGAGGGTACGTCCCATTGTACCAGATATTAGGGTTTTTACCCGTTCCCGAAGAATGATTGCTTATATGGCTGGGTGAGTGCTGTAATTAATCCAGTCTTATCCCCGCGATCCTTTGGGAGCGATATGTAGGGGATTGTGGTACATTCCTAAAATCAAGACTTAAAGAGGGTTCTTTAAACTTTGTAAGTAGGCTTTCTAGGAATAGTTTTGTCTATCTTCTAGAGTCTGGGAGTTCAGTTCTTTCAACATCTCAGTGACACCTTTTCGCTGGTCATACAGACCTGTGACCGCTGCCCTACCCTGCATACGTTCAATAAGTATGGTAAAAATAAATGTCGTGTGACTAGGGCCTCGCGTCGGCAGACCGTTCGCCGTGTGCAAGTCTTTCGATTTGACGCCACTTTGGCGACTTGCTCGTCGATGGGGATGGTTGTGGGTTCCACGCATTTGAACAGGTGTTTAAGTTTCGTCGCACGAGTTACTTGTGACCAGTCTCCTTCGTGCACTGATTGTATTTCTCCACCGTTCTAACAACAAACCGAAGTTTACCACCTGCTTTACCCACGACCGAACCCTTTTGATAGTTCCTCGTTGTGTCCCTGTTAAGTGTTACTCTCAGGTATTTGCATGAGTTTATATTCATAGTCTACTACATTTTGTCGTTTTGTGAAGTGCACAGTTTTACACTTCTGTGTATTTAAAGCATGCTGATAATTTTTGCACAACTTCGAAATATTATCAATATCTGACTGAATATTTATGCAGATTCTGTCAGACACTACTTCACTCTAGATAACCGTATCATCTGCGAGAAATGCTGTTGAAGAATCTCCAGCTAAGATAAATTGCTCCGTCCTCCACAGCAAAAAATCCTCAAACCTGTCACAAATTTCGCTTGATTCGCCATACAGTAGTACTGTGATAATAAGCGTAGATGTGGTACTGAGTCAAATGCTTATCGGAAATCGAGAAATGCTGAATCTACGTGACTGCCTTTAGTATGTTATGTGACAAAAGTGCGAGTTGAGTTTCACAGCTGGACGGTGTGGCCGAGCGGTTGTAGGCGCTACAGTCTGGAACCGCGTGACCACTATGGTCGCAGGTTCGAATCCTGCCTCGGGCATGGAAGTGTGTGACGTCCTTAGGTTAGTTAGGTTTAAGTAGTTCCAGGTTCTAGGGCACTGTTGACCTCAGAAGTTAAGTCCCATAGTGCTCAGAGCCATTTGAACCATTTGAGTTTCACATGATTGATGTTTTCGGAATCCCTGCTGGCTATCAGGAAGGAGATCATTCTGTTCGAGATATATTTGAGCTCAGAATATGTTCTAACGTTTTAAACAAATTGATGTCGGATTCTGGACGGTCGTTTTGTGGATCACATCTACCATGCTTTTTGTAGATGGGTGTAATAGTAGTTCTTCCAACTACTCGGTGTGATTTTTTGCTCGAGAGATGTACGATCGGTTAACGTTAGAAGATTTAGATGGTTTGAAATTTCTGTTGTGAAAAAAAGAAATGCTCCTGTGGATGCAAATTGCTCACTGCGGTGTTCGGTCTTTCTGCCACGATATTTTCATTATTATTATTATTATTAATTCCTTCTTTAATATCAGTGACTTGAAGGATATAGAGATTATGGTTCATCTACGCATCAACATTTGGAAACCTTATAATTAATTGTAACTCAGTTTAATGAAGGGTAAATACAGGTGGTTGGATAGCCCAATGAATTGTAGGCGTTGCCTTCGGGAAGACGTAAGATCCGCTGTACTGTGTAGACCGAGCTATTTGCATTAGTCTAGAATGATGTTTCAATACAGATAAAAACAACACTTAAAGAAAAGGAAGGCAGAAGGCTAGAAAATTACACGGAAATATCCGGACACAATACCCGTCATAGTGGGGAAAGACTCGAAGTCAGAACTTACTGATTTCTATCGGGAGCACGAGGAAGAGGATTTCATTCTGTGTATTTTGTGCAGTGACGAAATTGTATATTGTTGTTCAATCATCTGATCTTCACTCGCTCGTCATTTCACTTAAGTTGCAACGTGTATACAGGGTGTTACAAAAAGGTACGGCCAAACTTTCAGGTAGCATTCTTCACACACAAATAAAGAAAAGATGTTATGTGGACATGTGTCCGGAAACGCTTAATTTCCATGTTAGAGCTCATTTTAGTTTCGTCAGTATGTACTGTACTTCCTCGATTCACCGCCAGTTGGCCCAATTGAAGGAAGGTAATGTTGACTTCGGTGCTTGTGTTGACATGCGACTCATTGCTCTACAGTACTAGCATCAAGCACATCAGTACGTAGCATCAACAGGTTAGTGTTCATCACGAACGTGGTTTTGCAGTCAGTGCAATGTTCACAAATGCGGAGTTGGCAGATGCCCATTTGATGTATGGATTAGCACGGGGCAATAGCCGTGGCGCGGTACGTTTGTATCGAGACAGATTTCCAGAACGAAGGTGTCCCGACGGGAAGACGTTCGAAGCAATTGATCGGCGTCTTATGGAGCACGGAACATTCCAGCCTATGACTCGCGACTGGGGAAGACCTAGAACGACGACGACACCTGCAGTGGACGAGGCAATTCTTCGTGCAGTTGACGATAACCCTAATGTCAGCGTCAGAGAAGTTGCTGCTGCACAAGGTAACGTTGACCACGTCACTGTATGGAGAGTGCTACGGGAGAACCAGTTGCTTCCGTACCGTGCTCAGCGTGTGCAGGCACTGTCAGCAGCTGATTGGCCTCCACGGGTACACTCCTGCGAATGGCTCATCCAACAATGTGTCAATCCTCAGTTCAGTGCAAATGTTCTCTTTACGGATGAGGCTTCATTCCAACGTGATCAAATTGTAAATTTTCACAATCAACATGTGTGGGCTGACGAGAATCAGCACGCAATTGTGCAATCACGTCATCAACACAGATTTTCTGTGAACGTTTGGGCAGGCATTGTTGGTGATATCTTGATTGGGCCCCATGTTCTTCCACCTACGCTCAATGGAGCACGTTATCATGATTTCATACGGGACACACTATTTCATGCACGATGGAGCTCCTGCACATTTCAGTCGAAGTGTTCGTACGCTTCTCAATAACAGATTCGGTGACCGATGGATTGGTAGAGGCGGACCAACCCTCTTGACTTTCATTTATGGGGGCATTTGAAAGCTCTTGTCTACGCAACCCCGGTACAAAATTTAGAAACTCTCCGTGCTCGTATTGTGGACGGCTGTGATACAATACGCCATTCTCCAGGGCTGCATCAGCGCATCAGGGATTCCATGCGACGGAGGGTGGATGCATGTATTCTCGCTAACGGAGGACATTTTGAACATTTCCTGTAACAATGTGTTTGAAGTCACGCTGGTACGTTCTGTTGCTGTATGTTTCCATTCCATGAATAATGTAATTTGAAGAGAAGTAATAAAATGAGCTCTAACATGGATAGCCGGCCGAAGTGGCCGTGCGGTTAAAGGCGCTGCAGTCTGGAACCGCAAGACCGCTACGGTCGCAGGTTCGAATCCTGCCTCGGGCATGGATGTTTGTGATGTCCTTAGGTTAGTTAGGTTTAACTAGTTCTAAGTTCTAAGGGACTAATGACATCAGCAGTTGAGTCCCATAGTGCTCAGAGCCATTTGAGCCTAACATGGAAAGTAAGCGTTTCCGGACACGTGTCCACATAACACATTTTCTTTCTTTGTGTGTGAGGAATGTTTCCTGACAGTTTGGCCGTACCTTTTTGTAACACCCTGTATTAGGCAGTTTTTGTATTTCAGAAGGTGTATATATTCATAAAGAGTTCTTGTATTAGCGATAAAGTCTCTGTGCATATATTACAAAGTTAACCCGTAAATGGTTTTGCTTAGTGAAGAGCCTTTACTTTGAAGGGAATGTTGTCAAACGAGTAATTTTAATATTTCAATTCCTCTACATTACTCAAGCACATAGTACTATTGGTAACAAAGAAGAATGAAACTTGCACTGCTAAGTATTTCAGAAATTACGTTGCATAAACTATGTATTACCTTACGTTATGAGCTGTGCGTATTGTAGTTGAATTTGCTCTATTAGCCTACACAAGATTTTAATGTGCATTTGCGATATTAGCAAATTTTGCGTAGTCCTGCATGTTGAAGCCTCCCTTAGCGTAAACAAAAAAATGCTGAATGTTATCAAGAAACTGCAGTAATGTTTTGAACATTTTTAGCTGTAATAGAACTTACGAGACGCGTACGATAAGTAATGCAACGCATTTCTTTCTCGGCCAGTTTCGGTTGAAAAAATGTGAAATTTGTTGGGGGCCAGCGTGGAATGTTCCTGCCTCAGCGCTACAGTTTCATGAAGCCGTATAGGTGCCAACTAGATGGATGGTACTTGTCGTACAAATATTCGAATGAAATATTCTCATGGCACCAAGAACATTTAACGAATGCAATCTTCGCGCAACTGCAACGTTGCTTTCAAAGACTCTGAAGAAAATAGATTTAGTTTACACTTAAAATATCTATTTTTTGGTAATCAATTTTAATGCGTAGTACATGTACCATAAAATTGCCTGAGCAATCGATACTGAAAGCTGATCACGAATTATGGTGTGGGTCGTTATTGCATCTGCACAGTTGTGCATTTCCCGCTTTGCTTTTTAACGCACCATAGTAATAACTGGGCGAGTTAAACTGGCGAAAGGTTCATGTATTTATAAAAGTACTGGGACTCCAGGTATTATTCTTTCAGGACATCTGGCCTAGGTTCGTATTTTCGTAACCGTGAAAGTTTGAAACATTTAAAATGCAACAATTCAATTTGCACTGGGCAATCAGAGTTTTTAATTAAACGAAGAGCACGTTCTAGACAATGAAAAAATGGTTCAAATGACTCCGAGCACTATGGGACTTAACTTCTGAGGTTATCAGTTTCCTAGAACTTAGAACTTCTTAAACCTAACTAACACACATTCATGCCCGAGGCAGGATTCGAACCTGCGACCGTAGCGATCGCTCGGTTCCAAACTGTAGCGTCTATAACCGCTCGGCCACCCCGGGCGGCTCTAGACAATGACTGCGATTCTTAATTACCTCTGTGAGTTGGTCGCAATGGTGGCTTGCAAACTTCGCCGAAGCCGGTTATTGCGGTTTATACAACAAAACTCACTCACTTTTGAACTTGGTAATCTGTTAATAACATAAGTGAGAGATTAACGTCAAGAAATAATAAAACAAACGTCATTAGTGGTATAACAGATAATTATACACAGGATGCGTACATCATGACACACCAATGCTATGAGGAGGCAAGGTAGTGGAGGAAATGACAGAGGAGAAACACAGAGAAATGATAAACATCACTTCACAGAGACATTGGTCCTTATCCCTTACTCCCGATTTTGAAACACTTCGGATTTATTGAGTCAGTGCATAATTACATTTCTTAAAAGCAATTTTTCTATCACAACAAAAACAAGAAAAAATAGTGATATGTAGTTATACTTTCGAGAAGCAGAATTTTGGAACCTCAAAATAAAGTTCAAACTTAGCGAGAAAAATGAACTTCGCATGGCTGACAGACAGGTGTGGAGTTTGGTGGTATTATATCTACTGCCTGTTCGCTGCGGTAACTGCACGGTCCGCGCGACGGATTTCCGTGTGAAAGGGCCGCGGTTCGCTTCCATGCCGGGTCGGACATTTTCTCTGCTGGGGAACAGCGTGCTGTGTTGTCCTTACATTCGTATTGTCGTAACTGACATTCCACTATTGAGATGGTTGAGTGAACATGTTCCGAACGCCGCCAAAAATGTTACTTCTATCCTGCAAGTCGATTGACTCTTGTATCATTAACTTACAGACATGCTGTGATTCATGACGGCATTACTTTGTCCACCTCAGGAATCCAATATCTGGTAAAACGTGTTAGCAGCAGCATGTGATTTTAAAATTATCGGAAGACATGTTTCGTAAATTTATTTTGTCAAAATCCTGGAGTATTTTTGAACGAATCTGTTAAACGATTGACCTCTTCTATATGTCGAGGACCAAGTTAACCATTAGTTTGTTATTAGCACAGGACAATTTTAGGCAACAGTTTTCCACACACTGTGATGCAATATTGCGCCGTGTACGAATATATTATTTTTTATGTGTGACAAGCTTTCATTTTTCTTCCTCGTGCGATAACATGCGTCCCATGGTCGTCTTCTTAGCAGTCTTACTCGGAATTCTTTTCGTACTACGAGGCTTAAAATTATAATTCTTCACTAAATCAAGTTTTCTGAGGAATCTGTTTATCTTATTAACCCTATTATACCAGCCACTTTCGAAACGGAGAAAGTACAAATGGAAAAAAAGTGACTGCACTTTGGAATCGAGCACAGTTTCTCCGCTCCATGGCCAGATTCCTACGTCACTAGGCCAGCTTCACTTTCGTCGAAAACTTTTACATTATCGGTACCGACGTGGCAGTGAAAGGAGATTCTTTCCTCGATTTATAGGAAAATGTGCGTTTGCGATCTCCACATATCAAGACGAAAAATGCTCAATCTTCAGTCATCCATCGATCTCCTCAAATCTGAGTCGGTTGCGGGTCAAAAATTTTAAAGTTGTTGTTCTCAAACACGTGACGTTGTTGAGCCATAAAATGTTAAGAGTCTTTACAGCAGAACCTCGATATCCGAGCTCTCGTTAACCGACTCTTCTGAGTATCGGACCATCCGCCTGTGCTCCGCGCCGGCCAGCGTCACCTGTCGGTATGACTCTTGCCACGACAGGTGTCCGTCTGAGTGACGCTGCCCACAGACGCACAGTCGACACACTGCTGTACTGCCGGCCCGTTTGCTTTGCTGTACTCTTTTAAGTTTACTATTGTGAGCCATTCAATTTTGAAGCTGCAGCGTAGTTTTATGCAGTTTAGTAAGTTGTGATAAACAATTGTAAGGGATTTTCTGAAGGACTAAAAGTGACTACAAATCAAAAAAGGAAAACTGATGAAACAGAAACTATGTGTTCTACAAAGACTTAAAGAAGGCGAGTCACTTACTAAAACGGAGTGACAGCCATTAAAGACAGGAAAAAGAACCGAAAATATCTTGAGGCTTTTTCCATAAATTGTCGAGGAGTGGGGTCGGGAGGGGGGGGGGAGACTGGGAGGGGGGGAGGTGAGGGAAGACGAATTCAAAGTAATTGAAGGTTGGCTTCACTGGTGGAAAAGTTGTCACGGTGTTGGGCAAACTGCTATTACAGGTGAGAAGCTTTCTGCTGCGGCTGCTACTGATGATGATGAT
Organism: Schistocerca serialis cubense; assembly: GCF_023864345.2. Classification (NCBI taxonomy): domain Eukaryota; kingdom Metazoa; phylum Arthropoda; class Insecta; order Orthoptera; family Acrididae; genus Schistocerca; species Schistocerca serialis. Next base: position 506,352,491 of record NC_064646.1, on the reverse strand, counting down.
GATGACACGAGCAGAGATTTTATTGAAAACTTTAAAAAAACTTAGTCCCAGAAAATAATCTGGTAGTGGTCAGCTATACAACATTGACGAGACAGTGTTAACCCATAATTTGCTCCCGCAAAGAATGAAACAGTCACATGCACGAAACTTGTGAAGCGTGTCCACCGCAACATGTAGCAACGCAAGTGGTAACCATAAATTGCCATTGTCTGCAAACGTAAAATCTAAAAAACCAAGAACCCTCAGAAACATTAACGTGTCAGCACTTTATGTTTATTGTAAACCTCAAACAAGTGACTGGATAAATGGTAGTTTGTTTAAAGAATGTTTTTATGCATCTGTTCCGACTGTTAAAAATATATGAAATCAAAGCAATCTATTAACCTTGCAATTTTAGTGCTAAACAATATCGCAAGCCACCCCTCTGAGTCAAAACGACATCAAGGCTATGTCTTTGCCCCTTCCCCTTCACAGTAAACCAACGCCAACCAACTGACCATAATGTTGTTGAGCGGTAAAACCACCGTTACAGGAGGAAATACGTCAGCGCTATGCTAGAGAAAACACAGGAGGATTGTGAGCCGTTTGATGCAAGAAACCTCAACATAAGAGATGCAATTTACATAGCTGCCCGGGCCTGGAGAGAACTTGAGGAAACCACTCTACAAACATTAAGCAAGAACGCCTGTCCTAGCTTAAACGAAGAGCAAGAACTTCCAGAGACTAATAAGTCAGACACTACGGATTAATTCACTGATTGGCAGTCTCTTCAGAATGATATCCAGCCAGCTGACGCAGAAGGCGACGTTGTTGCTGTTTCCGATGAAGAAGATGATTAGATCATCGAGCTTGTTCTCCTACACTATAATGTTGAGCAAGAGGAGTTAGATGATGAAGAAAAGGTATACGACGAAAAGATTAGCCACTGTGCAGGAAAGGATGAGTCCGAGCCTACCCTCAAGTATTTTGCATAACAACCAACCGCTACGGCTGTGGACAATGCTACAGCATTTTGGGCAAAGAAGTAGCGTGATGCAGCCATCAAGTGAAGGTTTAAGAAACTGGAAAAAAACACAACTTCTTTAAATACATTTTAGGAGTCTAAAGTTTTCTGTTTCTTTCTATTTATTAGAAAAGTATTTTTATCTACTTAATTTTGGTTTCTTATACCGTTTTGAGCTCTGTAAATGACTTCTTCCATCATCCTCCTATTATTCGACCATTTTAGCTTTTCGACCACCGACTGGTCCCAGAGGTGACTTTTAATCGACATTCTACTGTATTTTAAAGTTGTGCACAAGCGACCTGCCAAATGTGAAGCGAATGATGTTGGCCGTGTCTGAAGTCTTCCCGTTCTTAGACAGGCGTAAGTGCCTATATTTACATCCGTAATACCAGTAATCGGAAAGTCATCACGCGACTTGTGACGTAGGATGCCACTAGAATTTATGCCGCTCCTCTTCCAGTCACGAATGCGCCTCAAAGAACGACTGCCGATTAACATTCCACCAGAATTAACGCACCTCCGTAGCTAAATCCCTGAATCAGACCTCACAATGGACGTGTCCCCCCCCCCCTCCCGGTGGATCACGCCGAATATCCTTTTCACCGTGAACGAAGTATGCTCAGAAACGAGCTACAACGTCACATGGAACGTGGTCCTCGACGTGATATGCGATCGCAGCGCTCTGTAGTTACAGTTATCGGCTACAACTAGCAAAAAAACCACACAGTTTGTTAGAAGCACGGAATAATTTCACAGATATGTAAGTGGTTTGAAGGCTTCTTAACATAACAGAACTCAGTTTGTTGTCCTCGACGGCGAGTGTTCATCATCGACAAGGGTATCGTCAGGAATGCCCCAGGGAAGTGTGGTAGGACTGCTGTTATTTCATATAGACATACATGATCTGTTTTAATTGAGTTATTGCAGCAGGATACAAAATGACTTAGACAAAATTTCTAGTTGGTGTGATGAATGGCAGATAGATCTAAATGTAGAAAAATGTAAGTTAATGCAAACGAGAAGGAAAAACAAACGCATAATGTTCGAATACACCATTGTTAGTATGCTGCTTGACACAGTCACTTCGATTAAATATCTAGGCGTAACGTTACAAGCAATACAAAAGGGAATAAGCATGGAAGGATTGTAGGAATGTTCGACTTCTGTTTATTTGACAATTTTAGGAAAGTGTGGTTCGTCTGTAAAGGAAGACCGCATGTAGGACAGTACTGAGAACCGCCGTTCTGTACTGTTCGAGTGTTTGGGATAAGCACCACATCTGATTACAGGAAAACATCGAACCATAATTTGCTAGATCTGTTACTGGAAGGTTCGAAAAACACTTATGTATTGTGCAAATGCTTTCGGAATTCAAATGGGAATCGCTAGAGGGAATGCGACGTTCTTTTCGACGAACAATGTTGAGGTGTCAGGCAAATCCAACACCTTCCATGAAAACCCTGACATGATAAGCAAATCCAGTAGCATGTCACATAGCTCCGAATAAATCGTGACATTAAATTAACCGAAGTAATACGAGTAACGAGTGAGCAAATGGAATACCACAGACTAACACAAGAATGCCTAAATGCATGTCATACCTTCCCACCGTGAGACAGACGCAGTTCCGAGGGGAGAAACGAGAACAGAAGCCGAGAGCAGAACCGTGTTAAGCTGGAAGGCCCTACGATAAGGGACGGATGGACACCCACGTAGCCAACTAACCGCTAGGACCGCACCACCCGCAAGTTTTGGCGTGAGACTTTTTCGCATCTCTGTTACGTTAGGACCACCCCCCAGCCCATGTTAAAAGCTAGAGCCCTCCAGAAGAACAGTATAGATCCTACGATAACACAAAAAGGGCCACACCAGCTGCAAGTTTTAGCGTGAGACTTTTTCTCGTCTCTGATACGTTAGGACCACCCCCAGCCTATGTTAAAAGACAGAGCCCTCCAGAAGAACAGTATGGATCTTACGATAACGCTAAAAGGACCACACCAGCTGCAAGTTTTAGCGTGAGACTTTTTCGCGTCTCTGCTACATTGCAAACTTTAAAAACATTGCCCCACCACGAAAAGTATAACATTTCTCATTGGATAGACAGAATTTTTGTAGGCGGAGCTTAAGGTTAACATTGAGACCCTGATTGGTCAGATGAAAACACAGCCAGATAGTTTTTTTTAAACCAACTTCGGTAAATTGTAGTAGGGAGAAGCTAGAGGGAGAGTTGCTTCCGAGACGGCGAGGTGAGCGGTGCTGTGCTGCCCGCCGCCCCCTGACGAACACCGACAAGGTAATGAACGCACGCGATGGCGCATAACAGCGCATAAAGCTTCACTCAGAACTGCAGAAGTCTCATCTCTTACACCCCCTTTTTGCGTAATACTAGTGTCGATCGTCAATTAAAGCTCATGGTGTTCACATTTGCCACTTGAAGTAAAAATCTGAAACGCGATGATTTTTCTGTTACATAGTTGTTGAGAAGCCACATCAGCCACTGCAATTTACGACAAGTTAGATAAGCAATTAAAGATAATTGAGGGTCACTGTAGATCATTTTGATAGTTTTCCCTTTTGTGAAACTTAATTTAAACCTATAGATGTGATATAGCATAGGTCATCCTTCGATCCATTGTAGAACTCGGAAACCCATTCAGGGAATATTCCTTAACATTTTTGTTGAACGCAGTTGTTTTTTACCATCCTGTATTAAAACATTTCCTTTTATCAATAGTGCAATTTATAAACGATGTTTTGTGAGTAGAATAAAATTTCCAATGGTAAACTTAACTGCTTTTTCGACGTTATTTTACCAGATAACTAAAAATAGGAAAGCCTTGAACCCCTTCCACTAAATTTAGTTAGTACTAAGATTCTTTTACAGGGAGTGCAGTGGAGCTGACGCTGAAATCATTAAGTATTTGGTTATATCATCGCTAGTCTCACTGAACTCTTCTGAATTCTACATGTCATGTGTGGTCTGGCGTCTCCTTACCAGCAACAGGTCCCACGATCAAACTAGTCAATTCCCTAAAAAACACGCTCAGAGCATCGTTGCGCGAAAGTGGTAGGGAGACACGATATAGAACAAACTGACACCACGCAGAATGTTAGAAAATGGCGACCCTGCCAGGATGGTAAAATACCATGATTGAAGGTCGACTACATGCCTAAGTAGGTCAGAAAAATACCCTGTTGAAAAATTGTCGTAATAATAAAAATTTTTTTTTGAACGTTACAAATAGTCGAAAACAGTAGCTTCAGCGATAGATAGTAATAAAATATTCAATAGATAGACATTCTAGCAGAGACAACAGCATAATTATGTTATGAATTTTAATATTGTTAGAATTAAGTTTTCTCTCCAATGCAAGCGCACAGGTGGCGGATACATCGTTGACACGTTGGTTCTGACCCGACAAGTAAGTGAATTGATTGTCAAGTCGTGTGAACAAAAAGTTTATGAAACGCATGAGATCGTATGAGCGCATGTTGACTCGAAGTAGGGCGCGTGAATTGCTTTTAAAACAGAAAATAAGGGATTTGGAAAGATTAGCAATGGCAGATCGAGACCTTGACCGAATTGAGGTAGAGACCCAGCATGAGGATGGACAGAGAATAGAGGACAGTACAACAGACGATGCAGTATCGCGACAAATAGGACATATAACGCACCATAACGAGGATAATGTACGTCAAGGCATAGAAAACGTAAGTCAGCATACGACAGAGGAGCAGGAAAGTAGAGAGACAGCCGATGAGGATTCTAACTTGCGTCTTGAATACGTAGAACCCATAGTACGAGTAATCAGAGCTCCCTCAGCACAGAGTACAAGGAATTCGAGCAGAAACGTGTCACCGCATAGTTCAATGCAATCGGTTGCAAACCAACACTTGGGCGAGAACACAGAGCGTAGGACGTCGGAAGAAAATGCAATAGGACCCACCAATCTGGCAGAATTATTACAATTAATGACGGAAACCATGACAAGACAAAATAAAGAAATTGCGAACCAAATTAAAATTCAGAATGCAGAGATGACGAAACAAATTGTAGAAACCACGAGACAAATGCGTGAGATTAAAGAACAAAACAAAAAAATTCAGTTACACCTAAGTCATATTGAAGACGAGGCAAAAGAATCTCGAGAAGTGATAGGAAACTTAATAACAGGTCACAATCAATTGAGAACAGACATTGTCAAGGTACAAGAGGACGTACAAACATTGCGTAATGACATTCAGGACGAGATCAAAACATTACGTAACAACACCCAGGGAGAAGTCAAGAAACTAGAGAAACAGATAAACGTAATTACTAGACAAGCAGCAGGTACAGCGCGTGAAATTGTTGAAAACAGTGTGTTACACAAACGTATCACAAAAGCAGCGCTGAAAAGATATGATAACCGCATAGTCAAAATAGAAGCGCAAACGAAGCGACAATTTCAGAAATTGCGAACAGAGTTGTTGCAAGCCATTGAAGAGCGTAGTGAACAGGATCGAACAAGCACTGAGTCTGCAACCACATCCGTATCTGTAACAGCACCGGAAAAACAAGCAATTAACGAAGATATTAAGCATTTGAGATTCCAATTACAGGCGGAAAGTAACATACGTGAAATCAGACAGCCCGCACAGCAACAAACACGTTTCGAAATTCTTGATGAACAAACGTCATCACAAAAACATGTAGAACCACAAATGTATGTTTCAAGATAGATTGGATCGTGCAATGAAGCAACAAGGTTAGCCAGACAAGATACCGAACCAATACCTGACAATGGAAAGCCAGGTCGCGAAGTGTACAGTGCAATGCATTCAGCTACACGTTCACAACCGATGGAAGAAAATTATTGCGTACCACTCCAACGATACTACGCAAGGGTAGGCGGAAGTTACAGTGGACAATATCCAATGGATCTACCACAACCGGAAAGAACGACGGGAGAAATGATGAGAAACAAAAGTGCCGAAGCATCGCGGATTTCATATGGAACTATGACGAAGTACGACAACGATCATTTCCTCACAGTTAGAAAATTTCAACACTTTCGAGAAGGAAACTCATTACATTCACGAACTTTTATTGATCAATTCCGAGTAGGATTACCAGAACACTGGACGCTAGCACACAATTTAGACCTTATATGTGCACACATGTCAGGAACAGTCGCTGAAACCATGCAGAATGTTGCAGCGACATGCCGATCGTACTAAGATTTCAGAGAGAAGTTACTCTCACGATATTGGTCCAGCGAAGCACAGAACAGAGTGAAGTACGAATTATTACAGAACCCATATTTTGAAAATTCAGGAGAGAAGAGTCCCGTGAAATTTTTCGAATTAATGGCAAAGAAAAATCAATGCTAAGATGTACCATACAGTGACGGAGAGTTGATTAAATTATGCGCGATGAAGTTACCATTGAAATACCAGCAATCATTAGTAGGTCGCGGAGGCAATGACGTCGAAGCATTTAAAGGTATTCTAAGGGAACTAGAGTTCATATTTTCGGAAGATGACGCAAGAAAAAGACGAAGCGCACGTGAAAACGAAAGCAAAAAGCAGTGGAATCCACAAGACACAGTACAAAGAAACAATAATTACGAACCATGTGATAACTTCGCACCAAGAAACGACAATAGATTTCAACAAAGAACCGGTTATGGATTTAGAAGAGAATATGGCAATAACTATAATTTACCCAGGAACGGTAACAACTACTACAGAGGGAATAACGACAATCGGAACGGGTATTGGAGCGCCAATAGACCGACAAATTATCAACAAAGAAACCACTATCAACAAGCTGAACCAGAAAAGAGAATAGAAGAGGTGGAGATAAGACCACCAAACCCCGATAAGCGTTCGAATTGACAGCTAAGCGCCCATGCCAAAGAGAATGACGCAGCGACCCAGGACAATTGCAGCACCTTGAACAGAGAAGTAAAAATCTTATCACGAGAAGAGAAGAAGGAAGAAACAAATCCGCAGGGACCAGATGAAAATGAAGACAAGAAAATAACAATATCATGTTGGGACGAAATTAATTGGGAGAATACTGACGAGGAAGATGAATTGCCAGAGGCATGCACAACGAATGTAGGAGGAAAGGACGAAGTAATGAGTATTGCAGAGCTGTTTGAGATGGAAACCAGGGAAAGCGAATTCAATGAGGATAATGCGCACTCGACAGAAGTTGAAAATAAGTTACGAGTGGGCACACAACCGAACATACATAATGAAGGAAGTTATGAAGCGATAATTAGAGCATTTAGAGGCGATTATGTGGAAGTAGCGACAAAGAAGGAGAAGATAGACGAGGATGAGGAAAAAGTAGAGGATGTTGAAGAAAGCGTAAATGAAGGAAGATATAGAGAAGAGGAAATAAAAGAGAGAGAAGTAGCAGTCGAAGCTTATCCTACAGAAAGTTCGATTTCACAAGGGAAATTCCTGAAAAGACTCATGTATGATTCAGTGGAGGATTCGTTGATGCAAGAAGAAGAAGAACAGAACCAACCCTTTCAAATTCAACCAATTGTGAAGGCCATTGTAGAGCATATCCCAGTCAATATTGTAATTGATAGCGGAAGTGAACTGACTGCGATCTCAGAAAATTTATTCATGCAGTGTAATGCCAATGAGGAATTTCCAGTTCTGAAAACACGTAAGATTAAAGTAAGAGGTCCTATTAGAAACAATGCTGCGGAAGTTACGAGACAAACAAGGTTAACTCCTTCGTGCCAAGGTCAAAAGATGGAAGCCAACTTCATGATTATACCTAAACTAACTTTAGATTTGATTATAGGTGCAGATTTTTTAAATGAGAGACGAGCGATAATAGATATGGGGAAAGGTAGCGTAACATTTGGGAATGTCACACTTCTCTTTGAGCAAAAGCTAAAATTAGAAGAAATGCCAGTTATAAACAAACAATTAAGAATGATGCGAGATAAAGAAGATGGAGAATTAGAATGGTATGCACAACAGGGGGAGTCGCCTCAACACATGTTAGAAGTCCATAAAGAAATCGACAAAAATTGCAAGAAGTTCAAGGTATTTTGGAACACGGTAAAAGAGAATTAGAGGGTATTTTAGGAGATAAAGCAGAGGTATTTTTGCCTAAGACTGGTAGTACTAAACGCTTTCAGTACGAGTTTGAAGATTAATTTTATTACTGGTAAATAATCAGCACAATATTTCAAGATTATGTTGCAGATAACAGCGTCAGGAGAAAGAAGAATGAAGAGAGAGGAAGGTGGGAAAAAGAAAGTAGTTTCAATAAAAACAAAAACAAAAATAACACCAATAGTACCATAGATTAAGGTGAAGGGATAACACATAGATAGTCTAACAGCATGAAATACTAAAATGCTACACACCACGACACTACACAAAAATAAAAAAAACCAATTTGAGGATTTTTGTAGAAGTTAAGACTCAAAATATCTTAGAATTGTAACATGAAAAGGGCGCCGAAATTTGTAAGGCTTCTTAAAAAGGCATAAAACAATGTAGGTACTAGACATATGTTAGATGATTAGAAGTAAAACTTTTTGTAAGAACCATTGTAAAAACTCCAGTAAAGACCAGATGCAACGACCCACAAGTTGCAATGCGAGAAGTATCAAGAAAGAAAAGGACATAATTAGCAAGACACGATTCCTACAAGGCAGAAGCATCGAGAGAAGGGAAAGGACAGCGAGACCAACAGAGGGCCCTCGTAGAGTGGGCAATAAATCTGCCCGCTAGGCGGAAACCTGCTGGGACGCCGGTTGAAGTGGCCGTACGTTTCTAGGCGCTGCAGTCTGGAACTGCGAGACCGCTACGGTCGCAGGTTCGAATCCTGCCTCGGGCATGGATGTGTGTGATGTCCTTAGGTTAGTTAGGTTTAACTAGTTCTAAGTTCTAGGGGACTAATGACCTCAGAAGTTGAGTCCCATAGTGCTCAGAGCCATTTGAACCATTTTGAACCTGCTGGGACGGAAAGCGGAACCACAGAGTGCCGGAGCCTTGCAGAGACGTGAGGGGATGCCGAACGCTGGAAGGGTCTCCGAGCGCCGCGAATGAACGGAGTGAGCAAAAACTGGCCCGATGAGAAGACCGCTTGGGCAAGCCACCACTGGCAAAAAATATGTGTAAAAGTCATACTACCGCTATTAAACAGCACGCTGATGTACAAAACTGAAGAAAACGTCCACAAAGTAAAAATGACATGCCCAAACAATTTATCAAACTGTTACTAAGAGGAGAACTTCAAAGTGACTAGTTATCAATAAATATTTCCATATCCTGCCCAGAGAAGAACCAAGAAGCAAGTAAGAAGCAGAGAAAAAGCAGGAAGAACAGAAGTTGAAGATTCGCAAGATTGAGACCAAGAAAGAAGATAGGTGAAAAATAGACGACAAACCTTCCCAAATCCCTATCCTATTGTAAACTAGTCGTCTGTGAAGTATTACAACGAAAAACGACCGCTTTCAGCGACACATAACGATGACTTTCACGCATACAAAGCCAGTAGACCACGAGATTCTGCACTCACAGCTCCATTCCATTATGAGACCTCCACAACAGCATAACACACTTGCAAAGCCAACAAGGAACGACGAACGAGGCTCTACATCAAATACTTGCCCACATCCATCTCGCTCAAGTCCATCACTTTCGTGCAAAAATATTCGCCAACCTCATGCTTAAACATTCATAGGATTGTGTGAATGTGTGAAACCAAATTATGTGATGTAGGAATTGTGCAAAAGAAATGTGTGAAAAACTAAATAAGTTAAGTGCACCAGAAAACTAATAAACTACAAAATAACAGTCATTGACTATGGACTTAAGTAAAAAATAGACTATCGATAAAAATAAGTCATTAGTTCTGCAATGGACAGTATATAAAGAACAAAAGTAAGGCATAATAAACACTAAAACTATATTTTACCTATTTTCTCCTCATAAAAATAAAAGAATAACTATATTTTACTTATTTTCTTCTTATAAAAACAAAGAATAATAAATTATCTTGTTGGATGTTTTCCCTTTTTTTTAACATTTGTACTATTTGTTAGGATAATATCTCAATACTTGTGTATGCATATTTCTTTGTCAAAGCAATTCTTGGAAATAATTCTTATTTGTTAGTGTAACAATGTTGAAATGAGTGTCTACAAACAAAAACATTTTACTTGTACATGATATTTGGAAAATGTGTTAGGAATAGATCTTACTCAATTACTACATTCATAAAAACAATATTTCGAAGAAAATCGATGTGAAAGACTCCTCACTTTCGATAAGAAACTTCTTAAAAAACAAACTTCACACTTAAATAAAAAAAGAAAATAAATAAAAATTAATAAAAGCATAAAAATATTCTTCTCTTGTCATTTTTGATTATAATGTGGAAGAATATAAAAATATAAATTAGTAATTCAAATTAGCATAGAACAGAATAACGTGGCTGAACAATAGGCAACAAAATTTAGACAACGGAATAATTTTTGACTGACTTAGACAACGATTCAATCATTGCCTAACTTCAGTACAAAAATTAAGTTCGAAGGGGGGTGATATGTAAGGTGTCAGGCAAATCCAACACCTTCCATGAAATCCCTGACATGATAAGCAAATCCAGTAGCATGTCACATAGCTCTGAATAAATCGTGACATTAAATTAACCAAAGTAATACGAGTAACGAGTGAGCAAATGGAATACCACAGACTAACACAAGAATGCCTAAATGCATGTCATACCTTCCCACCGTGAGACAGACGCAGTTCCGAGGGGAGAAACGAGAACAGAAGCCGAGAGCAGAACCGTGTTAAGCTGGAAGGCCCTACGATAAGGGACGGATGGACACCCACGTCGCCAACTAACCGCTAGGACCGCACCACCCGCAAGTTTTAGCGTGAGACTTTTTCGCATCTCTGTTACCTCCAGAAGAACAGTATAGATCCTACGATAACACAAAAAGGGCCACACCACCCGCAAGTTTTAGCGTGAGACTTTTTCGCGTCTCTGTTACCTCCAGAAGAACAGTATAGATCCTACGATAACACAAAAAGGGCCACACCACCCGCAAGTTTTAGCGTGAGACTTTTTCGCGTCTCTGTTACGTTAGAACCACCCCCAGCCCATGTTAAAAGATAGAGCCCTCCAGAAGAACAGTATGGATCTTACGATAACGCTAAAAGGACCACACCAGCTGCAAGTTTTAGCGTGAGACTTTTTCGCGTCTCAGCTACATTGCAAACTTTAAAAACATTGCCCCACCACGAAAAGTATAACATTTCTCATTGGATAGACAGAATTTTTGTAGGCGGAGCTTAAGGTTAACATTGTGACCCTGATTGGTCAGATGAAAACACAGCCAGATAGTTTTTTTTAAACCAACTTCGGTAAATTGTAGTAGGGAGAAGCTAGAGGGAGAGTTGCTTCCGAGATGGCGAGGTGAGCGGAGCTGTGCTGGCCGCCACCCCCTGACGAACACTGACAAGGTAATGAACGCACGCGATGGCGGATAACAGCGCATAAAGCTTCACTCAGAACTGCAGAAGTCTCATCTCTTACACCCCCTTTTTGCGTAATACTAGTGTCGATCGTCAATTAAAGCTCATGGTATTCACATTTGCCACTTGAAGTAAAAATCTGAAACGCGATGATTTTTCTGTTACATAGTTGTTGAGAAGCCAGATCAGCCACTGCAATTTACGACAAGTTAGATAAGCAATTAAAGATAATTGAGGGTCACTGTAGACCATTTTGATAGTTTTCTCTTTTGTGAAACTTAATTTAAACCTAGATTATAGATGTAATACGGCATAGGTCATCCTTCGATCCATTGTAGAACTTGGAAACCATTCAGGGAATATTCGTTAACATTTTTGTTGAATGCAGTTGGTTTTTACCATCCTGTATTAAAACATTTCCTTTTATTAATGGTGCAATTTATAAACGATGTTTTGTGAGTAGAATAAAGTTTACAATGGTAAACTTAACTGCTTTTTCGACGTTATTTTACCAGATAACTAAAAATATGAAAGCCTTGAACCCCTTCCACTAAATTTAGTTAGTGTTAAGATTCTTTTACAGGGAGTGCAGTGGAGCTGACGCTGAAATCATTAAGTATTTGGTTATATCATCGCTAGTCTCACTGAACTCTTCTGAATTCTACATGTCATGTGTGGTCTGGCGTCTCCTTACCAGCAACAGGTCCCACGTTCAAACTAGTCAATTCCCTAAAAAACACGCTCAGAGCGTCTTTGCGCGAAAGTGGTAGGGAGACACGATATAGAACAAACTGACACCACGCAGAATGTTAGAAGGTTGGGTAACTGCCAGCCAGAGGCAAAGGTACCGAGTTCGAGTCCCGTTCTGGCACACAGTTTTAATCTGCCAGGAAGTTTCAATATTGAGACTGCCGCCAACGTACATTTCGCGAAAGGACCACGAAGATTAAGGCTAATACAGAGGTATATAGGCAGTCGTTTTTGCCTCCCTCTGTTTGCGGGTGGAACACGAAAAGGAAAGGACAAGAAGTGATTTACGGCACACTCTTTCACGCACCATACGGTGGCTTGCGAAATATGTATGTAGATGTGGAACATGAGCGGAGGAAATGGCGAACAAGGTTGCCGATATGTTATTCGACTTGTGTGTGTGTGTGTGTGTGTGTGTGTGTGTGTGTGTGTGTATGTGAATTCCTAAGGGACCAAACTACAGAAGTAATCGGTCCCTAGACTTACACACTACTTTAACCAACTTACGCTAAGTACAAGACAGACACCCATGCCCGAGGGAGGACTGCAACCTCCGGCAGGAGTGGCCGCTTAATCCGTGACATGGCGTCTCTAACTGCGCGGCCACTCCTCGCGGCGACGAGTTATAATGCGTATTTACAGATTTGTTTTCACATTCCTTTGCAGTACTGAACTCCGGCTTAGTGCGTTTTCAAATACACCGAAAAGCACATCGGCTCGGCAGTGTTTACTGCGGTAAATGTTGCTTTAGATACAATCAACCACGGCTTCTCTTTTGCTGTGTCTATTGAGTCAGCTCACTCGTCCACACGCTAGCCATGTTGTTCTGTCCGTAGTGCACACATTATAGAATTGCGAGGGATCAGCCGGCGACGTAAACAGCAATCTTACTATTCAGAGGTCCATGTTCTCTGACATGCTCACTAAATTGAACAAACGTACTCCTGAACGCAGAGTAATGGTGCAGATAAGGATGGCACCAGGTCGCAGTTGTGGGTTGCGTATCTAACAGCTTCCAGGGGCAATACAGATTTAATTTCAGTACGTCATATAATTGGAGTTGCGCTCTACCAATACTACGGTTGGGTAGCTTTGGTACAGTACATAAATGACGTAGTAAATGTCCTGCTAGCATTGATAGGGAGAGAAACACAACTGAATGTGTGGGAGAAAAATTGAGAGCTGACATCTCCTCTTTGTTTGTTCTGCAGATAAGTGGAACCACACATCGTCCAGCGTTAGTGCAAAATATAAACTTCATTTTATAAGTAATAAAAATCGGTGTTCGCATTACTTCTGCGTTTTTGTGTACCAAAGCAATTACTTTTGTTGCAAGCACAGGTTACATGCACAATCATAAAAGCTATACACACTGAAGCACTAAAGAAACTGGTACAGGTATGCGTATTCACATATAGCGATACGTAAACAGGTAGAATATGGCGCTGCAGTCGGCAACGCCTATGTAAGACAACAAGTGCCTGGCGCAGTTGATAGATCGGTTACTGTTGCTACAGTGGTAGGTTATCAAGATTTAAGTGAGTCTGAACGTGGTGTTATAGTCGGCGCACGAGCGATGGGGCACAGCATCTCCGAGGAAGCGATGAAGTGGGGATTTTCCCCCACGACCATTTCACGAGTGTATCGTCTATATCAGGAATCCGGTAAAACATCAAATCTCCGACATTGCTCCGTCCGGGAAAAGAACCTTGAAGAACGGGACTAACGACGAATGAAGAGAATCGTTCAACGTGAAAGAAGCACAACCCTTTCGCAAATTGCTGCAGATTTCAATGCTGGGTCATCAACAAGTGTCAGCGTGCGAACCGTTCAACGAAACATCATCGATATGGGCTTTCGGAGCCGAAGGCTCATTTGTGTACCCTTGATGACTGCACGACAACACCCTTTACGCCTCGCCTGCGCCCGTCAACACCGACATTGGACTGTTGATAATTGGAAATATGTTACCTGAACGGACGGATGTCGTTTCAGATTGCACCGAGAGGCTGGACATGTACGGGTATGGAGGAAACCTCATGAATCCATGGACATTGTATGTGAGCAGGGGACTTTTCAAGCTGGTGAAGCTTCTGTAATGGTGTGGGGCGTGTGCAGTTGGAGTGATATGGCACCCCTGATACGTCTAGATACGACTCTGGCACGTGACACATACGTAAGCATCCCGTCTGATCATCTGCCTCCATTCATGTCCGTTCTGCATTCCGACGGACTTGAGCAACTCCAGCAGGACAATGCGACACCCCAGACGTCCTGAAATGCTACAGAGTGGCTCCAGGAACGCTCTTCACAGTTTAAACACTTCCGCTGGCCATCAAACTCCCCAGGTATGACCATTATTGAGCATATCTGGGATGTGTTGTTTACAAGAGATTTCCGACCCTCGTACTCTTACGGATTTACGGACAGCGCTGTAGGATTCGTGGTGTCAGTTCCCTCCAGCACTACTTCCGACATTAGTCGATTCCATGCCACGTCTGTTGGGGCTCTTGTGGGTGCTCGTGGGGGCCCTACACGATATTAGGCAGGTGTACCAGTTTCTTTGGCTCTTCAGTGTAATTATTGGTTGTACTCGATAGAACTTTCATCATCGTGATGAAAGTCAAGAGTTCGCTGTTATTACTGATACTTTCGAAAGTTGTTTAGCAATAAAATAAATACGTTATATATAAAATCGACGAAGTATTCAAGCGATGTTTGATATGTTTTTGGTTTTGTGTTTCTTTAAAATTTGCAAATTTTGCTTTCTTTGAGGATACTGCTTTCCGCACGATATGATAAAGCTGTGTTTTCAGTTTTCTGTTTTTACATCGTCACTGATTCACGTCACAAATCAACAATTTTCGAATAAAAACTGAATTAAACATTCACAATTTCAGTTTTCCTATAAGTACTGTTTATTTTTAAGTAGCAGGTAGGCGGATAGCCACCCATATGTAGAACAAAAATGTTTTCCTAGGTTACGCAGTTCTTTATGTAACCTCGCTGTGTTTCTACACAGTTCAACGCTCCCGGTTTCTAGGGGAATTCAATAATTCACGAATTGCAAAGAAATCGAAATGAGGTAACGCCCGATGTGTATGCAACATACCTAACACACAGGTAACGCGGTTGCGATCTCAGCTGACCAAAACTACTGGGATTGCTAACGGTAAATCAGGAAGCCCACAGCAGTTTTTCAACTTTAGATATAATTATTTAGCGCATTAAAAAAATTAAATGTTGTCATTATCTGTTCATTAAGAGGTACAACCTCACGTTGAAGGTCTAACACAGAAAGACAAGACGCTACAGCTGGAAAAGTGCACATGTCTTAAGGCAGTGTATAGCTCGCACCACAGAAGTTATCTAGGCGACATTCGTCTAGTATTAGAAAATGAGAGCAGTTAGCGATACTTTCTATTCTTTTGCAAAAGTTTTCTCGCTGAGATCCCGCACAAAATAATGAAAGGAATAAAAACCCAACTTCATTGCTTACTACATTTTCTTTGTTCATGCAATTAAGGTTCAGTATCAGGTACGACGTTTCAGTTTGTACCCTCTTGCTACCATCTTCATTTGCTACACATCTTGGAGACAGTACGCACATATACCACTGAATGTACCTGAAAAATTACACCTTTGTACGACCCATAGTTCAGGAGATACGGCGTCGTAGAGACTGAGTTGCGTGGAAAACTACACTTCTGGCCATTAAAATTGTTACACCAAGAAGAAATGCAGGTGATAAACAGGTATTCATTGGTCAAATACACTCCTGGAAATTGAAATAAGAACACCGTGAATTCACTGTCCCAGGAAGGGGAAACCTTATTGACACATTCCTGGGGTCAGATACATCACATGATCACACTGACAGAACCACAGGCACATAGACACAGGCAACAGAGCATGCACAATCTTGGCACTAGTACAGTGTATATCCACCTTTCGCAGCAAAGCCGGCTGCTATTCTCCCATGGAGACGATCGTAGAGATGCTGGATGTAGTCCTGTGGAACGGCTTGCCATGCCATTTCCACCTGGCGCCTCAGTTGGACCAGCGTTCGTGCTGGACGTGCAGACCGCGTGAGACGACGCTTCATCCAGTCCCAAACATGCTCAATGGGGGACAGATCCGGAGATCTTGCTGGCCAGGGTAGTTGACTTACACCTTCTAGAGCACGTTGGGTGGCACGGGATACATGCGGACGTGCATTGTCCTGTTCGAACAGCAAGTTCCCTTGCCGGTCTAGGAATGGTAGAACGATGGGTTCGATGACGGTTTGGATGTACCGTGCACTATTCAGTGTCCCCTCGACGATCACCAGTGGTGTACGGCCAGTGTAGGAGATCGCTCCCCACACCATGATGCCGGGTGTTGGCCCTGTGTGCCTCGGTCGTATGCAGTCCTGATTGTGGCGCTCACCTGCACGGCGCCAAACACGCATACGACCATCATTGGCACCAAGGCAGAAACGACTCTCATCGTTGAAGACGACACGTCTCGATTCGTCCCTTCATTCACGCCTGTCGCGACACCACTGGAGGCGGGCTGCACGATGTTGGGGCGTAAGCGGAAGACGGCCTAACGGTGTGCGGGGCCGTAGCCCAGCTTCATGGAGACGGTTGCGAATGGTCCTCGCCGATACCCCAGGAGCAACAGTGTCCCTAATTTGCTGGAAAGTGGCGGTGCGGTCCCCTACGGCACTGCGTAGGATCCTACGGTCTTGGCGTGCATCCGTGCGTCGCTGCGGTCCGGTCCCAGGTCGACGGGCACGTGCACCTTCCGCCGACCACTGGCGACAACATCGATGTACTGTGGAGACCTCACGCCCCACGTGTTGAGCAATTCGGCGGTACGTCCACCCGGCCTCCCGCATGCCCACTATACGCCCTCGCTTAAAGTCCGTCAACTGCACATACGGTTCACGTCCACGATGTCGCGGCATGCTACCAGTGTTAAAGACTGCGATGGAGCTCCGTATGCCACGGCAAACTGGCTGACACTGACGGCGGCGGTGCACAAATGCTGCGCAGCTAGCGCCATTCGACGACCAACACCGCGGTTCCTGGTGTGTCCGCTGTGCCGTGCGTGTGATCATTGCTTGTACAGCCCTCTCGCAGTGTCCGGAGCAAGTATGGTGGGTCTGACACACCGGTGTCAATGTGTTCTTTTTTCCATTTCCAGGAGTGTATATTATACTAGAACTGACATGTGATTACATTTTCACGCAATTTGGGTGCATAGATCCTGAGAAATCAGTACACAGAACAACCACCTCTGGCCGTAATAACGGTCTTGATACGCCTGGGCATTGAGTCAAGCAGAGCTTGGATGGCGTGTACAGGTACAGCTGCCCATGCAGCATCAACACGATAGCACAGTTCATCGAGAGTAGTGACTGGCGTATTGTGACGAGCCAGTTGCTCGCCCACCATTGACCAGACATTTTCAATTGGTGAGAGATCTGGAGAATGTGATGGCCAGGGCAGCAGTCGAACATTTTCTGTACCCAGAAAGGCCCATGCAGGACCTGCAACATGCGATCGTGCGTTATCCTGCTGAAATGTAGGGTTTCGCAGGGATCGAATGAAGGTTAGAGCTACGGGTCGTAACACATCTGAAATGTAACGTCCACTGTTCAAAGTGCCGTCAATGCGAACATGAGGTGACCGAGACGTGTAACCAATGGCACCCCATACCATCATGCCGGGTGATACGCCACTATGGCGATGACGAATACACGCTTCCAATGTAGGTTCACCGCGATGACACCAAACTCGGATGCGACCATCATGATGCTGGAAACAGAACCTGGATTAATCAGAAAAAATGACGTTTTGCCATTCGTGTACCCAGGTTCGTCGTTGAGTGCACCATTGCAAGCGCTCCTGTCTGTGATGCAGCGTCAAGGGTAACCGCAGCCGTGTTCTCCGAGCTGATAGTCCATTCTGCTGCAAACGTCGTCGAACTGTTCGTGCAGATGGTTGTTGTCTTGCAAACGTCCCCATCTGTTGACTCACGGATCGAGACGTGGCTGCACGATCCGTTACAGCCATGCGGATAAGATGCCTGTCATCTCGACTGCTAGTGATACGAGGCCGTTAGGATGCAGCACGGCCTTCCGTATTACCCCCCTGAACCCACCGATTCCATATTCTGCTAACAGTAATTGGATCTCGACTAACGCGAGCAGCAATGTCGCGATACGATAAACCGCAATCGCTGTAGGCTACAATCCGACCTTTATCAAAGTCGGAAACGTGATGGTACGTATTTCTCCTCTTTACACGAGGCATTACAACAACGTTTCACCAGGCAACTCCGGTCAGCTGCTGTTTGTGTATGAGAAATCGGTTGGAAACTTTCGTCATGTCAGCACGTTGTAGGTGTCGCCAGCGGTGTCGGTTAAATTTCGCGTCTGTAGCACGTCATCTTCGTGGTATAGCAATTTTAATGGCCAGTAGTGTATATTCTCCTTAAATCGGAGCGCAATTATTTCATAATGGGAGTCAGCTAGCGACTGTCAAAAACCTTTAAACATAGTTTGAAAATCTTTTATTTAGCACTTTTGGATCTGATTGTTTCAACAATCTGTGTGTGAATAATCCGAAACTAATAAAACTAACATAATTAGGGTTTTACGCCTTCAACTGTAAAAGGTTTAGGTCTACATATATAGTCCGCAAGAGTGTGGCCGAGGATACGTGATGTATCACTGTAACTTCCTCCATTCCAGTATATGCATTAACTGTTTTGTGAAGTAATGTGAACTGTCAAGTTGGTTTATACGATCGCCGATCAAAAATAACGCTGAATAATTTTATTAGAAATAAGATAATAAGTTTACGTGGAATTGGATTTAATATCCTTCAAGGTACTATCCTTGGCTAACAATGCACTTATCCCAACGTTGAATCCATGACTAGAAGCATGTCAGGAACGGTGTGAATCGGTTTTCCTTCCAGCCGGATTTTAATTTTTGGGAAGAGCTAGGAGTCGCATGGTAAATAAGTCGGATGTGGACAGACAAGAACAGTTTTTCCGGCTAAAAACTCGCGAATCAAAAGTGAAGTGTGGCACGGCGCGTTGTCGCAATGAAGAAGGAGCCCAGTGGTCCATTTTTCTAGGCTACTTCTTCGTACATTGTTCCGTAAACATTGCATTACGCCCTTGTAAAATTCGGCATTTACTTTGTTCCCTTTGTAACGAACCCTAATCGCACTATGTTCTCAGTATTGAAAAAACAGTGAGCGCGAGTCTGATATTCAATTTTGACTTACGTTCTCTTTAGTGCGAGGAGATTCACTATTTTTCCATTGCGAACTCTCAATTTTCGCAGGAGGGCCGTAGCCACAGACCCAAGATACACCTCCAGTTACAATCTCGCGATGAAGGCGGGATGTGAATGAAGACTTCCGTACATCATTCAAAACTCTGGAACAAATTTAGAACTCATTGCTCTCAATTACAAATTATCAGTTGAAATGCTTTGCACGGACCCGTAACAGATGCTAAGTTCTTCCGTAAGCTCTCGAATAGCAATCTTCCCGTTTTAACGAACAATTTTTGCGACTTTTTGCAGGTCTTCTTCTGCTTCTGAGGTCAAAGGACGTCGTGAACGTCGCTCGTCTTCTACCGACACATTTTCCCTGTTCAATCGGTTGTACCACATGTCAAAAGCCTTCAGATTTACTGAATTATCACTATACACCAATTTCAACATTTCATGAATTTCTTTGACACTTTTTGCAACTTGAAACTGAGCTTAATGTTCACACATTGTTCGAGTCAACGATACGCGGCGAACACGTTAAACACACAGCCTGACTTCAGCGCTTCTGGACGCTGAGTGATGAGTCAGAGTGTTCTAACTTGGCGCTGCCTAGCTCAACGGATCAAGCTATCGTACAAATTACACTGAGGTGACAAGTCGTAGGATAACGATGTGCTTGTATATAGATTGCGGTAGTATCGTATACACAAGGTATAAAAGGGCACTGCATTCGCCTAGCTGTCGTTTGTACTCAGGTGGTTGACGTGAAAATGTTTCCGACGCGATTGTGGTCACACGGTGCGAATTAACAGACTCTGGACGCGGAATGATAGATGGAGCTAGACGCACGGGGAATTCCATCGCGGAAATCGTTTTCACTATTGCCAGATCCACAGTGTCAAGAATGTGCCCAGAATACCAGACCCAGGCATTACCTGTCACCATGGACAACGCAGTGGCCGATTGCCTTCACTTGACGTCCGAGAGGAGCAGCGCTAACAGACAAGCTCACTGCGTGAAATGAAGGTAGGAAGTTAGGAAAGTGCGGCGAAATTCGGCGCTAGTGGGCTATGGCAGAAGAGTGCCTTTGGTAACAGCACGACATAGCCTGCAGCGCCTCTGCTGGGCTCGTGGTCATGCCGGTCGGACCCTGGGCGACGGGAAAATTGTGGCCTGGTCCGAGGAGTTCCAATTTGAGTTGTTAAGAGGTGATGGCAGGAACTGAGTGTGGTGCAGACCCCCTGATGCCAAGCACCCAAGTTGTCAAGAAGGCACTGTGCAAGCTAGGTGGCTCCATAACGCGGATTTGGTCTTCTGATCCATCTGAACTGATGATTGACTGAAAATCGTTATGTTCGGCTACCAGGAGGCCATTCGCAACCGTTCATAGACTTCGTGTTGCCAAACAGCGAAGAAATTATTATGGTGCCATATCACCGGCCACAAATGTTCGCAGCTGGTTTGAAGAACGTTTTGAACGATTGGGGCGGATGGTTCGAGTACCCAGATCGCCCGCCATGAATCCCATCGCCGGCCGGAGTGGCCGAGCGGTTCTAGGCGCTACAGTCGCAGGTTCGAATCCTGCCTCGGCCATGGATGTGTGTGATGTCCTTAGGTTAGTTAAGTTTAAGTATTTCTAAGTTCTAGGAGACTGATGACCTCTGAAGTTAAGTCCCATAGCGCTCAGAGCCATGAATCCCATCTAACATTTATACGACGTAATAGAGAGCCCAGTACGTGGACAAAATACTGCCTCAGCAACACTTTCGCAATTACGGACAGCTGTAGAGGCAGCACGGGTCAGTTTTTCTGCAGAGGACTTTAACGACTTACTGAGTCCATGCCACGTGCAGCTGCTGCACTACGCCGGACAAACGGAGATCCGACACGATACCAGCTGGTATCCCACATATACTTCTTTGCTTTCTGCAAATAATGCGAACACAACGAAAACATTGTCTTACTGTACGACGGTTAGACTGTTGACTAGTATCCTCTTTAAAGAAACTGGGTGTCTTAATTCCCGCCATGCTACCATAATCACGTCGGAACTCTTTCACACGAATGAGCTGAGCGCAAATAACATCTCCGCCAGTAAAGTGTCCTTTTACTTCTTGTGTACGCGATACATCAAACAGTTGTAGAGTTAGCGGTTGCTGCTCATTCGTCGTATTTTTTGATCACACAGTCCGATTCTTAAAAGCGGTTACTGGTCAAAGGTATAACCTCGTTCACTAAAACAATGTTTACGTTGTACTCGTATTATTTGCAATACGCAAAGAAAAGTATGTATGTGAGTTTTCGATAGTCGGAATCTGGACGGTGACCACTTTTTACTGGAGCTTCCAGAGGGGCGCGTGGCTGCTGGATCCAAGGCGGGCAGCGGCTACCCGTCTTGTCACGGGACAGGCAGGCCGTGTCCGGCTCCACTCTGTGTGTGTGTGTGTGTGTGTGTGTGTGTGTCACTTCCCGGCCCCGAATCGCGCTGACGCTCGCAGGCGGATCCTGAACTGGCTCCCAGAACACCACGCTTTCGGCGAAAGGTCGATTGTGACGGTCGGTACAATTACCATTGTTCCTACACAGATGGGTGGCGTAGTGACACAGAAACAGCAGTAAACGTCCACTCGGCTTCTTTGTCACGGTTAACGGCAGACTCCGTAAGAGCTCCAACGGCTGCCATACGGAAGCTGACAGCTCATTGTCGCCGCAGGTAAAGATAAGATTACGGGTTCGTGGAGTCACTGCAGTCCTTTCATGCGTACACAGTCAGCCACTAAAATCGCAACGCCAGGAAGATTAGAAGACGGTATTTTTAAAATTGCCAACTGAAAGTATCCGAGTGTTTGTATAACAATTTATTACGGCACTATGGCTTACATACACTCCAAGACAAGAAACAGCGACGCGTCGTGAACGTATTATCAGCATTGGACGGGAATCGGTTGATGTGATATCCGTGTACAAATTATTACAGTTTCAGAAATGGTGAATGATTTATGTAATAGAAAGATTTCATAAGCTGAGCAAGTTAACAATATGCCGGTCAACCTCTTGCCATTATGCAACCAGTTATTCAGTTTAGCACTGACTTACAGTATTTTCGGGCATCCTTCTGAGGGAAATTGTGCCAAATTCTTTCCAACTGGCGTCTCCAGACACGTCTGCGGTACAGAGCCCCAAACGAAAGGACAGGACATGTGACTATGAATGACAGTGGGACAATTTATTTACAATTTTTCATGATTTTTTCTTTTGAGAAACGTTTCATGACAAAGTGAAATATGAATACAAAACCAAATAACAGTCAAATACGAGTAAGATACCTGTGCGCTGAACATTACAACTATGTATATGAAGTATTATTCCTGGAAAGGTATTGTGTAATATTACCTTTCTGTTTTTGCTATGAAGAAGAGGGATGAGTAGCCGCCATTTCTCGCTTACGTTTTGTTTCGTGTCGAATGCAGTGTGTATCTGAGCAAATGAGATTAAGGAGTGAAATTGCATTCTTAAAGGTTAATATATGTGTCGGATATTAACTCAGTTATTATTTGCAGAAATCTCGTATCCCCCATGTCATGACCTTGATAATTTCAGGATTTTTAACATTTTCTAACTGCAGAGCTGTCAGTTAACAGACCCTCGCTGGTTGTGGACCGCTGCGGCGGGGATGGAGCACTCCGTGTCTCGTCATCTGTGTTCACACTGAAGTTCCCACTCCGCCATCGTCGCAGGACGATGGTTTTTGGGTTTGGGTGGAGAACGTGATGTTATCTGAAGGGCGACGTCCTGTGTGAAAGTTAGTACCTCACGATGGAACCACAATAAAAGACAGACGCTGCGAGTCGTTGGCATTCCAACTTCCTTAATAGATTCCGTACGCCACGGCTATCGGAAGATTACTTAAAACTCAGCGCCCCTCAGTCCACTCTGCAGTCGTCGCTTGCAACAGCATCGTCTTACTTCAGATACAGTTGACTACAGATTTCGATAAACAGTTTTGGCTTCTAATACAGCTTCCTGTCGTTTCCAGGCCTCCGGTTCACATACAAAAACAATACAATACAATATTAGTTCACTTAAGGGTGTTTATCAGAGCATCAACATATATACTACAGAATCGGTATTCGACGTTAAAAATCAATCTATATAGTGTTGCAGGTATTACATTAGCCGAACCGCTCTCAGCCAATCAGAGAAGATACCCTCACTCTCGATTCTTTGGCTGTATACAGGATGTTCAGAAATTCCCTTTATGAACTTCACGTACTTGTAAAGGAGAGTGAGCACACAATAGTTTGAATAAAACACCCATGTCTGCAAACGTACAGTTTCTGTTCTAGAATGGTTTCAGTTCAGATGATTAACTCATACGCTTCTGCTTGGGGTACTGAATCAGCTGTGATGCAGTTCAGTTATTAGGTAACAATTCGAAAGGAAACATAAAGACGCGTCCATTTATCACTTAAGCACATTTCTCTGTATAAAACTTAAACATTACGTTTTTACGTTGTTCCAAAACGAAGCATATTGTACATACAAACAGTACTGATGCTTTACAACAGCGGCTCGATGTGGCGACCACCAACATTGTTACAGACACTGTACCTAGGAAGTATGTTCCGATACGCAGTCTCCATCCCACCTGGTGTCTCTTCAGTTTCCAGTGCAGCGGCCATAACTCGTGCCAGCAGATCTTCCTCTGTCTCTACAGGAATTCCGTAGCAAGGCAGACGTAACGTGACACCAGGTGACAGTCTCACGTCATCCTGTCTACCATATAGCATATCGGGACAAGCAGCTCTGGGACTTTCCTCTTTCCCTCAACAGACGTGGACGCGTTACCCATCTGAATTGAAGGGGAGGGGTACTTTTCCGGACATGAGTTACTATTCACAGCATTGTGTACTCACTCCTCTTTACAAATCCTAGAAGTTTGTAACGGGAATTTCTGAACACTCTGTAGACTCGCTAGTTGTGGATACAAGAACCTTTATATACTGCATTCATAGATCTATAAAAACCTTTCGGTAATCTTAGCTGGAATATGTTCATCAAGATATGCATGGTATTCATTTTGAGGTTGAAGCTCACTCTCTTGTTTGCTTACAATTAAATTTGTTTTGTATTGGGTCCACTTTGAGCAGACACAACTTCGTTTTCTTTTTTAGTCAGACTTCATATTCAGCGCGGTTTTTATTTGCTTTCTCTCAAATAACGGGAGAAGTAGCTCTTTACTGTCTGTATATATATATATATATATATATAATTTCTGTTTTTAAGTATCCACAAATTGGAACAAAAATTGTTTGATACCTTGTAAAGAACGCTGTGGTTTCTGTAGGTTTCTATAATCTGATTTTTTTTTTTTTGAGTCATTAGTCTTCCGACTGGTTTGATGCGGCCCACCATGAATTCCTTTCCCGTGCCAACTTTCTCATCTCAGAGTAGCACTTGCAACCTACGTCCAAAATTATTTGCTGTATGTATTCCAACCTCTGTCTTCCTCAACAGTTTTTATCTTCTACGAATCCCATGGAAATTTCCGGAATGAAATTTTCACTTTGCAGCCAAGTGTGCGCTAATATGAAACCTCCTGGCAGATTAAAACTGTGTGCCGGACCGAGACCCGAACTCGGGACCTTTGCCGTTCGCGGGCAAGTGCTCTACTACCTTATGAGCTACCCAAGCACGACTAAAGATCCGTCCTCACAGCTTCATATCTGCCAGTGTCTCGTCTCCTACCTTCCAAACTTCACAGAAGCTTTTCTGATAACCTTTGCTAAGCTTTTTCAAAAATGGTTCAAATGGCTCTGAGCACTATGCGACTTAACTTCTGAGGTCATCAGTCGCCTAGAACTTAAAACTAATTAAACCTAACTAACCTAAGGACATCACACACATCCATGCCCGAGGCAGGATTCGAATCTGCGACCGTAGCGGTCGCTCGGTTCCAGAGTGAAGCGCCTAGAACCGCACGGCCACTCCTGCCAGCCAAAGCTTTTTCCCGATAGACAAATCCTATTAATGTGTTTTTTGATTTTTCTTTAGACTTGCTTCCTAAAACTAAACTGATCGTCATCTAACACATCCTCAATTTTCTTTGCATTCCTTTGTATATTATTCTTGTCAGCAACTTGGATGCATGTGCTGTTACAGAAATGCAGAAATATCTTGTCGGCTCTTGCTGTCTTCGCAATAGTGTATCTGATGGTATATCGCCAGTCTCATACGTTATGAACTCCAACGCGAATAGTCGTTTGCTTGCCACATCCCCCAATGACTTTAGAAATTTCGGCAGAATGTTATCGATTACTTCTGTCTTAATTGAACTTCAGTCTTCCAAAGCTCTTTTAAATGCTGATCTAATATTGGATCCCCTATTTCTTCCCTATCTCTTCCCTCCCTCCTCACAGAGGACTTCAGTGCACTCTTTCCAGGTATCCGCTCCCTTCCCTACATTTAACAATGGAGTTTCCATCGCACTCTTAATGTTACCGCCATTGCTTTTTATTTCCCCGAAGATTGCCTTTACTTTACTGTATACCGAGTCAGTCCTCCCGACAATTTCATCCGACGATTTCATCGCGTTTTTTATGCAGCCATTTCGCTTAAGTTTCCCAGCACTGCCTATTTATTTCATTCTTAAGTGACTTGTATTCCTGTACTCATAAATTTCCTTGACAATTTTTGTACTTCCTTCTTTCGTCGATCGCTTGAATTATGGTTTCTTCGCAGTTACCTTCCTTGTACCTATGTTTTTCTTCCCATCTTCTGTGATAACAATTTTTAGACGTGTCCATTCCTCTTCAACTGAACTGACTACTGAGCTATCCATTATCGCCGTATCTACAGCTTCAGAAAATTTCAAGTGTATCCCTTCATTTCTTAGCATTTCCGTCTGCCACTTCTTTGCGCATTGATTCTTCCTGAATTAAATTTCGGCCTACTCTTCACCATTACTGAATTGTGATTTGAGTCCATATCTGCTCGTGAGTAGGCCTCACATTCCAATATCTGATTTCGGAATCTTTGCCTCACCACGATGTAATCTAACTGGAATCTTCCTATTCACCGCCCTTTTCCAAGTGCACCTCAACCTGTTATGATTCTTAAACAGAGTATTCGCGGTTAGTAGGTGAAATTTATTGTAGTCCTTTTCCTCTCTCGTTCCTACGTTCTTCATAAGCCTCTCTTCTACTCATTCTCCAACAACCACGTTCCAATCCCCAATGACAATCAGATTTTCATCTCCCATACCGAATTACCTGCACCATATATAAGTTAATATAGATCATTTATTTGTATAAAAAGTTACGCCTTCCTTACTCACTATGTCATAAAAACAATTACCAGCCACAAATTTAAAGACTTTTTCTTCAACGCATTTTATTTTTTCATGCCATTCCCGGTTTCGAACTTCTGTTCGTCGTCTGATAGCTGCATTACAGGATGAACTGCTATTCAGACATTGGCTGTTTTGATTGCCGTGGTGCCATATCGTGAAAATATATTAACCGATAAATATTCATAAAGTAAATAAAGATGAATAAAATTTGGAAATTGCATAATGACTGTTTAGCACAAGTATTTGCAATGGACGTGCCTTTATAGGTTTGAGGCTTGAGTTTTTGTTACTTTCCGTGTACCATGCTTTGTGTCACGGTAAACATACCCGAGTGGTATAAACTCATCCGCGAAATCAGAAACTAAAAGTTGGGTCACCATTAGCACAATCTGATTTCACAAACATTGCAGGTTGCAAAAATCAGATTTGTCGACGTAAAAGTGTTAATATTGAATCAACTTTTACTTTGTGATTTCATGGATGTGTGTATAGCACGAGGCACATTTGCCGTGGCACAGCAGCATGGTACACGAAAAGTAAAAAGCTCAAGTCTTTAAAGCTGTCAAGACACGTTCAGTGTCAATACTGGTGCTAAACAGCCACTATGAAATTTCCAGATATTATTAACCTTCATTTCGTTAATGAATTTTTGTCATTTAGTTTATTTTCACGACAGGGCACCACAGGAACCAAAATAGTTAACGTCTGATTGGCAGTTCATGCTGTAATGCAGCCATCTGACGTTGAGCGAAACTTCTAATCCGGTAATGGGTTGCAAAAATGAAATGTGTTGAACAAAAAGTCTTAAATTAGTGGTTGATAGCTTTTTTTAGAAGATATGAGACAATAAAACTACAGACCCTCACAGTTTCCATTACTGAAAAAATGCACTGCGTCATCAAAAGTATCCGGACACCTGGCTGAAAATGACGTACAAGTTCGTGGCGCCCGCCATCGTTAATGCTGGAATTCAGTATGGAGTTGGCTCACCCTTAGCCTTGATGACAGCTTCCACTCTCGCAGGCATACGTTCAACCTGGTGCTGGAAGGTTTCTTGGGAAATGGTAGCCCATTTTTCACAGAGTGCTGCACTGAGGAGAGGTATCGATGTCGGTCGGTGAGGCCTGGCACGCAGTTGACGTTCCGAAACATCCACAAGATGTTCTACAGCATTCAGGTCAGGACTCTGTGCAGGCCAGTCCATTACAGGGATGCTATTGTCGCGTAACCACTCCGCCACAGGCTGTGCGTTATGAACAGGTGCGCGATCGTGTTGAAAGATGCAATCGCCACCCTGGAATTGCTCTTCAACAAAGGGAAGCAAGGAGGTGCTTACAACATCAATGTAGGCCTGTGCTGTGATAGTGCCACGCAAAACAACAAGGGGTGCAAGCACGCTCCATGAAAAACGCGACCACAACATTACACCACCGCCTCCGAATTTTACTGTTGGCACTACGCACGTTGGCAGATGACGTTCACCAGGCATTCGCCATGCCCACACCCTGCCGTCGGATCACCACATTGTGTACCGTGATTAGTCACTCCACACAACGCTTTTCCACTGTTCAATCGTCCAGTGTTTACGCTCCTTACACCAAGCCAGGCGTCGTTTGGAATTTACAGGCGTGATGTGTAGCTTATGAGCAGCTATTACTTGCAGTGGATCCTGATGCAGTTTGGGATTCGTGTGTTATGGTCTGAATAGATGTCTAGCTATTACACATTACGACCCTCTTCAACTGTCGGCGGACTCTGTCAGTCAACAGACGAGGTCGGCCAGTATGCTTTTGTGCTGTACGTGTCCCTTCACGTTTCCACTTCACTGTCATATCGGAAACAATAGACCTAGGGATGTTTAGGAGTGTGGAAATCTCGCGTCCAGACGTATCACACAAGTGACACCCAATCACCTGATCACGTTCAAAGTCCGTGTGTTCCGCAGAACGCTCCATTCTGCTCTCTTACGATGTCTACTGACGACTGAGGTAGGTGATATGGAGTACCTGGCAGTAGGTGGCAGCACAATGCACCTAAAATGAAAAACTATGTTTCTGGAGGTGCTCAGATACTTTTGATCACATACTGTAGCTTTACACCGCTCACAGCCTAATCTCGAGACAAGATTCAGAACTCCCATCCAGAACACATTGCCCTCTTCTACAGTGAGGCATTGTTAGTTACAAGTGCACTTTCAGTGAAAAGACAATGTGGAAACCTGTAAAAGTAAGTCGAAACATGTACATACACATTTACAGAGACTCAGTTTTTCACATTGAGTAACACAATGTAAAACAACAATTTAACATCATATGCGTCATTTCCGACGTAATCTAGTTTTCTGCATGGTTGCAGATGACCAACTGAAAAAGAATAGGAGTTATACTCCAAAGTGTAGAAAGATTCAGAAACCACAGCATATGTATAAACGGTATAAGAATTTTTTTAAGTATACTGAAATTCTGTATGTGTAGTCAGTAGCAAGGAATATTCCTGTTATTTGATAGAAAGCAAATAAAAAGCCCACTGAAAAGTGTACAAATATCGCTTCGGCGAAACATGTCGGGGTATAAAAAAAGAGAGGGTTTTGTTTGCTAAAGCCGGGATATACCGAAAAACAAATTTATTGTGTATTGTGTTAATGCAGATTTCAGAGGCAAAGCTTAAAAAAGAAAGACGTTCAGACGATCGACGCTTGGTGCAGAGTGTGACAGTTAACCCTCAACATAAACAAATGTATTGTTGTGCGAACACATTGCCAGAAAAACCATTGTCGTACGATAACACGATTGCAGAACAACCACTAGATGTAGTTACTTCTGTGAGATATCTAGGTGTATGCGTACGTAGCGGTTTGAAGTGGGACGACCACGTAAAATTAATTGCGAGTAAGGCCGATGCCAGACCGAGATTCATTGGAAAAGTCCTCAGCAAATGGGAGTCCACCCAAGATGGAAGTAGCTTACAAAACAGTCGTTGGAGCAAATAGAGGAAATCCAAAGAAGAGCAGCACATTTCGTTAACGGTTGATTTAGTAAGGATCACGGAGATGCTCAGCCGACTGCACTAGCCGAGCGGTCTAGGGCGCTGCAGTCATGGACTGTGCGGCTGGTCCCGGCGGAGGTTCGAGTCCTCACTCGGGCATGGGTGTGTGTGTTTGTTAGGTTAAGTAGTGTGTAAGCTTGGGGACTGATGACCTCAGCAGTTAAGTCCCATAAGATTTCACACACACACACTGCACTAGTAAACGCTACAAGAGCGGCGTTCTGCAGCACGGTATGGTCTACTGTTATACTTCCGCAAATGCACGTTCCTAAAATGAGTCAGCCAGCATACTGCTTTCTAATACGTACATCTCACGAAGATGCCATGGAAATAGAGAGAGAGACTGGAGCCCACATGGAGGCTTACTAGGAATCGTTCTTACCGACGACCATACTGGACTGGGAAAGGGGGAAGTAGTAGTGGTACACAAAGTACCCCCCGCCACACACCGTAACGTGGCTTGTGTAGAATAGATGTAAATGTAGATGTAATGAATGCCGCAGTGATACATGCGTGCAAAGTACACTCAACAAACATGTGGCGAATCGATCAGATTTTCTGTGAACCGCCTCTATCTATTTCGTAACCGGAAATGGTTAACTGTCTCAGACTGCTGACACTCGAGTGCTATTCCGATAAAGAGAGAATTGCTGCGATAAGAAGTTTTCAAACCACTTCCTCTGTCGGTGATTCACGCTTCCTGAGAATTCTTCAAATAGGTCTCAGTTTGTTGTCTGCAATACCATTGCTTGGCCGTTCCAACTATAGTCGCGCTGTGCGGCTGCGACTTACCACCTGCTGTCTAGTCATACGATATCAGTTCCATACGTTCTTTCTTCTTTCGCTGCCTTTGTAATTCGGATGTTGGTCATCATGATGACTATTCTTCTGCCGTTTGGCCGGGCGAGGTGGCCGAGCGGTTCTCGGCGCTACAGTCTGGAACCGCGCGACCGCTACGGTCGCAGGTTTGAATCCTGCCTTGGGCATGGATGTGAGTGATGTCCTTAGGTTAGTTACGTTTAAGTAGTTC
The DNA here is from genome assembly GCF_023864345.2 of Schistocerca serialis cubense. NCBI lineage: Eukaryota > Metazoa > Arthropoda > Insecta > Orthoptera > Acrididae > Schistocerca > Schistocerca serialis. The sequence continues at coordinate 506,321,518 of NC_064646.1, read as the reverse complement.
TAAGTTCTGGGGGACTGATGACCTCAGAAGTTAAGTCCCATAGTGCTCAGAGCCATTTTTTTCTCCTGTTGGCAGCAACATGAAATAGTTCTGTTGGATACATATTGAACCAATATCTAATGTTGTCAAACCAAGATCTTCGTCTGCTTCCAGGATCTCTATCGCGGTTGGTTTTCCCTTGACGAATTTTTTGTAGGAAATTATATCTATTTGTATTATGCATGATACGTCATAGATATTGCAACTTCCGGCATTTCACTGTCTTGATTAATTTAGGTGTTGCGTTCGTTCTTCTTCACACAACTTCTACGTTTGTCACTCTCGGGGTCCGACGTATCCTCACGGTCCATCTGTAAAGCCATAACTCAAAAGACCTCGAGCTTCTCCTTGTTTTTATTTAAGTCCACGTCTCTGCAACATATGGGAGGACAGAATATACATAGCAGTTCAAAAGTCTGATTTTTGTTCTTAGGGTTACTTTATGGCTTTTGAAGACAGCACTCATTTTCTGAAACACACTTTGTGCTTTCCCGATGCGAACCTTGGATTAAAAGTACATCTAGCGTCATGAAATAAATTCTCTATATATTTATTCCACGTCTTTTTACTGTCTTCGAATTTCACAATCAAGTTCCCTTCTTGATCCACTAGTTTTCCACTGATGCTCTTCCCGTATTTCCCTGTTTCTTTGACTTTGTTGTGTACACTGAAACTATCATATTTATTTAGATAAAACTCTATTTCCTCGCATTGCTCCACTTTTTCATTTCCTTTTGCCTCCCATATCTTATTTATCTACATATTCATCTTCATGTATTCCGTTGGGTTTCCCTTATTTAATCTCCTTTCCTCCATTAGATTATCTCATCCACGACTTCCTCTTCTTTCTCTCTAGTTTCACGTACTCTTCTAGTATTTGCTGTACAAAATCCAGTAGTTTGTTCAATTCCAAGTTGACATTGTTACTTGTGACGTCTTCTGGGTTAATCGCCAAGTTGAGTTCTGTTTGCATGTTATGTTTCTCTATAGGGTCTTTTATTTTCCTGAGATCGTAGATTTGATTTTTCTTTCTCTTCACTGTCTTCATTCTAACTTTAAAAACTACTACACGCGGTGTGTGAGCAGAGTTTACGTCTGCTCCTGGATATGTTTTTACTCAAACACAAATGTTCCTGAAACGTTTATTTACTAATCAATCTGGTTTCTTACACATTTCCCTGGTCTGCCCATTGCAGACTTCCCTCCACACTATCTTTTAGGTGGAAGTTAAAACCAGGTGTTCATCAACGCTAGATCATTTGACACCACAAAATTTTCAAGATCGTCCCCTCCAGAATTCCTCTCTCCTGGTCCAAATGGTCGTAACATGTCTAAGGTTCTACCTTGCCCTACTTTCGAATTAAAATCTCCCGACACAATTGTCAACTCGAATTTGTTTTCTCTAAATTCCGTTTATGTTATCACAAAACTCTTCTATCTCTTCATCTTCTTTGTTCATTGTTCATCTTATTTGTTCATTGCAGGGGCAAACGTATCATATTTATGTCGCTAGGGCTACCACTCAACTGTAATAACATTATAAGGGCTGATACAGGTACGAAACTTTTGAAATACCGTGCTAGTTTCCACGACAGTATTACACCAACTCCGTGCTCGCGCTTTCCGGCTGCCTTTTCTGATTATAGTACTCTATGTCCATTTATGTAAATATCTGGTGCGTTCGGCCATCGCATTTCGGTAACCCAGAGGAAACAACTATCTCTATTCACATCCTATCAATTTCTTGGATTGTATTATGTAATTTTCCTCCTTGACTCATTGATTTTACATTCCAGGTTGCTACTTTTATTTTTTCTTGTCTTTTATATTCTTCATGTCGGTACTCATAACTGTTCCTCTCGGAGATTCGATTGAGGAACTTACTCCGGATGCTAATTTCACCATGAGCGTAGCCGTCGACATGCCGTAGGGCCTTTAATGTAGTCACTGTCCAGTGCGTTCTACTTTCTTATGGCACTGACCGCCTTCATGGTTCCTCTACCTTTGGAAACAGTTTCCGGTCGACAGAGCCTCCTCAGTCTTAAAAGCAGGAAGCACCACGTGTAGCGGAGGATGGCATTTGGGTAGAAAAATGTCCAAATGTGTGTGAAATCTCATGGGACTTAACTGCTAAGGACATCAGTCCCTAAGCTTACACACTACACAACCTAAATTATCCTAAGGACAAACACACACACAGCCATGCCCGAGGGAGGACTCGAACCTCCGCCTGGATCAGCCGCACAGGCCATGACTGCAGCGCCTTAGACCGCTCGGCTAATCCAGTGCGGCCATTTGGGTAGAATCTACCCCTTAGACCGCTGTAGATCCACTTACATCCAAAACACCACATTTATTTGTGTTTTGGTTTAGCAGCCTGTCTTCATACCAAACTTTAGTCATTTGCAAAAGACTACCAATGTGAGCTCTGTGTACACAACTGCGTTTCTTGTGAACCCGAGCAGCAGCTAACCCCGTTACCTGTCGGGTAACTTACAAGCGTCGCGCGCAGCAGCGGTCTTATCACGCTTCCGTGAGGGACGACGACCACTAAATTCACTTTTAACGACATTTCCTCTCTCTGAACGAGATACTGATGACCTGTAAACTGGGAAAACTTTCGACCCACTATCATACTTGTTCCGATTTCGGTAAGAATGATTTTTGTTTTCCGGCAGGTAGCACGGAGCTGTGTCGATGCTTTCCGGAAACCGAAGCAGGCGGCGTCAATCCCACGATCTGCTCTGCGCCGTCTTCCGGATCTCGAGAACTAACAGAGCGAGCCGGCTCCGACACTTGCGGTGTTTGTTTTGGTTGCTACGTGGTAAGAATACAGACGGAACTCCAACCAACTGAGGTTAGCGGCTTTCAGATACACGGAAACATGCACGAGAAAGTCATTTTATCTGCAACGGTAAATACGAACAGGAAATAAAATTTGAACACAAAATTTTTGTATCTAGGTCGCAGTTTAATTGTTCCATTTACGCGTTTCGGCAGACTGCCATCATGTGATCAGTAGGCATAATTAGGACAGTTAAGTGCTACTTAGAGAGAAATTGTTTTTGTGTAAGTGTATAATGTTTGCAGACCTTTTACCTCAGCTAAGGCATCACTCGTCGGGGAAAATATGTCGCACTCGAGGGTGTATATGAAGAGAAGGACTAACAGCTTGGGAAACTTTCATCGTCGCAACTGGATTTTTTGAACTCATAATTAAAAGCTTATGATTTGCTCTCATACATTCGGTTTTCAGCAGTTGTTGCCTGACGCAGCTGTCGACGTCCGCGTAGAGAACGTGTCGCAGCTACGTGTAAGCATGACCCTTCTTAACTGTTTTGTTGTCACGTAAGATATTTTGTATCTGGACATCCATATGTACTGACGACTAGATGTCACGTGAGTCGAACCTGTCGTATGAAAGGAGGCGGCAACAGCACTACGGATCGGTCAGTAGAGGTTCGTGACTTCGGACGTGAATTACGACACCAAGAAAGAAATCCACCGGGGACGTTTCAGCCCTTCTAAAACTGCCGAAGTCGACTGCTGGTGATGAGACTGTCAATTAAATCGGCGAGGAGCGACCACAGTTCTAAATTGCTACCACGGAGACGGTATGTTGGAGTTCAAAATAATGGCGTAGAATGGTTGACCAGCTTCTCACAAGCCACACATTTCGGTGGCCAATGCTAAGCGGCGCCTGAGGTGGCGTGAAGAGCGTCATCATTCGACGCTGGACGACTGGAAACGAGTGGTTTGGAACGATGAAGCACGCTACAGCCTGTCGCCATCTGGTTGAATGGTTTCGGTGTGGCGCGTGCTTTGAGGACGGAACTTATTATATGTGGTGCCAACACTGAAGAATGGAGAATGTTGTGCTACGATACAGATGTCTTTCGTCGTTAGGTTGTGGTTCCCTTAAATGCACTAAGAAAACACTGAGTTCCTAAGGACATGAACACATTTACTGCGCCGGCCGAAGCGGCCTAGTGGTTCTCGGCGCTACAGTCTGGAACCACTACGGTCGCAGGTTCGAATCCTGCCTCGGGCATGGATGTGTGTGATGTCCTTAGGTTAGTTAAGTTTAAGTAGTTCTAAGTTCTAGGGGACTGATGACCTCAGCAGTTGAGTTCCATAATGCTCAGAGCCATTTGAACCATTTGAACAGTTACTGCATTATGTACTGCTTACATTAGAGGAACAGCCGGGAGACAATGATTCAAGCAATATGACTAGATCCCCTGCCATCAAGCAGCGTATGTGAGGCAATGTTTTGTGGGTAATAACATTCCTGAGATGGACTGACCTGCCCGGCACAAACCCAGTGGAACACCTTTGAGATGAATTAGAGCGTCGACTTCGCTCCAGACCCAACAGTCCAACGTCACTATCTTCCCTGCTTTCGGCTCTTGTGGAAGAATAAGATGCCATTACTTAACAGACATTGAGACACCTTACTGAAGATGTCACCAACAGAGTCCAAGCCACCATAAAGGAGAATGTCCACTGTGTCCGAATACTGTCGAACACGTAACATATGACCGGGTTCCTAGGAGGAAGTTATTGTCTGTTCTACAAGATTATGGAATAGGAGGCAAACTTTTGCAAGCAATTAAAGGTCTTTACATGGATAGTCAGGCAGCAGTTAGAGTTGATGGTAAATTGAGTTCATGGTTCAGAGTAGTTTCAGGGGTAAGACAAGGCTGCAACCTATCTCCACTGTTGTTCATATTATTTATGGATCATATGTTGAAAACAATAGACTGGCTGGGTGAGATTAAGATATGTGAACACAAAATAAGCAGTCTTGCATATGCGGATGACTTAGTTGTGATGGCAGATTCGATTGAAAGTTTGCAAAGTAATATTTCAGAGCTAGATCAGAAATGTAAGGACTATGGTATGAAGATTAGCATCTCCAAAACGAAAGTAATGTCAGTGGGAAAGAAATATAAACGGATTGAGTGCCAAATAGGAGGAACAAAGTTAGAACAGGTGGACGGTTTCAAGTACTTAGGATGCATATTCTCATAGGATGGCAACATAGTGAAAGAACTGGAAGCGAGGTGTAGCAAAGCTAATGCAGTGAGCGCTCAGCTACGATCTACTCTCTTCTACAAGAAGGAAGTCAGTACCAAGACTAAGTTATCTGTGCACCGTCCAATCTTTCGACCAACTTTGTTGTACGGGAGCGAAAGCTGGGTGGATTCAGGTTACCTTATCAACAAGGTTGAGGTTACGGATATGAAAGTAGCTAGGATGATTGCAGGTACTAGTAGATGGGAACAATGGCAGGAGGGTGTCCACAATGAGGAAATCAAAGAAAAACTGGGAATGAACTCTATAGATGTAGCAGTCAGGGCGAACAGGCTTAGATGGTGGGGTCATATTACACGCATGGGAGAAGCAAGGTTACCCAAGAGACTCATGGATTCAGCAGTAGAGGGTAGGAGGAGTCGGGGCAGACAGAGGAGAAGGTACCTGGATTCGGTTAAGAATGATTTTGAAGTAATAGGTTTAACATCAGAAGAGGCACCAATGTTAGCACTGAATAGGGGATCATGGAGGAATTTTATAAGGGGGGCTATGCTCCAGACTGAACGCTGAAAGGCATAATCAGTCTTAAATGATGATGATGATGACGTAACATTTAATTAGACATTTTGGACAAAGGACAATTCTAAAAAGCTTTTGATTAAGTTTCAAGTCCTAATGCCGCCTTTCCGACATTCTGTTGGGAAATACGGCCTCTTTCTAGTTCAGTGTTTGAGGCACAGGCGTGTCTCACATTCAGAGACAGGCAGGTGATCGTAGGACCACCGCTCTGTTATCCGGACCGCTCCCACGTGCACGCAACTTGTGCACGCCTCTGTCGCAGCTGCCACTACCGACTCACCTTTATCTCCTCTTCCTGTTTACCTGCTGGCCTTGAAGCACTCGGGAAGGGAGAGCGCCTTGTGTAAACGAACGTACGGACAACCTACCGCAGTCGTAACGGGAATGTACACTCGTTTCATTGTGCTACTGCCGACCTTCAGTGACAAACGGAAACAAAATTTCGGCTTTGTGGCCTCAGACGACGTAAGAGCAATACGTCGCGACGTCAGAGATTCTCGGTTGTGTGGCGATTCACACGAGGATAGCCGATAAGTCCGCACCCACTAGTTCCACACGAGAGAGGACACGTGACGTCAGCTCAGCATATACAGAAGCGGGCCACTCCTGCAGATCTCACCCAAACAGCCTGCCGAAGCGGTGCTGACCGTAACAAACGATGGCGACTCCTTTAACTAGCGAAACGGCCGCCACACGCCGTCGCCAGAGGTCGCCAAGTGGCATCGTCCGGCACCCGGTCACCGTTCGTCCTCTTCTAACTTCCTTGGGCAACAGACGAGAGCCGCTTCGTCTCTATTGCTATATGTCTCGGAAAGGTGTCGAGCATTGTACTCTTTCTTCAATTGTTGGAATGACCGGGCAAATTTTAGGAATATATGGGATGAACTGGAGACTCTTCATTATAAAAAGCAGGATCACAACCACTATGCACTACTTAAAATCAGTGCAGCAAAAGAGACATATGACTACATTTGCGTTTACATAACACTCCACAGGCCACTGTACGGTGCGTGGTGGAGGGTAGCCTGTACCACTACCGGTCACTTTCTCTGCTACTTCACTCGCAAGTAGAGCGAGGGTGAAACTGTTATATAGCTAGAGAAGGCCGAAATGCACGCTACAAGCTCACGCAGGATGGCGTGAGGTCTGAAACAGGATACGTAATGAATGCTATAAAGAAAAGTACGTAGCTTCTGGAATACTTAACTTTAGTCCATCATTTGTATACATCGTTCTTGATGAGACATGCTTCATACGATAACTATCAATTGCTATGGCGCCTTGCTAGGTCGTAGCCATTGACTTAGCTGAAGGCTATACTATCTATCTTCTCTGCAAATAAACGAGGCTTCGTCAGTGTTGCATCGCTAGCTAAGTTGTCCGTACAACTGGGGCGAGTGCTAGTCAGTCTCTCGAGACCTGCCGTGTGGCGGCGCTCGGTCTGCGATCACTGACAGTGGCGACACGCGGGTCCGACATGTACTAATGGACCGCGGCCGATTTAAAGCTACCACCTAGCAAGTGTGGTGTCTGGCGGTGACACCACAGAAACGACTGTGTGCCTCCGTATAAGCCCTGAGTTCTCGTACCTTATATTCGTGCTCCTTAAGCGAAATATATGTTGGTGGCAGTAGAATCTAAATTTTCTCAAAGGTGCTCCTCGAAAAGAAAGCCGTCTACTCTCCAGCGATTCTCATTTGAGTTTTCGAAGCATCTCCGTGATATTAGTTGCCATTCGAAACTACCAGCATCAAATCTAGCAGCTCGCTCCTAAATTGCTTCGGTGTCTCCCTTTAATCCGACCTGGTGTGGATCCCAAACACTCAAGCAGTACTTAAGAATAGTTCGCACAAGCGTTCTATGAACCACACTTTCTCAAAATTCTCGCAATAAACCAGTAGACCTTTGGCCCTCATGACCAAAATTCTCACAGGATCGTTACATTTCATATCGCTTTGCAGCTTTAGCCCTACATATTTAAACGACGTGACCCTGTCAAGCAGGACACTACTAATGCTGTAACCGAACACTGTGGGTTTGTTTCTCCTACTCATCCTCATCAACTTGAATTTTTACACATTTAGAGCTCGCTGCCACTCGTCACACCAACTAGAAGCCTTGTTCAAGCCATCTTGTATCCTCCTACAGTCACTCAGCTTCGACACCTTCCCACACTCCACAGCACCATTAGCAAACGACTGCAGACTGCTGTCCACGCCGTCTGCTAGATCATTTATGTATACAGAAAATAATAACTGTCCTATTGCACTTCCCAGAGCACTCTTGACGACGCCCTTATCTACGACGAACACACGCCGTTGAGAACAACATACTGAGTTGTATTACTTAAGAACTCTTCCAGCCACTCACACTCCTGGGAGCCTATTCAATATGGTCGTGCCTTCGTTTACAGTCTGCAGAGGGGCAACGTGTCAAAAGCTTTTCGGAAATCTAGAAATATGGAATCTGCCTGTGCCATTCATTCATATTTCGCAGTATATGATGTGACAAAAGTGCAAACTGAGTTTCTCAAGTAAACCTATGTCGTTTAACTTTCAGTGGCTGACGCTCAGCGTAGGTGTCAAAGACATATATAAATTTTCAGTTTCGACTGAAAAAATGCGGAATTTGTTGTCAAGAAGTTCCAAGTGGCACTAGCCTTCAAAATGGCGCAAAACCAGAGCATCGCAGAATGGCTACGGAGACCTGGCAGTGAACAAAAGCACGGTGAATCGTTGGGTGTATGTCAGTCCTCATCGGAACAATGTCATGGAAACCTGTCCGACCACCCGCGCACCGTCCGTCCGGATACAGGTGTAACTCCTGCTGTGTTGGAACGTGTGGACACTCTCATTAGAGGTGACTGACGGATCACAGTTGAACGCCTCGCCGTACAACTGGACGTCTCTGTGGTAGCGCTGACGCCCTCGTCCTCTAGTCATGGCAGTGAAAGGTGTGTACCCTCTGAATTCCCCACTGCCTAACAGTTCATAAAGAGCAACGAAGGACAATCTGTGAAGATTCAGTCCGCGAAAGGCTGTACGGCGAATGATAGGAGGTTATAAACGGAGCAAGAATTTGGTTCTGACATCGGACATTAGAATGGAACCATGCACACACACAGGCCCTCCCATTAAGGTGGCGGAAGGCCGCCGCATTGAACGGAGATTGTGCTGAGAAATAGAAAATGGCTCTGAGCACTATGGGACTCAACTGCTGAGGTCATAAGGCCCCTAGAACGTAGAACTACTTAAACCAAACTAACCTAAGGACAACACACACATCCATGCCCGAGGCAGGATTCGAGCCTGCGACCGTAGCGGTCGCGCGGTTCCAGACTGTAGCGCCAGAACCGCTCGGCCACCAGCGGCCGGCCTGAAAAATAGAGTTTTGTAGCCAAAAGAATGCGGAATAATATGATGTCTTAGAATTATCAATAAAACCAACCTGCTTTGAGAAAAAAAAAATGCTTTCAATTACTTACTGAACACCGAGCGAGGCGGCGCAGTGGTTAGACACTGGACTCGCATTCGGGAGGACGACGGTTCAATCCCGCGTCCGGCCATCCTGATTTAGGTTTTCCGTGATTTCCCTAAAATCGCTCCAGGCTAATGCCGGGATGGCTCCTCTGAAAGGGCACGGCCGACTTCCTTCCCCATCCTTTCCTAATCCGATGAGACCGATGACCACGCTGTCTGGTCTCCTTCCCCAAACAACCAACCAACCAACTTACTGAACGCCAACCATACTATTGATTTATAAGTTGTTCGGAACTCGGAGTTTTCAATAAAACAGCAATTTCAGACCATAGATTCCGAGACATGCACTATGTTATCAAAAGTATACGCACACCCCCCATAACATACGTTCTTCAAATTAGGTGCATTGCACTGAAACCTGCTGCCAGGTACTCCATATCAGCGACCTCAGTAGTCATTAGACATCGTGAGAGAGCAGAATAGGGCGCTCCACGGAACTCACGAACTTCGAACATGGTCAGGTGATTGAGTGTCACTTGTGCCATACATCTGTAAACGAGAGCTCCACACTCCCAAACATCCCTAGGTCCACTGAGAAGTGGAAACGTGAAGCACAAGAGCGTACAAGCCGACCTCGACTGGCAGAGACCGCCGACAGTGGAAGAGGGTCGTAATGTGTAATAGGCACACATCTGTCCAGACCATCACACAGGAATTACAAACTCCATCAGGATCCACTGCAAGTACTATGACAGTTAGGTGGGAGGTGAGAAAACTTGTATTTCATGGTCGAGCGGCTGCTCATAAGCCACACAGCACGCCGATAAATGCCAAACGACGCCAGGAGTGTTGTAAGGAGCGTAAACATTGGACGATTGAACAGTGGGAAAGGGTTGTGTGGAGTGACGAATCACGGTACACAATGTGGCGATCCGATGGCAGGGTGTGGGTATGGCAAATGCCCGATGAACGTCATCTGCCAACATGTGTAGTGCCAACAGTAAAATTCGGAGGCGGTGGTGTTATGTTCGCGTTTTTCATGAAGGGTGCTTGCACCCCTTGTTGTTTTGTTTGGCACTAACACAGCACATGCCTACACTGATGTTTTAAGCACCTTCTTGCTTCTCACTGTTGAAGAGCAATTCGGGAATGGCGATTGCATCTTTCAACACGATCGAGCACTTGTTCATAGTGCACGGCCTGTGACGGAGTGGTTACACGACAATAACATCCCTGTAATGGACCGACCTGCACAGAGTCCTGACCTGAATCCTACAGAACACCTTTGGTATCCTTTTCAACGTCGACATCGTGCCAGGCTTCACCGACAGCCATCGATACCTCTCCTCAGTGCAGCACTCTGTGAAGAATGGTCTGTCATTGCACAAGAAACCTTCCGGCACCTGATTGAACGTATGCCTGCGAGAGTGGAAGCTGTCATCACGGGTAAGGGTGGGCCAACAACGTACTGAATTCCAGCATTACTGATGCAGGGCGCTACGAACTTGTAAGTCAATTTCAGCCACGTGTCTGCATACTTTCGTTCACATAGTGTAGTTTTGTTACGAGGGCTATCCACAAAGTACATTACGTTTTGGAACTAAAAATAAATAAAGTATTGGAATTTTTTAATTATATACAGATGAAAGCCACACTTAAATACTACTTTTCTACATAGTTGCCATTTAAATTAAGGCACTTATCGTAGCGATGGACGAGCTCGGAAATTCCTTCGTCGTAAAATTCGGCCGCCTGCGCCTTCAACCACGTGGTTACCTCTTCTTGAAGCTGTGCGTCGTCATCAAAACGCTGCATAGCTAACCACTTCTTCATTCCTGGGAATAAGTGGAAGTCGCTCGGTGCCAGGTCGGGACTGTACGGCGGATGAGGAAACAAGTCCCACTTAAAACATTAGAGAATTTCACGAGTGGCATTTGCCGTGTGGGCCCGGGCGTTGTCGTGAATCAGCAAGATCTTTGAGCCCAACTTTCCCCTGCGCTTGTTTTGTATTGCTCTTCTGAGGTTGTGCAGAGTTTGGCAATACCTTTGAGAGTTTATTGTAGTGACTCTTTCCAGGAAATCCACAAAAATCACACCTTTTCTGTCCCAAAAGACAGTCGCTATCACCTCCCTTGCCGACATTGTTTGCATGCATTTCTTGGGTTTTTGGGGGGAATTTGTGTGCCCCCACTGCATTGACTGCAATTTTGTCTCGCAGTTCACATGCTTAACCCATGTTTCGTCACCAGTAACGATGCGATCGAGTAATGAGTCGCACAGCTTCAAGAAGAGGTAACCATGTGGTTGAAGGCGCAGGCGGCCGAATTTTACGACGAAGGAATTTCCGAGCTCGTCCACCGCTACGATAAGTGCCTTAATTTAAATGGCAACTATGTAGAAAAGTAGTATTTAAGTGTGGCTTTCATCTGTATATAATAAAAAAAAATTCCAATACTTTATTTATTTTTAATTCCAAAACGTACTTTGTGGATAGCCCTCGTATTATACAGGGTGAAGCGAAATTCGCGCACTCGGGCTTCGCAGCGCAACTCCTCAAATGCCAGCGATAAAAAAAAGTCTGTCCCAAAATTTCGTCTGGCGAGTACATCCGGCAGAAAAAGGACGTTAAAGAGTGGCAATCTGGCAACACTGTAATGACGTGTATGGTAACTACCTCTCTCAACACACTGTTACTTTACTGTACAGTTGATGCAGTAGATAGAGTTTTGGGTTAGCATGCAACAGAAAGATAGTTCGATCCTGGGTTGAAGCCTTTGTTTCTTATTTGGTAAATGTAGCCCAGGTGGTACGGTACCCGGCATCTTTATCGTCAACAGCGATTGCAGCGGGTCCTCTAGAAAACACTTACAGTTTCTTACCACAGCCGTAGAAATGGAAGATTGGTCAGCTTTGAAAGAAGCCCTTTTCATATCATGGAATTTCACAATTGCCTCATCCACTAGATACGAAAGCTGTTTTATTTGTATCCTCCTTCCTCCGCCAACGGACCCAGAGACCTGTAGCAACTATGATTCTTGCCTGGTCCAGGTCCATATATTTCGTTAGGGCCTTACGCTACCAATGTGCTTTGCGAATAATGTCCAAACTCCGTTACTATTTGCATGTGTTATCACCATGGTCCCATGCCTTTCAACACTGAATCTGGCAACCGCATGCTGTTTAGTATGTATTTAGATGCATTATTATTATTATTCTATCGATGGGACTGTGGAAACATCACGTCTGTTACGGTTAGGGACGCAACGTAATTCGAAATAGAACATTTCACAGTTAGCGATGTCGGTATGAATCATACAAAAACAATATCTGTCAGAGGGGTAATGCGCATTACATGGATCAGGTGTGTCTTTGGAATATCGAAATTGATATTGTTTTTGTAGTTATTCTGTCCTATGACAGGTCATTTAATTCAACTGTTTATTTCTTATTTGTCTGACCACGTATTAGTTACGTTTAGAGATAGAAAATGTTGTAAATTTAGGATACATGTGACGTAAGAAACGGCGTATATTGAAGTATGAAATGTCAGAATGAAATCTGCAAATAAAAAATTAACCTCAACCCTGAATCGAACCCACGACCTCCTGCATGCTAACCCAAAACTCTATCCTCTGCCCCAACTGTGCAACACAACTAACATCTGCTGACACAAACCCCTTCTTACTTGCTCTAAAATATTTCTGAAAATTCATCGAAACAACGGAACAAAATAAAATGATCTGTATTCTGCCTACTGTCGTCCGAAGTCGTTACGTCCGGTCGTTGAGATCGGCTGCACCGAGTGCGCGCACGTAGTGGCGTAATGAACTCGAAATGATCGGCAGTCCTCGTCCGATGTCGGTCACCGACGGAATCTCTCGACATCCGTGCCACATGTGGCCGCAGCCTTACTCTACACTGAGGTAATGTACTTTTTGAAAATATTCAGACATATCAAACAAAATGCTAGTACAATGCCTGACTTCAACTTTCGACCACCGCAGTAAGTCAACGTTTGTCTAGGACGGCTCAAAAATTAATTAGAGAAAATACTGTGACGAACATACAAATTATAGCGACTGTCAACCGCGGGATCGAAAGTCTCCTGGCGGCGGTGTGGACGCGTGACGCAGTAAGGAAGATATTCAGGCTGAATCACCTAAAACCTGCACCGCAAACACTGCGCAGGTGGAAAGTGCTGTTCACGAACGCTTTTCACAGAATGGACTGATAGTCAGGGGTTCTAATTGTTAGGCAGGGAACATATTGTTATAATAGACAGTGTATTTTTTGCGCAGCATACACTTTTTGAAATGAAACAATACCTATCGACAATAACAGACTAAAAATAGAATAAATTACAATGTCAGTGATGTTTGTTGCAGGATTGTAGTGCGAGTCGCTTACGATAGATGGTATTTTGAAAAGTTCCCACACCGACACTTGTGCAATGTCTGAGGTATCACAGACTGAGGAACAACACAAGCGCATAGACTAGTTATGTGGATCCTGACCAGTGACGCGACAACTGACCATCACAAGTTGCGTTCAAAGTGATGACCGTCTGCAGCGGCAACACGGGCTTCCAATCTGGTATGGAACGACTGCTGCACACGTCCTACCACTTCCTCAGACATATCCGAGCACGCTGCAGAAATAGGACATTGCATATCACTAGGTGCAGTTGGTGCGTGAAGACATGATATAGTAATTCGCGCGCTATGGGCTAGACAGCCATCGTGTTGCTACCACAGGCACCTGCTAGTCTACAGGACTATCCATGGAAGGAGTCTGCGATGCTTGTGCACGTTCAATGTTCCGTTTATGAGAAAAGGAATTATGAGCTGATGGTTCACTATCGCACACGAGGCTTTTACACTCGACGGTCACTGACGTTCCACCTGACGAGGACAAAGGGGATTGTCAACAGAACAATAGCGCACTTTTCGGCGGCTTATCTGGCTGTGATTGATAAATGTGGGTCCATCACTAAACACAAGGTAAGTGATACATCCGGAGTATCCTGTCGCAATGCCTATACACAGAACTCAACAAGATTCTCATGATCGTTTCCCTTTGCTCTCGGTGGAGGGAGACGTGATAGGGATGGAAACTACACTATGTGATAAAAGGTAAGCGGACACCCCTGAAAACATACGTTTTTCATGTTAGGTGCATTGTGCTGCCACCTACTGACAGGTACTCCATATCAACGGCCTCAGTAGTTATTAGACATCATGAGAGAGCAGAATGGGGCGCACCACAGAACTCACGGACTTCGAACGTCGTCAGGTGATTGGATGTCACTTATCTCATACGTCTGTACGCGAGATTTCCACACTCCTAAACTTACCTAGGTTAATTGCTTCCGATGTGATAGTGAAGTGGATACGTGAAGGGACACGTACAGCACAAAAGCGTACCGGCCGACAACGTCTGTTGACTGACAGAGGCCGCCGACAGTTGAAGAGGATCGTAATGTGTAATAGGCAGACATCTATCCAGACCATCACACAGGAATTCCAAATTTGGATTTCATGGTCGAGCGGCTGCTCATAAGCCTCACATCACGCCGGTAAATGCCAAACGATGCCTCCCTTTGTGTAAGGAGCGTAAACATTGGACGATTGAACTGTGGAAAAACGTTGTGTGGAGTGACGAATCACGGTACACGAAGTGGCGATCCGATGGCAGGGTGTGGGTATGACGAATGCCCGGTGAACGTCATCTGCCTGCGTGTGTAGTGTCTATACTAAAATTCGGAGGCGGTGGTGTTATGGTGTGGTCGTGTTTTTCATGGAGAGGGCTTGAACCCCTTGTTGTTTTGAGTGGCACTATCATAGCACAGGCCTACATTGATGTTTTAAGCACCTTCTTACTTCCAACTGTTGAAGAGCAATTCGGGAATGGCGATTGCATCTTTCAACTGGATCGTGCATCTGTTCATAGAGCACGGCCTGTGGCGGAGTGGTTACGCGACAATAACATCCCTGTAATGGACTGGCCTGCACAGAGTCCTGACCTGAATCCTACAGAACACCTTAGGGATGTTTTGGAACGCCGACTTCGTGGCAGGCCTCACCGACCGACACCGATAACTCTCCTCAGTGCAGCACTCCGTGAATGAAGAATGGGCTGCCATTCCCCAAGAAACCTTCCAGGGAAGCTGTCATCAAGGCTAAGGGTGGGCCAACACCATAATTCCAGCATTACCCGTGGAGGACGCCACGAACTTGTAAGTCTTTTTTAGCCAGGTCTCCAGATGCTTTTGATCACACAGTGTATGTCGACGGACGATGCGTAGCACACTTGTCTGACTCATGCCACTTCCTCGTGCGATTGTGTGGCAACTGCGGATCAGCTGCAACAGCAGCAAGACTATTAATTTTACCGTCTTTTGTCGTCACTTGTTTCCTTCTGTTACGTTTTCTGGGTGTTACAGTACCACTTTCGGATAACTTGTTGAAGAAGTTGAAAAATGATTGCCGAGATGGTTGAAGTTCGTGGGTTCGATCCAGGGTTGAGGTTAATTTTTTTTATTTGCAGATTTCATTCTGACATTTCATACTTCAATATATGCCGTTTCTTACGTCACATGTATCCTAAATTTACAACATTTTGTATCTCTAAACGTAACTAATACGTGGTCAGACAAATAAGAAATGGTTGAAGTCTATTGGGATATCTTGCTGCATACACCGTGGAAGAAGGAACTGCATTCTTCCTATACTCTCAATACACCATAAACGTGTGGGCTTTTCTGATTGGTAAGTCACGGCAGCATGCTGCATCACACTTGGGAGCTGTTTCCTGTATGTAACTCACAACTTATAAAATGCTTGGTCTCACAAATTACGATCTTTATACTATTCGCTTCTCTTGTTACATATATTATCTATTTATTTCTTCGTGGGATATGTTATTGGTTTACATACACATACATACACACAATGCTGCAGAAAATCAAACATAGGTTGCTCCGAAATTGTACCTGCCAACCATTGTTTTCACTTTTTTCAGAAATAAAAGCAAAGTACGAGTACAACCGAGCTGAGCTTTTTGTGGTGTGACAAAAGTTGCGTCTCTCATTTTTGGTCACTAAAAACTGGGCGTTCACACATGCAGCTGCTTTGCAATTGCGGTATGCGACAATACTCCGTTCGTCATAAGAATGAACCATATGTAAATAAACAAAAACGCGATTATTGGTCGGCAACCGGTGTTCTGATAAACGTGTTGTTCCTCTCTTGGAAGTAGGTCCATCTTACGTATTAGATATTTTATTACTGTGTCACTGCAAGTGAAACTTTAAGACATTGTGATGTATTAACAACCATCAAAGTTTTTCTTAGTCATGCTTCAGCTACGTAATTCTTATTTCAAAAATCGTGTACAGTCATAGTCTTGTGCTATGACTGTCCCGCTGTTCACACGTACCGCGGAAATGGGTGACACTGCTTCCTGCCTCGTAGTGAAACACGTTCGCGGAACCACGTTAATGGCTAGAAACAAATTTTTCTTAAAGTTTTTCACAACGTTACACAGAAGAATGAGCTTCGAGAATTATTGAGACACTCGATGTAATAAATAGAAGAAACGCCGGTGTAATTGTAATTGTGGCGCAGTTGCTATGGTTGGTGGTTGATAATTTCGCGGATTGATGGGGGTGGTTCGAAACCCATCATTATCAACACTTTTTTGTTCCGTTTGAACACCGAAATCATTTAAATATGAAATTTATCAATATGTGGTAATTAACTCATATTTAACCATCATTTTGATCGAGAAAATGCACGTCTTCTGGTTTATAATTACGTACCACAAGCAGAATTCTGGTTTTCATTGCAAATACACATTCTTAATTGTCTATATATTATAAAAGATTTTTCCAGATTTTGAAGTGAAGAAAAAATTACATTAAATGTTTTTGGAGAAAAATGAAAAATCAATGCCCATTATTTTATAGGATAGATGTGGTCTCACATGAGCCAGAATGATAAGTGTCGTAGAAACACGGAAAACAATTTTCACGGGCCGAGCACACTGTACAAATGCTGTATGTTTACGGTTGTCACCTTACTGCTGCTATCTGAAGTCAATACAATTCATTTGAAGCCAAGT
Source organism: Schistocerca serialis cubense (assembly GCF_023864345.2). Taxonomy (NCBI): domain Eukaryota; kingdom Metazoa; phylum Arthropoda; class Insecta; order Orthoptera; family Acrididae; genus Schistocerca; species Schistocerca serialis. Next base: position 506,304,263 of record NC_064646.1, on the reverse strand, counting down.
TAAGGGATTCGTTGCGAGAAATAACAAGACGTTTAAGCTGGCGAACTTACTGGAACTAAAGAGCGAAGCTTTGTGGCACGTCATTGCCGAACGATGGCGAAATGCAGAACAGCACGTCGTAAAACAGGAGGAAGAGGAAATGTGGACCTTTTGCTGGTTTGGGATTATGTTGTTGACCGCTTCTGTATCAGCGTAGCAGGACTGAAATGTTCCGCTTTCCTCGAACTCTGATATGAAAAAAGTTCAGAGATTAGCAGGCGACTGACTGTAATACCTTCAGTGGCTTCAATATTTAACTACATGGTGAAATCCCAGCGGTGCGATTGTACGCCGCACACAGCTCCTTTAGAAAAATTACCCTTGTTAAAGTCAGGAATTTCCATCACTCACGTACTTAATTACTGTACTGTGTTAGCTAAGATCTCAGAGCATGTTTTACTTCAGATCACCTGAGAAGCGTATCGCCTGAGTTTTAGCATTATTTCCTTCTGTTCAAATGTTAAATGACATTCAAGACGATATTGTTCTCTTCTCCTCCCTTTTCATCTACATCTACATCTACATCTATACTCCGCGAGCCACCTTACGGTGTGTGGCGGAGGGTACTTATTGTACCACTATCTGATCCCCCCTTCCCTGTTCCATTCACGAATTGTGCGTGGAAAGAACGACTACTTGTAAGTCTCCGTATTTGCTCTAATTTCTCGGATCTTTTCGTTGTGATCATTACGCGAGATATATGTGGGCGGTAGTAATATGTTGCCCATCTCTTCCCGGAATGTGCTCTCTCGTAATTTCGATAATAAACCTCTCCGTATTGCGTAACGCCTTTCTTGAAGTGTCCGCCACTGGAGCTTGTTCAGCATCTCCGTAACGCTCTCGCGCTGACTAAATGTCCCCATGACGAATCGCGCTGCTTTTCGCTGGATCATGTCTATCTCTTCTATTAATCCAACCTGGTAAGGGTCCCATACTGATGAGCAATACTCAAGAATCGGACGAACAAGCGTTTTGTAAGCTACTTCTTTCGTCGATGAGTCACATTTTCTTAGAATTCTTCCTATGAATCTCAACCTGGCGCCTGCTTTTCCCACTATTTGTTTTATGTGATCATTCCACTTCAGATCGCTCCGGATAGTAACTCCTAAGTATTTTACGGTCGTTACCGCTTCCAATGATTTACCACCTATGGCATAATCGTACTGGAATGGATTTCTGCCCCTATGTATGCGCATTATATTACATTTATCTACGTTTAGGGAAAGCTGCCAGCTGTCGCACCATGCATTAATCCTCTGCAGGTCCTCCTGGAGTACGTACGAGTCTTCTGATGTTGCTACTTTCTTGTAGACAACCGTGTCATCTGCAAATAGCCTCACGGAGCTACCGATGTTGTCAACTAAGTCATTTATGTATATTGTAAACAATAAAGGTCCTATCACGCTTCCCTGCGGTACTCCCGAAATTACCTCTACATCTGCAGATTTTGAACCGTTAAGAATGACATGTTGTGTTCTTTCTTCTAGGAAATCCTGAATCCAATCACAAACCTGGTCCGATATTCCGTAAGCTCGTATTTTTTTCACTAAACGTAAGTGCGGAACCGTATCAAATGCCTTCCTGAAGTCCAGGAATACGGCATCAATCTGCTCGCCAGTGTCTACGGCACTGTGAATTTCTTGGGCAAATAGGGCGAGCTGAGTTTCACATGATCTCTGTTTGCGGAATCCATGTTGGTTATGATGAAGGAGATTTGTATTATCTAAGAGCGTCATAATACGAGAACACAAAACATGTTCCATTATTCTACAACAGATTGACGTAAGCGAAATAGGCCTATAATTATTCGCATCTGATTTATGACCCTTCTTGAAAATGGGAACGACCTGCGCTTTCTTCCAGTCGCTAGGTACTTTACGTTCTTCCAGCGATCTACGATAAATTGCTGATAGAAAGGGGGCAAGTTCTTTAGCATAATCACTGTAGAATCTTAAGGGTATCTCGTCTGGTCCGGATGCTTTTCCGCTACTAAGTGATAGCAGTTGTTTTTCAATTCCGATATCGTTTATTTCAATATTTTCCATTTTGGCGTCCGTGCGACGGCTGAAGTCAGGGACCGTGTTACGATTTTCCGCAGTGAAACAGTTTCGGAACACTGAATTCAGTATTTCTGCCTTTCTTCGGTCGTCCTCTGTTTCGGTTCCATCGTGGTCAACGAGTGACTGAATAGGGGATTTAGATCCGCTTACCGATTTTACATATGACCAAAACTTTTTAGGGTTCTTGTTTAGATTGTTTGCCAATGTTTTCTGTTCGAATTCGTTGAATGCTTCTCTCATTGCTCTCTTTACGCTCTTTTTCGCTTCGTTCAGCTTTTCCTTATCAGCTATGATTCGACTACTCTTAAACCTATGATGAAGCTTTCTTTGTTTCCGTAGTACCTTTCGTACATGATTGTTATACCACGGTGGATCTTTCCCCTCGCTTTGGACCTTAGTCGGTACGAACTTATCTAAGGCGTACTGGACGATGTTTCTGAATTTTTTCCATTTTTGTTCCACATCCTCTTCCTCAGAAATGAACGTTTGATGGTGGTCACTCAGATATTCTGCGATTTGTGCCCTATCACTCTTGTTAAGCAAATATATTTTCCTTCCTTTCTTGGCATTTCTTATTACACTTGTAGTCATTGATGCAACCACTGACTTATGATCACTGATACCCTCTTCTACATTCACGGAGTCGAAAAGTTCCGGTCTATTTGTTGCTATGAGGTCTAAAACGTTAGCTTCACGAGTTGGTTCTCTAACTATCTGCTCGAAGTAATTCTCGGACAAGGCAGTCAGGATAATGTCACAAGAGTCTCTGTCCCTGGCTCCAGTTCTGATTGTGTGACTATCCCATTCTATACCTGGTAGATTGAAGTCTCCCCCTATTACAATAGTATGATCACGAAACTTCTTCACGACGTTCTGCAGGTTCTCTCTGAGGCGCTCAACTACTACGGTTGCTGATGCAGGTGGTCTATAGAAGCATCCGACTATCATATCTGACCCACCTTTGATACTTAACTTAACCCAGATTATTTCACATTCGCATTCGCTAATAACTTCACTGGATATTATTGAATTCTTTACTGCTATAAATACTCCTCCACCATTGGCGTTTATCCTATCCTTGCGGTATATATTCCATTCTGTGTCTAGGATTTCGTTACTGTTCACTTCCGGTTTTAACCAACTTTCCGTTCCTAATACTATATGCGCACTATTTCCTTCAATAAGAGATACTAATTCAGGAACCTTGCCCTGGATACTCCTGCAGTTTACCAATATTACGTTAACTTTTCCTGTTTTTGGTCTCTGAGGACGGACATTCTTTATCAACGATGATAATGTCCTCTCTGGTAAGCCGTCAGGTATTTTATCGTTTCGCCCAAGGGGGGGTCCCTCTAACCTAAAAAACCCCCGTGTGCACGCCACACGTACTCTGCTACCCTAGTAGCTGCTTCCGGTGTGTAGTGCACGCCTGACCTGTCTAGGGGGGCCCTACAGTTCTCCACCCAATAACGGAGGTCGATGAATTTGCAACCATTATAGTCGCAGAGTCGTCTGAGCCTCTGGTTTAGACCCTCCACACGGCTCCAAACCAGAGGACCGCGATCGACTCTGGGCACTATGCTGCAGATATTAAGCTCAGCTTGCACTCCGCGTGCGATGCTGGTTGTCTTCACCAAATCAGCCTTTATTGCAACTGTTCACATCACTGCGGGTTATTTGGACCAGGTGGCTGGCCAGTGGTGTCCAAGTTAAATGCGCCGGTAGAGCTGTAGTCCCGTATTATCGCCCACTCTATGTACGCATAACGCACAGCATTAAACGTATCCTCATTATCGTACTTGACTGTACTCAAGACGGATTGACTTCCGATCCACCTGAAACGAAATCCAATGAGGTTCCAGAAAACGCGGAAGAATTCATAGTGTAATGTTTACATGAGGTTTGTTTATATGATGAAAGTATTATAGCTGTGGCGACACTTTTGTTGTGTGTGTGTGAACTGTGCTTAACGGACGCTCTCGACCCTGCAGAAACAGTTCGCACAACGAGTGACGTCATCACAGTAACGAAGGTGTAGATAACCGACACGACGGAAACCATTCGCATGACTAATACTTACTTCTCATGCTTGCATGCGGTAATATTTTCCTGTTATTAAGTATTTAACACACCAGTTTTTCTCTCACTCCCAAGCGAAATGGCGCCCCTAAATTTTGGCGCCCCGGACAAATGTACGCACTGCCCACCCCTCGAGCGGGCCTTACTAAGGAAAAGAACTATCAACGACCGCGCTGTTGATGGCATATCAACAGCAAGGCCTATACAACAGGTAGTGCCACACGGGTCTGTACTTGGCTCCTTGCTGTACTACCTGTACACATCTGACATCCCAAAGACAGAGTACAGTTAGCTTTACACGTGGAAGACGTAGCACTCTACATGTGATGTCTTAAAGTCGATGTGATGCAGCTTGGTATCCTGGGCTACTAAGTGGCGATCTGGGTTTAACGCTGATAGAAGCCAGGCCGTTATAATCACGCGCGCAGACTGCCTGTGAATCTCCAGCCATCTTGCAATGCGAGGTATCTAAGGTTAATCTCGGGCAGGGACGTCACCTGGAAAATATCTCGGCTGTTGAGGTCAGGGGGTGAAGTTCATGGCCGTCAACAGGCGCTTTAGTCCATTATTAATCCAGGATCCACTCCCCAGTATTACACTATATCTAGCACTGATGAGACAAGTTGCGCAAAACCAGGCAAACATACATGTCTACCTCAAGAACTGCGGGGTCGAATGCTGCGATTTGCCTCGCACTTACTCACCGACAAGGGTATTACATGAACGTAGGACAATCCCGCTAGTACAGAAACTTTTTAAACTGACTGCTCGGCAGTTTTGTGAGAAGTAACAGCAGTGGGTCCGTAGGCTAATACAAAACCCGAGACGCCAGATACACAGATGCGTGGCCCGAACTGCTATGAGGTTAAACTGATCCTGTAGAAAAATTGTGGTTAAAAATACCATAACATAGCTACAGCAAGAACGTCTGCCTTTGACGCGTCAGCTGTCACACTGCACAACTGTTGTGGCGAAAGACGATATGACAACGTCATACAGGACGCGATGTGTCTGTTTGACCGATCCGGTACTTTTTTTTCATATTGCGATTTCATTTTATTTATTATTACAAATTTTGTGCTGAAAAGAGCAACTTAGATGAGGAGCCACTCCTTTTCATATTAAAAAAAAATAGGGCCTGAAGAGGTGATACCGACCGATCGCCTTGTCCTCCTCTGCCGTGTAGCGCCATGAGGATGCCGCGTGGAGGGCCACCACTCTCCTGGCCATTGTTGACTTTCCACGTCCTGGAGCCGGTTCTCCTCAAACAAGTAGCTCCTCGGCTGGAATCACGAGGCCGGGCGCACTCAGTAGCAGTCCTCCCACCAACCAAAAGCCCATGACACTTCCGGATAAAGAGCCCAGGTCCGCCGCTTGAGACAAGACATGCTGACCGCTGGGGTACGGAGGAGTAGTCCTTGTCGTATTAGCACTGCGAAATAGTTGGATGAAATTACTATGATGGGTGCCTGACGTCAGTGTGTTGACCTAGAGTCTCATGAAGACAGGTTTTGGAAGTGCACAAGGAAATGCAAAAAACGAAATGAAACGAAGGCTAGCCATTTGTTTGAGGGAAATTTGACCGTTTGTACCTTATTCAGCCTCATGTTGTTGTGGTCGCTGTTGTTGTTTTTGTTGTGGTCTTCAGTCCGAATACCTGTCTGATGCAGCTCTCCATGCTACTCTATTCAGTGCAAGCCTCTTCATCTCATGAAAAAGTATTGCAAACTACATCCTTCTGAACCTACTGTCTGTATTCATCTGCCGGCCGGGGTGGGCGAGCGGTTCTAGGCGCTTCAGTCTGGAACCGTTCGAATCCTGCCTCGGGCATGGATGTGTGTGATGCCCTTAGGTTTGTTAGGTTTAAGTAGTTCTATGTTCTAGGGGACTGATGACCTCAGATGTTAAGTCCCATAGTGCTCAGAGCCATTTGAACCTTTTGAACAGTTACTGCATTATGTACTGCTTACATTAGAGGAACATCCGGGAGACAATGATTCAATCAATAAGACTAGATCGCCTGCCATCAAGCAGCGTATGTGAGGCAATGTTTTGTGGGTAATAACATTCCTGAGATGGACTGACCTGCCCGGCACAAACCCAGTGGAACACCTTTGAGATGAATTAGAGCGTCGACTTTGCTCCAGACCCAACAGTCCAACGTCACTATCTTCCCTGCTTTGGTGTCCACCTACGATTTTTATCCGCCAAACTTCTCTCCAGCATGAAATTAGTGATCCCCTGGTGCCTTAGAATTTTTCCTATCAATAGATTCATTCTTGTAGTAAGGTTGTGCCACAAATTTCTTTCCTTGCCAATTCTATTCAGTACCTCCTCATTAGTTATGAGATGTACCCATCCAATCTACAGCAATCTTCTGAAGTGCCACATTTCAAAAGCTTCTATTCTCTTCTTTCCTAAACTACTTACAGTCCATGTTTCGCTTCCATGCATGTCTACACTCCACACAAAACCTTTCAGAAAAACCTAACACTTAAATCTGCATTCGATGTTACCAAATTTTTTTCTGCAAATACGCCTTTCTTGCCATTGCCAGTCTACATTTTATATCCACTCAAAATCGGCCATCGTCGGTTATTTCACTGCCCAAATAGCAAAACTCATCTACTACTTCGTCTTGTTTCCTAATCAAATTCCCTCAGCTTTACCTGATCTAATCCGACTACATTCCACTATCCTTGTTTTGCTTTTGTTGATGTTCATCTTATACCTACATTCAAGACACCGTCCATTCCATTCAACATCTTTTCAAAGTCCTTTGCTGCCTCTGACAGAATCAAAATGTCATCGAAAAACCTCAAAATTTTTAATTTTCTCCCTGAACTTTAGTTCCTACTCCAATTTTTTCTTTTGTTTCCTTGACAGCTTGTCCAATGTACATATTGAACAACATCGGGGACAGGTTACAATCTTCTCACACAGTTCTCAATCACTACTTCCTTTTCATGCCCATCGACTCTTATAATTGCCGTCTAGTTTGTGTACAAGTTGTAAATTGCCTTTCTCTCTCTGTATTTTACCGATGCATCTTCAGAATTTCAAAGGGAATATTCCAGTCAACTTTGTCAAAAGCTTTCCCTAAGCATACTAATGCTCTAAACATGGGTTTGGTTTTCCTTAACCTGTGTTCTCATATATGTCGTAGTGTCAGTATTGTCTCACGTGTTCCTACATTTCTCCAGAATCCAAACTGATATTCCTCGAGGTCGGCTACCACCAGTTTTTCCATTATTCTATAAAGAACTCATGGTAGTATTTTGCAACCGTATCTGCCTCATGTAGAAGTAAAAAATAATCTACTGCACAAAATAAAGTAATCTGAACTATGTGTGGGGGTGTACATGTGTACATTTCTCTAAGGAGCTGGGAATATTAACCACACACTCAGTACATTTATTCATCAGATCTGTCATGAACAATCCATATGAGACTGTCAGTAACAGAGATATTTGTAAACAGAATAGTAAAGAGAAAAATTGTGGTGTCACCGCCAGACACCACACTTGCTAGGTGGTAGCCTTTAAATCGGCCGCTGTCCGTTAGTATACGTCGGACCCGCGTGTTGCCACTGTCAGTGATTGCAGACCGAGCGCCACCACATGGCAGGTATAGAGAGACTTACTAGCACTCGCCCCAGTTGTACAGCCGACTTTGCTAGCGATGCTACACTGACAAATACGCTCTCAATTGCTGTGACGATAGTTAGCATAGCCTTCAGCTACGTCATTTGCTACGACCTAGCAAGGCGCCATTACCAGTTAATATTGAAATTACAAAACATGTACCGTCAAGAGCGATGTTCTCCAATTATGGATTAAAGTTAAGTATTATATCAACTACGTACTTTATTTGCTACTATTAATTCCCTTAACTGTTCCAGACCTCGCGCCAGCCTGCGTGAGCTTAAGCGCATTCCTTTCGGCTTCCTCTCATAGTGACTTGGCTGTCTTGCCAAGTCACAACAATTTGGCGACGAGTCTCAAAACGTTCTTCTTCTTTATACTTGCTTAAATTACTTGTGTCATGGCTTCGCCACAAACTCCAGATGTACTGTCCGAATTTTATCGTTTGCAGAATCAGCAGACGCAGGCCTTATTGGATGCCCTTGGACAGCTCGTCCAGGGTCAACGTGCGATTCAAAACGATGCGGCCACCACCGCTTCACCGCTACCGCAGCCACAACACGCAGTTGCACCGCCTTTTCGTCCTTTTGATGCGGCACTGGAAAGCTGGACGGAGTGGTCACGCCAATTTGGATTCCATCTAGCCGCCTACAGAATTCAGGGTAACGAGCGGAAGCCTTATTTGCTTTCGTGTGTTGGAGTGCACACGTACCGTGTGATAGTGAAATTATTTCCCCGACGCGACGTAGCATCTCTGTCCTACGACGAAATTTTGTCGGCATTAGATGCATATTTCAAAGAATCAGTCAATGTCGTTGCAAAAAGGTATACGTTCTTTCGTACAAAACGTATGGATGTTCAAACTAATCGGGAGTGGGTTGCAACTTTGCAAGGCCTTACTAGGGATTGTGCTTTTGAGTGTGAATGTGGACTCCCTTAATCAGATGCCATGGTACGTGATGCAATTGCACAGAACGTTTCTGATGTTCGTATAAGGGAACAGATTTTGAAACTAGTCAATCCCTCCCTTCAACAAGTGATGGACATATTGGATCGGCAAGACACACTTGACTTTGCTCAGGAATCATTTGAAACTTCGCCAGCCGTGTGTCACGTTAAACGGCCCACCGGGCGCGCTGCACGGAACAGTAAACAGCCCTCGTGCCCGTCCGCACAGCTGCCGCCAAGCTCTCCAAAACGTGTGCCGCACAAGCACGCAAATGCAGTGCTGAAATCATGCCCGCGGTGTGCTACTAGACATTCACGTGAGAATTGCCCGTCACGCCAAGCTATTTGCTTTTTCTGTACTAAAAAAGGACATGTTCAAGGTGTTTGCCAGAAAAAGCTTAGATCGGACACTAACAACCATTACAGGTCCTTTACTTCGCGCCGGAATCGGAATCGAACCAAGAATACTCAGGCTCGTGAACCTTCGCCCTTGGAAATTCGTGTAGTTCATTCCACTCCGCCCAGTGCCGCTCTTTCTAACAGTGACTGTGTTCGTCCCACAAATAGTGTGCGTCGACATCGCCGGAAATCGCGTCAAGTCGCAAGTGCTTCTGTACCAGTGTCAGTTCCCGTTGCACGAGACAGTCGCTCTTGTCGTCAGCAGGACAATAAACTTTTTGTAGACTCGGACATTCATGGCAACGTGATACCGTTCCAGCTCGATACTGGAGCTGCAGTTTCTCTGATCAATCACGACACATACAAACAACTGGGCACACCTCCGTTGCGTGCCGCAAATGTTAAGTTAACCAGCTATTCCAGTCAGGATATCCCTCTGTTAGGACAGTGCAGCCTTCTTGCAACATACAAGGGACAAACAAAACTTGTGTCATTTTACGTACTTCGTTCTTCTTCTGCAGTGAACTTGTTTGGTTTAGATTTATTTCAGTTGTTTAACTTGTCTATAGTCAATCAGGTCCTATCAGTGAACCAGACTGTGCCTTCAGCCAGTGTTTCTCGTCTATGTGAAGAATTTGCAGACATTTTTGCACCGGGCCTTGGATGCGCTAAGAACTATGAAGCCCATTTGGAACTGAAAGTAAACGTGCAACCGAAATTTTTCAGAGCGCGCAATGTTCCCCACGCATTGCGTGATGAGGTCGCAAGAACATTACACGATTTGAAATCACAAGGTGTGATTGAACGTGTGCAGGCTTCCCTCTGGGCATCACCCTTAGTAATTTTGCCAAAACCTTCCGGAAAATTGAGACTTTGTGTGGACTTCAAGGCAACAGTGAATCCACAACTAGTGATTGCAACTTTTCCTTTACCCCGCCCGGAAGATCTTTTTGACAAACTGTGCCCAGGTAAATATTTTTCGAAGTTGGACCTAGCAGATGCGTACTTGCAAATACCAGTGGACGAAGAATCCCAGCGCGTTTTGGTGGTTAACACACATCTTGGTTTGTACCGATTCAAAAGACTGCCATTCGGGTGTGCATCCGCCCCTGCATTGTTTCAGCAGTATCTACAAACTGTTTGTGCGTCGGTCCCTACTGCAGCAAACTATCTGGACGATATTGTGATCTCCGGAAAGACAGAAGAAGAACATTTAGCCAATCTCCGAACATTATTTCAGGTCTTGCGACAAAATGGTCGCTTACGGAAGGACAAATGTGTGTTTTTTGCTCGGGACTTACCCTATCAGGGCCATGTGATCAATGCCCAAGGCATACATCCCAGTCCCGAGCACCTCCGTGCCATACAAGACTTGCCTTCGCCGCAGAATTTGAAGCAGCTACAGAGTGTGCTGGGAGAAATAAATTACTACCATAAATATGTGCGCATCGCCTCTTCCATTTCAGCTCCGCTTCATCGCTTACGCCGTAAAGGTGTTCGTTCGTCTGGACGACGGAATGAAAACGCGCCTTTCGCCAGTTGAAATCGGCGTTGCTTTCCAATACTTGCCTTACGCCATTCGATCCCCAGAAACACCTTTTGTTGATGGTAGATGCATCGGATTTCGCGATCGGTGCTGTGCTTGCGCAAAAAGATGGATCGCATGATCGCCCTATTGCCTTTGCGTCCAAATTTCTCTCGTCTGCGCAAAGAAATTATTCACAGATCGAGAAAGAAGCTTTGGCTCTCGTATTTGGTGTTACAAAGTTTCATGATTTCTTGTATGGTCGTCACTTTACCATCATCACAGACCACAAACCTTTGACGTCGCTTTTTCATCCGAACAAGCCTGTACCTCGACGTACAGCGCAGAAATTCATTCGCTGGTCTATTTTCCTTACGCAGTACCGCTACGATATCTTGTATTGGTCCACTGCTAAGCACGGAAACGCCGATGCGTTGTCCCGTTTGCCTGTTGCTGAGGATGGAGCATTCGATTCCTCCGAACTTGCTTGCATGTTCATTGATGCGGAAACCGATGACGTGGTCGAATCGTTTCCGATTGATTTTCGTCGTGTAGCTACAGCCACAGCTGCTGACTCTGTCCTTGCTACCGTTTTGCGTTTTGTTGCTACGCAATGGCCCTTGTCAAAGTCACGGATCGAGGATCCGTTGGTTCGCCGATATTTTGCTCACAAGGAGAGACTTTTTGTTCGACGTGGTGTTTTGTTGTTGCGTTCTGATAATGATCAGTCCAGAGTCGTGGTCCCACGTTCATTACAGTCCTCTGTCTTACGGCTTCTCCACCAAGGCCATTGGGGTATAGTGCGAACGAAGCAACTTGCTCGATGCACTGTACTTGGTTCGGAATCGATGCTGCGATTATGCATATGTGCTCTTCTTGCATGGCGTGTGCCGAACAACAATCCGCACCACCGCGGAAATTCTTTGCATGGCCGAAAGCCACTTCCCCTTGGCAATGCTTATACATCGATTTTGCTGGTCCATTCTGGAATGCTCGATGGTTGGTTCTGGTCGATTCATTCAGTAATTTTCCTTTTGTCGTCCAGATGTCTTCCACGACGTCATCTGCCACCATCCAAGCGTTATCCGCTATCTTTTGTATTGAAGGTCTTCCACAGACTATTGTTTCCGACAATGGCCCACAATTCATGTCCGCAGAATTTCAGTCATTCTGCAAGGCCAATGGTATTCAACATCTGACATCCGCGCCGTTTTCGCCTCAGTCAAACGGTGCCTCTGAACGATTGGTCCGGACTTTCAAGTCACAGATGTTGAAGTTGAAAGAGTCGCATTCTCGGGAGGACGCGTTATTGCTCTTTTTGTCCTCGTATTGCTCTCAGCCCCGAGATGGTCGCTCGCCGGCTGAGTTGCTCCACGGTCGTCCTCATCGAACCTTGATGTCTTTGCTACATCCGCCGCATCAGGTTCCTGTGCGGCGGCAGCCACCTGCTTTTGCTCCAGGCGACGTTGTATATTATCGCAACTATCGGGGTTCACGGCGTTGGCTCGCAGGGCGCATTCTTCGCTGCCTCGGCCGCGCTATGTATCTGGTTTTGGGGGCCTCTGGTGAGGTGCGTCGGCATCTCAATCAGCTGCGCCTCTGTCATCGCACGGGTTCTGCCGCTCCCCGTCTGCTTTCAGCGACGGTGCCGTCCGGTCAGCGCCCTGGGGACCCATCTACTGGCTCGCCTCATCCCCAGGTATTACCGACGCTGCCTTTCATTTTGCCACATGGCGACGTGCCGTCGCCGCCGCCGCCGCTGCCTGTTCTCCCGCCGGCGACGCCCGCAGTGGACGCTTCGCTGCAGCTGCCAAGCGCCTCCCTGGGTCACGCGCCGTCGATCGCTTCCCGTGATCGCTTCCTCCGACGTGGTACTCTTGCCCGCTCCGGACCAGATGTCGTCTTCGCCCGTCGGCTGCCCCGCCCCGATGGAGGTCGAATCTTCGGCCCCTCCTGTCTCTTTACGGGCGCAAACACCGCATGTTGGCGTGCACCCTGGACTAGGTTTTCAGGCGTTTCCTAGCTCCCCTCGGACCGAATGGCCGGGTGCGGGTGGCACAGCCTCGCCTGTTGTTAGGCTCCCCGCCTCGTCGCATACGTCAACATGGGGTCCTCCCCACGGCGGGCGGAAGCCTTATAACACAACCGTTCGCCGATTTGCGGGGGAGGAATGTGGTGTCACCGCCAGACACCACACTTGCTAGGTGCTAGCCTTTAAATCGGCCGCGGTCCGTTAGTATACGTCGGACCCGCGTGTTGCCACTGTCAGTGATTGCAGACCTAGCGCCACCACACGGCAGGTCTAGAGAGACTTACTAGCACTCGCCCCAGTTGTACAGCCGACTTTGCTAGCGATGCTACACTGACAAATATGCTCTCAATTGCCGTGACGATAGTTAGCATAGCCTTCAGCTACGTCATTTGCTACGACCTAGCAAGGCGCCATTACCAGTTAATATTGAAATTATAAAACATGTACCGTCAAGAGCGATGTTCTCCAATTATGGATTAAAGTTAAGTATTATATCAACTACGTACTTTATTTGCTACTATTAATTCCCTTAACTGTTCCAGACCTCGCGCCAGCCTGCGTGAGCTTAAGCGCGTGCCTTTCGGCGTGGCAAGACAGCCAAGTCACAACAAAAATAATCTACATTATTCTTGAGTGAACTGAACTTTGGCACATAAAAAGGTGAAACATGCAGCTATAAAAGCCTTTGAAAATCTACACATGGAAACAAAAGTGGAACAAATAGCAGAAGCGATTGCAAACGTAGACCAAAGACACTTCTCCTTACGAGCTCCTTCTATACAACAAAGGAAATCTTTAGTAGAAATAATCAGCCATCCCTACAGAAAAAAGTTGTAAATGGCCTGCATATAGACATATAAATACTTTTACATTGTTTGTAGATATATATATGAGCATTTCATGTGTGTTCTGTTTACACGCTCCACATCATAATGTTTGTTGTGAAGTTGATCTGTGGAACAACTAACTAACAAGTCAATTTTCCCATTTCAGTTTTACTGCGTAACATATGAAGCGTATGACTGTAAGTACACTGATATAAGTGTTGGGTAAAGAGAGTGGCGTAATAGAGTTCTGGATAATATTACATGTTTCTCATCTACGTTGACATAGAAGAATTACCACAATCAACACAGCCACAGCTTGTTCCACTCTTCACTCACTCATTAATTTATCTATTCAGTTTTTCAGTATAATTTATTTTATTTTTTTCAGATATTTAGCAACAGGCGACAGTCACCAGACAATCGCTTTTCCTTTAGGACTGGGACGTTCAAGAGCCTCCGAAACTTTGGAGAAAGTACGCAAATCAATCTGGAGTACTGTGCGTACAATAGAGAGCTGTAATATATGTGAAGGATGCTTATTAGTACTTCGGGGCCAAATACGGGAAGCACATGATACCCAAAAACAGTGAATATCAGGTTTTTTATACGATGAACAATTCTTTTCGCTGTGCGTACAATAGAGAGTTGTAATATATGTGAAGGATGCTTATTAGTACTTCGGGGACAAAGACGAAATGCATATGATACCCAAAAACAGTGAATATCAGATTTTTTATACGATAAACAATTATTTTCGCTGCGTGTCCTAACAGTAGTTGATCTATGCTATAAGTTGATAGTAGCAGACGTTTCCCGTAAGACCAGAAATTTTACTTTAAATTGTACTATGGAACTATGGTTCGGACAACACCTTCGGTTGTTAGTGTTAGAAGGAAGTATTGTTTTATTTCTTTTCGATGTTGCGAATACCAAATAGGACTAGATAACAGATTTTCGCGTAAGTGAGACACATAAGCACCTTAAATAAAATGGAATTTCGACAATGGCGTCGGTTCTTTCTCTTTCGATTTTCTATGTACTGTTTTCTCTTTCGACTGTACTGTTACGTACGTACTTACATTACGGTATGGTGTAATATGCACTAATTAATGTATAGTGCTTAACGGTGTACTGTGTTAACTTCACTGTTTGTAGCATATTGCAATGTAAAAATCAAAGTCTTTGCAAGAATGTTTAACGTTTTGATCCTGTTGAGCATGTATATCCCTCCATGCTCGGACCTGCATTAAAATATTCTTGTCGTCTACATTATATTTACAACAAATTGTGTTTCTTCACCTCCTCGATAAGTCTACCCGTTTGTATGATTTTCATTGCCTTGACTACGTGCTTACTTGTAAGGCAGATCTGTCGCTCGCCGTCGCTGCCTTTTACCCGTTGTGCGAGAACACGACAGTTAAATGCCCTGCAGGGGCCCTTGGCCCGTCGGGCTCAGCGGCAAATCTGTATTCTCAATTACAGAGTTGGGAGCACAACGTTTAACGCACGTTGTTAAACACGGGACTTCGCTGACCTCTACGTGCTCCAACGTTGACTCAACGACATCACCAACTACAATTTTACTGGGCACAAGATCGTCGAGACTGGACAGTGGATCGGTGGGAACACGTCGTGTAGTGAAAAGGACCTCGTTTCTTTCTGCACAGACCGGCGGTCTTTTGCGGATATTCCGTCGTCCACGCGAACAGCTTCTCGAAACGTGCAACTCGGTACGGGAGCAGGACGGCAACTGCAGCGTTATTCTACGGGGGCCACTCTTCTCGGGGCATCGAGGGCACCGTGACAGCCGTGAACTGTGTCGACATTACAGCGACGACCTGCAACCCTTCGTGCTTCTTCCAGTTGGATGACTGTCCACGTGACAAGGCCAGAATCTTGCCACCGTGGTTTGAACAGCACAAATGCGAATGCCGGCTGGCGTCTTACTCGCCAAATTCTATTGATCTGAATGTGATGGAACAGATCTGGGGCGCTATCATAGGGTGCCACCTCGGCGCCCACAAACCACCACTCCCTGATTTACGGGAATTGTGTGACGCGCGAGGAGACCTCTGGTGCCACGTACAACCGGAAAACTAAAATTTGTTGGATCCCCACCCAGCAAAATCGCTGCTGTAGTGCTTTCCAGTGGTGGACCAACACGCTGTTAAACAGATCATCATGATGGTTTGGTACATCAGTATAGGTTTCACGTAACATGTTTCCTCTCTCCACAATCTCATTGCATCGACTTGCAAGGTTCGGCTATTATTGGCATAAGCGTTTGAGCTGCCCCAACGTAAACTAGCTGGTTTCATACACGGAAGACAAGCACGACTGAGACACACACAAGCTGTTCACAGACTTGCTCGTAGATCTGGTACTGGTAGATTCAATCAGCACGGAACCGTTTCGAAGATGCTTCGAGAACTCAAATGGAGGGAAGGCGACGTTCTTTTGGAAGAATTGCATTGATAAAATTTAAAGAAGGTGATTGCAGAACGATCGTACTGCCACCAACGTACATTTCGAACAAGAACCAAGAGCGTAACATGAGAGAAATTAGGTCCCGTACGGAGGCATATAGACAGTCGTTTTCCATCGCTCTATTTGCGAATAGAAAAGCAAAGGAAACTACTATTACTGGCAGTAGAAGATACCCTCTGCCACCCAAACGACGGTAGCTTCCGGAGTATGTCGTAGATGTAAATGATTTATAATTGTAATATGAAAACATTTTACATAATTTACTGTCGTTGTTATTCAAATCGGACACATATGTGACGCGTAAGTGAGGGAGTGACAGCAAGTCGCATTTGGAAGGGAGAGAAAGGAGGGGGGGGGGACGAAGGGAGAGGGGACAGAAATTGTAAGAAACTGTGACAGCTATGACGGACGTGGCCAGTGCCGAACTTTTTTCTTTGTAGTTCACACCACAACGCATGAATAACACTGTGCACAACACTAAATTATAATGTATGTTTACGTTCAAACGGATGATAAAGTCTAATTGTTTATACTCAAATGTAAAGATATGCAATTAAAAGTTGTTTCATTAAAAAGTTCACAATGTTAAAAAAAAGTGTAACACATTTTATAATTTTCAGAAACTACTGCGATGATGACGATTATTATTACTTTCTGTAAAAAAATTATGTTATCCGTTATAACAGTTATAATGTCGACCGTCGAAATTGTAATTTACACATAAAACTGTCTTTGCTCGTATAGATCGTTTTCAAACAACATCTTTGTATGCCTAAATACATCGCTGAACTATTTGACTTTTGGCGCATTTTCAGCAGTCGTTGTTGAGAGGGGTATGTCGTGAGCCGATGTGGTGTTTAGTTGGACATTTTAATAGAAAAAAGCTTTTGTGATTAAGGAAATTGTTTGTTACGATGTGTTCTTCAAAACGAAGCATTAAAAGACTGAAATAATAGTGAGAGAAGGGGTTCGCAGCGAATGATTTCTGAAGTTAGCACAAACTGATAGTGGATCTCTCCTCTTCAAAGGGGAAATATACTTCTAGAAATACTGTAGGAACGAGAAACATCGAGAAAGTTGCAAAGGAGAGACAAACATAAATAATAAAGTATTTAACAAGTTTTGTGAATTAAGTGTGTCACACAGCACACATGCACTACTGCCTTGTGTTGCCATGATATTCAGAATTATTTACGCCGTCCACACCACTGAGCATTTTCAGACATAATTTTTACCCCTTTACAGAAGAGTGTGTTGGAGCCCTCCCCCTCTCCTCATCCCCAAGACCTAAGAACCAAACCGTGGATCTGCGCCTACACCGGATCATTTCTGGGACCAAACCCGGCGGGGACCACGCGACGACGGACACGTCCCGTGTGAGGGCGGCCTTACGAGAAACTGCTAAGCCATTTGTGTGCCGCGACAACGCGGAGCGCAGGCTCCGGAACACCTACCTGTTGGGCGTGCGGCCGCGGCCGCTTCCAGCACGTGTGGCGACGGCCGCCTGTCTTCTGGTTAGCGGGTGGCAGCGGTTGCTCAGGCCCTTCACGAAGCTGGCCCAGCGTGCCGTGTCGTAGCGTAGCGTTTCGCCCGCGTGCGCAGCGCAGGGTCGCAAGCACGCAGCCATTGAGCGCCCAGGAAGCGCTTCATTGAGAGTGTGGTGCGTGTGCATGTGTGTGTGTGTGTTGTGGGACTAAGACGGGGGGGGGGGGGGGGGGGGGAGAGAGCAGGCAGGCGGTCACGCTACCTTGAGAAGCGGCACGTAATCATGTCGCAAGGGAGTGCCAGACGCCTATACAGCCTAATTCTCTCTCAACAGCAAGAATTTTTTAACAATCACTGGTAAAAAAAATCAAGCTGCAAGCATGAAACTTGGTCATGGCGTTAATCTTTATCTACACAGGGTAATTACACTCTGAACAAAGAAAAATAAACGCATCTCGAAGGTATTATGTGGATACGACTGAAATCGGTACGTGTACGTTTAAAGACAAACAAAGGAGTACGGATAAATTGGATGGTTTATTCGAGAGAAAGAACTTCAGAAATCGAGCAGCTCAATAACGCGTTGGCCCAACTGTGGCCCTTATGCAAGCAGTTATTCGGCTTCGAACTGACTGACAGACGTGTTGTATGTCCCCCTGAGAGACATCGTTCCAAATTATGTCCGACTGGAGCGTCAGATCGTCAAAATCCCCAACTCATTGGAGGGACGTGACCATAATGCTCCAAACGGTTTCAGTCTGGGAAAGATCCGGCGACCTTGTTGGCCAAGGTAGGGTTTGGCAAGCACGAAGCCAAGCGGTACAAACTCTTGCCGTGCGCGGGCGGGCTTTATGTTCGTGAAATGTAAGCGCAGGATGACTTGCCCTGACGGGCAATAAAACGGCGCAGGCAATATCGTCGACATACCGCTATGCCGTGAGGGCGGCAAAGGGCTACGAAATAGCATCCCAGATCGTCACTCCTGGTTGTCGGACCATATGGCGGGTGACAGTCCCACTGGTATCCAACTGATATCTGCAGCGTCTCCAGACACATCTTTGCTGGTCATCGGCACTCAGTTCGAATCGGAACTTCATCACTGAAGACAATTCTACTCCAGTCAATGAGATTACAAGTGGAAAACGTGTCTGGGGACGGCCCAGACAGCAGTGAGATACCAAGCTGACTGTCTACCGCCATATAGCCCGACAGTCAGGGGTGATGATCTGGGGTGCCAATTATTTTCATAGCAGGACCGCTTCGCTTGTCATCCGCAGCACCCTTATAGCACAGCGGTATGTCGACGATATTCTGCACCCCATTTTGTGATCGTGGGCTTGCATTTCAGACAAGATAATGCCCGCCCGCACACGGCGAGAGTTTCTAGCACTTGTCTCCGTTCTTGCCAAACCCTACCCTGGCGAGCAAGTTCGCCGGATCTCCGGCAATCGAGAACGTTTGGAGCATTATGGGCACGTCCCTCCAACGAGGTCGGGATTTTGATTATCTGTCGTGCCAGTTGGACAGGACATGGCACGGTATCCCTCAGGGGGACAACCAAGAACTCTAACATTCAGTGCCAAGACGAATAACTGCTTGCATAAGGCCTGGAAGTGGATGGGCACGTTACTAGCTTCTTCAATATGTGAAGTTCTTTCTCTTGAAAAAAATCATCCAATTTTCCAGAAATTGTAATCATTTGTTTGCCTGTACATATACATCATGTCTAACGATTTCCGTCCTATTCGGATAATTCCTTCGTAGTGCGGTGGTGCGTCGTTCTTTTTGTCGTAGAGTGTAGAAAGACAATTTAAAAAAAAATCTGTACAGATAAATTTCCAAGAAGAATTTAACAAACAGTACAGTAGTATTTCTTTTTTTTTTTTGACGTGTTTTCGTGTCGACCCTTCGTCACTCAGCATACACCAATTTTCTCTATACTCGAGCCATTATGTTGTCAGGCTAGTGACGGGAAGAACAGCCGCTGCGATGGGGTGTCGCAAATCTTGGAGTTTCTGTTGTGGCTGTGGAAGATAAGCACTATGCCATATGGAACCCCACAAGACGACCTCGCGGGCACCAGGTCCGGCGACCGTGGCCGCCACCCGAGTAGCGCCGGGTCAGCTGCCGCAACACGGCCCCTCCAGCCTCGTTCAGGTGAGCACACACACACATCGGTAGATTTCAGACTCCTTGGGTCTACCGCTCACCTCACCTAAACGTAAACACCTGCTGCACTTGGCATCCGACTCGAAGCGTGGGGTAAATAAACTGAGTTTATTCGGCGACTAAAAATGCTGTCTGACAAAGGCACATTCACCAGCTGCTTGGCAGGTTACTCACGTATCACAATAGATATTAAGAACAGGGCAGCTGGTGGAATACGGTCTTCCACCATGGTGCGAGGTTTCTTGCTCTTTGCTACACAGTAGGCAACTTTGTAAGACGGACGGTGATCATTTGTAGAGATCGTAACTAAGCTTCCGATTTCCAGTGCTGTTAAGTCATGTGCGTGGTCCTGGAGATGTATTCGCTGGAACATAAATACAGAGTCTAGCCAAGCCTGCAAGTTCCGCTGTTACGTTTGACCACTGACGGCACCTGTGCAATGTCCTCAACACGTCGCAAGTGTCACATGTCATCAAAACAGTGTTGTGTGTAGCTGTGAGTGCACTGTGTCGGAGCTAAGCGATTTCGAACGCGGGCACATTGCTGGTGCTCTTATAGCGGGTGCTTCCGTACCACAGGAAGCTATCTGCTTTTTCAAGAGGCACGGTGTCGAAGATTTATACCTCGTACAGCGAAAGGGAAAAAAATCATACGATAACTCATAACGGGCCGAATGTATTTGTTACGTGATCAGGATCGACCGTCACTGAAGGATAATGAGAGTAAAATTCGAGAACGGCAGTTGCAAAGTGAAACGTTACAGTAAATACATTCGGTTCCAGATGTGTTATTACAGAGTGTTTCAAAAATGACCGGTATATTTGAAACGGCAATAAAAACTAAACGAGCAGCGATAGAAATACACCGTTTGTTGCAATATGCTTGGGACAACAGTACATTTTCAGGCGGACAAACTTTCGAAATTACAGTAGTTACAATTTTCAACAACAGATGGCGCTGCACGTGATGTGAAAGACAACGCAGTCTGTGGGTGCGCCATTCTGGACGTCGTCTTTCAGCTGTAAGCGTGTGCTGTTCACAACGCGCAAGTGTGCTGTAGACAACATGGTTTATTCCTTAGAACAGAGGATTTTTCTGGTGTTGGAATTCCACCGCCTAGAACACAGTGTTGTTGCAATAAGACGAAGTTTTCAACGGAGGTTTAATGTAACCAAAGGACCGAAAAGCGATACAATAAAGGATCTGTTTGAAAAATTTCAACGGACTGGGAACGTGACGGATGAACGTGCTGGAAAGGTAGGGCGACCGCGTACGGCAACCACAGAGGGCAACGCGCAGCTAGTGCAGCAGGTGATCCAACAGCGGCCTCGGGTTACCGTTCGCCGTGTTGCAGCTGCGGTCCAAATGACGCCAACGTCCACGTATCGTCTCATGCGCCAGAGTTTACACCTCTATCCATACAAAATTCAAACGCGGCAACCCCTCAGCGCCGCTACCATTGCTGCACGAGAGACATTCGCTAACGATATAGTGCACAGGACTGATGACGGTGATATGCATGTGGGCAGCATTTGGTTTACTGACGAAGCTTATTTTTACCTGGACGGCTTCGTCAATAAACAGATTTGGCGCATATGGGGAACCGAAAAGCCCCATGTTGCAGTCCCATCGTCCCTGCATCCTCAAAAAGTACTGGTCTGGGCCGCCATTTCTTCCAAAGGAATCACTGGCCCATTTTTCAGATCCGAAACGATTACTGCATCACGCTATCTGGACATTCCTCGTGAATTTGTGGCGGTACAAACTGCCTTAGACGACACTGCGAACACCTCGTGGTTTATGCAAGATGGTGCCCGGCCACATCGCACGGCCGACGTCTTTAATTTCCTGAATGAATATTTCGATGATCGTGTGATTGCTTTGGGCTATCCGAAACATACAGGAGGCGGCGTGGATTGGCCTCCCTATTCGCCAGACATGAACCCCTGTGACTTCTTTCTGTGGGGACACTTGAAAGACCAGGTGTACCGCCAGAATCCAGAAACAATTGAACAGCTGAAGCAGTACATCTCATCTGCATGTGAAGCCATTCCGCCAGACACGTTGTCAAAGGTTTCGGGTAATTTCATTCAGAGACTACGCCATGTTATTGCTACGCATGGTGGATATGTGGAAAATATCGTACTATAGAGTTTCCCATACCGCAGCGCCATCTGTTGTTGAAAATTGTAACTACTGTGATTTCGAAAGTTTGTCTGCCTGAAAATGTACTGTTGTCCCAAGCATATTGCAACAAACGGTGTATTTCTATCGCTGCTCGTTTAGTTTTTATTGCCGTTTCAAATATACCGGTCATTTTTGAAACACCCTGTATGATTAGCAAAACAGTAGATATGTTAAGGCTGACCTCCTTTTGCCACATTCTGGTACCTTCAATTTTTTAGCGCTAAACAGAGTTTGGGCAGAGGGGAGTATGTCCGTTCGTTATTTAATAATGACCATTCAAATGAGCAAGTCGGTGTGCATTATTTTTATAGTCCTGTGGCACCTTTTACTGTAGAGAAGGCGAAGGAGCTTAGCGGTTTTTCGAAGCTGTTAAAGGAGGTAAGTCAAAACTGATTAATTCCCGGGTGGTTTGGACTGTGTTAAATGGCCGCTTGAGCGGAACGTAAAAATTAAGAGAGTAGTTCTCATCCTTTTCAAGAGCTTGTAGACTTTACGATTTCATGGTCAAAAAATAAAAGGAACAATAGTTTTCTCCAGGTCAGCTCATCAGATAAGCCCTCTGTCTCCTGCATATCGATCTAAAGCATGACAGGCATTTTTTGTAGATCCTAAAACTAGCCAAAATCATCAAATAAGACACTAAGAAATAACTTGTTCGTAACTCTCTCGCGCTGCTGTTAACGATTACGTCAAAATTCATCTTCAAGTTGCGGGCGTATCTGATTTTCAAAATCATTAAATTATTTTTCTTTCTCTAAGCGGTCAACAATATTTCCACCCCCCCGTCAGCAAACGCAAGTCACATAGGAGATTTCACATTGGCGGCCGTCTACACGACGTAAATAAATAGATATGTATCTTACTTGTTATATATGTGTCTACAAAGCAGCAATATTATTGTAACATAAATATTTGTTCGTTTAATGTTGTATATAACTGAGTGCATGACTCAGAGCAAATTACAGTAACAAGGAAATATCTTCCAAAATTCTGAGACAGTAAAACCAGAAGAGAAAAATCCGTAAAAAGCTGATTCTAAAGTAGTTTCTCAACGGCAGCAAAACAGCACGCCTGATAAGGAACATCAGTACATTTGTTAAAGTGAAATGGGGATTGTAGTTGATTTTTACGAGACCCACTTGGTGCTACGCATGGGTTTTGTTTTCTTTTCTAGTAGTTTCAAAATTTATTATTTTTGTAGTAATTTTTCCATTATATAAATGTTTCACAAAATGCAGACACTTGTTGTAGTAGCGCGTAAACACGCTTAGTGTTACGTAACTGTTTCGCAAAGGAATATTTTTCAGTAGGAGAAGTAAGTTACATTTCAGCGTCATCTGTGAACTGTTTACCCGGTGAACATAAGACGAATAATAAAGAGAAGGTTATTTAATTTTAGAAATTCATACACATTATTATGGTTAAAACTAAATGGTTCAAATGGCTCTAATCACTATGAGACTTAACATCTGAGGTCATGAGCCCACTAGATTGAGAACTACTTAAAGCTACCTAACCTAAGGACATCACGCACATCCATGCCCGAGGCAGGATTCGAACCTGCGACCGTAGCAGCAGCGCGGTTCCGGACTGAAGCGCCTAGAACCGCTCGGCCACAGCGGCCGACTGTTAAAACTAAGTTTTAAACAACAACTATGGAAAGTTCAGAGGAAGGCAACACTTTAGATAATATACCAGAGACTAATGTTGGAAATGTTCAGGGTAACGGTAGCGATGTTGTCGTGCTACCAAGCGACGCAATGTCACAGACGCTGAGCAGTACTGGTTCCGAAGTAGCACACCCTGCACCTCACCCTTTTGCACAACTACATCAAAAGATAGAAGCTTTACTAAACCAAAACAATCAAAGACTTGACAACACTTCAGCAACATTAGAGGCTTTGAGTAACGATATTAGTGATCTCATTCAGATTCAGGACAATTTCAAAACAGTCGATGAGAATCACGTCATAGAAGTGATAAGCGGCGACTTAGAAGGAATAACTAATGAGATTTAAACCTTGAAAACTGTAGTAAAAGACATGCCAGAACAAACTAGAAACCTGACAAGCGATTTTGATACAACGTGGTTAGAGCACACATCACTACAGTCCACAGTTCAACACGTGGGCAAACAAGTAGATGACAGCAACAAAACATGAAAAACAAGTTGATGATTTTTCACGAGAGAAAGAGACTCTAAACGACAACAGATTAGAGACAGAATTACAGAACGCTGTTGAACAAACTGTTACCGATGTGTACACGGAGCAGAATACGTCAGTATTAAAGATACAAATTGAGTTACGTCAGACACACAGAACACTTACACAGGATGATGTGAAAACACAAACAGAAACACAGCTGGAGAAATTAGAAGAAGAACGGAATAACATTAAGGAGGAAGCATGGAATAATAGCAGCTGTACAGGTAAGAGTAATGGTGAATGTCACAGCCCAGTTTCTCATGCATAGGTATCTGCACAAAGAACAGTAACTAGCACAAATATAGTACCAGAAAACACTTACACGAAATGTTGGGGCAGACACCACACTTTCATTAATTATACTAAAAGAAAGTCATCTAAAAAACCGACAATTTTAGGTGCTAAACTCAGAAAAGAAATCCGTTCATCCAGTTTTTTTTTTTTTGTAAAAGCTTTTAGAAACGTGTTGTCTATAGTTTGGACTGAACACCGAAAGATGCAGTATGTATTAGGTTTTATACAAGATGAGGCCGCACTTTGGGAATGCGAGACAGCAGAGAGCTGTCACACATTAGCACAATTTGAAAACGCATTCCTTGCGAAATGTAGCATGCGCTGTGTGCAGGAAAGATTAAGAAAACAAGTCTTTAGTCCAGGGCCATACAACATCACGCAGGGATCGACAAGAAAATGTTTTGAGAAATACAGAAATAAGACTCGTTTCTGTGATAAACTCGTGGCTCTCAGTGATGTTCTACAAATTGTGAAAGGAAGACACACATTTCACATTAGAGAATAACTGGTATAGGTCCCAGAAATTAATGTAGAACACTTTTTGTCGGTCCTCAATTCTATTGACGTTATAAACGAAGATATGAAGGCTAGCAGTAACAATAATAACCAGAATGAGTATCGTAATGGTAGGGACGGAATGTAGGCTACGTCCACCCGGCCGCAGTATGTTGGCAACAACGACGAGCGAGCGATTGCTGACACACAGCAGGCTGTTGCGATGTCAGTGCCCGGCACCGCCGGAGGCAGCTCTCCGAATCATGAGAGGAGGCGTACGGATGAAGGCAGGTCATTCGAACCACAGCAACGGCAACTGGAACGATCAGAACAATAGATGCCGGTAGCGACCACCGCAAATAGTCACACACATTACAGTACGATTAGGAATTTTCAGAATCCAGAGTGGTAATACCGCTAGGAATCTACAGTGCCAATACCGCTGGGGAAAGCAGTCACAATTTAATCAGGGGAGAAACACTGACCAGCAATCGAATCGGGCCCCGAATACGAATGGGGTGCAGCCATGCGGAAATCGCAATCCAGCCATGCGGAAGATGAAAGGGTTTGTACTCACTTCGCGACATGAAGTACTTCCAGTAGGAAAGCGTAAATAAAACTTACGGCAGAGACAATGCTTGTGTAGATAATCCAGGTGGCCGATAATTCACATTCGGTAGCTACCAATACATCAAACTAGGCGCGTTTGAGCAGATCGTTAACAACATTCCGTTGTGTAACACGCCAAATACATTATCAGATCTAATAACAAAAACAAGGAAAGGAGCAAATGGGTTCCACCGATTGCGCGTATGCCAAGGGAGGAAGTATCCCTTGAGGAAAAGATAAGGCAAGTATTAATATCTTTAAAAGGAAGTGCCAAGATGCAAAAGACTCATTATGACAAAGCATATCCGTAGGGTTAATCAGTTCTCTGTAGGAGAAAGTGTACTCCTAAAGACCCACTGTAAACCATCACTGTTAAAAAAGAGATGGCAACTGATATATATCAGTCCATTTCGGATTGTGACATGATGGAAGCTGTTTATTCGATTACCCACAGTGCAGGAAGATGAAAGGGTTTGTACTCACTTCGCGACATGAAGTACTTCCAGTAGGAAAGCGTAAATAAAACTTACGGTAGAGACAATGCTTGTGTAGATAATACTAAGACCAAACATAGTAAGAAGAAAGTAAGGTCCCAGCTCAAGATTAAAGAACAAAATGACAACACAAATATACTGGTGCTGTTCCATCTTTGATACCTACACAAAGATACTGGCGCTATTCTATCTTATACACAGTACTTAAGTAAAACGAAAAATTAATACACTTACGTGGCAAGTGACGCTGGATTATGAAAAGGAAATTCGGCTAGCATAAATTTGTGACTAGCAGATAAGAAGCCAGGAAATGTACTTGTAACTGTCAGGCAACATAGTATAATGGTCACTGTTGATCAGGTTAACTAATAGAGAAATCAGGAATCTATGGGCACAGATCTCGCAAAGTATTTTACTGCAGATTGAGGACACCGTTAAAGGAATGGATACAAGTAGATTTTTCTTTGGATTTGCATGAATATACGTAATCCATATGATTTTCAGCGATTATATTACTATTGATGCCAAAAGGGCTAACAGTTCAGAACATATTGAAAAGTACGAATATTATTAAGCACAGTAGTTTAATTTCACCTTCATTTCTGAGAGAAATATGTAAGTGCTCAGCTCTAAATTTTTCAACTGGAAGAAAAATATGCTTTTATCCTCCACAGGAGTAGAAACACAAACCGCTTGAGACAAACCAGCAAGCACTTTGTTTTGTAGCGAAGGCAGGATCCAACCATTTATATATTTGTGGCATAGATTGGTGCACTGACAGAATCATAGAAATGAATGAAGAGACATAAATACTTGTATATGTAGCAGCACGATAAGGGCTCACACTATTTCTGTTTTGTAGGTACGTACCCGTGGTTTAGGGGGGGGGGGGGGGAGCGTCTTTGATTAGTAAACAAAACGTCCTCGATTCCAGGATCAATACCTGCAACCGCTTAAATTTTGATTAATAATCAAAAATCCTCCCATGAGCCATGGAACTTGCCCTTTGTGGGGAGGCTTGCGTGCCTCAGCGATACAGATAACCGTACCGTAGGTGCAACCACAACGGAGGGGTATCTGTTGAGAGGCCAGACAAACGTGTGGTTCCTGAAGAGGGGCAGCAGCCTCTTCAGTAGTTGCAGGGGCAACAGTCTGGATGATTGACTGATCTGGCCTTGTAACATTAACCAAAACGGCCTTGCTGTGCTGGTACTGCGAACGGTTGAAAGCAAGGGGAAACTACAGCTGTAATTTTTCCCGAGGGCATGCAGCTTTACTGACGGTTAATGATGATGGCGTCCTCTTGGGTAAAATATTCCGGAGGTAAAATAGTCCCCCATTCGGATCTCCGGGCGGGGACTACTCAAGAGGACGTCGTTATCAGGAGAAAGAAAACTGGCGTTCTACGGATCGGAGCGTGGAATGACAGGTCCCTTAATCGGGCAGGTAAGTTAGAAAATTTAAAAGGGGCAATGGATAGGTTAAAGTTAGATATAATGGGAATTAGTGAAGTTCGGTGGCAGGAGGAACAAGACTTTTGGTCAGGCGAAAACAGGGTAATAAATACAAAGTCAAATAGAGGTAATGCAGGAGTAGGTTTAATAATGAATAAAAAATAGGAATGAGGGTAAGCTACTACAAACAGCATAGTGAACGCATTATTGTGGCCAAGATAGACTCGAAGCCCACGCCTACTACAGTAGTACAAGTTTATATGCCAACTAGCTCTGCAGATGACGAAGAAATTGAAGAAATTTATGATGAAATAAAAGAAATTATTCAGATACTGAAGGGAGACGAATATTTAATAGTCATGGGTGACCGGAATTCGGTAGTAGGAAAAGGGAAAGAAGGAAACGTAGTAGGTGAATATGGATTGGGGGGAAGAAATGAAAGAGGAAGCCTTCAAGAATCATGAAAGAAGGTTGTATACATGGAAGAACCATGGAAATACTAAAAGGTATCAGATAGATTATATAATGGTAAGACAGAGATTTAGGAACTAGGTTTTAAATTGTAAGGCATTTCCAGGGGCAGATGTGGACTCTGACCACAATCTATTGGTTATGAACTGTAGATTAAAACTGAAGAAACTGCAAAAAGGTGGGAATTTAAGGAGATGGGACCTGGATAAATTGAAAAAACCAGAGGTTGTACAGAGTTTCAGGGAGAGCGTAAGGGAACAAATGGCAGGAATGGGGGAAAGAAATACAATAGAAGAGGAATGGGTAGCTTTGAGGGATGAAGTAGTGAAGGCAGCAGAGGATCATGTAGGTAAAAAGATGAGGGCTAGTAGAAATCCTTGGGTAACAGAAGAAATATTGAATTTAATTGATGAAAGGAGAAAATATAAAAATGCAGCAAATGAATCAGGCAAAAAGGAATACAAACGTCTCAAAAATGAGATCGACAGGAAGAGCAAAATGGCTAGGCAGGGATGGCTAGAGGATAAATGTAAGGATGTAGAGGCTTATCTCACTAGGGGTAAGATAGATACTGCCTACAGGAAAGTTAAGGAGACCTTTGGAGAAAAGAGAACCACTTGTATGAATATCAAGAGCTCAGATGGAAACCCAGTTCTAAGCAAAGAAGGGAAAGCAGAAAGGTGGAAGGAGTATATAGAGGGTCTATACAAGGGCGATGTACTTGAGGACAATATTTTGGAATTGGAAGAGGACGTAGATGAAGATGAAATGGGAGATATGATAATGCGTGAAGAGTTCGACAGAGCACTGAAAGACCTGAGTCGAAACAAGGCCCCCGGAGTAGACAACATTCCATTAGAACTACTGACGGCCTTGGGAGAGCCAGTCCTGACAAAACTCTACCATCTGGTGAGCAAGATGTATGAAACAGGCGAAATACCCTTAGACTTCAAGAAAAATATAATAATCCCAATCCCAAAGAAAGCAGGTATTGACAGATGTGAAAATTACCGAACTATCAGTTTCATAAGTCACGGCTGCAAAATACTATCGCGAATTCTTTAGAGACGAATGGAAAAACTAGTAGAAGCCGACCTTGGGGAAGATCAGTTTGGATTCCGTAGAAATATTGGAACACGTGAGGCAATACTGACCCTACGGCTTATCTTAGAAGAAAGATTAAGGAAAGGCAAACCTACGTTTCTAGCATTTGTAGACTTAGAGAAAGCTTTTGACAATGTTGAATGGAATACTCTCTTTCAAATTCTGAAGGTGGCAGGGATAAAATATAGGGAGCGAAAAGCTATTTACAATTTGTATAGAAACCAAACGGCAGTTATAAGAGTTGAGGGGCATGAAAGGGAAGCAGTGGTTGGGAAGGGAGTGAGGCAGGGTTGTAGCCTCTCCCCGATGTTATTCCATCTGTATATTGGGCAAGCAGTGAAGTAAACAAAAGAAAAATTCGGTGTAGGTATTAAAATCCATGGAGAAGAAATAAAAACTTTGAGGTTCGCCGATGACATTGTAATTCTGTCAGAGACAGCAAAGGACTTGGAAGAGCAGTTGAACGGAATGGATGGTGTCTTGGAGGGAGGATATAAGATGAACATCAACAAAAGCAAAACGAGGATAATGGAATGTAGTCGAATTAAGTCGGGTGATGCTGAGGGAATTAGATTAGGAAATGAGACACTTAAAGTAGTAAAGGAGTTTTGCTATTTGGGGAGCAAAATAACTGATGATGGTCGAAGTAGAAAGGATATAAAATGTAGACTGGCAATGGCAAGGAAAGCGTTTCTGAAGAAGAGGAATTTGTTAACATCGAGTATAGATTTAAGTGTCAGGAAGTCATTTCTGAAAGTATTTGTATGGAGTGTAGCCATGTGTGAAAGTGAAACATGGACAATAAATAGTTTGGACAAGAAGAGAATAGAAGCTTTCGAAATGTGGTGCTACAGAAGAATGCTGAAGATTAGATGGGTAGATCATATAACTAATGTGGAGGTATTGAATAGAATTGGGGAGAAGATGAGTTTGTGGCACAACTTGACAAAAAGAAGGGATCGGTTGGTAGGACATGTTCTGAGCCAGCAAGGGATCACCAATTTAGTATTGAAGGGCAGCGTGGAGGGTAAAAATCTTAGAGGGAGACCAAGAGATGAATACACCAAGCAGATTCAGAAGGATGTAGGTGCAGTAGGTAGTGGGAGATGAAGAAGCTTGCCCAGGATAGAGTAGCATGGAGAGCTGCATCAAACCAGTCTCAGGACTGAAGACCGCAACAACAACAATCAATACTGGGTTAGTAGGACTGGGAAACTGGAATGCAGTTGTAGGGGAAGGAGTAGAAGGAAACGCTACAGAAGAATATGGGCTTCGGAGAAGAAATGAGCCAGGAGAAAGAGTAACTGAGATATGTAATAAATTTGAGCTAGTAATAGCGAATATTCTGTTCAAGAATCACAAGACGAGGAGGTATACTTGGAAAAGGCCGGGTGATACGGGAAGATCTCAGTTAGATTACAACATGGTCAGACAGAGACTCCGAAATCAGATACTGGATTGCAAGGCGTACGCAGGAACAGATATAGACTCAGATCACAATGTACTAGTGGTGCAGAGTAGGCTGATGTTTACGAGATTAGTCAGGAAGAATCAATGCGCAAAGAAGTGGGATACAAAAGTTCTAAGGAATGACGAGACACGCTTGAAGTTCTCTAAGACTGTAGATACAGCAATATGGAATAGCTCAGTAAGCAGTACCGTTGAATAAGAATGGACATCTCTAAAAGGGCAATCACAGAAATTGGAAAGAAAAACATAGGTACAAAGAAGGTAACTGCGAAGAAACAATGGGTAAGAAATACTTCAGTTGATCGATGAATGAAGTAGAAAATGTTCAGGGAAATTCAGGAATACTGAAATACAAGTCGCTGAAGAATGAAATAAATAGGACGTGCAGGAAAGCTAAGACGAAATGGCCACATGAAAAATGTGAAGTATACGTAAATCACTGTTGAGTACAATGTAAAATGCAAAATCTGGTCTGTGTACTGTTTGAAAATAGTCTTCAGCAAGCGTTACGAAATTAAGATAACAGCAGCTGAAAGTTGCAAGCTGTAATTTGAGTTCAACAACTAGTTTCACTCCTGAATCTGTAGTAGCTTCGTTTCTGCCACAGTGTACTTTCTTACTGGAACTTCCTGCCAGGTTAAAACTGTGTGCCGGACCGAGACTCGTACTCGTGACCTTTGCCTTTCGCGGGCAAGTGCTCTACTTCTTTTTCTTTTTTTTTTTTTTTTTTTGTCGTTGCGGTCGTCACATGACATCCGTTCAAGTTCGTTTGTTGATCCTTCCACTCAGTTTTTTTTTTATTACAGAGGCCAATCAGTTATGTGCCGACAATGTGTGCCCCGACCGGGACTCGAACCGGGATCTCCTGCTTACATGGCAGACGCTCTATCCATCTTTCTTTTTTCTTTTTTTAAATCTCATTTTGTTCGGTTTCTTCTTTGCATTTGCTCGGGGCGGACGTCGCGAGACACCCGTTTAAGTTCGTCGTTGTTCAATTAACTCAGCTTTTTTTTTTTTATTACAGAGGGCATCTAACCCTCTGACCGAACACGCTGAGCTACATTGCCGGCAATTATCGATACTTAATCAGGATCATTGTCATGCATACATACCATACATTGTCCCTTAATCTCAGTTGACAGGGTGTGTGATATTGTAGTTTTTGCATGAAAGTTATTTTTTCTTTTTCTTAGTTCAGAAGTAACGATACTTTGCAATTTGGTGAGAATTTTATTTTTTCCGTGATTTATCCTGATGAATTCCGCAGCAGCACTTCAGTTAAAGATTGTTGATATAGGACGCAATTTAACAAGCCACAAGCACTTTCACGAAAACTTTATTTTATTGCTATGACCGATTTTGGACTACCGTATTCATCTTCAGATGGCTACACTAGTTTAATTACAATAACACGTTAGCCAGCAGCATTCTGTCCGCTCCTGCAGCTTGTTCTCTGCACACGAGGGAAAACTGCGGGACCCAGCGACACGATGCCGACAAACAAATCGCTGTAGTAAAACAAGCGTAGCCGTCTGAAGGTGCGCGTGGTACTCCGCAACCGGTCGTGCCATTAAAGTAAAGTTTCCTTCAGAGTGTTTGTCACCTGTTGCTCCTTAATTGGTTTCAATGGTTTATTTCTTATAAATTATTATTAGTGGGTCTTTTCCCTTTGCGTTGCTATTTGAGGTGGTTGTTCCTTCACATCAGACTGGGTTTCTTCATGTGTTCTCTCACAAGGAAAATTGTAATCTCAGTGTGACGACATACAAGGGAATGGTCCATCTCAGCATGTCGCACCACTCTGGAATTTTCTTACCACACACAGTAAAGTCAATTAAAACACACTCGCGCAATATTAGATACTGATAGTCACGAGATGGCTGTAATGCATGGAGCTGTTACAGGATTATGTAATGAAAGGAGGCGTTACCGAACCCTGTAATGAAGGCAGGTGTGCAGGTATGCAAACAGGTGTTAGTAAACCCTGTAATGCATGCAGACATAACTGTATCCTGTAATACAGGATGGCAATACTGAATCCTGCAATGCAAGCAGGTGTTACCTAATTGTGTAATGCATGTAGGTGTTATCATATCCTGTAACTCAGACAGGCATTACCAAATCCTGCAATGCATGCATCTGTTACTGTATCCTGTAATGGAGGCAGGACTTACTGAATCCTTTAATGCAGGCAGGTCTTACTTTATCTTGTAATTGAGACATGTGTTACCAAATACTGTAATGGAGACAGGCATTACCAAATCCTGCAATGGACACAGGCATAACTGTATCCTGTCATGCACAAAGGCATTACTGAATCCTGTAGTGCAGGCAGGTGTTACCAAATACTGTAATGCACACTGATGTTACTGTATCCTGTAATGCAGGCAGGCATTACAAAATCCTCCAACGTATGCAGCCATTACCATATCATCTAATGGAGGCAGGCATCAAACACTGTAATGCACAGATGCATTATCCCATCCTGTAATGCAAACAAGCATTACCGAACACTATAATGCAGACAGGTGTTACCATAACCTGTAAAGCAGATATGTGTTAACGAATAATGTAGTGCAGACAGGCGTTACCAAATACTGTAATACAGACATGGGTTACCCCATCCTGCAATGCAGGCAACCATTATAGAATACTATAATGTATACAGGCGTTACCAAATCCTGTAAGGCACACAGCTGTTACCATACACTGTAACGCAATCAGGTGTTACTGAATCCTGTAGATGTACTGCTGCCTGCTCTGGAGACGTACTGGAGCCGCAAGGTAAAACCATCCACGAGAAACCAAACTCATATCTTAAGAATGTGTCAAGTTTTAGGCATCTAGTATATCTATATTCCACAAGTTACATAGGATGCGTGGTGGTGGCTAGTTTTTCTGCCACTGTTACTTTTCCCCCTACCCCTGTGTTCCAACACCGTAGCGAACAGTCCAATGGAAGAACGGTCATTGGTAAT
This sequence comes from Schistocerca serialis cubense, assembly GCF_023864345.2. Taxonomy (NCBI): domain Eukaryota; kingdom Metazoa; phylum Arthropoda; class Insecta; order Orthoptera; family Acrididae; genus Schistocerca; species Schistocerca serialis. The sequence continues at coordinate 506,270,806 of NC_064646.1, read as the reverse complement.
GGTATATGTGACCTCAAATCTCTCTAATTGTGCCTTCATGGCCTTTTTGCGATATACAATAAGGAAAAAACGGTTACTTTAAAGGCAGTTCCGAGTCAGACTCCCGTTAGCGTGCGTTACACTGAACACAAACCACCACGACTTCAGCGGTGTCAAGCGAGGGCTCATTGGAGAGCTGACGAAAGCAGGTTCTGCCTCGGTTCTGGGGTTGGCCATGTGTCGGTTAGAAGGAGGCGAATTGAGGACGTGCAACCAACCTGTCTGCATCTTTCAACACGCACTGACCCATACCTGGAGTTATGGTCTCCCATGCCTATCCCACGCATCCTGACTGCAAATTTGTACGTGAGTCTGGTGATTCGATCTGTTGTGCTGCTAGTCATGAATAGCAATCCAGAGGGTGTTTTAGAACATACCGCTGTTGTAACTTAACATGCTCTACAGATTTTCGATGTTACCTTGCCCTGCTCGTTCACCAGATTTGTCTCCAATCGAGCACATATGGGAAATCATCGGACGACAACTCCATCGTCATCCACACTGTGGTTTACCGTTAAAATTCCGACCCAGTGCAGCGGGCATCGGACTCCATCCCACAAACGGCCATCCGGCACCTGTTCAGCACTATGCAAGCATATTTGCGTGCTCCTAATCAATATTCTAGCCGTTAGACCCGGTTTTAATCTAACAGTATTTCACATTTAAAACGGCATATCTCATGCTTACATTAATCTGTTATCTTGCTGTATTAATCACTTAAATATGTTACCTAATCAAATGTATTTCAGCTTTCGCATATCTACATTAATTACTTTTTGGTAATACGTTGTTTCCATCAGTGTGTACATAAACTGTGTGATCAAAAGTATCCGGACACGCCCAAAAACATACTTTTTCACGTTAGGTGCATGGTACTGTCACCTACTGCCAGGTAGTCCATATCAGCGACCTCAGTTGTCATTAGACATCGTGAGGGACCAGAATGGGGCACTCCGCGGAACTCACGGACTTTGAACGTGATCAGGTGATTGGGTGTCACTTGAGTCATACGTCTGTACGCGGGACTTCCACACTCCTAAAAATCTCTAGGTCCACTGTTTCCGATGTGATAGTGAAGTGGATACGTGAAGGGACACGTACAACACAAAAGCATACAGGACGACCTCGTCTGTTGACTGACAGAGACCACCGACAACTGAAGAGGGTCGTAATGTGTAACAGGCAGACATTTATCCAGACCATCACACAGGAATTCCAAACTGCATCAGGGTCCACTGCAAGTACTATGACATTTAGGCGGGAGGTGAGAAAACCTGGATTTCATGGTAGAGCAGCTACTCATAAGCCACACATCACGCCGATATATGCAAACGACTCCTTGCTTGGTGTAAGAAGCATAAACATTGGACGATTGAAAAGTGGAAAAACGTTGTGCGGAGTGACGAATCACAGTACAGAATGTGGCGATCCGATGGCGGGGTGTGGGTATGACGAATGCCCGGTGAACGTCATATACCAGCGTGAGCAGTACCAACAGTAAAATTCGGAGGCGGTGGTGTTATGGTGTGGTCGTGTTTTTCATGGAGCGTGGCGCTATCACAGCACAGGCCTACGCTGATGTTTTAAGCACCTTCTTGCTTCCCACTGTTGAAGAGCAATTCGGGGATGGCGATTGCATCTTTCAACACGATCGAGCACCTGTTCATAAAGCTCGGCCTGTTGCGGAGTGGTTACACGACTAACATGCCTGTAACGGACTGGCCTGCACAGAATCCTGACCTGAATCCCATAGAACAACACCTTTGGGATGTTTTGGAACGCCGACTTCGTGCCAGGCCTCACCGACCGACATCGATACCTCTCCTTAGTGCACTCTCTGTGAAGAATGGTCTGCCATTCGCCAAGAAACCTTCCAGCACCTGACTGAACGTATGCCTGCGAGAGTGGAAGCTGTAATCAAGGCTAATGGTGGGCTAACACCACATTGAATTACAGCATTACCGATGGAGGGCGCCACGAACTTGTTAAGTCATTTTCAGCCAGATGTCCGGAAACTTTTTATCACATAGTGTAGGAGGAAGCATGTACTGATAGAACTCAGAATTTTAACAGTAAACAACAGCGTGAATCACGGTACCTCTATTGCCGCATTTTCTAAATGAACCTGTATCGAAACACGCTGATACTCTTTGGATATTTTCTGTTCCTCAACCAGTCCAATTGGGAGAGCCCCAGGATAGCGAGAAATATTCACGTATAGGTGGACGAATATTTTGTAAGCTACTAGTTTGTGGGTGGACTACACTTCGTGAGGATACTTCCAATAAATCACTGAGTCGCATACCGAATATTTAAATAAGACAGAGGCATTTCTGCGGAAATCGTCGAAGCACTGTACGCAACGGACTCTGAACCAACTGACTGTCAGGAAATTAAAGCAGTTAACCAGCTAAAGAATCAATAAAAGAAATTCACAAGCACGAATATTAACTGTCATCAGTACTAAGGTTAGAACTTAAATTACTTTGATAGCGATATTCTTTGTTCTGTTAAGGCCACTCAAGACGTTCTATTTTAATGGCTGATATCAGGAGCTACTCCATCTTAAGACTAGATATCTCGTTACGAGTGTATCGATGTGTTAGCCTCGTAACGATATATCTGATCTGGAAACGAAGTAACACTCGAAACTGGCCCTGAAAACAGAAAATTTTGTAGTGACTTGAAGAAGCAATGCGTATAAGAATTTTAGAAAATTACGGTTTTGTTCTTCATAAAACCAGGGAAGTAAATTTGCAATGATAAAATTACGTTGGTGGAGAAAGAAAAAGCAATGATATCTTCGTTGAATAATAGCTGTATGAAATGCATATGATACGGAAGTTCATGGTGTGCTGTAAATTAGGCTAAGGGTATTAATTTGATAATAAGTTAGTTGTACAGTATTTCACATATGTCACATGACATTATCAGTTATTTATGTCGGTAGTTTTATATCTGTTGTGCGTTCTACAGAGACTTACAGTTCGAAGTGGACGAAAACCAGAAAAACAGAGGGTGCAAGGTATTTCGGCGTGACTAATGAAGAATGTTGCTAAACTTTCATCATTTGTTGCAGATGGACTTCTGAAATGAAGGTCATGCGTGAGGATTCCTAGTGAATCATGCTACTGTTTTCAAACAATTACATCTGCCTAATAATTAAACAATTACATCTGACGAATAATTAATTTAAGTCCCATGAGAGTGCAGTATTGAGAAGAATTTCGCTCGATAGATGGTGACGTGTCACCAGATAAGTAGAATCTGATTTCAGGAACTAAATGCTGTTGGCCAGTGTAACGGGAGAGTCTAGTTTTGGTTGGACGAAATTCGCTCGCCAAGAAATCGCGTCAGTGTGGGGTCGCCTAATGTAACTGCGCATGTGCGTTTGTTGTGCAGCTTTAGGATAATTCTTGGATTCCTAGTTTTACTGCTTATTTCCAGTCCCCACACCGCTGACACGAAGTGAAATACTAAACTTTAGCTTTCCATTCCCATTCGCTCTGTGCTCTGACCTAAACCAGGCTTACGTGCAGATGCACGCTTGTACACTTCTCCGTTTCGCAGTCGTGTGATGTCTTGAGGATAGTCCCAGCACGAGAAAAGCCAATGGAGCCGCTCACTTTACGTGAAACGAGGGCGTGCAACGTATTGATTGTATAAAATGAGAATAGTGAACTAATTACCTTTATTTTCGAACTCAGGTGGTACCAGAAATTCAAACTACGGCCGTCGCAGACGTCAAAGAACTGCGTCGATGGACATCTCCTGAGAAATTAGAACAAACAGTAAATTTAGGGTTTTCTTTACGCATAAATAAAGACTCAAGTAAGTTGATATTACATTAATATAAAATTAAATGCTTTTGTTGAGTATTTACTAATAAAAACAGTCTTGATCACGATTTATTTATCAAGGTGACCGGTTTCGACCACTACTGTGGTCATCTTCAGACCTACAAGTTGTATACAAAACTCTAATTAGAGGGCTACATACATTAAAGAAAATACATAAAGTTATAAAGCTATGAAACGTTGAGTTACCATTGAGTAGGAACCTCTTTCTGTTGGAGAATCACTACTGGAGAAACCAGTGCACGTCTTACTATATGTATTGGAGGCTCCGCCCACTTCTGACTGCATGATGTCATTACTAACCAATGAGTTATAAGTCGAATTACAATTTAAAATTTCTTAGTTAAAAGAACATTGTCAAGAATTAGAAATGAATACACACTAAATTTAGCTTATTAAACAGCTAATGTCAATTAAGAAGCGTTAAAAATATTGAAATATGCAGGAAAATGAACTTCGGTTTGGCAGTACATGGGTTGCCCTCTCAAGGCCTGTCAGTGAACCATTTGGAACCACTGGTTGCCATGGTGAAGTTGGACGCCGTTGCAAAGATGAGGCAGCAGGCTTTTTTCGCTGAAGTTGTTGTAAAGTCGATAGTCGAAGTAGTGGTTGCCATGGTGTGGCAGCAGGCTTCTTTCCACCGAAGTTGTTGCGAAGTGGAATGGCGAAGACTGTCGCGTCAGACGATGGATTATTGAGCAGCAACATGTCTTTATTGAAACGATTTTTAAAGAGTAAGCTACAATAATCTGTAGCAGTGTTCCACAACCCCACGACGACTACCGAAGTCCACTTCACCCCTCCGCCGCCCCACACCGAACCCAGGGTTATTGTGCGGTTCGGTCCCCGGTGGACCCCCCCAGGGAACGTCTCTCACCAGACGAGTGTAACCCCTATGTTTGCGTGGTAGAGTAATGGTGGTGTACGCGTACGTGGAAAACTGGTTTGCGCAGCAATCGCCGACATGGTGTAACTGAGGCGGAATAAGGGGAACCAGCCTGCATTCGCCGAGGCAGATGGAAAACCGCCTAAAAACCATCCACAGACTGGCCGGTTCACCGGACCTCGACACAAATTCGCCGGGCGGATTCGAGCTGGGGACCAGGCGCTCCTTCCCGCCCGGAAAGCCGTGCGTTAGACCGCACGGCCAACCGGGCAGGCAAGCATTTAGTTACTTATTCTATTCTATCGATTTAACTAACGAAATTATTTAATTTATGATTTCAAATAGACCAACGAATATAGTCAGTCTGAAGACTGTATTTACCACAGGGCTTTATATAAAGACAACTGTTATAGAAAAATTTCAGATAGTGAAAAAGAAAAAAATTGGGCTCAAAAAATTAAAAATATTCGAATTAATTTGTCTGAAATGGCCAAATACCACGTTTTTTCAATATGCGTTCAGCTACATTAAATCGTCTCTATCTGCAAATTACACTGCAGAACTGAAATTATGAATGTTTGAAGATAATCATATGCTACTGAATCCAGAAGATCCAAAGGGACACTTTTTAATATCCTGTACCCTACGTGGTATGCAGCCATTTTGGAACACAACTGAAGAGACGTGAAAAATGTATGAATGTGTTATAAACAATCTTAAATTTCTTTTGCTGGCACTGTGTGTAGGAGATTAAAAATTGTTTATCTCATATGTATAAAAATGACATTCTCATGTAATTTTAAAAGGTGAATGGGAACAGTTTTTAATATTGTAAAGTAATAAAAGCAATCAATTTCATTTTCTTGTCTGAAATGTGTATAAATTTACTTAAGAAATTCTACAGAGAGGAAAGACAAAATAATATGGGTAATTTATATAGAGAGATTGATTTACTTTAAATTGCGGATTGTGATGAGGTAATTAATAAGTTTTCAAAGGACGAAGCAAGAAAAGGTTTCTCTTTATATATACAGGCTGTTCCTTTTAATTGAAGACATTTAAATATCTCGAAAACTACTCAGCGGATCAAAAATTGGTTTCGGAGGGGGACATCTAACTACGTCACACTCGACCTGTCACACTAACCCTGTACGCGGGTGGCGGGGGCTAACTTTTAAATCTTCAATTGGAATCCCCGGCTTTTTATTGTAGATTATGATTCTACGGGAAAATCTACATTCGTTTTGTCTGAAGCATTTGCTTAGTTTCGCCACAGATGGCGCTGTAATCGGAGAAATAGAAATGGATTCACATTCGGTGCAGGAGTTGTTTTCCTGGCTCAGTGAGAGGAGGCATGACGTGGGCAACGGTTACGCAGAGACGTTCACTCGTCGCATCATGGATGGCCGCTCTCTTTCGCACGTTCCGGCCTCTCTCCGAATAGCGTGACAGGCGTCGTGAATACGTTGTTGAAGTATTTGCACATCAGGAACTGGTTCAGCATACACAACGCTTTTCAGGTGCCCACAGAATAAAAATCCGGGGGGTTCTGGTCTGGTGATGTAGGAGGCCATGCTACAGGGCCTTCGCATCCAACTCAACGTCCAGGGAAAACGTTGTTGAGGCACTGGCGAACTGTAACGCGTTGTGGAATAATAACTGTCCAAGTATGGGTCGCCAAGAACCCCTGCCCACATACTGATGCTGAACCGATGCTGATGAGACGCCTCAGCCATTCTCCCGAGAATTGTCTGCAGTCCACAGATGGCGATTATGCAGAATGATGATCCAAGTTCTTGTAAAGGTTGCCTCATCGCTAAGGATGACTGATGGCAGAAATCTCATAACTGTGACGCTCTGGTGCAGCAGCCATAGACAAAATCTTTCCTGTAGAGAGTAATTTGGTGCCGATAATCCTTGCACTCGTTGTAGGTTGAGACGCAGGATAACCGTATTTCAGTTGACACCATGCTGGCGGGCCACTTGCCTGGAGTTTGTACTATAGTTCGTCCCAGTATCCAGTAGTACCCGGCCCTCCAAATCTGGTGTACGCACAGGCCGCCTCCTCCCTGAACTTTCGACTGTCTGAAAGGACCCATGTCACACAAACACGCAAAATGGACTTTAAATGTAGTGTGATGTGGTTGATGTCTGTGGAGGTACTTGTTTTGGTATAGCTGTGTTGTCTCTCGACCGTTTCCATTTGATTGGCCGTACACAGACACCATCTCGGCTTGTTCCCGGTATGAATGCCGGGCCATTCTGCTGCTTGCAGTACGCTAAGTCGATCACATAGCCTTCAACACACGAAGATCACACTGCGCGTTGCCGGAGGAATTTTCGTTCGTTAGCGCCATCTACTGTGACAACGATGCATTTATGGGCACATGTTCACGGGACCTTTTGTCCTCCAGTTCTAGTTAGAAATCTGTCCGTGCAGTTTGTCCCTTTTATTACTGTTCACCTGCATATAGATATACTGTATAAAGGATAAATGTAGTTAATAAAAATCTCGAAAATTTCTTGACCGATTTGCTTCGTATTTTTACGTAATACTCTAGTAAAAATTTGGGTGGATAGATACACAGATATGTGTATAATAGGAAAAAACCGCTAGCAAAAATCTCTGAAATTTCTTGACAGACTTATCTCATATCTTTACATGATACTTTAATAAACATTCAGGACATGTGCTATATATGTTTTTAAACAACAATGTCCAAGTTTTCTGTTAAAACCGACTATGAGTGCTATTGTGTGCTGTAAAGATGAGAGGTTTCGTTTTCTTTCTCGCAGTCAGTTTTAGCGCCAACCATTAGGTTAATTATATCTCCCATTTCCTTGTATAAAATATTTGCAACCAAGTGCTATTTTGTTTTCTTCATCGTACCCCGTTTTCACAGGAAACTGGAAACCTCCAGAATGAGATTTTCACTCCGCAGCGGAGTGTGCGCTGATGTGAAACTTCCTGGCAGATTAAAACTGTGTGCCCGACCGAGACTCGAACTCGGGACCTTTGCCTTTCGCGGGCAAGTGGTCTACCATCTGAGCTACCGAAGCACGACTCACGCCGCAGGAGAGCTTCTGTAAAGTTTGGACGGTAGGAGACGAGATACTGGCAGAACTGCAGCTGTGAGGACCGGGCGTGAGTCGTGCTTGGGTCGCTCAGTTGGTAGAGCACTTGCCCGCGAAAGGCAAAGGTCCCGAGTTCGAGTCTCGGTCGGACACACAGTTTTAATCTGCCAGGAAGTTTCAACTGGAAACCTACACTTACGGCTGTTAAAACTATGCGAGATATTGCCGTTGAAGCTGCTATTCTGACGTTTCCAGCAGAAGGAGAGGTACCTCTCACATCCTACATAGCAGTGACTCCATCCATGATCTACCCATTCATTTTGGGCTACTTCAGCTCACATTCAAGGATTCGTTGACTGTAACGAGGCTCAATCAAGATTAGTGAGAGGGGCAGGACAGAAGGTGGATAAAGGGGGAGGGAGTAAATTAACAGAGAGAGTGAAAGAAAGAGGTGAGAGGACAGAGAGAGAGATGGGTGGTAGGAGAGAGATGGGTGGTAGAAGGATATGAACAGAGAGTGGGGCGAGGCGTAGGAGGTGGGGGGAAAAGGTGATTAGAACGCATATCCAATTCCCATACGTAGACTGCACAACAGAATTAAAGGATCACTTTTTCGAAATATCGTAACAGTCTAACATTCCAACGAATAAACTTGACAGTTGACTCAAATGTGCATACTACTTTGCCCTGTAATGGTGCAAAAGCGGTGGGCCTCGGAAATAAATCTCGTGTTCGGCGACCTTCAGACATGCGGAGAGAAGGCCAGAGGGTAGAAGTTCGTGTGACGTGGTAAGTGGGATCGTGATGTCACATTGGTACCAGATTTCACAACAATTCTGCCCAACACCACCGTTGACGTGTCACACGAGAGGAAGGTTGTCACAGACCCACTCACCCACATTCCACCTCTTCTTTTCACTCTTCTGCTATGAGGGTTAGAACCGCGACGCTCACGCGGTTTTCTTATTAGAGTGGTGGAAATAACAGGTTTCCTCTGTAAAGGAACACTTTTAAAATCCTTAATGTATGTAGGTGGGTGCCACCGACTGTTTTGCCGCAGTGGGAGGTCTTAGAGAGACCCTTCGCCATTTTATTCTTCTATGTGTCAGTGTCGCACCTTTCCTTGGTGATATGACAGGCAGCATAAAATAGGAGCACTGGAAAAGTATAAAGACCAATTGCTGCTTCAGACCGCTTTCAGATTTCGTCAGAAGATTTTGAAACGTCGCTACTGGGCCCAGCCTGTACACAAGAGCGAAAGTTGCGGTCGCGCTGCACTCCAAAGGGACACAGTCACGTTCGATGGGGATGCTGCCCCACAGTGTCTGTACAGAAGGGTTGAAACGACCGAGGGCGTCAGCAGTGTCAAAGGTTGCCAAGAAAATTTATGTTTTGCTCATCGCACTGTAAACTGTCGTTTTCGACCACGAAATGGAGGTGAATCAAAGTCCCAAGGAAACGTCTGGGATGGATGACGCATTTTATGTCAACCCCCCCCCCCCCCTCAAGGTCTTTACGTTTATATTATGAGCGGCTGTGTGTCTGAAATATTTTCGTCAGTCACTAATAAGAAAACCGGTGGGCTTCGCAATTCTGACCTCCATCGCAGACGAGTGAAAAGTATGGGTGAAATATGGGTAAGAGGGACTGTGACAACCTTCCCATCGTGTTGTGCGTCCACGGTTGCGTTGGGCACAGTTGTTGTGGAATTTGGTGGTAATCTTACATCATTAGCCTACCTAACACGTCACATGAATTTCTAAGCTCTCACCTTGTTACGCGCCCGAGGGTCATATCGCAGCAGTGATTCTGCGTGGCGCGGGGCACATAAGTCCTCTATATGTCTCCGTAGGTATCTGGCAGCAGATGGCTACGCAGAGGTCAAAAAATTCCAGTAAATTACAGGCCCGCTGTTTGTGGGTACAGAGCCGGCCCCCAAAACAGTTCCAGAAGTTCTCCCTCGGCCTCAGATCATGCGAATTTGGTCACCAAGACGTCAACGTGAGTTAAATGTTGTGCTCCTCAAACCACTGTAGCAAGATTCTGTCCTCGTGACACAGACAGTTATCTTGCTGGAAAGCAGCTTCTCTGTCGGGGAGGACGTCAAGCACGAAGTGATGCAGGAGGTAGTATGCGATGATGTTGACATAATCCAAAGCTGTTCTGCACCAGTGCTCTAGGGGTGGGGTCCTCGATTAGTAATCAAAACCTCCTCGGCCCCGGATTCGAATCCTTCACTGCTTAAATTTTGAACAAAAATGATCAGCAATACGGCTGGAGACTTACTGCATATGTAGTCATTCTCATTCTGCCAACGGCCTTGTCAAAGAGGACGGAGCAGCGGACAGAGGTTCAGGGCTCTAACTGGCCCTTAGGGTCAGAAACTGCTCCTAAAAGCAGAAGAATCCGCAGTGATCAATGGCCTGAAGATATCGAAGGCAATGGAAATCGCTGCATTTAAGACGTACTGTGTATATACAGGACAAGTGGCGTATAGCTGAAAAAATGTCATGGTGATCTTGTAAGTGGCGTGAATAAAAGGACGCTATGTGCAAGAAGCATGAAGCGCCCTTTGAATGTATCCTGATAGCTAAAAGAGCCACGCGCACTTGAATAAGAAAATGCTACTTGACACTGAAATCAATATAAAAGATAGGGTCGCCACCAACTACTTAATTTATTAATAAGAAAAACTCACAAAAGAACATTCATTGTAAAGTCATTGATAAAGAATGGGATGTAGTTATTAATATGATCCAGGCATTCTCCCCGTGAATCAAATATTGAGTAAAGTAAATAGGTCGTGAACACCATGCATAAGTGCAGCCTGCAGCAAGATTCGTGAAAACACGATCTATTCCAGAGCATTTGTTTCAGATAAAAAAAAGGGACACTAATCACTACACCTGTGCACATGGAAACGCTATAGGTGGGCCAACAAGGAAAACTACAAGGTAAATGACGAAGGTAACGGCGACGTAACATCGGTACACAAGATAAGATTGAAGGCAAAATTATTTATTCCTTAAAACATTGATGTAGTGCATCTATAGACTGCTGTTGCATGCTAACTATGTACAATTGCTTGTGAAATACTATACGTTTCATAACAGACTCGCGTGCCCACTCGGTCCGCAGAGACAATTTCTATGGACCGTGGCCAAATTTTAATCACATGAGACAAAGAAAATTCACAAATACACAAAAATTACCAAGATCCGGAAAAGATTAGAAGCATACACACACAGTTGTAGGCACATAAACACTCACACTGAACCGAGGGCACTTCAACATATGCAACTCCCTTGTGCTGCGTTCCTCTCACGGATCAAAGTCAAGACTGCATTGGGAATCAAACTGAAAGTCTACAAAAGCCTTGCATTCCCTGCTGCAACCCAGCAAGTAGATCTTTATAAGACGAAATTCGAGACCAAAAGCTAAAAGCTCCCCTCTCTATGTGACAACGCGCCACGCGGTCAGTCCAACTCACCCTTCTTCAACTGGAGCACAGCTGTGGACGCTTCCCGTACCGGCGGCAGACTGCCTCCCGCTTCTCCAGCCTCTTCCACGCTCCGCGTGGACCGGAAAACCCCAGGATGCTATTTCCGCCACCAACCTAACGCAGGTGGATTTCTCCCAAGTAGCGGAAACCTCTTTGCCGACTTGACCACTACGAGAGTTGGCAATGAAAGGTGGCTACAGGACCCTTTCATCACCCCAAACGTCCCGGAGAAGACTGTGCCGCGAATTTTCTCGCCATGCTAGGAGATTCGCCAACAGTCTTCGAAACACACATACTCTAACGAGTAACAATTGCAACAGTAAACAGCAGCACAAAGGAGTTGATTAATCTCTTATATCCAAGTGAGCTTTATCTGACCTTAGTCAATAATTGTGACCTCATGCGGTCCGCAAAGCAAAGAGAACAAATTAAATTAAGCGTGATATACTACGCTAACATCATGTCATCTGACCTACTACGACCACAGCCATGAGATATTATTTTAAAATTGCGTTAACCAACTGTCAAAAGTTAACATAGAGGTACATAATATATATAAATATATAAACAAATACAATGATGCATAATCATTATCACGAACCAAAGCAGTATCATCTGGTGCTGACATATATAAAAACATGCAAGTGAAAGTGCAAAATACAATATTTACAACAAATACAGCGATACAAAATCATTAATGAACCCAATGGTATGACAGCTGGTAAATAATCACCTATGGAAAATATGACATGAGTACAAAAACACATTCAGAAATCAACTCGTTGACACGCTGTCATTTTTCAGTTTCGCCACATGGTTGTTTCACTGGGTATTCTCTTTAGGTGCTGGGGTGGGCGTCTCTTCTAAAGGCGACTTGGAGGATAAGCTACTAGGGGACCACAACACTGAACTGGGGAGTTCGCAGCGGCGTTGATTGTAACGTCCGTTGTAACCCAGGTTGTTCATCCTAGACAGCACCCCGCGACGTTGCCTCGTGCCCGTTTCCACCCTCTGCGTCCATACTGTGGGATGGTTCGGCGTTGCAGATTTGCAGGACATCGCCACTTGTGGGCCCTGCCTCATCATCGAGAAGGCGGCTTGGCGGTCGTCGTCCGTGTGTTGTGGAGGAATGTGTTTTACCGACACACGCCCCCGTCTCCTGTCGTGTCAATGGGGAGACACGGGCTCTTCTGCGTCGCATCGAGGTCGACGTAAACTCGTGCGGGTGTCGGGCTTGAGACCCGCGTATCACCTCTTTGCACCGTCTCAGCTGATGCGTCAGTGATGGGACCCGCGTCCCTCCGGGCAGTGGGCGTTACCTCACCGCAGCAGCCGTCTGGACTAGCGGCGCTCAGGGATCGGCGGCCACGCCTGGTGTGCGTCATACTTTCCCTTCCGCTTGTCAGATGACTAGCGCATGGGGTGGAACGCCGGCCATCAGCTGGCGCTGCCGTGGTGACACGCCTGCGGGCTCCGGTGTGAGCCTGCGCCTGGGGGAAGACCAGCGTCCCCTACCCTCTGACGGGGAAACAGCAGTGACCGCTCGCCGCATCACTGCTTCGCCGTTGATACCAGGGTTCGGCAACGCCTGCCGGTGGACCAAGCCCTGTGCTTTCTGATGCGGAGGCTCCCTAGGCGGCCTTGCACCCACTTAAGAACTGCGCTCACAGGGATCGTTACAAAATATCATGTGTACAGATTACCACAAAATCTTCGGAGTTTCTCACTCCTGATCAATACATGGAATAGTGCCCAAAATTAACTTGACAAAAAGGGCCTTCTTAACATTACTACTAAAAAAACAATGAAGAAAATTAAATAACCAATATTCAAACAAACAAAAAATCCTTTTTATAAAATATAGTTCCAGCACTACATCTGCTGTCAATCATTCATGGTAGATCTTGTACAAGGTTTGGTCAGGATTTGGATAGGATTTGGCGCCGCTGCTAACTACAGACACAAAACTATACCTGCTCCTAACTACGCTCTCACACACAATCTACACAGCTCGTACTAGTCACCATCACCATATAGCGCGACTACAATTCCCACATATAAACAAAATATTCGTTTCAACACCAATACTCATATCGTTGTTCATTGACTGCTCCTCCAAGGTTTGCAGAACATGTTTGCTGATCTGTGAAAAATTTCCGAGACTTCTTTTCTATGGACATTGCATAATAAAAGTTATGATTAAAGAGACACAGAAGGTTCATTCAAGTCACATCTGGAATGGTAACTGTTTCAACATCTATTCATCAGACTAATGCAAAAGGTCAGTGGGCATAAAAATGAAAATAAAAATCATCCTATCCTATTAGCAACACATAAACACTTCGTCCTATAAGTACATAAAAAAATACTGTCAAAAGAAATTCATTGTCCAGGGCCATGAGTACCCAACTTACTGCTATCATAAGATACTCATAATGATTACACACTTACTCACCACATGTCTCCAGGGGTCCTCACCTACCGTCATGTTATTTTAGCTTGGAGGTAGTCGCATTGATTCTCTATTAAATATCAAGCTGCTTGAGGTTATAAGCTGTTTCCATATACATCTTCTGGGGTTTCACACCCTGGTGTCCTCAACCGTACCTAGTAGTATGTGACGGCAAGTTACACTTTCCAAATATCTTATAAGATGGCAACTCTGAAAATCAAACACTATTAATCTCCCTTCGTACACAAATCCTTCACCTACAAGTCACCAAGTCGCTTCATCAACATCGCAGTACATTTGAAAAATCTCACTGAATCATGCTCACCTAAGGGGAATAAGAACACTACAACTGTAATTTATCATCAAGAATTACCTTACGACCATTGACTCGCCACGCCAACACACCCGATACCTTTTTAGTCATCAAAGAACGAAAGCCATCTTACTGTAATAGGAACGCTTCATATGAGCCTCATAATCATTCACATTCAGATGTTTTGAAGCTGCACAACACTACTCCTTTCTGCTGACAAGAAGAAATAACTACACACATATTGGGGGACCCTTTACAATTCATAGAAAATATAAACTTTAATTTCAATCACACCAGAGTGAATCAAAACATTGGAAAATATACACTGTAATTTTACGAAACAGAGGCGACTGGGTTTACCGCGGGCACACCAATACTGTGGCCCTCCCTCAACAAATCTTCCCTAATATCGTCTTCCTTTATTCAAATGCACATCAATATCATCAATAGCACCGGTCCTCATTTAGTTTGACGCCAACCGAGCCAGCCAACAGTCATTGATCCCTTTGATTAGAGGCATTTGTCGGATTGTGCCGCGGGTTTGCGGGACGAATTTCAACAGTACTGTTTACGGCACCCCTGTTGTTGCTTGTTCGATAATTATTCTGGGGTCGGTCACGACTACCGTTCCTAGGTCCGCTGTAATTGCGCCTAAATCTCTGCTCATTACCATATCTTCTAAACTCCCAGGGGTGTCTTTGATTTCCTCTAGGCGAATGATGACCATTGGCATAGTTCGTTCTGCCCGCGTTCCGTGAGGAGTCGCGACGCTGCCAACGCTCGCGCATTCTGTAACTCTCAGGCGACTCATTACGTCTGGAGTGCCACCTGTCTCTACGACTGCGGCTTCGCTTGCGCGGCCGCTGCTCGTAGGCGCTCTGACCGTAATTCTGCGTGGTACCATTCGCATCGCACTCAAGCTCTAAAAGGAAATTGCGAAACCCCTCTACGTCATCCTTACATCGCCCTGCAAGGATAACGTGCCGCAACTGCATTGGAAACTTTCCCAGGCAAATACGAATAATTTCCGCAGGCCCATAAGGATCGTCAAGATGTTCATTCGCCTGCAGTATGTGCTCGAACATCTGCACAGGGCTGGAGAATTTTGACCTGTTTAACTCTGGTAGCATAATGAGTCCGTGTTTTACACGACTTTGCGCTGCCACTGACCAATAGATCGACAGGAAGTGTTGTCGAAACTCCCCAACAGTGTAGCAATTGCGTGCAATTGACCTCATCCGCGCCGCTGGCTCACCTTCGAGGTAGCCGCACATATACTCTATTTTGTGCGCACTGGGCCACGTAGGAGGGAGGGAGAGCTCGAACTGCTGTAACCAGGCCCGCGGGTGAATCCCCGTAGCCGAGTTACGGAAGACTTCAGACTTCCTCACGGTCAGAAAATGTTTAAAGTCAAATTCGTGAGTTTCCCTTGGCGAACGTTCCTGAGGGGATCCGCGCCGTTCCCACCTGGTACGAGGTCCGTGATCATGACGATGATCAAATTCGCCATCGTTCCCGGAATCATCGTCGGAATAATGGCCCTTTCGTTCATTTCTTTCAACTTCATGGGCCTTTAACCCTTTTAGGTGAAGTTCTAAACGGGCCATGCGCTCACATATTCCCTCGGTAACCCCTCTTTGTTGTATTTTTATTTCACACTGTCCACGCGGACATTTCCTTATCGACCGTATTTCGTCAGCATCCGCTGATGACGAGGTAATCGTTTCCCTATTATTGTCAGACTTACGCGCCACTGCGTCTGAGATCCTGGCTATTTCTTCTCGCATCTCTCGGTGGGCCGTGTCTTGTTTTGTTTGCATAAACCCTTGCTCTCGCTCGAGAGCTGTTATCGCCTGGCTGAGGGTTTCTACCTGCGCGCTAAGGTGGACCGGGCACTTAGCCGCAGTGTCCTCTATTCGGGACACAAGAGCCGCGTGGTCACTCTGGCATTGTTCTGCTAACGCGCGGAGATCCCTGGCGGAATTTCGTCCTACTCGGGACTCAAGAGCCGCTTGTTCACTCTGGCATTGTTCTGCTAGTATACGTATATTCCCAGCGAACCTTTCTTCTTGCTCCATCACCAGCTTGCTAATGACTTGGTGCCCCTCTTCTAAGGCGGAGATGCGTTGGTCAATGATCGCCAGTTTCTCCCCAACACCCTGTACTATTTCACTACTCAATCTTTTATTTGCTTCCTCGATATCCCTTTTATTACTGTCTAGTAATTGCCGTAGCATAGTCTGTAATGACTTTGCATCTATCGACTGATTCGAAAACACTACAGCGGGATCAGGATGGACAACACTTGTGCTTGCGTTTTCTGCGTTTCGTTGCTGGTCGGACTCGACGTTCTGATCTCGTCCTTGTTCACAGTTGTTGTCCGACTGGTTTTTCCGATCGCGGCTCCCTGAACAGCTACGTGTCTCCATCATAAGGATAGTTACTCCATGCTCCAAAATACAAGAATAGTACCAAAGTCTCCTAATGGACTCACAGTTCCCACAAAGCACCCAAGATTTACTATATGACACCGATACACGCCACAGGACAAGAGTCAACCCACACTTGTAACACAATTGAATACTAAATCACAATATCTATACAGTAATACATATACAAGATAAAACATGTAAGAAAATGCACACCTATATCATAAATTCACGTAAATTCTGTATCACAGAAAGACAATATACCAATTAGCACATCCAACCGAAAATAACTAATCCTCACTGCGCATCAGAAGATCTCTGGTTTACTGAAATCCGTGAGGAGGGTAAGCCATGTGTAAGTAGCGTGAATAAAAGGACGCTATGTGCAAGAAGCATGAAGCGCCCTTTGAATGTATTCTGATAGCTAAAAGAGCCACGCGCACTTGAATAAGAAAATGCTACTTGACACTGAAATCAATATAAAAGATAGGGTCGCCACCAACTCTAGCCACACGACAAAGATAAAGTAGCACTGAGTCGGAAAATTACTTAATTTATTAATAAGAAAAACTCACAAAAGAACATTCATTGTAAAGTCATTGATAAAGAATGGGATGTAGTTATTAATATGATCCAGGCATTCTTCCCGTGAATCAAATATTGAGTAAAGTAAATAGGTCGTGAACACCATGCATAAGTGCAGCCTGCAGCAAGATTCGTGAAAACACGATCTATTCCAGAGCATTTGTTTCAGATAAAAAAAAGGGACAATAATCACTACACCTGTGCACATGGAAACGCTATAGGTGGGCCAACAAGGAAAACTACAAGGTAAATGGCGAAGGTAACGGCGATGTAACATCGGTACACAAGATAAGATTGAAGGCAAAATTATTTATTCCTTAAAACATTGATGTAGTGCATCTATAGACTGCTGTTGCATGCTAACTATGTACAATTGCTTGTGAAATACTATACGTTTCATAACAGACTCGCGTGCCCACTCGGTCCGCGGAGACAATTTCTATGGACCGTGGCCAAATTTTAATCACATGAGACAAAGAAAATTCACAAATACACAAAAATTACCAAGATCCGGAAAAGATTAGAAGCATACACACACAGTTGTAGGCACATAAACACTCACACTGAACCGAGGGCACTTCAACATATGCAACTCCCTTGTGCTGCGTTCCTCTCACGGATCAAAGTCAAGACTGCATTGGGAATCAAACTGAAAGTCTACAAAAGCCTTGCATTCCCTGCTGCAACCCAGCAAGTAGATCTTTATAAGACGAAATTCGAGACCAAAAGCTAAAAGCTCCCCTCTCTATGTGACAACGCGCCACGCGGTCAGTCCAACTCACCCTTCTTCAACTGGAGCACAGCTGTGGACGCTTCCCGTACCGGCGGCAGACTGCCTCCCGCTTCTCCAGCCTCTTCCACGCTCCGCGTGGACCGGAAAACCCCAGGATGCTATTTCCGCCACCAACCTAACGCAGGTGGATTTCTCCCAAGTAGCGGAAACCTCTTTGCCGACTTGACCACTACGAGAGTTGGCAATGAAAGGTGGCTACAGGACCCTTTCAATCTGTCCGCTGGCAAAAGTTTCCGGACTCTACTCTCATTCGGACCGCTAGGATGGGACTGCCAAGGAGGAGGTGACTATGAGAAAATGAGTGAATAATCAGCGAAAGGATAACATTCCACGAGTCGGGGCGTCGAATGCGACAGGGAAGCTAGAAAATCTGAAAAGAAAAATGCTAAGCTTCAATCTAGATATATTACGTGTCAGTGAAGTGAAATGGGAGAAGATAAGGATTTCTGGTCAGATGAGTATAGGGTAATATCAACAGCAGTAGATAATGGTATAACGGGAGTAGCACTCGTTATAAATAGGAAGGTGGGCCGGAGAGTGAGTTACTGTGAAAAGTTTAGTGAGAGGGCTGCTCTATTCAGAATCGATTGCAAACCAACACCGACAACGATATTTCAGGTGCACATGCCGACGTCGCAGCCCGAAGATGAAAAGACAAAGAACTTTTATGGGGTTGATGGACGGCTAGTTCCGTAACGGGGGATGAAAACGTAATAATTGGGGATTGGAATGCTGTTTTAGGGGTGGGAGTAGCAGAAAGGGTTACGGGAGAATATGGGCTTGTGAGGGGAGGAGAAAGACTAATTGAGTTTTGCTATTAATTTCAGCTAGTAATAGCGAATACTCTGTTCAAGAATCAGAAGAGGAGGAGGAGGTATACTTGGAAAAGGCCGGGAGATACACAAAGATTTTAGTTAGATTACATCATGGTCTGCCAGAAACTCCGAAATCAGGTACTGGATTGTAAGGCGTACCCAGGAGCGGGTACAGACTAAGACCAAAATTTTGTAGTTATGAAGAATTGGTTCAAGTTTAAGAAGCTAGTCAGAAAGAATCAGAGCGCAAAGAAGTGGGATACAGAAGTACTAAGGAAAGAGGAGATACGCTTGAATTTCTGTGAGGCTATAAATACTACTATAAGGAATAGCTCAGTAGACAGTTCAGTTAAAGAGGAGTTGACATCTATGAAAAGGGTAAGCACAGAAGTTGGAAAGAAGACACAGGTACAAAGCAGTTCGCTGAGGAGCATTGTGGCTGACGGATGAAATACACTCCTGGAAATTGAAATAAGAACACCGTGAATTCATTGTCCCAGGAAGGGGAAACTTTATTGACACATTCCTGGGGTCAGATACATCACATGATCACACTGACAGAACCACAGGCACATAGACACAGGCAACAGTGCATGCACAATGTCGGCACTAGTACAGTGTATATCCACCTTTCGCAGCAATGCAGGCTGCTATTCTCCCATGGAGACGATCGTAGAGATGCTGGATGTAGTCCTGTGGAACGGCTTGCCATGCCATTTCCACCTGGCGCCTCAGTTGGACCAGCGTTCGTGCTGGACGTGCAGACCGCGTGAGACGACGCTTCATCCAGTCCCAAACATGCTCAATGGGGGACAGATCCGGATATCTTGCTGGCCAGGGTAGTTGACGTACACCCTCTAGAGCACGTTGAGTGGCACGGGATACATGCGGACGTGCATTGTCCTGTTGGAACAGCAAGTTCCCTTGCCGGTCTAGGAATGGTAGAACGATGGGTTCGATGACGGTTTGGATGTACCGTGCACTATTCAGTGTCCCCTCGACGATCACCAGTGGTGTACGGCCAGTGTAGGAGATCGCTCCCCACACCATGATGCCGGGTGTTGGCCCTGTGTGCCTCGGTCGTATGCAGTCCTGATTGTGGCGCTCACCTGCACGGCGCCAAAAACGCATACGACCATCATTGGCACCAAGACAGAAGCGACTCTCATCGCTGAAGACGACACGTCTCCATTCGTCCCTCCATTCACGCCTGTCGCGACACCACTGGAGGCGGGCTGCACGATGTTGGGGCGTGAGCGGAAGACGGCCTAACGGTGTGCGGGACCGTAGCCCAGCTTCATGGAGACGGTTGCGAATGGTCCTCGCCGATACCCCAGGAGCAACAGTGTCCCTAATTTGCTGGGAAGTGGCGGTGCGGTCCCCTACGGCACTGCGTAGGATCCTACGGTCTTGGCGTGCATCCGTGCGTCGCTGTGGTCCGGTCCCAGGTCGACGGGCACGTGCACTTTCCGCCGACCACTGGCGACAACATCGATGTACTGTGGAGACCTCACGCCCCACGTGTTGAGCAATTCGGTGGTACGTCCACCCGGCCTCCCGCATGCCCACTATACGCCCTCGCTTAAAGTCCGTCAACTGCACATACGGTTCACGTCCACGCTGTCGCGGCATGCTACCAGTGTTAAAGACTGCGATGGAGCTCCGTATGCCACGGCAAACTGGCTGACACTGACGGCGGCGGTGCACAAATGCTGCGCAGCTAGCGCCATTCGACGGCCAACACCGCGGTTCCTGGTGTGTCCGCTGTGCCGTGCGTGTGATCATTGCTTGTACAGCCCTCTCGCAGTCTCCGGAGCAAGTATGGTGGGTCTGACACACCGGTGTCAATGTGTTCTTTTTTCCATTTCCAGGAGTGTATTTCAGTTGATCGACCAAAGAAAGAAGTACACAAATGTTCAGAAAAATTCAGGCATACAGAAATACAAGTCACTTAAGAATGAACTAAACAGGAACTACAGGGAAGCTAAGGTGAAATGGCTGCAGAAAAATGTGAAAAAATCGAATAAGAAATGATGCTCGGAAGGACTAATTCAGCGAACAGAAAAAGTCAAAAAAACCTTCGGTGAAATTAAAAGCAAGGTTGGTAACTTTCAGAGTGCGATGAGAATTTCACTGTTAAATGCAGAAGAAAGAGTACAGTGAAGGCCTTTGTGAGGTTGATGAGTTGTCCGATGATGTGGTACAAGAAGAAACAGAAGTGGATACAGAAAAAGTAGGGGATCCAGTATTAGAATCAGAATTTAAAAGACATTTGGATGACTTAAGATCAAATAATGCTAAAGAATTTCTAAAATCATGGGGAAGTGGCAATAAAGCGAGTATTCATGTTGATGTGCAGAATGTATGAGACTGGCGATATACCATTTGACTTTCGGAAAAACATCATTCATACAGTTTCGAAGACTACAAGGGCAGGCAACTGCGAGAATCATCGCACTGTCAGCTTAACAGCGCACGCAACCAAGTTTCTCACAAGTATAATACACAGAAGAACGGAAAACAAAATTCAGGATCTGTTAGACGACGACCAGTTTGGCTTTGGGAAAAGTAGAGGCACCAAAGAGGCAGGTCTGATGTGGATGATATTGGAAGCAAGGCTAAGGAAAATTCAAGACACATTCGTAGGATCTATCGATCTGGGCAAAGCGTTCGACAGTGACAAATGGTGCACGATGTGCGAAATTTTGAGGAAGAAGGGGTAAGTTATAAGGAAGTCCTTTAATACACAATACGCACAAGAGCCAAGAGGGAACAATTAGACTAGGAGTGTATGAAGGAAGTGGTCAGATAAAAAAGGGTGTAAGACTGGGATGTGGCGTTCCGCTCCGATTGTTCAATCTACACACCGAAGAAGAAACGACGGAAATAAAAGAGAGGTTCAAGACCGTAATTAAAATTCAGGATGAACTCATATCAGTGACATGATTCGGTTGCTATTCTCAGTGAAAGTGGAGAAGAATTGCAGGAGCTACTGAATGGAACGAACAGTCTAATCGTTACACAATATAGCCTGAGAATAAATCGAACAAATGCGAAAGTAATGAGAAGTAACAGAAATGAGAATAGCGAGAAACTTAACATCAGGATTAGTGATCACGAAGTAGATGAAGTTAAGGAATTCTGTTATCTAGGCAGCAAAATAACATACGACGAACGGAGCAAGGAGTACATAAAAAGAATACCGGCCCTAGCGAGAAGGGCGTTCCTGGCCAAGAGAAGTCTACTAGAACCAAACAGAAGCCTTAATTTGAGGAAGAAATTTCTGAGAATATACATTCGGAGCACAGCATTGTATCTCAGCGAAATATTGACAATGGGGAAACCGGAAAAGAAGAGAATCGAAGCATTTGAGATGTGGTGCTACAGAAGACTGTTGAAAATTACGTCGACTGATGAGGTAAGGAATGAGGTTCTGTGCAGAATGGACGAGGAAAACACTGATGAGAAGGAGGGTGGTAGGACATGTGGTAAGACATCAGGGAATAATTTCTATGGTACTAGAGCCAATTGTAGAGGGTCAAAACTGTAGGAAAGTAGAGATCGGAATACATTCAGCATATAATGAAGGACGTAGGTTGCAAGTGCCGTTCTGAGATGAAGAATAGGCTGACAACACAGGAGAGGAATTCTTGGCGGACAGCATCAAACCAGCCAGAAGACTGAAGGCTCAAGGGAAAAAGAAAAGAGAAATCCAAAGCTGTCCAAAGCTGTCATGGTGCCTCTGATAAGTACGACAGGTGCGACCGACACTAAAGCCCAGATGAATGTCCCCCCATAAAATGACAGTGTGAGCACCGGTTTGCGTCCGTACTATGGTGTTCATATTTGGAGCAGCAGATCGCTTGGATGAGGACGCATCAAGACACGACCCTCTACCTGGCGTAACAAGAAACGTGATTCATCCGACCTGGCCACACGTTTCCAATGACCCACGATCCAGTCTCGAGAATTCCGTGCCCACCGCAATCGTAGGTGTTGACGTCGTTGGGTCGAAATGCGATCACGTAGATGATGTTTGGTTTTTGGGGCGCTCAACTGCTCGGCCATCAGCGCCCAGAGAGTGCATATTCACCAGTGTGCGCAGAATAGTGTCATGCGAAACACTTATCTCTCAACAGCACTGTCAGATCTACCACGGATCTACGTCTACATACATATTCCGCGAGCCACACGGTGCATGGTAGAGGGCACATTGCGCCACGAGTTCCTTTCCTGTTCCCTTCACAAACGGAGCGAGGGAAAATGTCTATATTCCATCGTACAAGCCCTAATTTCTCTTGCGTTTGTGCGACTTATCCGAAATATAAACGTTGTCGGCAGCAGAACCATTCTGCTGTCTGCGGGTTCTCTAAATTTTCTCGATAGTGCTCTACGAAATGAACGCCTTCTTCTCTTCAGGGACTCTGGTTTGAGTTTACGAAGCATCTCTATAAGACTGGCGTGTAGGTCGAGCCTACCAACATTAAATTTATCAGTACGCCTCTGACTTAATCCGACCTGACGGGGATTCCAGACACTGGAGGACTGCTCACTGACTGGTCACACTACCGTTCCTAGTGTTCTCCTTTGTAGATGACCAACACTTTCCCGGAATTCTCCTACTGAACCCAAGTCCACCATTCGCCTCTTCTGCTACGGACGTTACGCGCTCATTCTTTGCGACGTCACGCCCAGATATTTAACCGACGTGTCTGTGTCAAGCAGGACGCTACTGACGCTGTATTCGAACATTGGACGGCATTATTTTTTAACTCGTCTGCTTTGGCTTACTTTTTTCTACATTTAGAGCAGACCAAAAAGAACTGCGTCTGAGTCATCCTGTATCCTGTTGCAGTTACTCAACAACATGTCCCCGTACACCACAGCGTCATCAGCAGATTGCTGCCTGCCTAACCATTACAACGTTTATGTGCAGAGGGAAATATCTCGGATGTAATTTTGTCGCAGGAACAAGCAAGTTTCCGAAAGGGAAAATCATGCGTAGATGATGTCTTTTCACTGAAACGGATAATTCAAAAGATACGAGAATTTCGTCTGGAAACATCCTAGCATTTGTGGATTGCGAGAAAGCATTTGACAGAATTCACGGAGTCAGTGGGAAATGAAGGAGAAACAGGAATGCCTGAACATCTGATCCACGTCGCAAGAAGGCCATAATGCGAACACCGAATTACAATCACCGCGGGTAAAAAGATAACACCTGAAACATACAGAAGTCAAGGAGTAAAAGAAAAGTGTAGCTTGTCACCAACATTACTCTATATCTATGTAGGTGACATGATCAGAGAATGAAAAGTAGATACAACACAATCAGGCATAAATATTGGGAGGAACAAAAATATTAACACGATGTTACTCGCGGATGATCAACTTATCATACAAGACTGCGAAGATAAATTACATAAACTAAATGGGATAACTGCACTCTGACAATTTCTATAAATAAAATTAAAACCATGGCCTTTTTAGGTATTCACCCAGTACGAACAAAAATAGTTCACAGTCTCAATAATAAACTGACAGAACCGGCAGCTCATTTCAAATGTTTAAGATGTGACTTGTAATTTGAACAGGATGTGTGTGTACAAAGAAAAATAGTACTTAATAGTATATATGTGGTGCAATAAGAAGAACACTTAAAGGTAAAATAAGAAGAAGGACACAACTAAAATTTTATAAAGTCGTGACAATTCCTATTTCATTATATTATCAGAATGTTGGACGCTGAGAAAGAAAGATCTACGGCAACCAGAAGCATCAGAAATGAAATTTTAAGATATGTGTAAGGGTGCTCTAGAGAAGAAAAAATTAGAAACGAACTAATAAGGGAAGAACGAGGAATCCAACCAAAAACGCCAAAGGGAATCCAATGCAAAGAAAACTGGAGAGAATATGTTCTTCTTGTGTACCACAAAGACTTCCTAAACTAGCAGTGGATTGTAAACTATGGGGCAATAGAATTGTGTGGAGACCGTGGATCATGTATGAGACCGCAACAGGCCCCAGGCCTAAGCCTGGAGTGGAAGAAGAAGAAGAAGAAGAAGAAGAGGAAGAATATCGTCGCTAGAATAGTTTCTTTCCTATTCGTCCTTGCTCTACTTGTACACGGTATAAACAATAATTGTTTACAACGTACTGTTGTCGTACAGAGGAAGTCGAGAGGAAGAATTTGGTACAGGACACTTGTGGTCTACCAAGTCCGGAAACCACCACAAACTGGTCTACAAAATCCACTTAAGCTACAGCGCATGCACAGCGTGCGAGATTTTCAATATTCTCTAACTCTCTCCGATCATACTATGGATCCTACAGAAAAATGAATGGGATCTCCTTTGAAGAATGTCTAATTTACCTTACGTTTTCGCTAGAGACCGCGGATTTCAAGTTACTGGAGAAAAACTTATAAAGGTGGCCTTTCAACGAACTCCCACCTCCCACCCCAACACTGATTCCCCCCCCCCTCCCCCTCTACAAAAATCTGTGACTGCGTGAATTGTTTTCCGTATTCGACCTTTTTTGGTTTTAATTTTAAAAGCTATTATTATGCTACCAGCTTAGTCGTGCCAGTATAAGTTGTAAAATTCACGTTTGTGTAAATTTTACGTACAATTCTGTGAATGTTAACAACATAAAATAATAATAAAATGTTCTGTTTGTCTGTCCTTCTTATTACCAGACTACTTTGTTGATATATTAAAAAAACTATAAACCCGCCTCGATTGCGAAAAAAGCACCTAGTGTTAACCTAGGTTTCGGCGTAGATAACTACACCTTCTTCAGAACAATAAAACCCACAAGTGCCTAAGAAGACCTTTGTCAATGATTAAAAGAACACCATAGCTGCACATTTATAAACAAAAAAAAGGAAAACAGAAACAGTACATATGTACAAAGTCTAAAACACTACTTAACTTAATGGTGTAACCTCCACCTCACACCGGCCTATGTTCGATGAGCCATGACTCGCCATAAACTGCAGTGGAGACATGTTGAAAAAGGGTTTAGTTGGAAGTCCTTTTATGTACGTTTCCCTTAAATAACTTGAACACAGCATCTTCTAGCATAAACGTATCACATAACAAAAATGAAGTGCATTTACCCTTAACTACATTCGCTGGATAATTTACTTTTCATTCCACACGTCAGTCTTTTGTCTACAGTTCCGTTTCTACTGCAACATTGCCACTCCGCTTCTGTGTAACCCTACAAAGGAATTCCTCATCACGTCTCCGTCTAATTTAGTGGTAAGAGGGCCCAGTGGACAGCCCGTCAAAATCTGAACACAGATCAAGCGTGGAAACAGGAAGAAGCTGTACTCAACTGTGGAAAAAAAAGCAGAATAGAAACAGTGAGCGGTGCAAGGACAGCAAGTGCAACGTAGAGCAGCTGGAAAGAGCAACAGCGTCTTGGTTAAGTGGATCGGTCAGAGACCTGGCTCTCCTCTGTAACAAAAAAACTGAGTGACTGGTTCAGCGATGAACTTGAACGCGTGTAATGTGACGTTCACGCCGATCACGTGCTACGACCAAAAAGAAGGAAAAAAAAAGTGGTCTCGGTGCTGGACTGCCACGCAGGCGTGTTCAATCCCCTCGCAGGCCAATTTTATTTTTCCGCTGTTCGCTGTATTCACATTTGTGTCTGTGTCGTGGTGTAACGACCGTTTCAAACAGTGAGGTGTAAGGAAGGGACCTACAATGACAGTTGATTCAGCTCAACTACTCTATTAGCAGCCAGATGGAAGGGGCTCTCGAATGGGAACCGCAAACGTTTGATGACAAGGCGACAAGTCAACCGAATCCTCCACCTGAAAACACGTCTGGTGTATCATACGCGGAATTAGTAACAGTACGTGTGTCATATGACAGGAATGTCTTACCAACGCACCTAATTTGTACGCCTGATAAGTGAGTGAGATATGCCTCCTTGCGTGACTTAGGTGTTCGTAAGAGTGTGAATGCGATCACTCCCAAGAAATGATGAAAACATAATAGTTTGCCCCATAAGCTGCAACAAATGAACGTAAGAGTTTCACAGTCACAGAGTTTACTTCTGCTCTGTCAAAACATATGTTTTTAATGTTTTTGAAGCTGCGTTTCATTTTGGAAGTTCTGGCTCTTGAATTCCTTTGTTGTAACATAGTTCGTAGAGTTTTGAACACGGCTCGTCCACTTCACAGTCCAGCACCGTTACCACCTTGTTTTTTAAATATATAAAAGGGATTCAAAAATAAGGATGAGAAATTTCCACCACTACTTTTGCCCTAAGTAAGGGAAATAAAAACCTCTTCAGGCTTGGTCTCTATCTGATCCTACTCCCAGTACGACTAACCTAGGGCTATGAAGTGCGAGCAAGGATAAAGGAAAGGAAGCCACAGGTGAGCCATGAAAATTTAACATAATCAGTTTTTATTTTATTTTTATTTATTTATTTATATTTTTTAACTTTTATTTGCTTATTTATTCTTATTTTTTGTATGTGAGCGCCTTGAGTAGAGTGTCCTGCGTCGGCCAGCATGTCCAGAGTGTCTTCTCGAGTGGGCGTTGATTCCGTTATCCCTTCTGTTCAGTTCGGGTAGATTCATTCAGATCAGTTTTCAGCTTCTCATTGCTTTGTCGTTCCAGCTGCGAGGCGGATCATGATACGTGCTCCCTAAAAAGTTGGAGAAGTATTGCTGACAGCGTGGGTTGCGTGTTAGGACGCAGTGTCGTTCGTTGAGATAATTCCAATATCCTAGCACTGACTTACGGCCGGAATTATAAAGCTAACGTATCGTGTGGCCACAGGATCAGTTCACAAAGTGAGATTTTGGTGATGGGTTAAGAAATCCCCCCCCCCCCCCAGGAATAAAAGCGTGTGGATGCCGACGTGAGCGGCTGTTTGGGGTCCGCCGCGCAAGTGTCCAGACATCGGACGCAGGACCACAGTGGAACCGGTTGTCGTCTGTGTCGTCCTCCACAGCGGATGCAGAGGGAAAGGTGGACTAGATGGATGCGATGCAGTCGACGTCGGTTAACTAGTTTTTCATTCACTGGGATATACCACGCTGACTGAACGTTGGATTCTGGATTCGAGAAAGGGGCGTGGACTGCTTTCCATATGTGTCGCCGCACATATTGCAGATACTTAATTTCGATGGGGTTGGGCGGGCGGCACTTGGTAAACCGTCTGAAACAAACGTATAAGTGGTAAAAACCGGTAGACATAACTGAAGTCCAGGAAAAATCGCCGTACACGACGAAAGGGGGATGTGATAGTCGATAACAGACCTGGAACGGACAAAGAGACCGGCGCAAAGTCTTGGAAAGGGAGTGCGGTGAGGCTCGGCAGGCTACGACGCCAGAGTTTGAGCTGGGAGCTGATGTACAGCGCCGTGAATCTGGTCGGAAGATGTTTCAGTCCCACCCCACCACGGTCCCATGAGAGTGCAAGGGAGTCATACTGCACTTTGAATAACATCCGCCGGCCGCGGTGGCCGTCCGGTTCTAGGCGCTGCAGTCCGGAACCACGGGACTGCTACGGTCGCAGGTTCGCCGCCTCAGGCATGGATGTGTGTGATGTCCTTAGGTTAGTTTAAGTAGTCCTAGGTTCTAGGGAACTGATGACCTAAGATGTTAAGTCCCATAGTGCTCAGAGCCATTTGAACCATTTTTTTGAATAACATCCCTGAGCTGACGAAGGAGCCCAATGCCATCAACAGAAGTCGGGCCAGGAGAGTTGGGACCAGTAGTACCTGATCCACATGTGATACTTGGGAGGCATGATAGATGTTCACATACCGGGCGCATTGGATAACGTCGAGGGCTCGTCGCTGATGATCTCCTAGGCTAGCTCTGATGGTCTGTAGCAAACGCCTACCGTTAGTAGTCGCTGAGCGACGGAGATCGGCTGTGAATTCAATGCCAAGACATCGAACCATGGCGGCGACGCTAAAGGGGGGCGAGGCTTCTCTCCGTTAGGCCTTCACTTATGAATAAGACTTCGGATTTGGAAATGTTGAGGGTGGAGCCAGATGCTTTGCCTTAAGTCGCCACCCACGTCAGGGCTGCTCGAACTGCACCCCCATTGTGCAGGTAAAGAACGAGGTCGTCCGCATAGGCCATGCAGTAGAAACGGTGCCCATGCAACGTCATACCTTCCAAACGTTGGCGCAGTCTCTGGAGCACGGGTTCCAAAGCGAAGGCACATAGAATTGCGGAAAGGGGGCAGCCTTGCCGGATCGACAGTGCGGCGTGAGGCAGATGTGGTACAAGATTCTGGAGGTCACTCCACTCAAAAGGCGCAATTTTACATTAACAAAACCGCCGGGGAAATCCTTATGTTGAAGAATTGTCCGCAAATAGGAGTGGTCTACATGGTCGAAGGCCTGGCTAAACTCCACCATTGCCACGGCACCAGGAAGACGTTAGTGACGAGCACGGTAATGGCAAAGGGCCATACAGATATTGTTGTCACCTCCTAGGGAACTCTTGTCGCAGCTGACGTAATGTGCGACTTTCTTGAGTTGTGATGCCAGCAGCCGTGTAAATATTTTCATACCGCTGCTCAGCAACGTGATTGGTCGATAATCATGGATGCTCGATGGCCCGTGCAGTTTGTGAACGGGTATAATGACACCCTAAGGAAAGGAGGTAGAGACCACTGTCAACGGGGACATGAGATCTTGTGCGATGGTCGCCCCTGTAGAAGCCAACAAAGAGTTAAAACTTTCGTAAACTTCTATGGGGATACCATCGGTCCCTGGGGATCTGATGTCAGATCCTGCCTTGATAGCATCGAGTATTTCATCTCTAGTCACGTCTTCTTGGAGGCTACCACCACCAGAAGAGTGCTCGTAATAAGTTGTGCGACTTGTGTAATCTGTTTCACGGAATGTGGCACAGCTGCATACAATCCAGCGAAATGATTGTGGAGGGCACGGCCGAAGGTTTTTTGGATCTCATGCCGTTGGCCTTCTGCACCAGTGACGACGTGCAACAGAGCCGCGCGTCGTCGTCGTCATCTTTCCTGGTGGTACATCGACTGAGGTTCTTGAGGTATACGAATAGGGATCCGAGATCGGACTGCAGGGCCATCCAAGTGATGGCGCATGATCAAGGAGATCTGCGCCTTTGTTTGATGTACCACCGTCTGCCTGGCTCGCAAAAAGGCACAGTCACAATGGATGGAATAATAAAAGTGCAAGTATCAGTATGCCAAGCCTTGGCTTGCTTACCAAAGGTCGTCAGTGTTTTACAGAGGATCGGCTTTGCAGAGGAGAGCCACCAGGGCAAGGTGAGTCATAGGTGTCACGATGACGCTGGCACCGTGCATTTGCTTCCTCGACCATACGCCGACCGTCTCGGGAGGTCAGTTGGGCGACACTGAATTTCCACAGGCCACGATTATGTCACACACGCTGTCGGTCGAGAATGAAGTCGGTTGGGCTCCACAGAGCTTCGTCCATGTGTCAATGAGTCGCAGGCAATCTATGACCGCCGAGAGAGCCGCACAAGATGAATGCTGTGGGAGTTGATCAGTGAGCCCTTGTGTACAGTTGGTCCCCACCGAGCACCAAATCGTCTTGCGGGCTTCTGAAGAGCAGTGTGGCCTCTTCGGCGAAGAATGTATGTCGGTCATGACGGCGACTAGAGCCAGCCGGTACGTAGATATTAATGATAAGCACGCCAAATAGTGCGAGGTTCAAATGGTTCAAATGGCTCTGAGCACTATGGGACTTAACATCTAAGGTCATCAGTCCCCTAGAACTTAGAACTACTTAAACCCAACTAACCTAAGGACATCACACAACACCCAGTCATCACGAGGCAGAGAAAACCCTGACCCCGCCGGGAATCGAACACGGGAACCCGGGCGTAATAATGCGAGGGACATACTCCTTGCAGTGGGGTGGTTTGCGGCATTCTTTGCAGGGAACTGCAGGATGGCGACGCCACTGCCATTGTTGGAGGCGTGAGAAACGTAGGCAGTGTACCCACTGTAGGAGTGCAATATCAACATCTGCAAAGTAGACAGTGTCTCGGAACATGACCAGTTTGTGAGGGGCTCGGATGGTGGCAAGTTTCATTGTGACGACACGATATTGTTGTGTACAGTCCCTTACAATCGTTGCAGAATGCGTGATGGAAGCATCCTGCAGGTTTAGACCCGCTGGGTCTGCCGCAGTGGTCATGATTACTGACAGGGCGCCGGCTCAGGTGCCCCTGTAGGATGCTGACACACACAGTGGTTACGGTTACTACAAGCCACACCACAAGTTAGGAAACGGGGCCAAATTTCTAGTAGTTTACTGTCAAGTTGAGATTTTCACAAATGTTTTATTCGTATCTTACAGAAACTAGCAGTACGGCAATAAACAGCCTTTTAAACACGCCACTAAAGGCAATCAAATAATTTATAGTAATACAACAATTTTTAAAAAATTAAAAAAAACACAGAAGCTATCAGTACGACAATTAACAACCTTCTAAAACACATCGCTAACGGCAGTCAAGTAATTTATAGCAATACAACAATTTAAAAAACTTCAAAGAACACTAGTAAACAGGCTACTAAAGTAAATACAGAACTTTGTTAATAAAGTACGGTGAGGTAGTGACGCTACCAACACCGCGATTAAAAAACATTAAACAGGTCTCAGCAAACACACGATTAATGGCAATAAAAGGAATTTACAAACTTGGAGGAATTTAAATAAATTTTAAACAAAAGTGTCGTGGAATATCATTAGAACATAACAGATATGACGGACCCATGTAAGGCGGCCACAAACCACCCACTGAGGTATGCTCAGGCTAGACAGAATACTGACCAATTTAAATACGCCCGTAAACACAATTGCCACTCTCAGGCTGGTCACTGCACCGACTTTTAGCCAGCGAAAACTTGTTTTAAGATGGCTTCACTTGCTGACAGAATTACAGCTAACCTCGTGCAAGGAAACATTACACCATAGTCCTGAATGAGCGACCACATGATCAACCAACAAGAAGCATGAATCTACTCATAACCCATGACAGAACAGCGAAACAATTAAATTGCCAAAACTACACCTCCAATCGGACAGTAACGAGATGAGGAGGAAAGATCACTGTCTTCAATTACACCGGTGCCAGGGACAGGAAACCCGGTCGCCGGAGGCCACAAGGCAGAAGAGACGCTGGTTACACAAAATTATTACTTAATGATCAAAATTTCCACGAACATAGCTTGCAATTATGCTCGAACAGGCAATACACGACCTCCGATGGCAAGGATCCACACATCCGACGGCGCAAGCGTCGCCAGCGTACCCAACAAGCCACGGTCACGCGACAACACGCTCTGTCACCGGAGTTCACGTCTTCTCTGCAACATTGACGGGTAGTGGCCGCTCCTTCATGTTAGGTGTGTCCTTTTAAACTCCAGTGTTGAAACGGAGGATTTAAAGAACCTTGTTAACGTCCCACCAAGGCGAAATGAACAGCAACTACTCGTGGGGCGATTCTGTATACAACCAACACGCGGGGAGGTCTTCCGTCAACTCGACCCGCTCGTTACACACAACCGACATACATCACGTGGCGACTCGGTACAACCGACCACGCCTGCTTCGCTCTGGAGAGCCACACGGCCCTCGCGTGTCCACCACACTCTCTGCGTGCGATACCCTACTTCCGCGCCACCACACGAGGTTGCAATCGGTCAAAGATCTCACTTCCTCCGTAGCAGTTTCCCGGAAGCAAAAACGCAGATATCGATAGAAGAGGGAAAAGACAACCAAGCAGCCACTTAATGACAGACAACATATCAAACAAACATGTCAGGGGGCGAAATGGAAAACCAATGCAATCTAAACACAAGGTGTAGCACGAGTCGATACACAGCTCAGATGCTGTCGCTCGGACACGCTGGTGGTCTGATCCACTCCTTCTTCGACATCATCGGCCCAGGATGCTGACGTCTTAGGCATGTGACAGTCGTTTACTGTCAGGGCAAGGAAAGCACGCGCCAGCCGCTGTGGCCGAGCGGTTCTAGGCGCTTCAGACCGGTACCATGCGGCTGCTATGGTTGCAGGTTCGAATCCTGCCTCGGGCATGAATGTGTGTGATGTCCTTAGGTTAGTTAGGTTTAAGTAGTTCTGCGTTCTAGGGGACTGATGACCTCAGAAATTAAGTCCCATAGTACTCAGACTCATGTGAACCATTTGAACCAACCTCAAGACGTGGTCACTGCCGCTTTCCAACAATGTGGAAACGTTTTGGGTCACCTCGCGAAGAAGTGGCAAACATTTACTATCTACCCAGCAGATCGAAACTAAGGACAGCCATGCCCGAGGCAGGATTCGAACCTGCGACCGTAGCAGTCGCGCGGTTCCAGACTGTAGCGCCTACAACCGCTCGGCCAGCGTCTTGAGGTACCTTAAAGTTCGGAGACCGAATCCCGCATTGTCGACTGTCACTGCACCAACGTCTCCATCAGGGTGGTTAAATTTTAGTCCGGCGGCGTGTCGTTGGACAACTTCAGCGCATAGCGCCTCCGTCGACATCTTGATGTAAAGTCAATTCGCAGTAATAATATTGCTGTTACTGATAAATCAAATATATGTACAGTATTTAACAATCATTTTCCGAGCATTGGTGGTGCATTAAATAAAAATTTATTTTCTACAGGAAATCATATAAATTTCTTAGCAAATGCCTTTCCGAGATTGACATCTGAAATACAGACAAGAGGGAGATTGAGTCAATAATAAAAATCACTGAAGACTAAGGACTCTCACAGTTATGATGGAGTGTCTAGCAGAATATTAAAGTACTGTGCTGCAAATGTTAGCCCTGTATTTAGCCATATTTGTAATTTTTCCTTTAGGAATGGTCAGTTTCCTGAGCGATTAAAGTACTCAGTAGTAAAGCCGCTTTATAAAAAGGGAGAAAGGGATAATGTAGATAATTTTACACCTATTTCTATGCCATCAGTGTTTGCAGGAGTAATCGAAAAAGCTGTGTATGTAAGGTTAATTGATCATTTTATATCACACGATTTGCAATCAAATGTACAGTTCGGCTTTAGAAGTCGTTTGAAAACTGAAAATACTATTTTCTCTTTTCTCTGTGAGGTACTGGATGGGCTAAACAAAAAGTTTCGAACGCTTGGCGTATTTTTTGATTTAACAAAGTTGACTGTGTTGATCTTACAATATTGCTCCAGAAGTTGGACCATTACGGAGTAAGGGGAGTAGCTCACAACTGGTTCATCTCTTACTTTAGCAACAGGCAGCAAAAGGTTCACAATGTTGATAACGGATGTGATGTGGGATCTGAGTGGGGTACTGTCAAGTCGGGGGTGCCCCAGGGATCAGTGTTGGGGCCATTCCTGTTCCCTATTTGTATAAATGATATGCCCTCTAGTATTATGGGTAACTCTAAAGTATTTCTATTTGCTGATGACACTAGCTTGGTAGTAAAGGGTGTTGTGTGCAATATTGATTCGGTTTCAAGTAGTGCAGTACATGACCTCAGTTCATGGCTTGTAGAAAATAAACTAACGTTAAATCATAGCAAGACTCAGTTTTTACAGTTTCTAACACACAATTCAACAAAACCTGACGTTTTAATCTCACAGAACGGGCATATGATTAGTGAAACTGCACAGTTCAAATTTCTAGGTGTTCAGATAGATAGTAAGCTGTCGTGGAAAGCCCACGTTCAGGATGTTGTTCAAAGAATTACTACTGCCATTTTCACTATTCGAACGGTATCAAAAGTGAGTGATACTTCGACACGTAAATTAGTTTACTTTGCTTATTTTCATTCACTTATATCGTATGGTATTATGTTTTGGGGTAGCTCTTCCCATTCTAGAAGGATATTTTTGGCTCAGAAACGGGCGATTCGGGCAATAAGTGGTGTGAGTTCACGAACCTCTTGTCGACCTCTGTTCACGAATCTGGGTATTTTGAGGTTGGCCTCTCAATATGTATATTCTTTATTGTCGTTTCTTGTTACCAATATTAGTTTATTTCCAAGAATAAGCAGCTTTCACTCGGTTAATACTCGGCAGAAATCAAACCTCCATTTGGATCGGACTTCCTTAACCCTTGTGCAAAAAGGTGTGCAGTATACTGCTGCATCCATTTTCAATAAGCTGCCACTCGAATTCAAAAATGTTAGCAGGAATCCACGCGCTTTCAAATCGAAACTGAAGAGTTTCCTCGTGGGTCACTCCTTCTATTCTGTCGAGGAGTTCCTTGAAAAATTAAGCTGATACTTATTGTATTGCTGATAGCGTTTACTTGAACTTATGGACCGACTTTTTTTCAGGTTCATGAACATTTATTTTTATCTGTCATTACTTTTATGTTGTAAGTTCATGTACTGACACGTTCCATGACCTTGGAGGTTTGCTCTTCAATTTGGTCCTACGGAACTTGACGTGTAAATAAATAAAAAAATAAATAACACTTGCTGTGACGGAAAAATGTATTCCAATGACGTCCAGAGGGTTCAAACGCATATCCTCTTGTATGAAATCTTCAACTTTAAAAGCTCTCGGTCGTGGATGGTCGGCCTGAAACGTTACTTTGATGGTCGCTCGGCGGTAAGTAAGTGTGTGCCATGAGGTGCGGTCCTGTAGTGGACTCTGTAAACACGAGTACCGCAACGGGGAAGTAAACATCGCCTAGAGTGGAGCGTTGGCCTGGACATCAAAATGCCTTAATATAGGGGTTCCGCAAGGTAGCATATTAGGACCAATACTGTTCCTGATATACATCAATGACTTTCCCAGTAGTGTTACTCATGGTTAAAAACTTCTCTTCGCTGATGGCAGCAATATCGTAGTCACTGAGAAAAGAAGGGAACCCTTGCTGTGAATGCAAATGAAACTCTCAAGGAAGTTTATGAGTGGCCAATAAGCAATAAAGTGACATTGAACATAAAGAAAACCTATGCCATGAATTTCAGTTTGAAGAGGAAAAATGACTATGTTAAATTAAATGTAGATGGCACCTCTATAGACTGTGTAACAAATGCAAAATTTCTAGGAATGAATATTGATTCTCAGTTGAAGTGGTGTGAACACACATAGGTACTTGCAAACAGAATGTCATCAGCATGTTATGCCCTTGGAATCCTATCATCAGTGTGTAACATGCAGTGTCTTTTAGTTACATATTATTCATATGTACCCTCAATACTTAGTTATGGCATTCTTTTTTGGGAAACAAACGCACAAAATATGAACACAATTTTCAAATTCCAGAAAAGAGCCATAAGAATAATAACTAAATATACTAGTCGAGCTCATTGTAAAGATCTGTTCAAAAGCCTGGGGATTTTAACTGCTCCATGTGAATACATTTCCAGTCAGTTGTACACATCAAAAATAACATTGGTAATTACTGCACAAACAGCTCTGTCCATGACCGTGCAAGAGATAGACTCAACTTACATTTACCAAGAAAAAATAAACATAAATCTCAAAACTGCATTTTCTACCAAGGAATAAAACTGTACAATAAATTACCAAAGGAAATTCAAAAAATTGCAAAAATACACCTATTTAAAAAGGCAGCTAAAAAGTACCTGTTATGCAATACATTTTATACAATGAGCGATTACTTAGATAAAACAGATAAAAACGTTATGTAAATAAATAATAACAATAATAATAATGATTATAAAACATCTAATTTCCACATAAGACCTTCACTTTATATTTTTTCCTTCTTTTTCCTTTTTTTTCCTTTCCAGAAATACTTACCCCAAGCTATGCATAGCACAGTACTAACACCTCTTTCTCTTTCTAATCTCAACATCTCACTCATTATGGAGGGATACTGACTCAGTTTTTCAGGATGAAAATGCAAAGTTGCGGTACAGAAATTGGCCCAGAGGTCACCAGTGTGTGTATGTGTTTGTGTGTGTGTGCGCTTGTGTGTGTGTGTTTGTGTGTGTCGTGAATGAAATGTTATGCAACAATGTGTGTATGGTGTGTGCAGTGACTGATAGAGAGAGATGAGTGAACAGTGTGGCATTACATTATTTAATAAGTTATTTGTAAAAAAAAAGTATTGTATACCAGGAGTAAATCTAATTATTGTCTCTAACTAGAAGTCTGTAAATATATGTGTATTCGAATTAGCTTATTGTAAATTGATGTAAACTTGTAAATACTTTGACATGTCCTATATCCTTGTAAAAAGAGAGTTACGGATGAATAAAGCTACTACTACTACTACCTAAACTGCATCGCATGCGCATTGAACGAGTTTTTCAGTAATTTATCTCTCTCTGAGCGCAAAGTATTGGTCCTACAGAAAACATGAACAGTACTTTTTCCAATTCGTGGCGGGATGATACAGCAACCAGTGACAAACGTTTTGAGCAGATAAACAGTCTTGGCTGCAAAACAGGCCTTTATATTTTATGTTTTTGAAAGTAACGCGTTTCGCCTTGTTTAAGGCATCTTCAGACTTGACTACAAAGAAAATGAAAACTTTTCTTAAAAAAGGAATGGCCCCGATGTAGTAAAACGTTCGACTACCAAGGAAAATACTAACACTAACTTACTGGCACAACAGGAGTTCAACAAATAGGCTGTCTATACAAATCCCTTAGCAGGTAAACACCGTTATCAATATTTTAAGAACATTGCTTGGTGCCCCTTGGAGATAAAAATAAATGGAATATAATAGCCGAAATAATTCAGAAGGCTGTAACTGTCTGTCAAAGACACCAATATACGAAACAGAAAAGCTTTTTTAAGACAATTTACTGATATAAAATAATGTTCAATGAACGGGTATTTAAAACACATAAAAGATCTCTGCAGATACTTATCAACGACAGGCAATGGAAACCTCTTAACGTCATATATCTGTGAAAACCCCTTATTTCAGCAATTAGCAGCTCCATTTTGAAAGAGAGATTTCTCTTAAGTGTCAATAACTAGGCTTTAGTATACAGTTACGTATGTAGCAGCTTCATCTGTATCACTTTATACATTTTTTAGAAAATTAGGTATTTTCTTTGGAGGTGAATCTGAAGGTGCCTTAAACAATGCGAAACGTGTTATTGGCAAAACATAAAATAATAAAGCCTGTTTTGTAGCCACGACGGCTTTTCTCTTTTTTTTAAAAAAAAAAAAAACATGAATACGGCCTTCTTTGAAGGAAGTTTTAACCCTTAACGACACTCGCCGTTTCGATTGATGTTAGTAACTTCGTGCGGTACTTCTCCACCCAAAAACTGACACCGTCTGAAACTTATTTACTTCTACGTTTCTCTAAACCGTTGTTAATAATCAACAATGGAAAGTTTCTATTCATGGAAAGTCAATATTTACTAAAAGAGAAAACACTTTCTTGCGAACAATTAAGGCTGTACATTAACACTGCCCTCACAAACGGAGTTTTTGGAATTAACTAAAGCAAACATGTTTTGGGATCTAATAATAATCCACTGAGTAAATTGTAAAAAGAAGAAAGGCAGTGACTTTCAGTTTAAAAAATGATAGTAAGTTCATGAAAGAATCAACTACGCACTTATTGTCGTTCATCGCAGTCAATAAAATGAATTTTGCACACATGTTTTTGGCATTTAGAACATGTTTTTGTGTCTTTAAGGCAGAACTTCAAATTTTTTTGGTTGATGCCGCCGCACTTGGACTTGCTCTGCAGATACGTCGACCCTGCTATCATTTTGAACATTTTTGCAAAGAACTTCGTCCATTGCAGTCTACAAGTCCCTAGAAAAATTTCAATAATTTCTTATCCTTTCTTTGATATTTGCCTTGATCAGTGCTATGCAGAGTTGTTTTACAAAATATCGATGCTCCATACTACTGGTCTTATTTATAGAGGTATTTTCCATAGCAATAGCCAGACTGTCTCGCTATATCTTGTTTTTTTTTTTTTCGTGAACATTCTCTTCTTCTGCCTCTTCGTCGTCCTCTATTTCATTGTCAGTTTCATAATCAGATATTTCTCCTTCATTGTCACTAAACTCGGCAGCATCTTCAAAAGAATCTCGTGCATCCGGTGAGTCAGCAGTTTTCACTAGTTAACATAACTCCAAAATTTGATCATTGTTCACTCGTCGTTCCATTCTTTCTAAAACAATTAAAACCAATTTTGTGACTACGAATAAGAAAAGTAACGTTTATAATTTCGTGGTGGCAGAGCTCCACCCCAAATACTGAAATAAAACTTGCTGGTTAGCACGCGCCTGCACATGCAAAAGCACAGGCGATACTAACAGGGGAACCTCCCCATCGCAGCCCCTCAGATTTAGTGGTAACTGAGGTGTCTAAGTGTTTGGGAGGACTTCTTAATACCTGCTGTTATCCATCTGTTTTTGTGAGATGTTGATACAGACATGCGTACTTTTGGAAATCCCTTTTCAAAGTTCAATTTAAACAATGTGAAGAATTTAGAGAATTTCATATTCGCTTTGGTTTCCTTATACACTTCATCCCAGCATTGTTTTTCTAGTTTTGAAAAATCTTTTATTTTGATTTCTGATAGATGTCGTTTATAGGCTTGTAGTTTAGGGAATGATTTTACTGTTGTTATTTGACCGAGATGATCTGATAGTTCGAGGTCTTTTACAGCTACATCACATTTTCCCTATCCATATTTGTGGCCACATGGTCAATTACTGATGCAGTCGTTGCAGTAACCCTTGTTGCACTATTGACCAATAGGGACAGGCCAAAACTTTGAAGGATGTTTATGAAGGTGCTGCTGGATTCATTTATGGTAGTAGTGTTGATGTTAATGTCCCCACACAGAATTATGTTGACCTTTGTACTTGAGACTTTATCTATAACTTCTGTTAATTTATCGAAAAAAGTGTCCACACTACCACTGGGAGATCTATTCACATAAAAATATGATGAATTTCTTGGTGATATCAAGCCCTGTAAATTCAATAGCTGACATTTCAAAGTGTTTGTCTTCACTTACTGTATTGAGGTCATGTCTTGATTTGAACTGTGTTCCTTTTCTGACACAAATGCATCATCCTCTACCCCTTGAAGTAGTTCTGCAGGAAGAGTTTGCCTTCTCATACAATGATAATACTACATGTTAGATTTTTGTGTCTCTACACTAGTGATCATTAATACAAACTACTGTGCAGTTCAAAGATTGGAGCTCAACTTCTAATAGTTGTATTTAATTCTTCATTGATTGCATGTTTTGATGCCCCATGTTACTCATTCCAGTGGTTTGTTTTTCTTTGTGACATCTGATATATGTGATATTTGAAATGTGAAAATCTGTTTTGTGAGTCGTTGTTTCAGTACTTTTTAAACTGCTGGAGATACTCTTTAGGCAGGGGAACCTGTTGTCTGCATTTATCTTTAAAAAAAGACCTACTTTTCCTTCCTATAACAGCAGGTATTTGACCATGAGTGGCCCGAGGACCACCCCCTATACTTTCATGAATCAGCTGTACCAATCTTCCCAGTCTTGTTTAGGTGTAGGCCATCCCTAGCGGAACCCCATCTGTTGATGGGCACCAGAGAAACACGAGCAAAGTTCGCTGCCCTCAGAGCCATCCCTAACCCCACATTGATTCGCCTCACAGCTCCATCAAGGTGTGGTCCATCATGACATCAGAGCAGCTCAACAAAGTGTACGTTGGTGCCATGAGTCAGGGAAGCTATCTTGTCCAGGTCACCACCTATGTCATATTCCCCATCCGTGTCCAAACTGTTTCCCACCATACTCGCTATCACTACATGGTCTTCTTTTGTAAAGTTCTTACATAAAGACCCTAGGTCCTCTAGCACATGACTTAGCCCTGCATTTGGCTTGAAGATACTGGTGGCCTGGTACGCTGGCCCTAAACTCTCCTGTAACTGAGGGTCTACACCTCGCCCATGGCTACTACCTAGCTGCAGCACTTTCTTCTTCTACTAAGAATCTGTACATTCCTAGGCTTTTTAGCCTCGGTTGAAGTGTGCTGCACATTTCCTGCTCCTCGTT
Source organism: Schistocerca serialis cubense (assembly GCF_023864345.2). Classification (NCBI taxonomy): domain Eukaryota; kingdom Metazoa; phylum Arthropoda; class Insecta; order Orthoptera; family Acrididae; genus Schistocerca; species Schistocerca serialis. The sequence continues at coordinate 506,230,069 of NC_064646.1, read as the reverse complement.
CTACCTGAGGCTCTTCTCCACTTAACTCTGGCAGTGGTAGATACCCGTTTTTGGTGCTGGTGATAAAACTGTCAGATCGCGTTCTCTTTCTTCTTATCCTCCGTCCAGCTGCCAGTTTCCAACCCCCCCCCCCCCCCCCCTATGTCCCTTGATCCTTATGAGTTCCTTCCTTGCTTCCTCCAACTGTGCCTGAAGGGCACAATTTTCCTTTCCTGTTCCCCAATCGAAATGTTCCTATTGCATACTCTGCAGTTTCAGGAGAGAGCCTCTTCTATTCTCCCAACATTCTCCCCAGTGCATCCACCCCAGTAGAAATCTTTCCTTTATGATTGGCAACAAATCCCTCAACTCAATACCCTAAACAGCTCCCACATTTCTCACTCATGGCTAGTTTCGAAAGAACAACTAAGTTTAAAGAATGTTTTAAATTTGTCAAGGACTCGAGATAGGCAGTGCGTAAATTAAAAACGACACAAAGGTCATATGTGCGGTGGTTGTTGTTTTTGTGCTGATTTAGAGATATAATGACAGAAGAATGAATTTGTAATTACTTTTCTTTTAGAGAATTTATGTTATCAGGTGTGTTTGGTCAGGTTTTAAACGTTTATAACTCGGAAAATTTAGGCCTAGATCGCGTCTATCTAACTATTAAACAATACGAAATGTGTTAGGTAAATACGATTTAGATACGTTTAATTACAATTTTATTGCGACGGTAGACACTGATGAAACTAGTAGCTGTCTTTTAAAATCGAATTTTGCACTATCAAGAAAACTTGAATATTACTTTTTGTGTTTATGTCACGCAAAATTTCGGGTTATGTCGCGATTATCGGGACTTCAGCCAAAGAACAAGTTTTTTTGAGAAAAAGCCCTGCTGGGACGCTAATATTCAGTTGTGTGACAAGAACGGACGTTACAGCAAGTATACAAAACAAAGTATATTTAAATTTGACACTAAGTTCTTTTAGCGGATGAAGAAAATACCTGTGATGTCACTCGCCGGCCATGTTGGGAACATGTGACTTTCGTAAGCTAGTTTGTGGTAGTTTCTAGATTCGATCGGCCAGAAGCGCCGTATATAAAATTGCCTCTGCTCCACTGTGCCACGTTGTAAACAATCATCGTTACCGCGTCACGCGCTCTCAACGTCACCAGGCGATAATGCGTTCCGCCGTGGGCCGCGCTCAACTAGTTTAGGGTCATCGGCGAGGGACGCACTGCCTCTGCGATGTGGGCCAAAGCCTCGGACGTCACACGCCGTAGCGCCTGATTAGCGGCGAGGCCGTGTGTCTCAGCACGCGCCTCTGGGCCGGTCTGCGACAGGGGAGGCTGGGACGTGGGGGTCACCCACTCTGGTCAGGTTTTGCAAGGACGTTCTGTACTGAAAGATTAAGAGGCACTTGTTTCGCTTTTTGCTAGACACCCCCTAATTTTTGAAAAAAAAAAACCGAGGTCAAAGTTGACGATAGCAAATCGTGTTTTCAGTGCTGTGTATCGAAAGACTGCGTTTAAACAAACATTTTTATTAATATAATACGGGGTCCAATGCTAATAACGTTCGGGTCATAAACGTTTTTGTGTTTCCATTCTATAGCTTGGTTACCCGACATTCAGTGTATCTAGCAGAGCGAGACGAAAAACAATAGAATAGTGAAAAATAATAGATTAGTGCGACTAGGGCCTCCCGTCGGGTAGACCGTTCGCCGGTTGCAAGTCTTTCGATCTGACGCCACCTCGGCTACTAGCGCGGATGGGGATGAAATGATGATTATTAGGACAACACAACACCCCTCCCTGAGCGGAGAAACATCTCCGACACAGCCGGGAATCGAACCTGGGCCCTTAGGATTAACATTCTGTTGCGCTGACCACTTTTTTTTCATTCAGCTACCGGGGTCGGACAGAAGAGTATTGAACGATAAACTTGAAGGGTTGTCATGTGACTTACACCCAGTCTAAATGACGAGGACAATGACAACCAAACCGCTGGTGTGTGTTCGTTTTACTGTTTCGATATTTTTTCGGTGTGTTTCATAGTATTCTGATAATGGGAATACCTTGCTTTTCTTATTTTGAGTTAAAACTTCGGGTGATGTGATTTATAATCAAATATGCATATATAATGTTGATTCCATCGTGATACATGACGTGGTGGATAGGACTTTCGTAGGTGATATTTCTCAACCGGTGTGTACCGTGAAAGCGATACCACGAAATGTCCCTTCTGTGTCAATCATGTGACGTTTACCTTTTCCGTCAGGCAAAAAAGATCATTGCGCGACTTCAAAATCGTGCGACATCACAGGAGAGTAGACAATATTTAGAGATAAGGTGGAAACTATCAATATTCATGCGTAGGTCCGTAACCAGTTACCCTTTCTTGGCTGTCTTTCAAAATACGCTTTTATGCTCTTGGTATGCATCCAAATTCATATCTGATAAATCTGTTTTTAGAAACGTGAATCAGATAAGTTTTGCATGAACGATGTACCGGGAAACATCTCAATGCGGAGAGATTTCCTTCGTGTGTTGCGCATGGTGCGAGAAATACTACAAGTTTCATCACAGTGGTTGCGAGAACGCTCACGAATAGACGGTCACTTAGGATTACTCAATAATATACTTTAGGTTCATTTTTGTACTATGTATGACGACGAAAATAAGTTATTTGGTTATTAATCACACCTCCCAATGCTTTAATTCGAAAACAGGCAAAGAAAAGTACTTAGATTATCAGAATGTTGTCAGATACACCGAAAAATATGTGGAATGAAACAACGAGCCACGACCAAGAATCAAACACAGACCAGCGGTTTGGCAGTTTGATGCACTGACAGTCTTTTCTCTTTTTTTTGTGAAGGACTCCGTGTTTAGGCAACCTTCTTTTTTCCTTTCTCTTCATTTTTGAATCGTTTTTGTAACCTAACTTTATTTTATTTATAGTAAATTACATAATTATACGGCTACAAACATTGCTTCCAAGAATCTAAACGGAAAGGAAAATAGGGAGAAAAAAAGGTGTCCTTCGGCTTGTTATGTAAGAAAGCACGCGGAAAACAGGGCCGTGTAGTGAGCCGGAGTGTGACTCCAGACTGTCTTCCTGGTAAATAGTGACAAAGTGTCTTCAGTACCTAAACCGTCATCGTAGCCTTCTGGCTCAACATTATCTTCTCTTCTCGTGAAACGCTCCAACTAACAGGTGGGCTTCTAACACGACAACTCTGTGGACGGTCGTACATTTTCTACGTGTTTTACGAAATTTGTTTTACTAGTTATGCTGAATATTGTGTTATGAATATGTTGTCAAGTTACAAATGCTATTTGTTATTTAAGAAAACGAATACGTATGGAATGTTAACATTTTGTAAGTAGACACGCTGGCCTAGTTGGGGAAAAGCAATTGTCAAAGAGTATAATAAATTGTAAATGCATTATCGCTGGGCGCGCGAGAGAGCCAAAAAAGTAACTGTCCCGAGTCGCGAGGAACCGATTGGTGTCGTTAGTTTTTTGTATTCGCTGGTGTGGCCATGCAAAAGTGCGGAGATAAAAAGTCTGATTCCGAAGTGCGGAGCTCAAAAAAATGGCTCTGAGTATTATGGGACTTAACATCTGTGGTCATCAGTCCCATAGAACTTAGAACTACTTAAACCTAACTAACCTAAGGACATCACACACATCCATACCCGAGGCAGGATTCAAAACTGCGACCGTAGCGGTCACGCGGTTCCAGACTGAAGCGCCTAGAACCGCACGACCACACCGGCCGGCGAAGTGGGTAGCAGTGAAAAGTGAATTGGTTGTTTTGGCGGATGTTTAATATGGGCAAGCTATGTGCATGGCATTTATTGGGCACAGTACAAATGTAGCAGGAGTAATTCACATAACACCAAGAGCACTGTGGGCCCTTGTTATTGGCCATGGTACGGCAAGAAGATCAACCTGTGCTCTATTTTACCGCTAAATGAAGCCACTCGACAAACCAACGGCATCGTCAAGTGAAGTAAGATGTAGATTTATTATAACTAGAATTATAAGAGGCTGATCAGCGTAGTTGGAATTTTTTTGGTTCCAACAAAATTATTTAAATAATATTCCTAAGTCGTTATCCAAGTATTATCCATCCCATCCGTTTGTACAAACCGAGATAATCAGAAAATGAACTGAAAATGAAGTGATCATTATTGTATTAGATTATGAAAAATAATTTTTCCAACTTTTGACAATTACGTAATAATGAAATCTTTAGCTGTAGTATAAATAATTTCGGAAATAGGATGATGCAAAAACCAGTATTAATCAATTTGCTAAAAATAAAGTGACTTTCATAATAAAAACATTGGTAGTAAAACTACATAACTTGGGCACTGAATTTCACTATCAAAGCAATGTTTGTAATTTATAGCTTGTGGCATAATTTATAACATTTATTAAAAAGAAATGTCAGAGTAACTGCTAGGTAAATGGCAGTCTTACCAATGAGTAAATTCAAACATTCTTTCTGCTTGCTACATTTAAGACTGTCAGTATTACGGTGAGTAACAGCCAGTAAACAATTTTACTAATTGATCTTCGAAAATTAATATAATGTTTTATGTGTTTGCTATTTTATTATTATCTGACTATTGTGACATGTGTGCTGTGAAGTACTAGAAAGAGTGCGTTAGGTACTGTTCCTACGTCATGATGCCAATAACTGTTCTTACGTAAGATTACTTACGATTACAAAGTTCAGCTTTAATTTAATTATTTTAATTATTCTTGTTCCGATGAGGAACTAGCGACCATTGGTTATTTTCATTAGTGACATGCTTCGAATCCCTTTTTCCAAATTTTGCACTAACTACTGTTGATTAAAAATTAGTTTACGTAATAAAAATATAAAAAGCTAACCAAACTTCGTTCCAAATCGTCATTTGCTAAAATACTAAGCAGTGGCGATTCGATTATAACTTCATCTACTTCTCTCGGTTTTGCATTATTCTTCGGAATAGATGCCTTTTTTCCACAGATTAGGGACTTTAGGTACACGGTCATGTAGAGAAGACTAATTAGCCGGAGAGGTAGGTCTGCGAGTAATGCTCTTAAATCATTGCCAAATCGTTCTGCCTGACACACTGAATGGTGGCTAGCCAAGCTACAGCATAGGAAAATAGAAAATGTAATAACTGGAAAATTATCAGTGGTGGCCCCATATTATATTAATAATTTTTCGTAGACGATCTTTCGACATACAGCATTGAAAATACGGTTTTCCGTCAACAACATTAGCCTGTATTTTTCTTTGGTTCGAAAATTAGTGGGTGTCTAGCAAAAGGCCGAAACGAGTGTCTCTTTATTTTCAGTGCAGGAGGTCCTTGAAAAAGCTGATCAGAACCGGTGACGCACGTGTGGGGCCGCCCCCTCGTCAGCCTCGACCAGCAGCCTACGCACCGCTGGTCTCTCCGAGGCTCGGCAGGGCGGCCGCGCGTCGCGGAACGTCGGCGGCGGCGGCGGCTGTGTGCGCAGCGGGCAGGTCGCCTCTTAATTGAGCCTGCCCCCTGCCCCCTGCCCCTTGTCCCCCGCTCCCCACCACTCCTCCCATAGGGGGGCTGTAAGTGGCGCTTCCGGGCCAGGGCCACGGGCCACGGCCGTCCGACAGCAACCTCTGATTCTGCCCCCATCTCTCTTCTGTCTCTGTATGCCGACTCTGGGCGACTGCTGCTGCTTCTGCTGCCGCCCACCACACACTAGCCGAGCACGCCTTCCTACTGGACACACGGCTACTGCTCGTGATCTATAAAGTGGGGTCCGTACGTGTAGAACTGCTCTTGTGGAACAACAGGTGGATACACAGAAAATTAAAGTCAAGCAGTACGAGATGGGAAAGAAAATTGTTGATGTTTTGGATGACGATCAGTTTGGCTTTATGAAAGGCACCAGAGAGACAGTTCTGAAGTTGTGATTAATAATGGAAGCGTTCGTAGGATGTTTCGACCTAGAAAAAGTGTCAGATACTTTATAAGCAGCAAGATGTTCGGAATTCTCGGAAAAATAGGTATAAGGTACGGGGGAGAGTCCATTATCCGGATTCGTGTCGTACAGATTCGCGATTATAAGAATAACAAACCGCGAGCAAATATCTTTGTGGCATAGTCGGTGGGTGCACGTACATGTCGCTCTGGCACTACCCGCCTACGCACGACGGTCTCTGCCATTTAGACAGTATAGCAAACGTGTTTTTTCTGTGGTGTGAGGCTGTTGTGGCCGGAACGCAGCATCGGGAACAGGCTGTCAGGAAAGTGAGGATCGATAATTCGCACCATCTCCAGACAGCCAGACTGCAGAAGTGCGTTATTGTAAGCAGTTTGAACGTGATTGTACGGTGGAGTGCCTTATTCTTCGAACTGAACTGCACTTATGACCCTCTTAATTCCCAACACTTTTTTCCAGTTCGCGTTTTGAGTAGTTCTGACATGGAGTGTCCCAAGTTGCTAACCTCAGCTGAATCTCAGAGATAAAAGATTCGGTGTCAAGGCTATCCGTAGCGCTCACGTGGGCAGACAAACGTAGGTGGCAGACTCTGCCGGCAGAACCTCGCGCCCGCCCCACTCAGGTGGGTGCCGAGTCTTCCGGGCTCCACTGTGCCACGTGGACTCTCTGCCAGCAGAGCTGCAGTGCGGTAGGGCCCTGAAAGATCACTGCACACGGGCGACTAAGGTGACCTTCCAGAGTTGATAATACAAAAATAGATTCTCTTCATACATTCAGTTATCCGGAGTTTCTATCGTCCGAATGACTTAACACAACAACTAGTCCAATTAATCGAGTCTCTGCTGTGAAGTTCAAGACGGATGATATACAGGTTGTCCAGAAAAGGGCTCCCTGATTTCAAAATTAAATATCTCGAAAACAAAGATCGATAGAGGAATGCAGTAAACGGTATGTTTATTGTGAAAGCTGTAAGAAGTTTATACGGCAGTTTGAAATAATAGTTACAAAAGCTGCTAACAGATGGCGCTGTACGCTGTACAACTCATATCAGCATACATAAGTGAAATCATCATCATCTTGGACAGTTTCCAGCCACTGGCTGGGTCTGTCGGGAACACAAGCCTCTCCATCGTGTTCTGTCTTTCCACCATTCCCCCTCTTCCACCTTCGTCCAGTTCTCTCCTCTTCTCGTCACACATTCCTTCACTCCCTTCACCCATCTATCTCTTGGTCTTCCTCTGGGCCTCTTCCCCTCCAGTTGCAGATCAAACATCCTCTTTGGAATTCTTCCCTCATCCATTCTCTTCATGTGTCCATACCACTGCAGTCTTGATTTTTCTATCCTGTCCTGTACTGGTTCCTCCTTTAGTCTTTCCCTCACATACACATTTCGCAATCTGTCTCGTCTTGTTACACTCAACCTGCTCCTCTGGAACTTCATTTCACTAGCCTGTATTCTACATTTGTCGCTTTTGTGCATTACCCATGTCTCTTCCGTATGCCAATATGGGGACAAAGTAGGTTCGGTATATAATTCCCTTGGATTTCTGTGGCACCTCCTTGCTCCAAATAAGCCCCCTAATGCATTTGTAGAACTGCCCTGCTTTTCTGCATCTTTCATTTATTTCCATTGCGTTTCCCCCCTTACTTTCAATCATGCTTCCCAGGTACTTGAAGTTCTCTACCACTTGTAGTTTTTCCCCTCCACAAGTTATCAACTGCTTTTAAAAAGGGAACATGCCTCGGATAACATAAGTGAAATAATCGTATGAAAACAATCTTTGCAAACAATCACATCACAATGTTTTCAAAATGTTCACCATTGGCACTACAGAGGTGGCGCAAACGAAGAATGAAATTCGCCATCACATTTCGTAGTGTCTCAACCGAAATGGATTCACATGCCACAGAGATCACCGATTCAAGCTCGTCCAGCGTGGCGGGATGCTTCGGGTAGACCATGTCTTTGACTGTGCCCCACAAAACACGTCACAGGGAGTCAAATCCGGCGATTATGGAGGCCAATCCATGCCTGCACCAGTAAATTTGGGATATTCCAAAGCAATGACTCGATTCCCGAAGTATTCCTCGAGAAAGCGAAACACTTGTTCGGTCCGATGTGGTCGGGCTCCATCTTGCATAAACCATTCATTACCTGGTCGATCCTCTAACGCTTGCTGTGTGGCGACAAATTGTTCCAAAATTGCAACGTAACGTGCACCAGTGACCGTTTCTCGAATGAAAAAAGGGCCAATAATGCCTCTGCTGCATACTGCAGCCCACACAGTAACTTTAGGAGAATACCGGGATTTCGCTTCACATCAAAATGGCTTTTCGGAACCCCAAAATCGCCAGTTCTGCTTATTCACGTATCCATTCAGGTGGAAATGTGCGTCATCTGTAAACCATATGCACCCCACATCAAATCCTTCACTATCAATCATTGTGAGCATCTGATTAGCAAAGGCAACCATTTGTTGCACAGCTCGTACGGGTATGGCCTGGTGCGTTTGAATTTTGAATGGAAACATGTGTAGGCTCTTTCTCAGTATTTTCTGCGTGCTGGAACGCTTCAAACCGGTCTCAGATGCAATTCTACGGACGGATGACATTGGATTTCGCTGAATAATTCCAGAAACTGTGGCGATATTTTCAGGCGTAACTGCGGTTTGCTTGCGGCCAACATGCCCACTAGATCATCAGTTACGCTGCCTGTTCGTTGAAAACTTCGCCTTGTTGCTGTAGGACTCTCTTCTAACCTATGGTACTCTTAGCACCAGAAAAACGCGTTGTTCAATGGAGTACATGGTTTTTATCTCTTCCTTCGGTACGCTAACCTCCTTTCACGTTTCAATAGTGGAACTGATCGCCCTGGGCTTCGGATCACTATTTATACTAGGCATTACGTATGGCAATTACAGCGCCATCTGTTAGCAGCTTTTGTAACTACTATTTCAAACTGCTGTATAAACTTCTTACAGCTCTCACAATAAACATACCGTTTACTGCATTCCTCTATCGATCTTTGTTTTCGAGATATTTAATTTTGAAATCAGGAAGCCCTTTTCTGGACACCCTGTACAACATGTACACTGAAGCGCCAAAGAAACTGGATGAGACACGCGTGTTCAAATACAGAGACATGTAAACAGGCAGAATACGGCGCTGCAGGCGGCAACGCCTACATCATACAACAAGCGCGTGGTGCACCTGTTAGATGGGTCACTGCTGCTACAACGGCAGGTTATCGAGATTTAAGTGAGTCTGAACATGGTGTTATAGTCGGCGCACGAGTGATGGGACGCCTCATTTCCGAGGTAGCGATCAAGTAGGGATTTTCCTGTACGACCATTTCACGAGTGAATCGTGAATATCAGGAATCAGGTAAGACGTCAAATCTCCGAAAACGTTGCGGCCGGAAATACATCCTGCAAGAACAGCATCAACGACGACTGACGAGAATTGTTCAACCCTTCCGCAAACTACTCCAGATTCCAATGCTGGGCCATCAACAAGTGTCAGCGTGCGAAACATTCAAGGAAATGCCACCGATACGGGCTTTCGGAGCCGACTGCACGACGCAAAGCTTGACGCCTCGCCTGGGCCCATCCACACCGACACTGGACTGTTGATGACTGCAGACATGTTGCCTGGTCGGAAGAGTCTCCTTTCAAATTGTATCGAGCGGATGGACGCGTACGGGTTTGGAGACAACTTCATGAATACATTGGCCCTGCACATCAGAAGGGGACTTTTGAAGAAGGTGGAGGCTGTGTAATTTGTGCAGTTGGACTGATATGGAACCCCTGATACGTCTAGATACGACTGTGACAGGTGACACGTACGTAAGCATCCTGACGTCTTCTCACAGCCATCTCTTCTCTATCGATACCGACTGCCGTGCCGGCGCTTGACTTTACGCCGTAACAATCAGCTCTCCAGTTCTTCAGGTGACACAGTCCAGCCACTATTCTTTAGTAATTTTCCAGCATTTGATTCTGTGTATTTCTTCTTCAGACTAAGCAGCACTTCGTCAAAGATATGACGGAGGCACTGGGGAAACAGTGGCATCTGCTCTCTTCTTCAGAACGTACACAGCTGACTTTCTCCAGAAGACGAGAAATTGGCAATCTCCCACACGGTTCTTGCCCTAACAACCATCTTTGTAGCTTCCACCTGTGCCCGCTGTGATTGAAGAGGTGATGATTGGCATAGATCAGCGCATGAAACCTCTTCCACTAATCACTCCTCGTTCACAATGTCTTTGTCTTCTTCAGTGAAGTATATTTCCGATTCAGCTTCGGATTTCACAAAGAGATTTAACACTTCTACATCAGTAAGTCCACACTGACGATACATGTTTGAAAACGTATTTCGTGTACAAAGACCTGAGTGACACCATATAAACTGAATTAGAATTATATTAATACCTTCAGCTGCTGCTGGGCGTTGGTATATATCAACGCGGACAGGTGAAAATGTGTCCCGACCGGGACTCGAACGCAGGATCTCCTGCTTACATGGCAGACGCTCTATCCATCTGAGCCACCGAGGGCACAGAGGATAGTGCGAGTGCAGGAACTATCTCGCGCATGCCTCCCGCGAGACCCACATTCTCACCTTCTATGTCCACACACTACATTCGTAGTGTCCCACCCCAACACAACCATTACTCGTGGAAGACATTCTTACCAAGTCCCGTAAGAGTTCGGGGAATATGTCTGCATCCGTACAGGAGAAGAAAGTCACGGTCGGTATTGCCAGAACTACAGGGTTTTTACAAATGATTGAAGCGATTTCATAGCTCTACAATAACTTTATTATTTGAGATATTTTCACAATGCTTTGCACACACATACAAAAACTCAAAAAGTTTTTTTAGGCATTCACAAATGTTCGATATGTGCCCCTTTAGTGATTCGGCAGACATCAAGCCGATAATCAAGTTCCTCCCACACTCGGCGCAGCATGTCCCCATCAATGAGTCCGAAAGCATCGTTGATGCGAGCTCGCAGTTCTGGCACGTTTCTTGGTAGTGGAGGTTTAAACACTTTCACATAACCCCACAGAAAGAAATCGCATGGGGTTAAGTCGGGAGAGCGTGGAGGCCATGACATGAATTGCTGATCATGATCTCCACCACGACCGATCCATCGGTTTTCCAATCTCCTGTTTAAGAAATTCCGAACATCATGATGGAAGTGGGGTGGAGCACCATCCTGTTGATAGATGAAGTCGGCGCTGTCGGTCTCCAGCTGTGGCATGAGCCAATTTTTCCGCGGGCTACGCGTGAAACTTGCCCGCACGCGTTCAACCGTTTCTTCGCTCACTGCAGGCCGACCCGTTGATTTCCCCTTACAGAGGCATCCAGAAGCTTTAAACTGCGCATACCATCGCCGAATGGAGTTAGCAGTTGGTGGATCTTTGTTGAACTTCGTCCTGAAGTGTCGTTGCACTGTTATGACTGACTGATGTGAGTGCATTTCAAGCACGACATACGTTTTCTCGGCTTCTGTCGCCATTTTGTCTCACTGCGCTCTCAAGCGCTTTGACGGCAGAAACCTGAAGTGCGGCTTCAGCCGAACAAAACTTTATGAGTTTTTCTACGTATCTGTAGTGTGTCGTGACCATATGTCAATGAATGGAGCTACAGTGAATTTATGAAATCGCTTCAATCATTTGTAATAGCCCTGTATATACTTATATGGACCTCGGGCATGGGTGTGTGTGTTTGTCCTTAGGATAATTTAGGTTAGGTAGTGTGTAAGCTTAGGGACTGATCCCATAAGATTTCACACACACACACACACACACACACACACACACACACACACACACACACACTTATATGGATATGGTGTATGTGGTACCGCGCGCCGCGGAATTTGAATCCGCACCAGACGCCATGGACTTCGAAGACCCATAGAGGTCGCTGCACCGTACGCTGTGGCGGCGCGCGCCTCCTGGCCCGCTTTTAGTGTGGGGGCGCCACAGTGGAACACGTGGTCCCAGCGGCCAATAGCGGCGCCCCCGAGAGCGTACTTAAGCGCCGGCCGCTCGCTCATCCAGCAGTCCGCTCCGCCCGCCGTATTTACAACTCCTCTGGCCCTACTTTCCTCATGCGTATATTTACAGAGTCCGCCTCGCTCGCTCATCCAGTAGTCCGCTCCGCCCGCCGTATTTGCAACTCCTCTGGCCCTACTTTCCTCATGCGTATATTTACAGAGTCCGCCTCCTCCATCGACCACCTCCTCACGCAGGGAGCCCTGATTTTAAACTGCCGCCATCCTGTTGACCCGTCCCGCTCCCCTCCTCAATCCTACCGCTGCCAGCGCTGTCTTCTGTACGACGACCACCTCACCAAAAACTGCAAGAACCCACCCATCTGCCCCCATTGTAAGGCCTCCCACTTCCTTAAACAGTGTCCCAACCTCGCCTCCCCCCCGTCCTGCAACACCTGCAATGAACCCCACCCCACCTATTCTTTCAAATGCAAAGCCAAGCCCCTCCCACCAACCCTGAACTCACTGTCCCCATGCGCCCAATCGACCCACCCATCCACCCTAACAATTCCCTCTGTCCTCCCCCTACAGCAGAAGACATCATCCGGTTCCTCACAACCGTCCTGCAGAACATCCACCCCTTCCAGGGCCCCCACACACTCCAGCAGATTTCCCTTGCCACCCGCTCTGTTTTCCACTTAAACACCTACGCCATACTCCCATAACCAGGCTCCCTTTACGTTCACCCGCCTCGACACCCTTGTTTAAGCCCCTCTCTCCCCTTCCCGCACCCTTCCCACCTCCAACCTCCTTGCGCATCAACAGTATAGTCTCCTCTACCTCAACATTCGCTCCCTCCCTGCAAACAAATACCTCTTCATGCATACCCTCTCCCAGCACCAGGTTGACTCCTTCATCCTTAATGAAACCTTCCCCCAACCCCACCATCTTTTCCGCACGTCCCCTTATCTCCTTCACCGTACTGACAATCCCCTTCCCCTAGCCCGAGGCAGGGTCGCTATAGGCCACCTCAGGCATCTCCCTGTCCGGCCACAAATCCTCTTCAATGACCCGACCAAACACCTTCTCCTCAGCCTATTTTTTCCCTCGCTCACTGTCACCTGTGCCACTATCTATATCCGCCCCACAGCTCCTCTCCTCTTTGACTTCATTTCCCATGTTGACTGTACCTTCTCCACCTATGTGATCGCCGCTGACCTCAGCATCCACAGCCGTGACCCTGCCACCCTTCAGCAGTGGCATCAGTTCCTTGCCACCCTCCATGGTGACCTTGTTCCTCTCCCACAGCACACCCGTCCTGAAAGTAACTCCACCCCCAATGTTATCCTTGCCTCCCCCAACCTCCTTGGTCACATCGCCATTGATGTCCTCGATCCTGTCAGTAGTGGCCATCTCCCTGTCCTTCTCTCCATCTCCTCTACCCATCCTGCCACTGCAGCCATCCGCCCAGCTGCCCCTCCAAAGTCTGTCCATGACTACTACCGTGCCAATTGGGATGCCTACCGGGAATCCATTGCCTTACAGGTTGAAAGCCACCCCCTCACCTTTCACCACCCTGATGACATCACCCATGCCTCTTCCTTCCTTCAGAAGACCATCACTGACGCTGTGGAGGCTCATGTCCCTACCAAACTCTTCCATGCTCACCGCCCTACGCTTCCTCCACTGGCCGTTCTTCTTCTGCGTGAATCTCGCAAGCTCTACCACTGGGATACTCTCACCCACCACCGGCAATTACAGCGACATATCCAGAACCTCCTTACAGTAAAGAAACGCCGGGACTGGCGCCAGACATGCACACGCCTCAACTCCACTCTTCCTGTCAACTCCTCCAAGTACTGGTCAGCCTTCCACCGCCTTACTGGTAGCCATCCCACCCCACATTACCCCATCCTCCATGACAATCGACCCTTTCCTGACAATCTCAGTAAGGCTAACCATTTTGCTTCCCACCTATCTGAGGTCTTCTCCATTCTTGACGATCCCCATTTTGATTACTCCCTCTTCCCCACCGTCCTTGACCACACTGACACCTCTGGCCCCTAGCTTCCAGTACTTGGATCGGTTACCCCCCTCAGGCATCAACACTCCCATCACCACACAAGACATCACACTCGTCCTCCACTCCAAATGCAACACCATCCCTGGTCATGATGGCATCACCTACCGTCACCTCAAGGAATCCCCTTCATCCTTCCTTTCTGTCCTTGCTACCCTATACAATGTCTTCCTCTCCACTGGATTTTACCCCAACCTGTGGAAGACCTCCCATGTCCTACTGTTCCCTAAACCTAACAAACCCCCTCTGATACCTCTTCCTATCATCCAATCTGCCTCACCTCCGTGTTCAGTAAGGTCTTCGAGGCCATCCTCTCTCGCCGTATTCACTGCCACCTTAACCAGCACCGCCTCCTTCCTCTTACCCAATGTGGCTTCCGGCCTTCCTTCTCTGCTGACGACCAGCCCCTTAACCTTAGCAATATTCTTTCCCTCCAACTTAACTCCGGTCGCTCCGCTATCTTTGTTTCCCTTGATCTCCAGAACGCCTATGACCATGTCTGGCATCCCAGGCTCCTCTTCAAACTCCAGACCTATACTCTTCCCATCAACTTTGTCTGTCTCATTGCTTCCTTCCTCTCCCATCATCCCTCCTATGTGACTATCTACAATTCTGTACTTTCTATCCCTCTGCCAGTGTGCCCCAAGGTTCTGTCCTTTCCCCTCTCCTCTATCTCCTATACACTGCTGATATGCCCAAACCTCCCCCTCCTGTTCATCTTCTCCAGTTCGCTGATGACATCACCTTCCTTGCCCTTTATCCTACCCTTCAACAGTCCCAACGTACCCTCCAAACCCACCTTGACCAATTCTCCGCTCCGTGCAACCAGTGGTTCCTCCATGTTAATCCCTCCAAGACCCAAGCAATCATCATAGGCCGCACCACCCGCTCCTTCTGCCTCCATGATTTCTACCTCACCATTTATGGCTGTCCTATCCACATCACTCCTATCCTCAAATACCTTGGCCTCACAGTCGACCGCCACCTCACCTGGACTCCCCATCTCCTTACCATCCAAAACAAAGCTCACAACTGCCTCCACCTCCTGAAACTCCTGTCCGGCCGGACGTGAGGTCTGTATCCTTCCACCATCCTTCACACCTACAAATCCTTGATCTGCCTCATCCTCTGTTGTGCCAGCGTAGCTTGGATTTCCGCCCCTCCCCGGTTCTATAAAGCCCTCCAAATCCTCGAATGCCATGCGCTCCGCCTCGCCTTCCGCATCCGCCTTCCGTCCCCCACGCGTATCCTCTATGACCTTGTCCCCTTCCCCCACCTTCTCCTTTTCCTTGAACACATCCGCACACTATATATTGTCCGACGCTTTGATCCCCTCACCCCCTGTTGTCTCCCTTCCTCTCCACCCCAACCAGTTGCTGCGCCTTTACTGTAGTGTCCCACCCTCTCTCCATCTCCACACCCTCCATCTCCTTTCCCAACGCAACTTCCACCGTCTACCCCTCCCGGATGATGAGCTTCGCCCTGAGATCTACCCTTCCTACCAACTCTAGCCCCATGTTCCTGCCTTCACCTCAGGGCTCCCTCTCCTCCCCCTAGTTCCTCCTGAGCGGCTTCCCCCTCCTACTCCCCCTCCATCTCTTGTGCCTCCTTTCAGTGTCTCTGCACTCCCTCCTGCCCTGTCTTCCCTCTTCATCTCCCGCCCCACGTCTCTCCCGCCTCTTCATGTACCCATTGATGACCCTCCTCTCTTCATCCCGCCGCTTCCCCTGCTGCCCCTTTTCCATTCTCTCTGCCCTTTCCCTCGGCAGGTCCCGCCTGGCAGTTTTATTCTTCGTCGTGTGTGCTCCAAGTGGGTTTTAAGTGTGTTGTTCCAGAGTGTTTTTACTACTGTGGCCGACTTTTAACATGTGCATGTCCATTCAGTGTCTTCTCTGAGTTTTGAAGACTCGCCAACTGTGTTTTTTAACTTTCTGGTGACTTTTAACTGTTCTCCGTGAATGTCTCCGTGTTAGTCTATTTTTTACCTCCATTTTCTCCCATTATTCTGTTTTAAGTTCCCTTTCTCGCCTTATGTATGTAACATTTTATTCTTATTTTAAGCTGTTATGTCACTCGGCTGAAGTGCGGCGGATTATGCCGCTGACAGCCCTGCCCTGCCCATATGGGGCAGGGGAATGAAATCACAATAAAGAGAGGAAAAAAAGAAGCTCTTCCAGTCAGTCTAATCTCGCTTACGTCGGTTTACACCTCGCTTTGCGGTAGACTGCTTACTATACGAGTGGACGTGTTTGTTTCCTGGTGACTCTGTTGTTCGGTCTTGTCGTATTCGTTCTGTCCTGCGTCGGTCGTGTCCCTCCTCTGCCGTTGTGTTGTTGTTCGCGGGCCGCTCCGCGGGCCCCGCCGCGCCCTCCGTCTCTGCTACCCCGCGACCGTCCGGGTCGCAGTTACAGCAGTGTATGTTCCTTTGGACATGTCCGAATGAACAGACACCATATCTATATAACGATATAAACTGTGTCAGATTGGAATTTAAGCATCCCAAGTTGTAACAATGACCAGCGATTGCTCTACATGACTGCTAACTGTTGCCGCTTCATCGATGGATAATTTACATATGTTCAGAACAGAAATAACTGGTGTCGAAATAACCCCTTCCGCCGTTCTAGGCATATAGAATGAAATTCGAAGAAAATACAAATGTTTTGTGCATCCTAATAAATAGTAGTAAAGACGAGAAAAAATTAGGAAAAATCATATGATTTCATTAACGAAGTAAATAAACCGAATATGAAAATGAATGAAAAAATTGTGACAGGGGTCATTTTGACCAGTTCCCCCGTTCTGGTGTTAAAATCCTTCGTAATTTTATATAAACTGTTATTGCATTGCATCATTTCATCAGAAAAATGTTAGGGAAGGATAGCTGTATTTTTTTACATTTTTATCAAAGAGTAAACTGTGATGCTAGCAACGCCTCTGCGCGTTTTATTTATCACGTCAAGGTGTGCGTTCCCGGCACTCTGGTACCAGTCAGGACATAGCGTGCCTGTGTATAACTCATTCAAAGCGAGAAGTTGGTCACTGTCAGGTCAATTCATACTTTGCAGGACACAGTGGGCGCGAGGTATTTGGGCAGACGAATTGAGCTCTGAATAAAATCAAGAACCTGTCACAAAATCGTCTGCAATTAACCAGTGCTCTCGTTACGACTGGAGCTGATGGAGCACTGTTGTAGACTCCAGCACCGCCGTCTCAGTAGCGTCGACAAACTGCAGGACCGGAACTTCGTAGCAGATTAAAACTGCGAGGCGCACCGAGACTTGAACTCGCGGCCTCTAACTTTCGCAGATAAGTGATCTACAGAGCTACCCAAGTACGCCTCACAACCCGTTCACACAGCCTTACTTCCGCCAGGGCCTCAACTCCTATCTTCCAAACTTCACAGATGATTATACAGGATGTTTCCGTAAGAGCGTGCAAAAATTTAACAGGACATAGAGGATAATTCACTAAACAATTTGAGGTAGGGAACCTGAGATCGGAGAAGCCAGCCAGATAGTAGGAATAAAATCACATTACTGTATACTTTTTATTTACATTATTTAACTGCAAATACCATCACTGACACAATGAACGTGCCTTTTCTACCACATCTTACAAAGTGTGGTGGAACTGACGGCCATCAACCTCAATGCAAGCCCAACAGCGGCGAACAAGATTCTGACGCACCCTGACAAACATCCCTGATGTGTTTCGAATCACATCACAGGCAGCTACAATTCTGGCAACTAATTTCACCTCCGTATCCACTGGGATCTCATAGACAAGTGACTTGAGATGTTCCCTAGGAAATAATGAAGGGGATTCGTGTCAGGTGACCTCGCAGGCCGTGGAAGGGAAGATTCCCTTCCAATTCAGCGACCAGGAAAAACTGTACGGGTACTGCTCCATCGCATTATACATTACGTTTCTGAACAGCACTGAGTAATGAATGGGTCTGTCGTTGATTCATAGCACGTTCTGTCGTGGAACAATGTAAATACGATACAACAGAGCCACCTTATGGACAAGTAAAGTAAACAAAACGTGCATCATGGCTTTCTGGTAATGAGGCTCGTCCTCCTTGTTTCCTTGCAGGAAATAAAGAATGTGCATGTAAGTAAACTCACAGTACGTATAATCTTGTACGCATGTTAGTTGTAAATAGGCTGGAGAGCAGTAATGCTGGGCAAAGCGGTAGACAAGTTTGCTTTCATATTCTCCGACCCCAGGTGTCCTAACTCAAATTGTTCAGTGGAGCATTCTCTATGTCCTGTTCCATTTTTGCATGCGCTTACAGAAACTCCCTGTATATCTCAGCGATGTGTGGACATACCCGACAGAACAGACACCAATCGCACTGACGCGGCTGTTAAAATAATTGATGGGTGAGAAATCGTGACTTCCAGACGCACAGGGCAGTATGGCAGTGCAACAGCGAAAGCTGAAAATTTGTGTAGGACCAGAGCTCGAACCCGGACGTTCCACTTGTCTAAAATGGTTGCCGCAAGCGCCTCGGCCATTTAGGCACGCTTTACGTCCGATCACATAGCTAATGAGGAGGTATTGAATAGAATTGGAGAGAAGAGAAATTTGTGGCGCATCTTGACTAGAAGAAGGGATCGGATGGTACGGCATATTCTGAGGCATCAAGGGATCACCAATTTAGTGTTGGAGGGCAGTGTGGACGGTAAAAATCGTGGAAGGAGACCAAGAGATGAATACACTAAACAGATTCAGAAGGATGTAGGTTGCAGTAAGTACTGGGAGATGATTGAGTAGGATGGAGAGCTGCATCAAACCAGTCTCAGGACTGAAGACCACAACAATAACATTTTGTCCGACACAGATCCTCAGCTTACCGCATGCTGAAAAGCAGCGTTCCTCGTCCGCTAACCACCTACTCGCAGATTATTGATTCTCGTAGGAGTGCAGACGGTACTACTGCGTCCGCTCCGCAATATACGTCAAGGATCCGTCGAGCTCTTACAGGAACGAGTGGTCTCTGTTCTGTCGAACATGTCTGACAAAACAGACATCACTAGAAATGACGCGCCTGCCATTCCGAGACTACAAGTGACGTATTTATCTGTGCTAATATTTGCAGAAATATACTGCATAAAGCTTTATGTTGTAACGACACCATGCAGTATGCAGTCGTGCTGGGGAAGATAAAATTACCTGTCACCCGGCTGCATGGGCACCACTAGCGGGGTGATGATACACCGGCAACCAAAGAACGTCAGGTTGCCACTGCTGCAGAACATGAAAATGATATTGATTTTCGAAGCTTCTGGCAAATTAAGACAATGCCAGAAGAGGATTCGAACATGGGACCTCCGCCTTTCATGGGCAAGTGTTCTGACGGTCTCTGGAGCACTGCCTGCATAATAAATGTCTCCCTGTGCAGTCAGTCCCAAAGCACCGACTGCACACCAAGCAGTGCGGCGCCGCGAAACGGCATGGAGAAGGCGGCGACCCGCTCGCCAACGGAGCAGCGCCACACCTCCAGAGAGACAGAGTTCAGCGCCTCCCGTCAATGCTGACCTAACCAGCAGTCCGTCTGGGGTCGGCCCAGTTGAGAACATCAGTACTGAGTAATAGGAAGACGGTACTTAGCCTGCGTTCTGCGAGTAGTACGGATTGTCAGTATACTTGTATGTAGAAGGCACAGGAAGCAAAGGAATCAACAAGTTAAGTAATGGTTCCTTTCTTTGTAGAAATAAAGTGTTATATTAATTTTAAAGTTTAATATACAAATCATTTTACATTCCTGCTACCGGCCATCGCAACTTCTCTCCTTCCTTGTTTGTGTCGGTGCTCATTCCCACAGCAGCCGACACAATATCTCCTTACCTCCCCCCCCCCCCCTTTTCCAACCAAATGACTTTAAGATATGTAGAAATGGAGAATCTAGCATTATTTGTGTATATTTACATGATAGGCAGATGGCTACAACAGCAGTGCCGATGGAAAAGGGAAACGAATAAGACTGCAGATGTGAAGTCATCTGCAAATAAACATGTGTAAGCGGAAATGTTTAGAAGATGACGAGAAAAAAGGGAAGGGAAAGTTAAGGAAACTACGAATACTGTAGCGCCATGTTCCACGGTCTCTCAATGTCAAAACAATGTAAATTCCATCGATGGACGGAGGGATCGCCTTGTCTCGGTTGCCACGTTTCGTTGAGATTCCAGCTCCTGAGCGGGTTGGTAAAAATTGTAAATAGTTCGCGAAAGTCATCCCATTGTAACGATGTCGGCGTACGGTGTGTTGTTGGATATGGAGACGTGTACAGAAGTCCGCCAGATCGACGATGTCGTCCCTGAAGTGCTAGCTTACGGGTATGTCAATGATCCATGTGATGGTAAGCCACTTGATGGGAAATAAGTCACTTCAGGATACATCAGCATGGTAAGAGAGACGTGACGTGATAGTATTCGGACGCAGAAAGCCGCTACCTCCTGCACAAGGGACCAGATCGCCGCTGCTGCCCCACACTCGAAACCGTGTAAATCCGTATCTTCGACATTGCAATTGGGGCACAGGACTCTCCACCAGCGCTATGCGGTGCAGTTTCTGTCGTCGAATATATTTGCCGTTGATGGGAAACCCGGTGTCGTCGATGTGGTGTCAGTGGTGTGGTATGGTTGCAAACTGTAGGACACGAAACCTGCACGCGACGTGCTCCAAAGCGGGGTTTTGGGGGCACGGACAATCGGAGACGATGATAGATGTCTCGGGCGGTCGTCTTCCTGATCCTGGGGAGTTAGGCGCATGTATAGCACTATTCCGGATAGAACCGCCTCTTGTGTGATACTGGATGTTAGACATGAGCCAATGACGTCGGCGGGCGTCTCAAAATAGATGCGAACTCGACGGTCAGCATTCCAGTGAAACTAATATCCTGGCTTCTCCACAAACAAGGCATAGTATCGGTGTAAAACACCGTGCTCCTAGCGCTAACGTTTACCAGAGCCAGGCCGCCACCCAGTTAAGTAAGATGAGGGCATCATGCTGGGCTTCGAAAATGTGTCCGGAACATATAAAATACCCGAGGGCCGCCTGCAGTCTAGCACCCATTGTCTCGGTGTTGGGCGGTATATGTGGGATGTGGGGTATCCACGCTGCCAGATGAGTATTGGCAAAAGTGACTCTCTAGGACATATTCAGCAGACGTAATAGGAGGCCTGGATACGTTTTAGTAGCACCTGAAAACTGTTCGCTGAGGTATGGCGAATGTCGCGTGTGTACACCACACTGAGACACTGTACGGTGTCCACTGGTTAAAATGGGGCTACGTTATCTGTGAGAAGGTCCCGGCCGATCTTGAGGGTGCATGATTTTGCGACGCTCGTAGCGCTTCCTGCCTCCGAGGTGTAACGCTTAATCCATTGCATCGTGGCCTGTATTTCGGCCGCTGAATGCAGGAGAAGGGCCGCTGCCTGCGTCGGCGCGGCAGCGGGAAATGTGCTCCCAGAGTGGAATACCTGTCAAGCGTCGTCGTAGTCCATAGATGAATGGAAAACTTGGAAATTTGTGGTAAGACCTTATGGGACCAAACAGCCGAGGTCATCGGTTTCTAAGCTTACACACTATTTAATCTAACTTAAACTAACTTACGCTAAGGACAACACACACACCCATACCCGAGGGACTCCGACAGATGGAGCCGCGTGGACCGTGACAATGCGCCAAAGACCGCGTGACTACCCCGCGCGGCGGAGATGAATGGTTCCATCACGACGGTGTACACCGTGGTCGACACTGGACAACGCTGCCGTACTGAGCGTTCAATCTATACAGGCTATGTAAGTCTTCGCTGACGACGAGCCGTGACGTCACTCCTGACGCACATGATCGCCTGCATGAACAACGGGGGAATCACCATCTAATCGATCACTGTTTTGAGGAATGCATGGCTGATGCAGCCGCACTCGTGGTTGGAAGTTCGATTAGGATGAAAACCATGTTTCCATGGCGATCACTTCTCAATATTCGCTGAGGGCAGTCTGGATGTTATTATTGCCTCCTAAGGACGTTGGGACACACCGTTTGAAACACATCTACGAGTCACATAGCGAGAAGGCGCGTAAAAATCTTGAAACTGAGTAACTTTATCGACCAGTAACTATCAACCATGTTCCCCCCATAGGTTTCAGGACTGGTATGAGTAAGCCTTCCTTGTGTCAAGGTGCTGTTGATGGCCGGTTTGGCGCACTGTATCTACCACTGCAGTTAGGTCCCATATCACACGATGCGTTTAACACAAGCCTAGCATGTGTCTGTGATCAGTTGTCAACATTCTGTGTCTCGTAACAGCGTGGCGCTGAGTTTCCAGGGTGATAGATTGACTATGAAGGATAATAGTACAGATGTAAATGTCACGATCTGAAAAGGCAGACGGCCGACCTTCCGCGTCGAGAAGATTGAGTGTTAAAGCGTTGGCAACATATACCCTATCGAGTCGGCTGGTGGAGTGGCTTCTAACGAGTGTATGCCACTAGCAGTCGCTCTGCACCGCTCTGCAACTATCGACGAGAGAAAGGTGGCAGACGACGAAGCGGAGTCCCTAGAATATGGTGATATGTGGGTATCACTCGAGAATGAAGGTGAAATCTCCACTCGCGATGGGATGATCTTAGCTGCCGAAAATTAAATGCTCCATATATCTGTGTACAGTGGTACACAGAAATTTACGGTTCAGGTTCCGTCAACTGTCAGGAGCACCGAGCGTGCCATTGGTAGATATGCAGCATCGGAAACTACAATCCCTCCTCGGAGGATGCGGAGCTGGTGTGTTCCATAACGGTGTACGTCTCGCCACATGACCTGAACAAATTCGCTGTCCTCAGTTCCTGCAGCAGGGCGATGTCGACGTCCACTGCGTGTCATGGAGCAGTTGAAGTTTAACGTGGGAGCCGAAGTTATTGGTGTTGATAGTAGCTATTTGCTACGGCTGGTGAGGGACCTGTGCTACCGGGTTACGCTCATAGTTGCTGAAGATCGCCGTGGAGGATTGTGTAAGTCCATATCGTTCGAAAAGGTCGTCGTGGGAAGATAGCTCGTTTCAGTGTTGGTCTAACGGAGGGTGGATGCGACGAGTCCCCGTCATCCACCAACGAAATTGATCCGTCAGTTTCAACATCGTGGAGAGGTGGCGGTGCTCGCCGAGTAGGTTAAACCGCTTCGGTGCCGTCAGGCGCGATGTTATTCATGTCTTTCTGGCGTGGTTGTTGCTCACAATGTCTGGTGGACGACTCACAGTCTTGCAGAGAATGCGTCTCCGTGGAAGCATATAATGATTCATTGTCGATGCCGTCGGATTCGTCTGGTTCATGGGTGGTACTGCCGGTGGTTAGGTGCTGTAACGCCTCCAATAGTGTCAATGCTGGGAGAAGGTTACGAGCTACGTCTCGTGAGCGTTTGAGGTGAGTGGAAAGGCAGTTGTGGTTTGGCCGGCGTTCATGTCGTCAGGCTCTAGTTGTGGCGCTGCAAGCGTTCGTTAAAGATTTGGGCTCCTTCGCCACAACTGGAAAGTGTTCAAAGTTGTCCATTGTAAATCACCAGTGCTCGACGTCCACCAAAAATACTGTATGGTGGGTCACAGCGTCTGACGCCTATTCGTACCTGTGTCTCACACCGCTGAGCGCCGAGTGCCTCACAAATTGTGCGCATGTGTCGGCTACGTGAGTGGGGACTTTTTCCGGACGGGCTTAGCGGCACAATGACGTCGTCTTTCTGTACCTTGAAAGGCAGCTCGAAAACACGGATGGTTCGAAGGCCAAGTCGGGCGTGGTCCACGTTCTCTGGCCCAACGTTGCCATGAGTCTGTCCGTGTAGCGTCCGTTGGATAATCTCGTTGGAGGCAGCGTCGGAAGTCGTCTTAACATAAAAGGAGCTGCTGACGATCAGTAGGTGAAGGCCGATGAGACCGTCGCGGGGGATCTTGACATCATCACGTAAGAAGTGCTCGACGGCCAGTGGATTGGGTTGCTTGTGGGGGGAGATCACACAACGAGGTCATCGGTTTCTTCGGACTAGGGAGGGAAGTCGGCCGTCCCCTTTCAAAGGAACAATCGGGATTCAACCGTCGTCCACCCGAATAGGAGTCCAGTGTGCTAGCGACTGCGCCACCTCGCTCGGCGACGGCCAGTGCTCTGAGGCCTGCGTATTCATTCGAAGAGGTGAAGTGTGTTCTTCCTGTCAGCGTTGGCAACGATATTTTGTTCGGCTCAGACGTGCAGTGACGCGGAAGCAATCATACACCACACACGCACCCACTGTGAGGACGGCTGTGCCCGGCCCGCACCGCGGCGCGGCCAAACCCAGTGCTGCCAAAGCGCGGCTCGTGAAGCGTCACCACACATTTGCTTCCTGCAATCCAAACTTCACAAAAGTTCTCCTGCGTTACTGCAGGACTAGCAATCCTTCAAGATAGGGTACTGCAGAGACATAGCTCAGACACAGCCTGGAGGACGAGAAAGAATTTTTCAATCCGAAATATCCTTTCTTCCAAGGACACTAGTCCTGAAAGTTTCGCAACAGAGCTTCTGTGAAGTTTGGAGGTCGGAGATGAGGTATCGGTGGAAATAGAACAGTGAGGAGGGCATGTGAGTCGTGTTTGGGTAGCTCAGTCAGTAGAGCACTTGTCGCGAAAGGCAAAGTTTCCAAGTTCGAATTTCGGTCCTGAACACAGTTTTAATCTGCCACGAAGTTTCATTTGAGCGCACACTCCGCTGTACAGTGAAAATTTAATTCTGGAAACTGTAAGATACTTCGCCTCGGATTAGGTTAGAGCTTGCGTCGTAGAGGTAATCTTGTCATTAACCTTGCTCAAGCGATTGGTCCACGCGAGGTCCCTTGCTATGTGGTTTGGCTAAATTGCAGTCAGATCTTATTCTATGGGCATTTATTAAGTTTGCCTGTATCAAATTTTATGCAGCTAAATGATTTAAGAGGCTTTACAGAAGCCATTATTACGCATTCTTGACATTTTGTACATTTTGTTAAAGATAAATTTTGAAATTTGGTGTCATACTAATGGGCCTAATGCTGATCATTTCTAGAGAAGTTGGCCATTAATATTTGTTTAACTTGTTTTTTTGGCCTTTGTTTCACTTAAGTGGTGTTTCTTAACAGCCCTGCTCAGTCATCTGAGCGTCACGGCCGGTTTTTCAGTGGGTGGTGGCGGCGGGAGATTGTTGTTGTCGCCGTTGCTGTGCACCACCTCGGTGCTTTACTGGCTGAGGCGAGTCCCTGATTGCCTTACCGCGCTAGTTCGCGTTACGTGCTAAATGGCTCTGAGCACGATGGGACTTAACTGCTGAGGTCATCAGTCCCCTAGAACTTAGAACTACTTAAACCTAACTAACCTAAGGACATCACACACATCCATGCCCGAGGCAGGATTCGAACCTGCGACCGTAGCGATCGTGCGGTTCCAGACAGAAGCGCCTAGAACCGCTCGGTCACTCCGGCCGGTCGTTACGTGCTAATAAATTTTATGTTAAATAGTAGCTATATTACTTAATATTCTGAGCTCCCTGCCGCCGTTGGGTAAGCAGCAGCTAGCAGCAAGTCGCACTCTTAGCTCACTTATTTGTTTCATAGTTTAATTCTTAAGTTCTTTGATTGTTTTTGGGTACTTGCAGAGTTTAATTCACAAGTTTCTGGCGTACTATGGTACGAGGGTCACTCCGAAAGAAATGCACACTATTTTTTTTTTAAATCCGTCTTTTATTCTACATGTTTGAAAGTTTTACAATGTGTAGATACATCCTTTATGAACAATATTTTCATTTCTCCACATAATTTCCATCACTCTCAAGTGCCTTACGCCATCTTGGAACCAGCGCCTGTATACCCGCACGGTAAAATTGTGGACCAACCTGTTGAAGCCACTATTTGGCAGCGTGCACAAGGGAGTCAACATCTTCAAACCTTGTTCCACGAAGAGAGTCTTTCAGTTTCCCAAAGAGAAGATAGTCACATGGAGCCAGGTCAGCACCGTAAGGCGGGTGTTTCAGTGTTGTCCATCCGAATTTTGTGATCGCTTCCATGGTTTTTTTACTGACATGTGGCCGTGCACTGTCGTGCAACGGCAAAACATCCTGCTTTTGCCGATACGGTCGAACACGACTCAATTGAGCTTGAAGTTTCTTCAGTGTCGTCACATATGCATCAGAATTTATGGTGGTTCCACTTAGCATGCTGTCCACAAGCAAGAGTCCTTCGGAATCGTAAAACACCGTAGCCATAACTTTTCCAGAAGAAGGTGTGGTTTTGAATTTTTTTCCCTTGGGTGAATTTGTATGATGCCACTCCTATTCGTCTCTGGTGAAATATGATGGAGCCATGTTTCATCCCCTGTCACCATTCTTCCAAGAAATTTATCTCCACCATTCTCGAACTATTCCAAAACTTCGCTGCATACCGTTTTTCTTGTTTCTTTGTGAGCCACTATCAACATCTTGGGAACCCACCTGGCACAAAACTTTTTTAACGCCAACACTTTCAGTATTCTGCAAACACTTCCTTTCCCTATCCCAACGTAGCGTGACAATTCGTTCACTGTGATGCGTCTGTCAGCAGTCACCAGTTCGTTAACTCTCTGCACATTGTCTGAAGTGTGTACAGTACGAGACCTGCGGCTGCGAGGACAATCCCCAATACTGCCAAGCCAGTTTTTATCACGTAATCTGCTTGCACGCCGATCAACTGTACTGCGATCCACAGCAGCATCTCCATACACGTTTTTCAACGTCTTGTGGATGTTTCCCACTGTCTCGTTTTCACAGCACCGGAATTCTATGACAGCACATTGCTTTTGACGAACTTCAAGTGTATCAGCCATCTTGAAGACATGCTGTGACGGCGCCACTCACGGGTACAGGTTGAACTAAGTTTGAAAAGAAGCGGGAAGGATGTATCTACTTTCACAAATGCGGAATGAAAACTGTATTTTTACAAAAATAGTGTGCATTTCTTTTGGAGTGACCCTCGTATCTGAGAGTTTTCGTACCCAGATAGTGTAAAAGCGCGTAGTCATCAGTCATCTGTTCGTTTTGAACGGCTTGTGAGATAAAAGAGAGGAACAAAAATGTTAGGGATGGATAGGGGCTGTGCCTGTTGTGTACGGATTCAGGGGGAATTGGCCACCGTCTGTAAACACATGGGAGCTGTGTTGGCCGTGGTAGCCGCGGTGACACTGGGACACCCGAGGCGAACGCTTTGGCGCCTCTGGAACCTGTAGCATCGCCTGGGATATTTGATGCCACTGCGCCCTCGGATTCGGACATGACTGCCGGTCGACACTTGCCTGGCGGTAATTGGGGAACCTGGGCGGAAGACGGAAGTTGGTGCTGGCCCCAAGGCTGTACACTTACGCCTCCGTAACAGGTCTGAGGCACTGCCCACTGCTGAAAGTACTTCTGAGCCAGCAAGGGCGGCCTCGCCTGTTGCGGCAGTGGCCGGTCTTTCTGAAAGGTCTGGACAAGCACATAGGGTGGGACTGCTTGTCACTGGGAGCTCCAATGTTAGGCGGGTGATGAAGCCCCTTAGGGATATGGCAGCTAAGGGCGGGAAGAAAGCCAATGTGCACTCCGAACAGGGGGGGGGGGGGGGGGGGAAGTCATCCAAGATGTAGAAAGGGTCCTTGCGGATGCCATGAAGGGTACAGGGTGCAGCCAACTGCAGGTGGTGGCTCATGTCGGCACTAATGACGTGTGTCGCTATGGATCGGAGGAGATTCTCTCTGGTTTCCGGCGGCTATCTGAGCTCGTGAAGACTGCCAGTCTTGCTAGCGAGAAGAAGGCAGAGCTCACCATCTGCAGCATCGTCGACAGGACCGATTGCGGACCTTTGCTACAGAACCGAGTGGAGGGTCTGAATCAGAGGCTCAGACGGTTCTGCGACCGTGTAGGCTGCAGATTTCTCGACTTGCGCCATAGGATGGTGGGTTTCGGGTTCCATTAAACTGGTCAGATGTCCACTACACAAAGGAGGCGGATACACGGGTAGCAGGGGCTGTGTGGCGTGGAGTGAGCGGTTTTTTTAAGTTAGACAGTCTCGGGAAAGATCGAAAAGAGTTCCAGTCTCAAAGGGTACAGGGCAAAGAAAAGACGAGAATCGGCCAAGCAACAGTAGGTATGGTAGTTGTAAATTGTCGTAGCTGTTTTGGGAAAGTACCAGAGCTTCAAGCGCTGATAGAAAGCACTGAAGCTGAAATCGTTATAGGAACAGAAAGCTGGCTAAAGCCGGAGATAAATTCTGCCAAAATTTTTACAGAGGCGCAAATCGTGTTTAGAAAGGATGGCTTAAATAAAGTAGGTGGTGGTGTGTTTGTTTCTGTTGGCAGTAGTTTATCTTGTAGTGAAGTTGAAATAGATAGTGTCTGCGAATTACTATGAGTAGAGGTTATACTGAACAGCAGTACCAAAATAACAATTGGCTCCTTCTACCGACCTCCCAACTCAGATGATATAATAGCTAAATGGTTCAAAGAAAACTTGAATCTCATTACAAATAAGTACCCCACTCGTACAGTTGAAATTGATGGAGACTTCAATCTACCCTCGATCTGTCAGCGAAAATACATGTTCAAAGCCAGTGGTAGACAGGAAACATCTTCCAAAATTCTACTAAATGCTTTCTCTGAGAATTACTTTGAACAATTAGTTCATGAGCCCACACGAATTGTAAATGGTTGCGAAAACACACTTGACCTCTTAGCCACAAATAATCCTGATCTAGTAGAGAGCGTCATGACGGATACAGGGATTAGTGAAGGTCATTGTAGCGAGGCTCAAAATCATATCAACCAAAACCGCTAAAAGTAAACGCAAAATATATCTATTCAAAACAGTAGATAAATATTCGCTAGATGCCTTCCTAAGAGAGAGTCTCCATTCCTCCTAAGCTAATTATGTAAGTGCAGACCAGATATGGCTCAAATTCAAAGATACAGTATCGTCAGCAATATACAGATTCATACCGCATAAGTTAATAAGAGACGGGACTGATCCAGCATGGTACACAGAACACGTCAGAACACTGTAGCAGAAGCAACCAAAAAGCATTCCAAATTCAGAAGACTGGCTAAGATTTACGAATGCTCGAAATTTAGTGCACGCGTCAATGCGAGATGCTTTTAATACACTACTGGCCATTACAATTGCTACACAACGAAGATGACGTGCTACAGACGCGAAATTTAACCGACAGGAAGAAGATGCTGTGCTATGCAAATGATTAGCTTTTCAGAGCATTCACACTAGGTTAGCGCTGGTGGCGACACCTACAACGTGCTGACATGAGGAAAGTTTCCACCGATTCCTCATACACAAACAGCAGTTGACCGGCGTGGCCTGGTGAAACGTTGTTGTGATGCCTCGTGTAAGGAGGAGAAATGCGTACCATCACGTTTCCGACTTTGATAAAGGACGGATTGTAGCCTATCGCGATTGCTGTTCATCGGATCGCGACATAGTTGCTCGCGTTGGTCGAGATCCAATGACTGTTGGCAGAATACGGAATCGGTGGGTTCACGAGGGTAATACGGAACGCCGTGCTGGATCCCAACGGCCTCGTATTACTAGCAGTCGAGATGACAGGCATCTTATCTGCATGGCTGTAACGGATCGTGCAGCCACGTCTCGATCCCTAAGTCAACAGATGGGGACGTTTGCAAGACAACAACCATCTGCACGAACAGTTCTCCGACGTTTGCAGCAGCATGGACTATCAGCTCGTAGATCATGGCTACGGTTACCCTTGACGGTGCGTCACAGACAGGAGCTCCTGCGATGGTGTACTCAACGACGAACCTGGGTGCACGAATGGCAAAACGTCATTTTTTCGGAAGAATCCAGGTTCTGTTTACAGCATCATGATGGTCGCATCCGTGTTTGTCGACATCGCGGTGAACGCACATTGGAAGCGTGTATTCGTCATCGCCATACTGGCGTATCACCCGGCGTGATGGTATGGGGTGCCATTGGTTACACGTCTCGGACACCTCTTGTTCGCATTGACGGCACTTTGAACAGTGGACGTTACATTTCAGATGTGTTACGACCCGTGGCTCTACCCTTCATTCGATCCCTGCGAAACCCTACATTTCAGCAGGATAATGCACGACCGCATGTTTCAGGTCCTGTACGGGCCTTTCTGGATACAGAAAATGTTCGACTGCTGCCCTGGCCAGCACTTTCTCCAGATCTCTCACGAACTGAAAACGTCTGGTCAATGGTGGCCGAGCAACTGGCTCGTCACAATACGCCAGTCACTACTCTTGATGAACTGTGGTATCGTGTTGAAGCTGCATGGGCAGCTGTACCTGCACACCCCATCCAAGCTCTGTTTGACTCAATGCCCAGGCGTACCAAGGCCGTTATTACGTCCAGAGGTGGTTTTTCTGGGTACTGATTTCTCAGGCTCTATGCACCCAAATTGCATGAAAATGTAATCACATATCAGTTCTAGTATAATATATTTGTCCAGTGAATACCCGTTTATCATCTGCATTTGTTCTTGATGTAGCAACTTAAATGGCCAGTAGTGTAGTTTCCACACTGAAACACTGTGTCAAAATATCGTAGAAAACCTGAAGAGATTCTGGCCGTATGTAAGGTACACCAGTGGCAAAAAACAGTCAAAACCATCACTTCGCGATTGCGATGGAAATGTTACCGAAGATGGTGCCACTAAAGCGGAGTTACTAAATACAGTCTTCCGTAATTCCTTCACGAAAGCAGACGAAGTAAATGTTCCAGAATTCGAAACCAGAACAGCTGTTAGTACGAGTGCATAAAAGTAGATATCTTAGGTGTTGCGAAACAACCCATAAGAAAGGCAGTCTTCCGGTTCAGCTGGTATATCAATCAGGATCCGTTCAGAGTATGCAGACACAATAGCGCCTTTCTTAGCAATCATATACAACCGCTCACTTGACGAAAGGTCTGTTCCTAAAGACTGGAAAGTAGCACAGGTCACATCAATATTCAAGAAAGGAAATAGGAGTAACCCATTGAATGACAGACCCATATCACTGACCTCAATTTGCAGCAGGCTTCTGGAGCATTCGAATATTATGAAATCACCTTGAAGAAAATGACTTATTGATACATAACCGACACGGATTAAGAGAACATCTTTCTTCTGCAACTCAGCCAGCTCTTTATTCCCATGAAGTAATGAGTCCTGTCGACAAGGGATCTCAGACCGATTCATTATTCCTTGATTTCCAGAAAGCTTTTGATACCATTCATCACAACCGACTGTTAATGAAATTGCTTGCGTATGGAATATCGTCTTATTCGTGTGACTGGATTCGTGATTTCCTCTCAGAGAGGTCACAGTTCGTAGTGATAGACGGTAAATCATCGAGTAGAACAGAAGCGATATCTTGCGTTCCGCAAGGTAGTGTCCTAGGCCCTCTGCTGTTCCTGATTTACATAAATGATCTAGGTGATAATCTGAGATGCCCCCTTAGATTGTTTGCAGATGACACTGTAATTTACCGTCTAGTAAAATCATCAGAAGATCAATTCCAATTACAAAATGATCTAGAGAGAATTTCTGTATGGTGTGAAAAGTGGCAATTGGCACTAAACAAAGAAAAGTATCCAAATGGGTACAAAAGAAATCCGATTAATTTTGGGTATACGATAAATCGCACAAATCAAAGGGTTGTTAATTCGACTAAATACCTAGGAATTACAATTAAGAGCAACTTAAATTGGAAATACCACATAGATAATACTGTGGGGAAGGCGAAACAAAGACTGCGCTTTGTTGGCAGAACACTTAGAACATGCGACAAACCCACTAAAGAGACAGCCTACATTACACTTGTCCGTCCTCTGCTGGAATATTGCTGTGCGGTGTGGGATCCTTATCAGGTAGGATTGACGGAGGACATCGAAAAAGTGCAAAGAAGGGCAGCTCGTTTCGTATAATCACGCAATTGGGGTGAGAGTGTCACTGATACGATACGCGAGTTGGGGTGGCAGTCACTGAAACAAAGGCGAGATATATTTACGAAATTTCAATCACCAACTTTCTCTTTCGAATGCGAAAATATGTTGTTGACACACACCTACGTAGCGAGAAATGTTCATGATAATAAAATAAGAGAAATCAGAGCTCGAACGGAAAGATTTAGGTGTTTCTTTTTCCCAAGCGCCATTCGAGAGTGGAATGGTAGATAAGTAGTATGAGAAAGGTAAGCAGTATAAAATGGTTCGATGAACCCTTTGCCAGGCACTTAAGTGTGAATTGAAGAGTAACCAAGTTTTACTTAAACTTGTACATCACCTTTGGAATATGCTAGTATTCCCCATGTTATGAATTTTGGGTAGGTAATTTTTTTTAACTTGCTTAAGCACAAGCTACTGTCTTTATTATTGTGTTATACGAATATTTCCAAATCATTTATACGTAATTACTGGTTTGAGCCTAAGCTGGAATTACATTTGGCTCATGTATGGACAACCGCAACCCGTTTTGCTGTTTTCGTACTTGCTAAAATTTTCAGTAGATTTAATGCTAATTTTAGCCGTGTATTTGCGTGTTAAAGGCCTGTTTGATTAAAACAGAAGAGTAAATTTAATTAGTTTTCCGAAAATCCTTTGAAGCCCTTAACTGACCTTTTTTAAAATTGTCTTAACGATATCTTGGCTGTTGCCATTTGAGCAGCTTCTGTTTTATAAGGAAAGAAGTTTTTCAATTTTTTTTTTTATTTCTTGGAGGTATTTACCGTCAATGCAACTAATCTCGTAAAGCAATACGCCTTTCGCTTCTTTTATTTGGGAAGCCACATCAGTGGTGATTTTCAGCGCTGTTAACTCACGTGTGTGGTCCTGGAGGTGTATTCGTTAGTTTCCATACTCCAGCTGGCCGATTTCTGGCGTTCTTTCATCCACATTTATCACATCGCATATATCACTTGCACTTTCCATTTTGTGATCAACAACTTTTTTTACTTTTTTTATATTAATTCTGGCGCTGTGTTTCGTGGCTTGTTGAGGTAAAATCGTTTGCCAGAATATATTACTGCTGTAAGCAGCTCTTTAACCTTACCCTGTCACTCATAATTATTTGAGATTATTGTATTTTTTCAGGCTATTATGTGGTGGTAAAATACATATAACCATTCAATCGACAAATGACGCTGCTATTCCGGGTTCGCCCTTCCTCGCTTTCCTGGGCCTACCGCGTTTTGGGTTAAGGGATTCCACGCTGGTCAGTTTGATACAACATTTGTCCATTTCTCGTTCTTCACTTGGTTATGAAAATTCTGGCAAAAATCCATTGCGTTATTTCTAGGATTTTTGCTTCACATTTGACCAAAAATAGTGTCATGTAATTGACGCGAGTCACTTTGAAATTTTGTGCATCATTCCATAAAAGTTACTTGACCTACCATCATAATGCCCAACTTACTTTTTGAAGTTTAATATGTTTGGTCAAAGATAGTACATTAAGCTGCTGTTAGTGCGTGATCCGAAGACTTTCACGCAGACCTACTCGCCCTGCATAACTGCTGCAGGCCACGAACATGTTAACTTCTTACTGTATTCCAGTCTTGATCTCCCCCTGCAGTTTTACCCTTTACACTTCTCTCCTTTACAAAATTAACACCGAACGAGGTGGCGCATTGGTTAGCAAACTGGACTCGCATTCGGGAGGACGACGGTTCAAACCCGCGTCCGCCCATCCTGATTTAGGTTTTCCGTGATTTAACGAAATTGCTTCAGGTAAATGCCGAGATGCTTCCTTTGAAAGGGCAGAGACGGCTTCCTTCCCTAATGCGAAGGGACCGATGACCTCGCTGTTTGGCCCCCTCCCCCAGCCAACCAACCAACCAACCAAATTGACGATGCATTGATGCCTCGGTATGTGTCCTACAAAAAGATCTCTTTTTAGTTATCCCATGAACCTCTTTTTTCTCAGTCTGAGTCATCACCTTTTCATCAATTATCTGATTCACTGACCTTCAGCATTTTAAAAGTTTCGCCTCGCAGGTTTCAGGTGTCATGTCACGGATTGCACGGCTCCTCCCGCCGGAGGTTCGAGTCCTCCCTCGAGCATGGGTATGTGTGTGTTGTTCTTAGCATAAGTTAGTTTCAATAGTCTGTAAGTCTAGGGACCGACGATCTTAGCAGTTTCGTCCCTTAGGGATTCACACACATTTCAACATTTTTTCAAAAGTTTCTGTTCCAGTGGTTTACAAATTTTCGGGGAACATTACTCTAAACGGCATCGTATAGAAACTAGCAGAGTTCAATCTCAATCTCTAACTACGGTTCCGATTGGAACAAAAATTGTTTGGAAAGTACATAATTTTTCATCAACGTTCAACAAATAAAAGTCACGTATTTTTGTGTTTCATTAAACCAATAAATAATAAAGTCAGTGAGATGGTTGGGACTACTCATTTCTAATGGCCTATTTTATATTCTGTTTGATCTCGGGTAATGCACATCGTAAATTGTGTCTCACCGTCAGCAGGTTCCATGCTCTTGTTTTCATTGCCACCATAGTCACAAATCTACTTTAACACCACCAAATTTTAGCGAAAGGAATAAGTATTCTTAACGACTTTTCTGGTAATAATAGATACTCGTCACCAATCTTTCCCCAAAATATCGTTAGTTCTTTGCTTTGCCTTGACCTTCACTATCTGAAAATACTCCTTCATTCGCTGAAAGGTCTTAAAACCCATTCACTTGTGATTCTCCAAATCAGAAAAATGCTGTCAAAGAAAAATAAGACAAAAAAGATGCACTATGTAGCAGTTATGAAAATTGGTCACAACTTCATATTGATACAGGTATCGGCGGGAAATGCAAAATTGTAGACTTTGGCGGCCGATGAATGAATGCGTGAATCTGTAGAGCAATTTCACCGCGTAGCTGACAAGAATAGTAAACGAAAAACATGTCGATATCACTGTATAAAATCTTTGTGTCTTTTATTCGGTAGACTCAGCTGGACAGTAGCTATACAGACAGATACGTGAACAATACACACAGGTGTCAGCAGTTAGGGAGGACCTGTACTTGGCCTCAAAGATTCCAGTTGGAATGCTCGACGAATCGCTCGTCGTCTGAACAGGAGCGATGCCACTATTGGACCACAATGCCAGGAGTGGGTGAACCATGGCTGAACGCAGCATCTATAAGGAGGCAGTCGACCTAGAGAGCAATGGAATCGCCAGAGAGACACTCAGAGCCCCAGATTCATCATCATCATCATCATCGATCCGGCGTGCAGCTGGTGCTTTAGTGACCACAAGGACCATTAACGAGGTGCTCATAGAAAGGAGGCCGAGATCACGGCACCCCTTGCGCCCATTGCCGTTGACCTCTCTGTACACCAACAAGCCTGTTTGCAGTGGTGTCGGGGTCATTCGGCATGGAATCTCATTGGCCGGAGTAGACATGTCTTCAGTGAAGAGTCCCGCTTCGAACTGAGTCGTGATGCGTGGCGAAGAAGTTTCTGGAGACGCTCTGGACGGCAGTGGGATTCCAGCCTGAATATCACACGCCAACAACCAGGAGTGATCATTTCACAGTAGGACCCCCCTTTGGTTGTCATCTGCGCCACTCTTACAGTACAGACGTAATTCGACGATATTCTACGCCCTGTTTTTTTGCCCTTCGTGGCAAGCTATCCTGAGCTCACATATGAGCAAGATAATGCCCACCCGCACACGGCGAGAGTTTCTGCTGCTTGTCTTTTTGCTTGCCAAACCATATCTTGGCCAGCAAAGTCACCGGACCTGCCGCCAATTGAGAACGTTTGGGGCAATAAGGGCAGGGTCATCCAACCAGCTTCGGATTTTGACGATCGAACACGCCAATTGTGGGGAATTTGGCACGGTATGCCCAAGAGGACATCCAACAACTCTCTCAATCAGCGTGAAGCCGAATAACTGCTTGCATAAGGGCCAGAGGTGGACCAGCGAGTTATTTGTTTGTTGTTGTGGTCTTCAGTCCTGAGACTGGTTTGATGCAGCTCTCCATGCTACTCTATCCTGTGCAAGCTTCTTCATCTCCCACTACCTACTGCAACCTACACCCTTCTGAATCTGCTTGGTGTATTCATCTCTTGGTCTCCCTCTACGATTTTTACCCTCCACGCTGCCCTCCAATACTAAATTGGTGATCCCTTGATGCCTCAGAACATGTCCTACCAACCGATCCCTTCTTCTAGTCAAGTTGTGCCACAAACTTCTCTTCTCCCCAATCCTATTCAATACTTCCTCATTAGTTATGTGATCTACCCATCTAATCTTCAGCATTCTTCTGTAGCACCACATTTCGAAAGCTTTTATTCTCTTCTTGTCCAAACTATTTATCGTCCATGTTTCACTTCCATACATGGCTACACTCCATACAAATACTTTCAGAAACGACTTCCTGACACTTAAATATATACTCGATGTTAACAAATTTCTCTTCTTCAGAAATGCTTTCCTTGCCATTGCCAGTCTACATTTTATATCCTCTCTATTAACCTGCTCAATTTGTGAAGTTCTTTACTTTGTGTCATCTCTTTCTTTGCTGGTCGTTATCCTCTACTATAACACAAACTGCATGCACGTATTAACAGGGTTCTTTATCAACTTAAACGGGAAGCTCCTTAAGATAGTCCAGGTGTTGTGGTACAAGCTCTTCCATAATTGTCCATGTTAGCCTCACTGCATCTGAAGTACAAGCCCGCTATGAACACTACTCTGGTCGCTATGTGAATACTGTCGGCCCAGAGGGTGTTGGCAGTGTTTTACTTGCCAGTCTGTCTTTGGCCTCTTCCCTGATACCGATCTTCGCGCAGCCTGTTTGCCGACTGCAGTGCTGGCGACAGCTTACGCCAGCACACTTTCTCTTGAATGAATAATCCAATTTTTTCTGAAATTGTTCTCTTTTATTCCTCTGTGCACATACTCACAGCTACCGATTTCCGCCCATCTGGATAATTCCTTCATGGTGCGTCGTTATTTTTATTCCCTTAGAGTGTATAAAGTCCATGGAAAATTTTAAAACATCTCTTCAGATAAATGGCCTCAAACAACTTAACAAATCATACAGTAGTAAGTTATTTTACAATGTTTATAAATGTTCTATGTGCCCACCCTTCTAGGCGGCCGATTAACTCTCCTACATAGGCGTAACGTTATACTGGGAACAATACACTACCGTTGTACGACACCACCTGGAGGACATGCAGCAAACGCGGAGTGAAACAGAAATGAAAGCAGTCCAGTAATTTACGACGACGCTCCGGACCTGTGCTCAAGAGACAAGCACTGGACTGACCACCGAACTTGGTGGGACCTCTAAATGGCACATGAGGAAAAATTGGCAACATTACCGTGATTCCGCCGATGGTCGCTTGCTTAGGTGGCTTGAAGCCGAGGCTGCAATAGTACAGAAGGCTCTTCTGGGAAGAGCGGCTCTGAAATGCCGAGAAGGACATGCATGAACAATGTTTGGAAGATCATGAAAGTGCAGAAGGCTATTCGCAGGATAGGCAGGCCACTCTGAGGTCAACAGGGACTGGTATAATTACACGAGGAGAAACTAAGGGTACTGGCGACATCGCTAGAGTCACAATTCCGAATTCATGTCGCCTATTATGACGAGAGTGATAGACAGGAGAGAATAATAGTCGGACGAGTAGCTCAATTGAGGCAAGAGACATTACAGACATATTTTTCACTCGTTTTAAATCGCTTTGTGTGTGCCAACACCGGACGACTGCGGAAAAATAAATCCTGATAACGTCTGCGTCCCACACCTAAAGCACCTATCTCCTACCGCAGTCACCTGCCTCACCACTTTATAAGCAAATGACTCTCTCTAGTCTACTTCCCTGGAACACTGTTCAGGTCATAATATTACCTAAATCCGATAAGAACCCCATCCTACCCCAAAGTTATCGACCTATTTGTAGAGAAAGTACTGGAAAGTCTTATCCGCAGAGATCCCACCAAATTCGTATGTGACAACATCATAATCAAACCTGAGCACTTTGGCTTCCTTCCAGAACATAGCACCATCCATCAAGACCTGCGTCTGGTGGAAAACATGTGCAGGGCGAGAGACGCGAAACAGAGTACAGGAGTGGTCCTCCTCGACATCAAGAAGGCTTTGACAAATCTGTCATAGTGGCTTAACTTACAAATGATCCCAGTTAGACATTCCAAGACACGTTATCAGCACTAGTAATCCGTTCTTGGTGGAGAAGCAATATTCCGTCAGGCGATAAAAACACGTCGAAACGATCAAGCATTCTAAGACTGGGTTCCGCAGGGCTCGGTTCTAGGCCCCATATTATACTCACTATACACCAACGACAGGTCAGAATTGATAGATGGTGAAATAGCGCTATTTGCCGATGATATGGCGATCTACAAAAGCAACTGCAACTTCAGCTTCATCTCTAGGACGTTACAGGAGTACCTAGACGAAATTGTCAAGTGGTGGGACGTCTGGAAGATTAAGATAAATCCAGAAATCTCTATTCATGAACAAGTTGATCTCATCTGATAGACAGAAACCTGTGGTCAGCAGGGAACTACAGTACATTGACTCACCGATCTCTCTTGTCATTCTGCTCGATAGAGGCTTAACTTTCTCCATGCAAGTTAGTAGGTCCCAAACTCAAGGGTGGCAAGCTTATTGTAGGACAAAGTTAATGTTATAGAGAGCTGTAATCCTTCTAGATATCTTACACGGATCTGAATTTTGGTTAAGGGTTGCAGACACACATCTGCACAAACTTCAGACGCTTCAAAATAGAATTCCGCGCACCATTGCAGACACAGACCGCTACACACCTAACAGATGCATTAAAGACCTCTTAGGCGAACCATCGATCCTTACATAGTCAGATACTCTCTATGAGAGAGCGTCCACTTTGACCCACCACCTTGT
Organism: Schistocerca serialis cubense; assembly: GCF_023864345.2. NCBI lineage: Eukaryota > Metazoa > Arthropoda > Insecta > Orthoptera > Acrididae > Schistocerca > Schistocerca serialis. The sequence continues at coordinate 506,191,070 of NC_064646.1, read as the reverse complement.
TCATCAGTTAGATTTTAGATTTAGATTTTAACCGGACAATTTAGGGCGTAACAGATTACAGACTTAATCCATACAAACGATCATTTAGATAAGCCGACCGCGGTGGCCGAGCGGTTCTAGGCACTACAGTCTGGAACCACGCGACCGCTACAGTTGCAGGTTCGAATCCTGCCTCGGGCATGGGTGTGTGTGATGTCCTTAGGTTAGTTAGGTTTAAGTAGTTCTAAGTTCTAGGGGACTGATGACCTTAGAAGTTAAGTCCCATAGTGCTCAGAACCATTTAGGTAAACAAACAAAAGTAATTTTCAAACATCATTCAGCCATGTTACGAGTCAGACGGGCAAGGTACTTCAGTGCTTCTGTGGGATGAAAACACAGAGAAGCGAGCGAGACATGACAATCCATCAGCACCGGCTGATGATGGCGGAACGGTTGTCCGCCAAAATATCGCGAACTCTCGACAGTCGGATCGGGCAGTACATCAGAAAATCTTGGAAGCAGCAAATAACCAAGGAAAGCCTCAGCTCACAAATAATGTAAACTTCGACGAGGATATATTTTGGGTGCCATCTATGTAATCGGGCACATACAAGCGGACACTAACACGCGGTCTGCTGGGAACACATTCAGTGAGGTGTCTGAGTGTCTGTGAAGGAATGGTAGCCTATTGTTTCTCGAGATCACAAACTGAGAAGGTAGCGATGTCTGGGGCCTGGAGCGGACGTCGTAACTTATCCCAAAGGCGTTCCACTAGGCTGAAGTCGGGAATCTATGCAGGCCACTCCATAAAGAGAATGTTACTGACCACAGACTATTGCTTCACAGATGTCGCCTGTGATAGGCTCTGTTGTCATCGTCTCCGAACTGTTCCTTCAGTTAAAACTTCCAGGCTGAGAGCCTGGGTGGATGTAGAAAACTGCTTCCTTATAAGAGCATCACTATACTTAACAGCTGACAAAGGAAATGCTTAAGTTCTTATGAAGAGCGAAAACTACCACAAGGAGATTGGTGGCCTTTTGGATTCCATTGTTTATAAAAAGCTTCTGAAGGATGCTACAACGAAAGTTTTGAGAATCACCAATGAAGTGGCAAAACGGCCTTCTTTCTCTTCGGACGCCCAAGTGATAGGCTTGTTAGCTTTGATGTAATGTCCCTGTTTACTATAGTTCCTGTAAAAGAAGGTATATTTTTCTGACTGAAATAGTGGCTTTATTTAGACACTGCCTTATCACAACTTACTTCCAGAACAGCAATGAATTTTGCGAACAAATCCCAATTTATTTATGGAGTTCTTCGAACAGCGGGCGCTGTAGAACGGCCAGAAAAAGGCCACCTAAGTGGTACCGCTATGTGGACGACACCGTTGTAGTATGGCCTAACGATGAAGAGGAGCTGGATGTCTTCTTGGTGCATCTGAATGGTATTAACCCAAAGATACAGCTTACGATGGTGGATGCGAGCAATCGTCAACTTAATTTTCTGCGTACATATGTAATCAAACGGGTGGACGGGACTCTGGGCCATAAGCTATACAGAAGAGTCACACACATCAATCGACACCTCCACAAGGAATCAAACCATCAATCTACTTCTACACAAACAAGAGGTGTCATTAGAACCTTAGTGGAGAGAGCCAACAAAATCGGCGAGCCGGCTTATTTGTATGATGAATTAAATCGCTAACGATCGACCTTCAAGAAAAATGAATATGCTAGTACGGAGATTGATCGAGCACTCCAACAAAAAAGAGAAGAAGCCGGAAGTACTGAACAACAATGGTCGCCATCTGGAAAAGTTTTTCTGTCGTTAATTAATAAATTTACGGAAAGTATCGGGAAGTTGTGGCTAAGTATGGGGTGTAAACAAGAAGAAGGTAAATGAATATGTAAGAAGGGCAAAAGGTGCACGGCACCCGCTAGCAACAACTGGGGTATATGAAATTCCGTGCAGTCGCGGACAAGTGTATATTGGAACCACGGAAAGAAGTGTCAACGCCCACACATTCCAACACAAAACGAACTGTCGTCTGGGACATGCCGAAAAATCGACCATAGCGGAAAATGTTTTTCGATATTGAAACCACAATACAAAATTCACTGAGACGAAAGTTTCAGCAAGGACATCGCATTATCATCACGCAATGGAGATGCAATAGAGATTCATGAACACCATAGTAATTTTTGTAGAAAGAAAGAAGGTTTGAAGTTAGATAAAATATAGGTTGCGACTTTGCGCCAACGGAATACCAATCGATTATTTTTAATCGAGATTGATGTCGTATCCAGAGATAGACTGTCGGCATCACGTGACGTACGGTGATGTCGTATATGCTTTCTATAAATACGAGAGCCCCTCGAGCCTTAGTAGCCGTTTTACCTTGGAAGATGTCTCCCGCAGGTGCAGACGAAACGTCAGGAAGCAGTTACCCAGTAGAACACAGACCACGGTCTCGCAACCCGGAATTTTTAACCGAAGAAGACGCCGACCGTGAAAGCCTACATTGTATGATTATTGCTGTGTTGTACGCAGTACACAGTGGTGGAAACGTGTTCGTATTCTTCTGCATATGGCATTTTGTTATGTGTAATAAGCGGGCCACAACCTAACCACGAGAAACACCCTACTAGCGTAACGCCACCTCCTCCGTCCCTCAGTGCTGCCGTTAGACACGGTGGCAGGGGAGGGACGTTCCCCAGGCACTCGCCAAACTCATCGCCTTCCGTCGGCCTGTAGCGTCATCCACCAGTCCAAGTCACTCGTTCCCAGCCATCCACGGTCCAGTGGCGCCGCCCTCTACAGCGCCTCGAGCGTTGCTTACAAGGGAACCTCCCCATCGCACCCCCCTCAGATTTAGTTATAAGCTGGCACATTGGATAGGCCTTGAGAAACTGAACACAGATCAATCGAGAAAACAGGAAGAAGTTGTGTGGAACTACGAAAAAAATAAGCAAAATATACAAACTGAGTAGTCCATGCGAAAGATAAGCAACATCATGTACATTCTTGGCTTAGTAGCGCCGTGGTCCCGTGGTTAGCGTGAGCAGCTACTGAACGAAAGGTTCCTGGTTCAAATCTTCCCTCGAGTGAGAAATTTAATTTTTTATTTTGAGACAATTATCAAAGTTCAGGTACTCACACATAATCAACTTCGCTCTCCAAAATTCCAGTTCATGTTCAGATTTGCTTGGACATATGCAGGATTTGACGGTCTACACGCGGAAGAATTTGAAAACGTTAAAAACAAATGTTTTGACAGAGCACAGGGAAAACTGTGAGACTGTGAAACTGTTGCATTTATTTGTTGCAGTTTATGTGACAAACTCTTATATTTTCATCACTTTTTTGGGAGTGATTATGACATCCACAAGAAAACCTAAATCGGGCAAGGTAGAAGAATCTTTTCACCCATTCGCCAAGTGTACAAGTTAGGTGGGTCGACAACATATTCCTATCATGTGATGCACATGCCGTCACCAGTGTCGTATAAAATATACCAGAGGTGTTTTCCTGTGGAGGAACTGGTTGACCTATGACCTTGCGATCAAATGTTTTCGGTTCCCATTGGAGACGCACGTCCTTTCGTCTACTAATCGCACGGTTTTGCGGTGCGGTCGCAAAATACGGACACTAAACTTATTACAGTGAACAGAGACGTCAATGAACGAACGGACAGATCATAACTTTGCGAAAATAAAGAAGGTAAAATTTTCACTCATGGGAAGACTTGAACCGAGGACCTTTCGATCCGCAGCTGCTCACGCTAACCACGAGACCACGGCGCAATTGAGCCCACCATGTTCTTAATGTTGCATATCTTCTACATGGACTACTCAGTTTGTATATTTTGCTTATTTTTTTCATAGTTCCACACAACTTCTTCCTGTTTTCTCGATTGATCTGTGTTCCGTTTTTCAAGGCCTATCCACTGTACCAGCTTATAACTAAATCTGAGGGGGGTGCGATGGGGAGGTTCCCTTGTTAGAACTGACCACAGAAGTGCGTGGCTTACGTGGCGCCGTTCGACCGTTGTATCGAATCCCTTCTGACTCTCTGCGGCTGGCCTGCTGGTGGCGCTCTGGAACTCAATAGTGGTTCCTTCGTGGTTCCTTCCGCCGGTTTCCTACAGTATTTTACAACCGTGCTCCGCAATACTACGCGATCCCCGTCCGTCAGTACATGTGATCTACCTAGTCTTGTTTTAGTGTGGTTGTTCCTTCGAATTTCCACTTCACTATCGCATCACAGAGAGTCCACTTGAGCAGTTTTAGAAGCATCGAAATGTCCGTGATGGATCCGTTACTCAGATAACTTCCAGCGACTAGTTAACGTTCGAAGTCAGAGAGATATCCTCGTGGATGCTTCTGCTGTTCCTACTTCTCAACTGGTAACAAAATACTCCTCGCCTCTTTTTATACTTTCGAAACACCTAGTGGTCAATTCTACATTACATAGGAGTCTCTCAATACTTTGGATCAGATAACATATACCAAACTCTTTGCCGGCCACTGTGGCCGAGCGGTTCTAGGCGCTTCAGTCTGGAAGCGCGCGATCGCTTCGGTCACAGGTTCGAATCCTGCCTCGGGCATGGATGTGTGTGATGTCCTTAGGTTAGTTAGGTTTAAGTAGTTCTAAGTTCTAGGGGACTGATGACTTCAGATGTTAAGTCCCATAGTGCTCAGAGCCATTTGAACCATTTTGAGCCATACCAAACTCGTTAAAGAATCTCCAGTTGCCCCGGAGCGTACAGTTGTTGCCAGACTCTATTTGCGAGATATTGCAGTTGTAGAATTTGTGTCCACTATGCGTGGTTCAGCAGATGTTCAAGGTCTTTGAACGACATTCCATAAAAATTTTGGAACTGCCATTCTTTCCAGCAAGTGGTTCGCACAAAAGATTTTATCCGCCATATATTGCCTGTCTTTGAATGCTCAGGTTACACAATGACGACGGCTTCTTCCTTTTTTAAAATGACAGTACAGTAAAATAAATGCGCGACTTGCAATTTCGACTTGCTCCAGTTGCCTGAATGCACACCAATTGGAACTACTTTGCACGGTTCGGGGAATGGCTGCTCAAAGAAAGCGCAAGCGAACACTCCACTTTCTTCAATGCACCGACGACAGGTGGAATATATTCGGCGCGTTCCACAGTGTCGATAGACCTTAGTATATTCAGATATTATTTAGTTGTGCACTTTGAAATTATACGTAAGACAATGGACGACTCTCCACTGGCGACAAAGAGATATAGATCATTTACGATCGCGAACAATTTTATTGATATCATAGCTACATTTCCTGCACAGCAATGTATAACCTAAAGTGCACCAACCAAAAAGTAACAGTGTTGCTCATAAACTTTGGTGGATTCTAAGGTTTCTTAAAGGAGGAAATAGCCAAGAGCATGATCTTCTTGACACTTTAAATCTCCAAAATGGAATATGATTCAGGAATTCCTTGTGGCCGACTACAGAAGATTTCGAAAGACTAGAGTTCGTTTAGGGATACATTTCAAAAATTGACGACAATTTCATAATACCAGTTTTTGATTCCCTCAGCTTACAGATTACTAATCTCACTTTGTAACGATGATCAACTGTAGTTTTCTCGAACAACACGTACTGATTACTTAGCTTCGAAAATCGTAAGAAATGTGACCAATAACGAAGAGACAGGTGAGACTGTTGACATCCCAAACGATCACATACAATAATTTATTATTAATAATTATTTATTAATTATGCAAAAAATAACACTACTTGTAAGTAGGCTGTTTATGTTTTCTTTATGTAAGTAGGCTGTTTAGGTTCCTATGTAAGTAGGCTGTTTAGGTTTTTTTATTGGTAACGCCACCTCTGTATGAAAATCACTGGCTGTGCTGTGTGCAGTCTGTGGCTAGTTTGCATTGTTGTCTGCCATTGTAGTGTTGGGCAGCGGCAGCTGGATGTGAACAGCGCGTAGCGTTGCGCAGTTGGAGGTGAGCCGCCAGCAGTGGTGGATGTGGGGAGAGAGATGGCGGAGTTTTGAAATTTGTCATGAACTGCTATATTTATATATGATGATATCAAGGTAAATACATTGTTTGTTCTCTATTAATATCTTTCATTTGCTAACTATCCCTATCAGTAGTTAGTGCCTTCCATAGTTTGAATCTTTTATTTAGCTGGCAGTAGTGGCGCTCGCTGTATTGCAGTAGCTTGAGCAGCGAAGATTTTTGTGAGGTAAGTGATTTGTGAAAGGTATAGTTTAATGTTAGTCAGGGCCATTCTTTTGTAGGGAATTTTGAAAGTCAGATTGCGTTGCGCTAACAAAATATTGCGTGTCAGTTTAAGGACAGTCGTGTATAATTGTTCAAAGGGGACGTTTCATACTTCAGCAAAGGATGCAGCTTTGCTTTGCTTACATAATTTTTTTTTTCAACAGTGCAGCAGATGACTCACCTTTCAGCTTCCTGTTCACCACAAATCAAACCTAGGTGTGTGCGCTTTTCTTTGCGAGGCAGTGTGGAAGTGTGTGCCACATAGAAGAATTGCTACATTGAGTCCAAGCAATGAATTAATGCGTTCTAAAACTTCCTGCCGATTTAAATCTGTGTGCCGGACCCAGACCCGAACTTTTAGCGGGCAAGTGCTCTAGAATTTGAGCTACGACCCGTCCTCACAGCTGGGGGAATTGCCCCGAGTTCGAGTCTCGGTCCGCCACACAGTTTTAATCTGCCAGTAAGTTTCATATCAGCGCACACTCCGCTGCAAAGTGAAAATTTCATTCTGTAATGTGTTCTAAGACTCACGGGAGCAGTGCCGTCACCGGCTACCCGTCTGCATCAGACGTGTTCAGGAGGCGGTTTGGCGAGCACCAGCACGAGCGCCCTGGTAAAACGTGGCGGGCAGACAGCGGCACATAGCGAAATCTGAGCGTAGTCTTTAGAAACCTATGCACATGTTAAATTTCTTGTATCCTTGATCGCTAGCAGATCCAGTCACCTCACCTGATCAAAGGGAACATTTTCTCTTTTTATGTTAATGACGATATTATACGAGAGGCGTTCAGTAAGTAACGCAAAACGTTTTTTCTGAAACAAGATTTGTTTTTATTCCAATAACCATATTATTCCCCACTCTTTTGGCTACAGAACCCTGTTCTTCAAAATAACCTCCTTTCATTGCGACGGCCTTACGCCACCTCACTGGGAGGAAGCGTATGGCCACACGGTACGACTCCACTGGTCGACGTTGGAGCGAACGCCTCGCTCCATCAGTAACCTCATCGTCATCCACGTACTGCTTCCCGCGGAGTGCGTCCTTCATTGGTTCAGACAGGAGGTGCGAGATCCGGGCAGCAGGTTGGACGAAGAACAATGAAGGTCTGCGAGCTCCTCTCGGGTACGCAGACTTGAGTGGGCCTTGCGTTGTCGTGTAGAAGTTCGTTTGCACTTTTGTGGCGACCAACACGCTGAAGTTGTTTCTCCAATTTCCTGAGGGCATCACAACACTCTTTACAGTTGATCGTTGCACCATGAGGAAGGACATCAAACAGTCACACCTTCATAGCGCTAGAACACCGTCGCCATGACTTCACTGGCTGCGAAGTGCTTCGAACTTTTTCGTCGGAGGAGAGGTGATTTGCCGTTTTGTTTCCGGTTCGAAGTGATCAGTCCATGTTTCACGATGTTTGACAAGAAACTGTCGCGATCGCCCTCACAACGCGCAAGCAATTCCGTGCAGACGATCCCCCTCCCGCTTTGTGGTCTTCCGTTAGGCGGTGAGGAATTCAGCGGGCACAAGCCTTTGAGTGTCCCAACTGGTGTACAAGTGTGTCATCCGGCTGAACAGCGAGGGTTTGACCGTGAATCATCGATCGCCTCGAATGAGAGTGTCCGCACGCTCCAACACTGTAGGAGTCATAACTGTGAGCGGCGGGCTGGCATGCGGGAGATCGGACAGGTCTGCGCGACCTTGGTGCGATTGTGACAGACGCCCCGCACAACGACTCACCGTGCTTTTGTTCACTGCCAGGTCTCCGTAGACATTTTGCAAGCGTCGACGAATGTCTGCGGTTCTCCGGTTTTCCGTCGAAAGAAACTCAACGACAGCTGTCTGCTAGGAACCCACCTCCGTTACAGACGCCATTTTGAAGGCTATTATAGTGCCGTCACCTACCGAAACGTCACTGGCTGTTGGGTTTGTAGCAGGGATATTTCACGATGTCCCGCAACAAATTCCGTATTTTTTTCAACCGAAACAGAACGAGAAAAAATGTGTTGCATTAATTATTGAACACCCATCGTAACAAATATGCCTCAAAGATTTCTACAAGTATTTTCCTCACCCTTAATTTCGTCGACTTAACAAGCTTGCAACCGCGATTACGGCTTTGTTTGAAATGAGACACATGTGCGTATGTAACTTTTTTCAGGCAGTGAAAAAGTCAGCTTGAAATATTTACGGAATTCCCTTCTGGCCTACTATATTTTTTTTATATGGTAACTGCATACATTTAATTTAATAATGATTTCAATAAATTATTGTAATCAATCGGCTGTTTGGATTCTTTATTTTTATGTGCCATGTCCAGTTGCGAATCGCCTAGCGAATCGTCATCAAATGGTACACATTTATTACTTGTCTCTAGAATTCGGGAGTCCTATAGCTCCGGTAAGATGCAAAAATGATACATGTAAGCACCCAATGTGACAAGAAATATTTACAGTCATTAGTATCCGTTGGTTTACTCCTGGTGCACTTTTCTGGAAAACATAATATATGTTTCCTATTAACGTTAACTCCATAGCACTTAACAAACTTTGCCACAGCTAGCTGCTTCCACTTCCTTAACAGAATGTAAATAAACCAAATAGCATGACTGACGTTGTGTTCAAAGCATTTGTGTTGGGAGGGGGGGGGGGGGGGGCGGAACTTCCTGTGCTCAACCTTCGCATTTCACATTGGTGTCACTATATCTATATATCGAGTTATGTTACATTCCTTATTACAATAGTAACATGTATTCATGTTTCAAAATTGAGATGTACTATTTACAAAGTCTTTCAAATTAAGAGTTCAGAACACTTCATCTACAATTTTAGTATTGAAATTACGTTTGACATGTTTCGTTTTGTTTAATAAACGTTGATTACTGCTTGTGAATTAAACATTACAGCTTAGCACGTGGGATCTATTAATGGAATGTTAAATAATAGCGGCATCTGCAGTGGGTGGTGTGCGAGGGAAGATGTAATTTGTCATGGTTGTTAGTTTTTCAACTTTAAATATTCTTTAAAATTTTGAAAAAAGAGATTTTTGCTAAGTTAATTTGTTTCTTTAAGTTGGTGGGGGTGACTTATTCTTATGGGTGGAAATCTCTAAATGTTTCATTCGTTTCTCTCTAGCGTGTAGAACATAGTCTTTTATTTTCATGAGTACTGTTGAATGACTATTTTGTGTTAGGTGGGCTACAAAACTACACATAGTGAATTATCTTAAGTGGAGTGCGTATCTGTGCCCTTTCTATCGAATTTGAATGTACCCACCTGTTTGCCCAATATATTAGCAGGAGCACCTGTCACAAGTTAACATATCAGATTTGTGATAAGCCTACGACGGGATTATCCGATAGGGACGGACATCGATAAGTGTGATGCACTTGTGCAGACAAACAAATCATTACAATTTCAGAACTGTGTACAAAGCCAGACCAACAGGAATTACATGCATTGACCAAAAAACTATAGTGCATTGAGAATGGCTAGTTGCTAGCCGAAATCTAGATCTGCCAATAAATATTCCAAAGGACAACTGATAGCTGAAATCTGTTATTTACAAATCAAAATAACGGTCGCTGCGTGCAACAGCCTCTGAATTTCAGAAAAATTTGGTGATTTGTTCAAGAGAAGGAGCTTCACAAATTGAGCAAGTGAATAACGAGTTGGTTCACCTCTGGCCCTTGTGCAGGCAGTTATTCGGGTTGGCATTGATTGACAGGGTTGTTAGATGTCCTTCTGACGGATACCGTGCCAAAATTTTGTAAAACTGGCGGATTAAATCGTCAAAATCCAGAGATAATTGGAGATCCCTGCCCATAATGCTCCAGACGTTCTCAATTTGGGTGACATCCGGCGACCTTTTTGGCAAAGATTTGGTTTGGCAAGCACGATCACGAGCAATAGAAACTCTCGCCGTATCTATAAAGAATCTACTTGCTAAAGTGTGAGCCCAGGATGACTTGCCTGAGGAGCAACTAATAGAATATCGTCGACGGATACGGATGACAACCAAAGCGGTCCTGCTATGAAACGAAGTGGCACCACCGACCGTCAGCCCTGCTCGCCGGGCCGAATGGCGGTCGACCGCCAGGCTGGAACCCCACGCTGTTCGGGCCGCCTCCAGACACGTCTTCGGCCTGGATCTCACTGACTGGAGAACAACTGTCTTCAGTGAAGATCCGCTTCGAACTGAGATCCGATGGCCGGCGAAGACCTGTAGCAAAGTGTGTGAAGTGCTGTAAAATTAACGTTACTGGGAAAGCTACGTAATGTGTTCCAGACCAATGCAACAGCAGTAAGCCAACGGATACTAATGATAAGTTGATGTGAAGGTGTAAACAGCTCTAGTCATATTTTGTGTTACATGTTTTTTTTTATATCTTGCCAGAACTATACGACACCGCAATACTCCAGGCAAGCAACGAATGTGGGCTATCTGATGACGTATTGCTAGGCTATTCGAAACCAGTCATGGTAAATAAAAACTAAAGAACCACGAAAGGCTAGCAGTCGCAGCAATTTCAGGAAATCTTTATGGACACAGTCGCAGTGAACTCATCCATTATGGATAAAAGTTTTATTTATGGTGATATTTTTATGACTACTGCTCTGTGTCACCACAACTATAGATAAGAAAGAAATTAACACACCCACTTACACCTTATCAACTCAGATGGTTATGTCCAATAGCAAATGAAAGGCAGTCCTGTAAATTAGATGTTTCTTACTCAGTAGTTGGTAGTTTAATAGGAAAAATTTCACTGAACTGCATCTGTTTCTTGCTTAGAAATCAAAATATGTTGAGAATCGGAGGCACCAACAACGCATTCCCTTCACGCGTCCGTTAAATTGGTGGGCGAGCGGACGACTGAAAGACAGGCAGCCGCGCACACACCGTACGCGCCGCACTGCGCGAAACCAGCAGACGTGTGAATTCATTTACATTCTGTCTCGAAAAGTGTTTGGAGTGGAATCATCAGAAAACTGAAAACTTAATGAATTTGTAAGTGAGAGCAAATTAAATTGTGGATATCGAAGTACAATGATTAATACATAAACAATTTAAAAAGACATGTTGCTGATCGTCGTCCTGAGTACAATCCTGTTCAATACAATTCTGAAGCACAGGCCAATTGATTTACCTCTCACGCCTTCGCCGCTGTATTCTCCACATTAAATGTCAACCATTTTTGAAAAGAGACTAAATTAAACATTGACATGTTTAATTTTGCAATAAATACTGTTTATTTTTGAATAACAGATAGGAGGATAACTGTGTAGAACACCAGTTGTTCCGCAGGTTACACGACACTTTGTAAGTCCTCTCACTCACTTTTAGACTGTTTACCGCTTCTGGTTTTTGGGGGAACGTTGTAGGACAGAGCACATACGTAAAGAAAACGATCATTTTGAGGTAACTCCGGAAAAGTTTGCAACATACCTAACGTATAGCTAAGGCGGGTACGACGTTAAGTAACCAAAGCTACTAGCAGAACTGCCGAGTCGACGCTTACTTATAGTCACAACTGCAGTCACTGGTCAGAGCTGACGGTCAGTTTCGCAAATTCCTTTCGACCCGAAATTTTAATCAGCATATCTGACAGGCAAGCGTCGGTTTGGCAACATCCGTTAAGCCGTCCTTGGTTTAACGCTTCCCATTTTCGTAAGACTAATTAAATAAAACGATGTAATCTGAGCGCAAGGTTACGGAAATGAGTGTCTGGAATACATCACAAATATCGTGGTTTTGTTTTACTTCTGATTTTTCTGACAGTGATTACGACGGGGCGGCACATTTAAAAGTTGAACTGGCGGTGCACCAGCGCTCTGAACGTGAGGCCAACACATTTCGGTAACGCTCGGGAGTGACACGTGACAGGCGAAGTGGAGCGGCTGCCTTCTGCTGCGGCTAGCGGACAACGACTGCTCCCCTCCCCTCCTCTGGAGCGGCCACGCGTCTGCCAGCAGGTATTCCCTATCACTAGAGTGCTCTGTTTGTTTCGATGGATTCGACGCTTTATCTACAAACTGGTGTCCTTGAAAACGTCAATCATCTGGAGTAGTTGTGCTTCAGCCCGCAGCTTTCCCACACTTCTCACACCTCAAGTATCTTGGATTACGTACTGGAGCTAGGCCTCGCTCCATTCTACAGGCGTATCTCTGCACCTACATGTACACCACACAAGTCCGTGTACAGTGCGCGGTGGAGGGTAAATCGTACCAGTATCTTAGATTTTCTCACCTATTATGTATGCGTGTCAAACGACGCTAAATTACTGTCCACATTCCTCTGTAAGCTCCTCAATCTCCATTACCCTACTCTAGTGATCCCTCGCGAGGTAAACCATGGTGGGAGCGTAATGACCACACACATATCGTCGGATACAGGCTCTCTAAATATGTCTTGTGTGCGATTTCCTTCGCAAATGCATCGCAGTTTACCGGAATCATTCTATTAAATCTAACTTTCGCATTCCCCAGTACTGACTTAACATAATCGACACATTTCACATTGCTGCTCAATGTTACTCCTAAAAACTTTCACTCCAGGATGCATTTTTAAATCGACGCTTTACACATTTTTATCCGACACTGTGACTGTGTGGTCCCTTAAACTGGTGGCTCTAAGTAGGGTAATTCCGTCGCCTGCGCTGTGCTGTTTCCAGAATGCGTCCACAAGATTCGCCTACCTGGTATACATTCACAGTATGTGACACTGAATTACATGCTGTCTTGATGGCGCTGAAAGAGATGTGGTGTCTTCCTTGCTACCAAATTCTTTACCTGCACCGACTCGCTAAGTGGTCTTCAGGCTATCCGTCACGCGTAATCAGCAGAAAAGTTGTTCGTCTGGTTCACGACGACCTTACGTATTCACAGACACAGGGAAAGGAGGTGTTTCCCCGCGGGGTAACGGGGCACGTGGGCATTCAAAGTGGCGAAGCAGTTGATAAAACAGCTAATTATGGCTGTTTGGAAAATACGCGCGGCATTACAATGCAGCACATTTCTTCTCAGCCAACTCCGGTTGAAAACAGGCGGAATTAGTTGTGGAACATGGTGGCATACTCCCGCTTCAGCTCCCATAGTTTCACGAAATTGCTAGAGATCGCGGTGCTGTACGAAGCATTCAATATGGCGCCTGTAAAGCAGGTGCGTTCGAAGCAGAGAGCTGTCATTCATTGGCGGGAAACCAGAGCATGACAGATATTCATGGGCGCCTGCAGAATGTCTACGGAGGCCTGGCAGTGAACAAAACCACAGCGAGTCGCTGGGCGAGGCCCCTGCCATCATTCCAGCATCCCACAAAAATAGCTGGTCTCCAGCCACACTCAGCTGTCACTGCTGCATTGTTGCAGTGTGCGGACACTCTCATTCGAGGTGGTTGATGGATCAACTGGATGTCCGCGTTGGTAGTGCTGAAACATTCGTCCACCAGTTTGAATAGTCAGAGGTATGTACCTGCTGGTTTCCTCCCTGCCTAACAGAAGACCATAAAGAGCAACAAAGGTCCAACCGTACGGATTTGCTTGCGCTTTTGTCGAACATCGTCGCAGACGATGAAAAATGGATTAATCACTTCACACCAGAAACAAGACGGCAATTCGTGCAGTGGCTCCACGCCACCTCTCCCGATCTATATTCTGTCTCGAAAAGAGTTTGCAGTGGAATCATTAGAAAACTGAAAACTTAATAAATCTAGTCCAAGAACAAATTAAATAATGGACCTCGAAGTACAATGATTACCACAGAAATACTTAAAAAAAAAAACATGTTGCTGGTCACTCTCCTGAGAATAATCCTGTTCAATAGAGTTTTGAAGCACAAGCCAACTAACCTGCCACTGACGCATTCACCGCTGTGCTCTCCACGTCAGGCAGCCCGTCATCCCTGCGAGAACGACATTGAGAGATTGCAGGGCACTGTCACTTCTGATTCGGTGTAGGGAATACGATATACTGTGATTTGACTTCATACATTGTGATGAAATTGTGGGCAGCAGTTTATGGTCTTGTTTGTGTGCTTTACGGAAAGAAATACGGTAAGCTTTACCTGTGTTCAAAGGAAGAGGGTGCCGACTTAAACGACTGCAGTAAAAGCACGGCGTTGGTTGGGTGACAAAGCGCGTTTTTACTGGAGAACGGTAAGGAGACATTTCCAGACAGCCGCTTGCAGCGGTCACATTGTGCAAAACACATTACCTTGGCGCCAGACAAGGGGCAGACGTCCAGGTATACGGCCTAGCGCCGAAAAGTCGCCGACAGTGCATTGTAGGCCGGGAATAAAAGCGCAGGATGGACCCTTGTAAGAGAGCAAGCCGCCAAAAGAAATGTAAACATTCTGCAAATGTCCGTGGGCCAGGGAAACAGACGTCCAGACTCTGTTTCGAAAGATGTTTGTCAGAGCATGAAGCTTTTTTACGGGTTTATGGCCATCCTTTACAAACTTTGAAATGGATGCAACTGGGAAGATAACAAGTTGTTTATGGAAGGCTGTGCTTACCCCTGTATTGTGTTAGCAAAAGACATGGCATGGGAAAGAGGCAGCAAAATTGAATTTTTTCCGTTTTCTCCCAATTAATTTTAAAGTCTCTGATTCGCCAAATCGGTTCGCAGTGCAAAGACCATTCTCTGAGCTTAGAATGCCGGGCGCCAACTCGTCATTGGCTTGTGTGAAAGTGGGGGAAGTCAAAAAAGGGAAATGTGCTTTTGGAACCGAGCTGAGGAGGAAAAACAGAGAAAGAAAGAAGAGGTACTTTTGTATTGGCGCTTCGCTAGTAAAGAACTGCAGGTCTCTACCTAAACGGTGAGACTTGTCCTTTCCTAGCGTGCGACTTAGAGCCTGTGCCAGTCACCTTCTGAACCATCAGAAGTACTGCTTATGTCATCACGGTCACAACGACTGATGCGTGTGTGTACTTATTTGTCCTGAGTCGGCCATTTAAACATTTGACGTATTCCGACACGCACAGTTGTGGCACCGAGTCAAATTGGTTTTGCAGACCAGGAAACAGGTCCACTTGCACACTGGAATCCATCGGGGTTTCAGAGGCTCATAAGGAAGTACCTGCATTGTGAATTAACCGAACGCGAGAACGCGTACTTGCATTTTTCGGGAACGCGCATTTAATAACAGATTGCTGCCGTCCAAGACTTCAGTCGCCGAACGCATCGAAGTGGTTCAAAATGGCTCTGAGCACTATGCGACTTAACTTCTGAGGTCATCAGTCGCCTAGAACTTAGAACTAATTAAACCTAACTAACCTAAGGACATCACACACATCCATGCCCGAGGCAGGATTCGAACCTGAGACAGTAGCGGCCACGCGGTTCCAGACTGAAGCGCCTAGAACCGCTCGGCCACACCGGCCGGCCATCGTGGTGGGCCGCCTTGACCAGCAGGACGGTAAAGTATTCGCTGCTGTGACGTAGCACTATAATTTATATTTCTCAGCACCCTGTTCTTTCGAACCATATTTTTCCCTTTTTTTGTATGGTGGTATATAGATGTTTGATGGTGGCGTAGGTTGGTGCCATAACCTGGATTCACGTGTATGAAGCGAGATAGAGCGAGTAGTGTTCTGGTTAGTGTCGTGTGTCGATCTCCAGCAGATCACTTTGCCCACCATAGATCCCATTTTAGTAAGGCTTTTGTGAAATAAATATTTTTTGTATGATGTTTCCTTAATAATTTTGCTGTCTTGTCATGTTTAAGATCAATAAATCGATTGTGAATTAGACTATTACTTCTCCCTGAGTTCTGATTAACAGTTCCTTTCATATTTTTATGGCAGTCCAGATCTGAAACATAAGGAGTAGCTTTTTCACTTGCTGTCCACCGCATGGATCTTCATTAACAATAATCTTCTTTTAACGTCAGGCTCTTTCCTATCAGTATTGTGGCTCTTTGTTAGAATTTGTTAATAATTTTATCTCCTGAGTTGTACTGATACCGTAGTAAATTAGATATTAAAAAAAGGCTATTTAGTGCATCATGAAGAATCCTATGCAAACCAAGGACAATCATTGAGATGCTTTGCTTGTATACTTCCAAGAGATACATCGAACTTTTAAACAGATCCTAAAAGAGCCAGTGATATTACCACATTCTCCCTACGAAATACTGCATTTAGAGAATTAGTACACTGTTAACTATTGGTTCATCAAACTGACCAAGTGTTGGAAGCCATCCGTCAAATGTTCAAATTTTCCGTTTTTAAGGGGAGGGGGTTATCCGACTTCTGGCTTGTTTGATGCGGCCCACCATGCATTCCTGTCTTGTTCCAACCTCCCCACCTCAGTTATTCGTTGGATGTATTCCAGCCTCCGTCTTCCCCAACGGGTTTTGCTTTCTGCATGTCTCTCTAGAACCGTGCAAGGTGTACTCTGATGTCGTAACACGTGTCCTATCATGTTGTCCCCCTTTCTTGTCAGTGTTTTCCAGATGTTTCTCGTCACCGATTCTGCAGGGAAACTCCACTAGTTCCTGCGGTATTAGGCCACTTAATTTTCAACATCCTTCCGTAGTACAGTATCCCAAACCCTTCGATTCTCTTCTTTTCCGGTTTTCTCACTGTCCATGATTCATTACCATACAATGCTGTGCTCCAAACGTACATTCTCAGAAATTTCTTCCTGAAATTAAGCGTGATGTTCGATATTAGTAGACTTATTTCGGCCATTAACATCTTCTTTGCGAGTTAGTCTGCTAGCCATTCTTTGTTCGTCATGTATTACTTTGCTTGCAATATAGCAAAACTCCTTCACTTAATCTTCTTCGTGGTCTGCAGCTTTAATGATAAGTTTCTCATTAACCTCATTTATGCTACTCCTCGTTACTTTCGTCTTTCTTCGGTTATTATGAGGACAGGCATGTTATCAGTAGATATTGTCACAGATAAATGCCGATCACTACCAATGCCTAAATCACTTCACAAAAAATATCCCCAATACATCTGTCAATTTTTCAGCACTGGTGTCATCCACTAACGACGTTTACTACGTTTTACCCACTTCATCTGATGATAAACAATTAAGAAAGGAGCACTTGCAGTTTTCACAGTTTCATCTTCCACACAAATTTTGCTACAGCCATGTCGGTGCATGTGCATGTCGGTGGCTGAGGCGAGTTGTCTCGTCTGACTGCTCGTGAACATCAAATAATGACGTTAACACGAGGTGATGCCTCCGGATCTTTTATGTGAAAACTATTAAGGCTTTTTAAATAACATTCTGCATCTTTATTCTTCGTGTCTGCATATTTATTTCTCAGCATTGTCGTCCTGGCGATGAACACATTTCTCCTAACGAGAGACAAGGTTTTTCATACCGACACTGCAGGATCTTTGGTTTTGTTGACGGAGCCACAACATCACATTCGCTTGCACCACTTCATTACTAGCAAAGTGAAGTCCCCGAAGGTGTTCTTAAAGTTTTGGAAGCCAGTGAAATTTGCATGAGGCCAAGTCAGGCCATATGGAGGATGATCAAACTGACCGTGTGTTCGAAGTCATCAGACGACATACAGTAAAAATATTCAAATTTTCCCATCTTCATTGGGCAGGGAGGGGGAGGGGGGGGGGGTCATCAGACTTCTGCCTGGTTTGATGCGGCCCGCACGAATTCCTCTCTTGTCCTAACTTCCCCACCTCAGAGCTGCTCTCGTACGTAACGCCTTCAATTATTTGCTGAATGTATTCCAGTCTTCATCTTCCCGTACAGGCTTTGCACTCTACAGCTTCCTCTAGTACCATGGAAGTTATACTCCGATTAATTTCAGGTGTCTCAGCGCTCGGGTGCGTTCTGGCGTTGCCATGGTGAAGAGGAGGGTGTTCCACGTGAGGAGGAATCCTTCGAATTCGCAACACGATTACGGCACGCTGTTTCTCGCGCACTGACTTACATCGTTACGTTTCACACTGCAGATGTACACGCTACAATTGTGAGCCTCCTGGCGGAAAGCGGCTACAAATATGAAGACATAAAGAATAATGTTGTAGTGTGTTAATAACGGTTTTTTATTTTAAAAACTTCAACAGTTTTCAGAAAAAAATTGTCAGGCATTATTTGTCAGCACGGCGTCGTACATGCGTCGTAAGTTCCACCGCGTTGCGTCGTGTGGTAATGATCGTGTCTGACGTTTTTAGCATCTGTTAGCTATCACTATTTAAAATTAAATTTCGCGACATAGGCGGAATCAAATGTTTCCTGCTTTTACTCCCCCCCCCCTCCCCCCCCCCTCCCCCCCCCCTTAGAAAAATCTTATTTTATTCTTGAGGCGGTAACTGCTCCCATGTTGGAAACCGCTGTTGTATTCTCTTACTTCCCGTACTACGTTTTGTCCATGTTTCACTTCCGAGCAACGCCAGACTACAGACACGTACCTTCAGAAATCGTTTTCTGACACTTAAATTTCCACATGATGTCACAAAAGCTTCTTCCGTCATTGCCAGACTCACTTTATATCATCTCTGCTTTCACTATTATTAGTTATTTTACTGCCGAAAATATAACAGAACTCCTATTCTATTTTAGGATTTCAGGACCCCCTGATGTAGTTCAGTTCCATTCTGTTAGCCTTGTTTTACTTTTTCAAGACACTTTTTTATCTCCAGTATCATTTATTCAATCAAGAATTTCGTGACTGTGCAGAAACTTATGGAGAAAACACAAACCGAAAAACCTCGCAGTTCAGTCTGATAAACGATTTTGATAAATGCATCTTGGTGATTAATGATGTTGTAATAAGGGTTGGGTTCTTTGGGGAAGGAGACCAGACAGCGAGGTCATCGGTCTCATCGGATTAGGGAAGGACGGGGAAGGAAGTCGGCCGTGCCCTTTCAAAGTGACCATCCCGGCATTTGCTTGGAGCGATTTAGGGAAATCAGGGAAAACCTAAATCAGCATGGCCGGACGCGGGATTTGTGATAAGGCGTGGTTCATTATTTGATGAGGCCGTAGAGGTCTGAGCAGTCGCAGATATCCATGAAGTTATCTGTTCACATTATTTTAATGTGGGGTCTTGGTGAAACATGGTAAATTAACTAAACAAACATTTGTTTTGCTCCGGACGAGGTGGCCGAGCGGTTCTAGGCGCTACAGTCTGGAACCGAGCTAGCGCTACGGTCGCAGGTTCGAATCCTGCCTTGGGCATGGATGTGTGTGATGTCCTTAGGCTAGTTAAGTTTAAGTAGTTCTAAGTTCTAGGGGACTGATGACCTCAGAAGTTGAGTGCCATAGTGCTCAGAGCCATTTGACCCATTTGTTTTGCCTCGTTTCACAAATTTTATTATGTTTACTGCATAACCTACGTTTCAGGTGATAAGTCCATTTCCAAGTACATTAGTGATTCCAAAGATAAAGCAAAAGTAAACATGATGATAAGGCAAAGATAAACATCTCAACTTCTTAATTTATCGATCCTTAGCTTAAAGTAAACTTACTTCAATTACCATTTTTAACAAATTACATATCGGATTTCAGAATTCAGCAATTACACTAACGTGACTAAATATACCTAGGAATAGGTATGCATGGGCCTAGAACTTTTTATCTACTCATGAACTGAGGCCCAAAGTTTAACTTCAATCTAGGAGCTGTGATATCATCTAAAAGAGGTCAATAGTTGAATTGGGTTTGCTCATTTAATAATAGGTGTTGGGATATACACATCTCTTTTTTAATTTCTGGATTTTCTAACTGGCCGAGTTTTACCCCCTTTTTCTCTGTGTTCAAGGCTTCTACATCTATTAAGTATTTGTGGTTTTTATTAAGGCAGTGTTCAGCAAAGTCTTGTATTCACAAAAGGAACTTTTGGTTAAAAATGAAAGTACATTGTCAGTATTATGAGTTTTGTCAATTCGCATTACAATGATCATCATTGCCGTTAAGTCACTATCCATATGGATCGGAGTGCCAGTGTGTTGCTTATAACGCGCGGTGTCTGCGAAGTGTCGACGCGTCGTCAGCATCTGCGAGGGTTGGGATGGTGACAAGTTGTGGCGTTTCTGCCACACAGTGCATCTGTCCGGCAAGAACATTCAGTAGCAGCAAAGTAGGGAGAGAGTCCCGTGCACTGATTGTGTTGCGCGGCAGGTGGACAGAGAGTGGGAACGCGCCTGCTAGCGGCGACTGCGTCGTGCTGGACTACCATATGAACAGGGAAGGGGAGGTTGGCAAAACTTATAGGTGACAGCATAGGTGGGGGTGGTGGGATCACTCATCGGAAAATTCCGGTAGTTGTGGGTGTTGGAGCTGTACCTTTTTTAGATTGAAGTCAGCTGATAGGTATGCCTGCTTAAGGGAAGTCTCTCTAACAAAGAAGCCACTTTCTACAAAGCTTGGGTATCCGATTAATGAGGGAATTAGTATATTTCATCAAAATATACAAGGTATTAGAGATAATGTTAGTGAACTGCTTATAGATGTTGACTCTGAAATTATTGGTATATCTGAACACTTCTTAAATAAGGAGATAATTCAGAGGCTTCCTTTACCAGGATACAGGTTGGCTGACAGCTTTTCTAGGAGCTCTTGGCGGTGTGGGGGAGTAGCCATGTATGTGAAAAACGGTATCCCATTTGAGTCAATTGATGTTTCAAAGTACTGCACTGGAAAGGTGTTTGAATGTTGTGCAGGTGTGGTTAAATTTAGTGGAGCTAAACTTCTTACTGTTGTTATTTATAGATCCCCAGACTCCGATTTCACAACATTTTTGCTAAAGCTAGAGGAGGTTCTTCGTTCACTTTATAGGAAATACAAAAAGTTAGTTGTATGTGGTGACTTCAATATTAATTGTATAAGTGATTGTGCAAGGAAGAGGATGCTGGTAGACCTCCTTAATTCATATAATCTTATGCAAACCGTATTCTTTCCAACGAGAGTGCAAGGGAACAGTAGAAGAACCATAGACAATATTTTTGTTCATTCGTCATTATTAGAAGGGCATTCTGTTGGCAAAAAGGTGAATGGCCTTTCAGATCATGATGCACAAATTTTAAGTCTAAAAGATTTTTGTGCTGCAACACATGTTAAATATAGTTACCAACTTTTTAGGAAAGCTGATCCAGTTGCTGTACAGACTTTTGTAAACCTTATCAAGGAACAAGAGTGGCAAGATGTTTATAGTGCTGATACAGTAGACGATAAATATAATTCTTTCCTCAAGACTTTCCTCGTGCTCTTTGAAAGTTGTTTTCCGTTAGAACGTTCAAAACAAGGTACTAGCACAAACAGGCAGCCTGGGTGGCTGACTAAAGGGATAAGAATGTCTTGTACAACAAAGTGGCAATTATATCAAAACGTTAGAAACAGTCAAAATCTAAATGCAGCAGCCCATTACAAACAGTATTGTAAGGTGCTTAAAAAAGTTATTAGGAAGGCAAAAAGTATGTGGTATGCGGATAGAATAGCTAAGTCTCAGGATAAAATTAAAACCATATGGTCAGTCGTAAAGGAAGTGGCTGGTCTGCAGAGACAGGTCGAGAATATAGAATCAGTGCGTAGTGGGGATGTCCGTGTTACTGATAAGTCGCATATATGTACAGTACTTAATAATCACTTTCTGAATATAGCAGGTGAACTAAATAGAAACCTAGTCCCAACAGGGAATCATATAGCGCTCTTAGAAAAAAGTGTTCCGAGACTGTTACCTGAAATGCTCCTCCATGATACTGACAAAAGGGAGATTGAGTTAATAATTAAATCACTAAAGACCAAGAACTCTCATGGATATGACGGGGTATCTAGCAGAATACTGAAGTATTGTTCCACGTATGTTAGCTCAGTACTTAGCCATATCTGTAACTTTTCCTTTAGGAGTGGTCGGTTTCCTGACCGATTAAAGTACTCGGTAGTGAAGCCACTTTATAAAAAGGGAGACAGGGATAATGTTGACAGTTATAGACCTATTTCTATGCCATCGGTGTTTGCTAAAGTTATCGAGAGGGTTGTATATACAACGTTACTGCAGCATTTAAATTCACATAATTTGCTGTCAAATGTACAGTTTGGTTTTAGAAATGGCTTAACAACTGATAATGCTATAGTCTCTTTTCTCTGTGAGGTTTTGGACGGATTAAATAAAAGGTTGCGAACGTTAGGTGTTTTTTTTTTTTATTTAACGAAGGCTTTTGACTGTGTTGACCACAAAATATTACTGCAGAAGTTGGAACATTATGGAGTAAGGGGAGTAGCTTACAATTGGTTCGCCTCCTACTTTAAGAACAGAAAGCAGAAGGTAATCCTCCGCAATATTGAGAGTGGTAATGATGTTCAGTCCCAATGGGGCACTGTTAAATGGGGCGTTCCTCAAGGGTCGGTGCTGGGGCTACTGCTGTTTCTTATTTATGTAAATGATATGCCTTCTAGTATTACAGGTGATTCAAAAATATTTCTGTTTGCTGATGACACCACCTTGGTAGTGAAGGATCTTGTGTGTAATATTGAAACATTATCAAATAATGTAGTTCATGATATAAGTTCGTGGCTTGTGGAAAATAATTTGATGCTAAATCACAGTAAGACTCAGTTTTTACAGTTTCTAACCCACAATTCAACAAGAACTGACATTTTAATAAGACAGAATGGGCATGTTATAAGCGAGACGGAACAGTTCAAGTTCCTAGGGGTACGGATAGATAGTAAGCTGTTGTGGAAAGCCCATGTTCAGGATCTTGTTCAGAAACTAAATGCCGCTTTATTTACCATTAGAACAGTATCTGAAATAAGTGACTTTTCAACACGAAAAGTAGTATACTTCGCATATTTTCATACGCTTATGTCATATGGTATTATTTTTGGGGGTAATTCTTCTGATTCAAACAGGGTATTTTTGGCTCAAAAACAGGCTGTTCGAGCTATGTATGGTGTAAGTTCGGAAACCTCTTGTCGACCCCTATTCAATAGTCTGGGAATTTTGACATTGCCCTCACAGTATGTATCTTCTTTAATGTCGTTTGTTGTTAGCAATATTAGCTTATTCCCAAGAGTTAGCAGCTTTCACTCAGTTAATACTAGGCAGAAATCAAATCTGCATGTGGAATGCACTTCCTTGACTCTTGTGCAGAAAGGAGTGCAGTATTCTGCTGCATCCATTTTCAATAAGCTACCACAAGAACTCAAAAATCTTAGCAGTAGCCCAAACACTTTTAAGTCTAAACTGAAGAGTTTCCTCATGGCTCACTCCTTCTATTCTGTCGAGGAGCTCCTGGAAGAGCTAAAAAATTAAGCAAATTCCAGTGTTACATTCTTGATTTTCTTTATTTAAACTAACGATTTGTCGCCTGAATATGTTTCTTATATTTCATTTTATCTATTTCTACAATCGTGTTATAATTTCATGTATTGACTCGTTCCATGACCATGGAGACTTCTCCTAAATGTGGTCCCACGGAACAATAAATAAATAAATAAATAAATAGGCGCTGTTGGTGAAAGACGATGGACCAGTCAGACGCGCGCACTAAACCAGCAGGCGCCAAACTGTCCCCCACTATGAGTGTTCTACTGCGAACGAACGAGTCAAAGCGCTTCGGATCGGTTAACTGGAACACGATGCTGGTAAATTATTCGTCGCAGTTAACAGTGCCTCGAAAAATGTTTGAATGTAACAACTCACTAGAAGTTTTACATCAGGTATGAATAAGTGCAACACTAGCTTTGGACTGTGTAGTGTAATGAATTACCGAAAATAGTTAGCCGTGTTGAACAGTGCCTTGGTGAGCGATCGTGGGAAGTTTTGAACATATTGTACTCCCGTGAATCATTAGATTGCGTCCTGTCGCGGTGCTCTGAACATAATCAGCCTCCGCAGAATTTCATTTAATGAATGTATGAATATTATCAGGATCTTATTTGCGTTACGTACGATAATGCGGTGCCTGTGTTATTCTGAACTACGGTGCAAAGAAACTTTGCATCATAATTCGGAATAATACAGGCACTGCAATATCGTATTTTTCCGCCGACACCCAGCAAGCGACTTCCAAGTAAAATGCCTCCCCTGTATGGGAACACACGTAATGGATGCACGAGTACAGGTTGTGGACACTTGGTTGACGATATATCGAAGTTTGGGTCTAGGCGTAAATCGTGCTCTGACAGCTTAACGGTAAGGCGACCGCTCGCGATAAGCGGGGAATCCGGGGTTGAGTCCCCGTCCGGCATAGATTTTCACTGTCGTTATTCAATTCTACAGTTAATGGTTGTCCATATTCGCAACTCCGAATACATTTCTCTTATTTGAGTTTGTTGATTACCGCTAAACGTTAACGAATAAAAATCATGTGGCATCCAAAGCTTTCATAACTTTATTCCGTAGCACTGGTTTTTGTCCCTTACTGACACTTCAGCTAAGCACAGTTTGCTGTTTGGTCGTCGAATACTGCGCCTATATGGGGAAGAAACGAATCGGGACGACATCTACGAGATAGCTTCATAAGACGCGAGCTAAGCAAACCAAAGTTAGTAGTGCTTGGGAAGTGTAGTACTGTAGTGCTGATAGAACCTGGCATTTCTGCAAAGTGGGTAAGATATTTTATGAAAGCTTGTAACGGATAGGTAGGCGAATATTATAATAACAAACCACTGTCGCCATTCTTCCCTTTTTTAACGTTACAGTTTCCATGTTCCTTATTTTCCAGAAAATTAGACTTGCATTCTGTTTCCTTCCTTACGTTTCGGCCATTACTGTTTCATTTGAAGCAGTAGAGGTAAACTACTGAAAACTGCCAGAAATTGACTTGCATGACATTCTAGGATACATCACCCATTTTAATCTCCTATTTCTGGCTTGGATCCTGGTTTTGTATGAGAAACAACACACATAATGTTCGGTATAAAATCAGTGAGTCTATCGACGTTTTTTTGCACACACTAATGAGCCAAAAGATTGTGATCACCTACTTAACAGTTATGTGGTCCACCTCTGGAGCGCAAAAGAGCAGTGATCCCGAGTGGCATGTAGTCGACAAGTCCTTGGCAGGTTTCTACAGGTACTGAAAGACGACAGTCACTCCCAACCTGCCACATCTACTTTTTTTTCCGTGAATTCCATTAACCACACTTACAGTGATGTTTCTGCCGATCGATTCATGCTTGTTGCTAATTACAGTTATGTTGTCAGTGATAGTAAGAGTCAAGTCGCCTTTCCTATCTATGACGGTCGTTTTAAAACTCTGCGTATGTGCGACCGTTATGATGTCGTCATCAAGTTGAAGTTCAGTCAGTTTTGAGTGAGACTTGACGACTGACGGTCGTAAATGTGTTTGTTGGTTCGCGTGTCTGTGTTGTGAGTAATACAGTTTTAAACAGGAAGGTGAAACCGAGTCAGGTCGGATTACACGTAGTGACCACCGTTCCTGCATCAAAATCGAGTCGCTACGTGGAAGAAACCGGCCGGATATTTACAATGCCTCGAGAGAGGTGTGTAGCAATAGTGTAGGGGATCGTAGCACGGTATCACGATGGTCTGCTTGTTTCCGTGATGTTCGGGTAAGCGCTGCCAAGAAGTGAAAGGCTATCAGCTGCAACAGACAACACGACTCATGTTATTATTGATGACATTTGGAGATAAGGTGGGCGAAAAATTGTGTATGAGGTCAGAATGTCTGTTACTTCAGTTCACAGAACCATAATTGTTAAAGATGAGAGAAGGTGCTGCCGGATGGGTCCAGCATAATCTGAATGAATGGCAGGAAGCAGGTCGCAAAAGAATTAGAGAAGAGCTGCTTCAACGTTATCGAACAGAAGGAGAAAAGTTTCTCAAAAAGGATTGCTGTACGTGAAGAAGTTTACGAGATTTTGAGCCAGAACTGAAGTCTCAGCCGTCACAATGGAAAAGGTCGGACTCGCCACGCCCGCGAAATTCCACCGTCAACAATCAAGATGAAACTGATGATGACCTCTGCCTATGATATGGACAGACTTATAGCGAGAAGTAGAGTGCCCCAGGGGGCGATCTGTAACAGACGAGTACTGCAAGCTGTTTCTGCAAAACGTTTTGTGCCTGAAAATTCGTCAACGAAGGGCAGGCATGAGCAGCTGAATTCCTTATTTTTGCAAGATGGTGCAAGACCGCATACTGCCTTATCACTGAGAGAAACGCTCCACAAATATGGATTCGAAATACTTCCCCACCCACCATAA
Organism: Schistocerca serialis cubense; assembly: GCF_023864345.2. Lineage (NCBI taxonomy): Eukaryota > Metazoa > Arthropoda > Insecta > Orthoptera > Acrididae > Schistocerca > Schistocerca serialis. Next base: position 506,164,665 of record NC_064646.1, on the reverse strand, counting down.
CATTCTGATATAAGCACATGAGACACTTTGCAGTGTTTCCGAGATTGAAGTAACAACTCCGTAAAAACGTTTTGATACAACTGATTAAGCTTCCAGTGAGGTGATTCGAGTAATCAGACAGCCCATCAAAGAAGGTGCCCTGCTGAGAATACAGAAGCTGACAAAACATTAAGAAGCTGTCATAAGCAAGAATGCAGATTATACTGAACAGCTGAAAAAGGTATTTTGTAAAATGAACTATTTTCGTCAATTATATCACATCATTCGTATTAACCTCCCCCATTCTAATTAGGAATTCTTACATGTGGCATAATTGACTTCGCTTGTGACCCTTCGTCTGGTAGTCAGCGGATGCCACAGTTGGGACTTCGCACTATCATCCCTGCAGACATAGCATCTAATCTATATGCAAATGACCTATATGCAAAAAACCTTGGCTTACTAAAGGAATAAAACTATCTTGTAATCACAAAAGGGAACTGTATCTAAGAAAGAGTAATGACCCAGAAACAGCCAAATATTATAAAAACTACTGTGCTACATTAAGAAAGGTTATTAAAAAATCCCGAAACAAGTGCATCATGTCTGAGATTAATACCTCTAATAAGAAAATCAAATCAATTTTGGAATATTATTGCAAGGGAGACAGGGCAACCAAGAGTACAGGAAGACGCCATTACCATCAAAAGCGAATGGAAACTCGACAAACAACAAGCCGGAAGTCGAAAAAACTTTGAATAATCATTTTTTAAATGTTGTAGAGAAAATAGGATCTAGACGTTCATTAGAAGAAGCAAGGCAGTTAATGGAAGACGCCTTACCCACACCATTTGATACAATTGAAATTCCACCCACCTCTCCTTCTGAAAATAGGAAGATAATAAAGTCTCTCAAGAATAAAACCTCACATGGAATTGATGGCATTTCCAGCAGGATAATGAAAGCTTTTTCCCAAGAGATAAGTTGAATTCTTAGCCACATATGTAATAGCTCTCTGAAGCAGGGTATTTTCCCAGATAGACTGAAGTATGCCATTGTTAAACCACTGCATAAAAAAGGGGATGTCAACAACTAACGCCCAATCTCTCTTCTGGCTGCCTTATCCAAAATTCTTGATAAAGTAATGTATTGTTGAGTGGCTTCACACCTTTGTAAAAATAAAGTTTTAACAAAATGTTAGTTTGGTTTCCAGAAAGGGTTTTCAACGGAAAATGCTATATATACTTTCACTAATGAAATATTAAATGCTCTGAGTGACCAGAAGTTACCCGTTGGGATTTTTTGTGATTTCTCAAAGGCTTTTGACTGTGTAAATCATGGAATACTTCTAGATAAGCTCAAGTACTGTGGTATGAATGAGACAGCGCTCAAATGGTTTAAATCATACCTAACTGGAAGAGTGTAAAAAGTTGAAATAAGGCAGTTCACATAATATTCAAAAAACTGGTGATTTCTCAAACTGGGGAACAATCAAGAATGGGGTACCGCAAGGTTAGGTCTTGGGTCCTCTGCTGTTCTTAATATACATTAATGAGTTGCCATTCTATATTCACGAAGATGCAAAGCTGGCACTTTTTGCCGATGATACAAGTATAGCTATTACAACCAACAGACAAGAATTAACTGGTGAAATTGTAAACGATGTCTTTCAGAAAATCATTAAGTGGTTGTCTGCAAATGGGCTCTCATTAAACTTTGACAAAACACAGTACATACAGTTCCTCACAGTAAATGGAATGACACAATTAATAAATATAGACTTTGATCAGAAATCGGTAGCTAAGGTAGAATATTCAAAATTTCTAGGTGTATGCATCGATGAGGGGTTGAACTGGAAAAAACACACAGAAGATCTGCTGAACCGTTTGAGTTCAGCAAGTTATGCTATTAGGGTCATTGCAAATTTTGGCGATATACATCTGAGTAAATTAGCTTACCACGCCTATATTCATTCTCTGCTTTCGTATGGCATCATATTCTGGGGTAACTCATCATTGAGTAAAACAGTGTTCATTGCACAAAAGCGTGTAATCAGAATAATTGCTGGGGCTCACCCAAGATCATCCTGCACACACTTATTTAAAGAGCTAGAGATCTTCACTGTAGCCTCACAATACATATATTGACTTATGAAATATCAACGATACGAACGAATTCCAAAGTAATAGCAGTGTAAATGGCTACGATACCAGGAGAAAGGATGATCTTCACTACTCACGGTTAAATCTAACTTTGGCTCAGAAGGGGGTAATTTATGCTGCCACAAAAGTCTTTGGTCACTTACCTAACAGCATCAAACGTTTGACAGATAGCCATATAGCATTTAAAAGGAAGTTAAAAGAATTTCTTAATGCCAACTCCTTCTACTCATTAGATGACTTTCCCCAACCCCCACAAAAAAAAAACTAAAAATATTGTCATGTAATATTTTGTGTAGCGTAACATAGTGTAGACACCAGTTATTAACCTGACACGTTCCACATCATTACGAAGTGTCGTACTCATGATCTATGGAGCAAATACTAATCTACTCTAATCTAATCTAAAGGAGTGGCGCTGAATTCTGAGGACGCTGCACACGGGAGGACAGTAGGTGCCTCCGGGCAGTCGGGGCACAGACGTTGTTCTGACGGGCGCCGTTTCAGTGGCCCAACAGATCTCTTCTAAGAGACGTAGGCTGCCAGTGCGGGCAGCACGAGCCTGGCTAAAACGCTAAGAGTAATGAGTCAGGGTGACACCGGTCGGTAGCAAATATAAGGCCGTCTTTCAGCCGGGCCCAATTCAGAGATCATTGTACGACGGTCTTCAACAGCTAATGCGACACGTTTCTTTTCTGAATGCAAGTTGGTTTTATTCAGGATTCCAATAACCATATTATTTCCCACTCTTTTGGCTACAAACCCTATTTTTCGATATAATCTCGGTTCAACTGGTTCAAATGGCTCTGAGCACTATGGGACTTAACATCGATGGTCATCAGTCCCCTAGAACTTAGAACTACTTAAACCTAACTAACGCAAGGACATCACACAACACCCAGTCATCACGAGGCAGAGAAAATCCCTGACCCCGCCGGGAATCGAACCCGGGAACCCGGAATCTCGGTTCAATGCGACGGCCTCGCGCCACCTCGCTGGATGGTCCTGTGTGCCCGCACGGTACCACTCCACTGGTCGACGTCGGGGACAACGTGTTGCTGCGTTAATAACCTCCCTGTCATCCACGTACTGCTTCCCGCGGAGTGCATCCTTCATTGGGCCACACAAATGGAAGACGAAAGGTGAGAGACCTGGGCTGTTGGGTGGATGAGGGAGAACAGTCCAATGAAGTTTTGTGAGCTCCTGTCGGGTGCGCAGAATTGTGTGAGGCCTTGCGTTGTCCTATAGAAGAAGTTTGTTTGCAGTTTTGCGGCGATGAACACTCCGAAGTCGTTTCTTCAAGATCGTAAGAGTAGCGCCATGAGGACGGCCGTCGCCATGACTTTACCGGCTGAGTGTACGGCTCTGAGCTTTTTCTTCGGAGGACAGGTGGCGTGGCGCCATCCAAATGGATTGCCGTTTTGTTTCAGCCTTAAGGTGACGAAACCATGTTTCATCGCCTGTGACGACGTTCGACGAAAAATTGTCACGACCAGCCTCGTAACGCTGAAGCAGTTCCGCACAGATGGTCCTTCGTTGCTGTTTTTGGCCTATTGTTAGGCGGCGAGGACCGCAGCGGGCACACACGTATGAGTACCCCAACTGATGGATGGATATATTAGCACTACCAGTGGAGGCGTCCGGCTGAGCAGCGAGGTGTCTGAGTGTGTTTCGTAGATCGCCGCGAATGAGAGTGTCCGCACGTTCCGACATAGCGAGAGCCACAGCTGTGTGCAGCCGGCCGGCGCGCGGGGAATCGGATAGCACTGCGCTACCTCGTTGCGATGATGACAGATGCCTCGACCACAGACTCACCATTTACATTAGATTAGATTTCCTTTCATTCCAATTGATCCGTAGTGAGGAGTTGATCCAGGATGTAGAACATGTCAGAAAAACAATAATCCATGACAAGTATTTACAACTAAAACAAATAAGCTAATGTACCTTCCACAGGTCCCAAGTGGAATGATCGTCATTTTTTTAATGAACACTGTATGAAAGCATCATTTTTACAACACTCATTTACTAAGATCACATTAATGCACTGAATTTAAAATTTAAAAAAATATTTTATTTATTTATAAGGTAATAAACATGTAACAGAACTACTACAACACTTATTTACAATGAACACATTACTGCACTGAAATGGTGCAGAAGTTAGATTGTACTTTATGTACATACAACCAGTTGGTTCTTCTGAGAAATTCGTCAATGGAGTAGGAGTTGGCCACCAATAAATCCTTTAGGCTTCTCTTAAACTGAATTTCATTGGTTGTTAAGCTTTTTATGGCTGTGCTGGTAAGTTATTGAAAATGTGTGTTCTTGAATAATTCTCACCTTTTTGTACAAGAGTAAATGACTTTGAATCCTAGTGAAGATTATTCTTATTTCTAGTGTTGATTCCGTGAATTCAAGTGTTGGTTTGAAAAAGTGATATATTTTTAATGACAAATTTCATTAAGGAATAAATATTGGGAAGCAGTAGTTAGTATCCCTAGTTCCCTAAACAGGAATCTGCAGGATGTTATTGAGTTCACATGTTGCACGTTTTTGTGCCCGGAAAACTTTAGCTTGGCTCGATGAATTACCCCAAAAATTAACCCCATATGACACTATGGAATGAAAGTAAGCATAGTATGCCAGCTTTTTCATTTTTATGTTCGCATTGCAAATAGAGATTTGTTAAGACGCTTCAGCAGTTCTGTGGTGTGCTTCTCCCAGTTGAATTGCTTCTCATCGTATGTTAGGCATGTACTCGTGGGACAAGCCTTACAAGTTCTGAACTGCATGTAGTGATTTTTTTTCATAGTTTAGTGACAAAGAACTGGCTAGGAACCAGTGATTAATGTCCACAAATACTTTATTAGCCGATCTTTCTAAGACTACACTTGATTTGCTGGTTATTGCAATGTTTGTATCACTGGCAAACAAAACAAACTTGGCATCTGGTAATGTAACTGATGGAAGGTCATTGATATACACAAGAAAAAATAAGGACCCTCTAAGATGGAACCTTGTGGGATCCCATATGTAATTAGTTCCTGTTTGGATGATGCCTGATAGTCCCTTTCCTAATAACACCCTTTGTTTCCTGCCAGAGATATAAGATTTGAGCCATTTTGCAGCATTTCCTGTTACACTATAATATTCTAATTTACTTAAAAGGATATTGTGATTTACATAGTCAAATGCCTTTGACAGAGCACAAAATATACCAGTTGCCTGCAATTTTTTGTCTAATGATTTAAGTACATTTTCACTGTAAGTGTAGATAGTCTTCTCAATATCAGAACCCTTTAGAAATCCGAACTGCGACTTTGACAGTATGTTATCTGACAGTATCTTATGTGTGTTCTCGCTGGGAGTTCTTAAAAAATGCTAGAAATGCGAGACAAGGTGCTGACAGTCTGAAAATTCTGCACACGGGAAAACCACGGATTGGTGGAACGAAAAAGAAATCGCTAACGTGGAAACCGACATAAAATGCTCTTAAAACGGCGTCGGCGGGAAGCTGACTAACTGGATACCGTTTGACACGGATTCTTTGGTGGGAGAACAGGCAGAGTCTTGCCACTTCCCTCACTACCCAGAGTTTGGCTCACGAGTTTTGACTGGACAATTGTTTGTGGCAGTCACCTCCATCAAATGCAGCTTGCATTTCTTCACAGTCATTGTGGTGAGATTATCTGGCGGCGTCAGCTTGTTAGGGTGGAGAGAAAGTAGGCGTTTTGCAACACTTGATTACATTTATGCCAGCGCACCCATGAGCAGTGAAGCATGTTATTTTATCTTAGCTGATTGGTCCGATCCTCCTGTCTATGCTTCACGTGAATAATTTTTCAGCATGATAATTATTTCTGAAACAAACTCCTTTCCTGAAAACTTCGCTAAGTTAATTATTGCAAGTTGTATCTCATTTATTTACTTTTGTTGTGTGCTTAATTAAGATCCATATTAATGTCAATATATCGTTGCGGAGAAAAACTGTAAAACTTTACATTCATATGAGCCACAATTGTAATACCGTAATTAGTGTATTCTTCTTCCATGCGGTGTTCTATTAATGATTTTGTGAGGACCAACACCCTGTATCCATACACTAGTATCACGAACCACCTCCCCCTCTGTTACTAATAACAATCATCAGTTGTCCTTGTTCACAGTTCTAGGAAATCTAGTAGTAACTGTGTGCATCCCTTTTAAGCGAGAAGGAAGTTCGTAATACTCTTAAAACTAAAAAATATACTCATCTGGTTCTTGTAGATCTTTGTCGTTCAATAATCGTTTGCACCTAGTACTTATGATAGGTTCATTTCTCGACGAATAAGGACTCTTCTGCATAATAAATGTTTGTCGATTTTATTTTCTTCGTGTCATTCTGTTACAATTTCACAGTTCCCATTTGCACGCTTTGATACCACAATTTCATGACAAATGCTTCACAAAATTCCTCGATAACTCAGTGAAACACTACTACTAGCTAATGCACAACTATTACTGCTCGTTGCTCCATAACAGACTGTAGTATACTGACACACAAAAGTCAAGAACAAACACACTATAGCTGACACCTCACAGATATTTGAATACATCTATCTTTACCTCGAAAGATAGGTGCACACTATCAATATGATGGCATTATTTCAAAAAAGATACAAATGTATTTAACATTTTATAAAGGAATGATTATAGGAAACAATAAGTGTTCTGTTAATACATCGCGAAATTAAATACATTAGGTGTACCGGTATTCGCGATGTACGATACTTGGCGAGAAACGAGACATGCTGGGCAGTTCCATTACGCTAGGGCCACCCATTTAATATCGTTAAATCTATTGACCACAGTTCTTATTCAGTGCCTGCTTTCATTAGGCAGTTATCCGCTTCTCGGTAGCCCAGTCGATTCAGATCTTTATAGCACGTGTAAGGCTCGGCTGGCGCTTCGCAGTGTGTGGTACCAAACACAGCAAACAGAACTCAGCATGTTGTTCTCAACGGAGAGACGTCTACAGACGTTAGGGTAACCTCTGGCGTGCCACAGGGGAGTCTTATGGGACCATTGCTTTTCACAATATATATAAATGACCTAGTAGATAGTGTCGGAAGTTCCATGCTGCTTTTCGCGGATGATGCTGTAGTATACAGAGAAGTTGCAGCATTAGAAAATTGCAGCGAAATGCAGGAAGATCTGCAGCGGATAGGCACTTGGTGCAGGGAGTGGCAACTGACCCTTAACATAGAGAAATGTAATTTATTGCGAATACATAGAAAGAGGGATCCTTTATTGTATGATTATCTGATGTTGTTGTTGCTGTGGTCTTGAGTCATGAGACTGGTTTGATGCAGCTCTCCATGCTACTCTATCGTGTGCAAACTTCTTCATTTCCCAGTACCTACTGCAACCTACATCCTGCTTGGTGTATTCAGCTCTTGGTCTCCCTCTACGATTTTTACCCTCCACGCTGTCCTCCAATACTAAATTGGTGATCCATTAATGCCTCAGAACATGTCCTACCAACCGATCCCTTGTTCTAGTCAAGTTGTGCCACAAACTTCTCTTCTCCCCAATCCAATTCAACACCTCCTCATTAGTTATGTGATCTACCCATCTAATCTTCAGCATTCTTCTGTAGCACCACATTTCGAAAGCTTCTATTCTCTTCTTATCTAAAATATTTATCGTCCATGTTTCACTTCCATACATGGCTACACTCCATACAAATACTTTCAGAAACGACTTCCTGACACTTAAATCGATACTCGATGTTAACAAATTTCTCTTCTTCAGAAACGCTTTCTTTGCCATTGCCAGTCTACATTTTATATCCTCTCTACTTCGACCATAATCAGTTATTTTGCTCCCCAAATAGCAAAACTCCTTTACTACTTTAAGTGTCTCATTTCCTAATCTAATACCCTCAACATCACCCGAGTTAATTCCACTACATTCCATTATCCTCTTTTTGCTTTTGTTGATTTTCATCTTATATCCTCCCTTCAAGACACTATCCATTCCGTTCAACTGCTCTTCCAAGTCCTTTGCTGTCTCTGACAGAATTACAATGTCATCGGCGAATCTCAAAGTTTTTATTTCTTCTCCATGGATTTTAATACCGACTCCGAATTTTTATTTTTTTTCCTTGACTGTTTGCTCTATATACAGATCGAATAACATCGGGGAGAGGCTACAACCCTGTCTCACTCCCTTCCCAACCACTGCTTCCCTTTCATGCCCCTCAACTCTTATAACTGCCATTTGGTTTCTATACAAATTGTAAATAGCCTTTCGCTCCCTATATTTTACCCCTGCCACCTTCAAAATTTGAAAGAGAGTATTCCAGTCAACATTGTCAAAAGCTTTCTCTAAGTCTACAAATGCTAGAAACGTAGGTTTGCCTTTCCTTAATATAGCTTCTAGGATAAGCCGCAGGGTCAGTATTACCTCACGTGTTCCAATATTTGTACGGAATCCAAACTGATCTTCCCCGAGGTCGGCTTCTACTAGTTTTCCCGTTCGTCTGTAAAGAATTCGCGTTAGTATTTTGCAGCCGTGACTTATTAAACTGATAGTTCCATAATTTTCACATCTGTCAAAACCTGCTTTCTTTGGGATTGGAATTATTATATTCTTCTTGAAGTCTGAGGGTATTCCGCCAGTCTCATACATCTTGCTCACTAGATAGTAGAGTTTTGTTTGGCCTGGCTCTCCCTAGGCTGTCAGTAGTTCTAATGGAATGTTGTCTACTCCCAGGGCCTTGTTTCGACTCAGGTCTTTTAGTGCTCTGTCAAACTCTTCACGCAGTATCATATCTCCTATTTCATCTTCATTCTCTTCCATTTCCATAATATTGTCCTCAAGTACATCGCCCTTGTATAGACCCTCTATATACTCCTTCCACCTTTCTGCTTTCCCTTCTTTGTTTAGAACTGGGTTTCCATCTGAGCTCTTGATATTCGTACAAGTGGTTCTCTTTTCTCCAACGATCTCTTTAATTTTCCTGTAGGCAGTATCTATCTTACTTCTAGTGAGATAAGCCTCTACGTCCTTACATTTATCCTCTAGCCATCCCTGCTTAGCCATTTTGCACATCCTGTCGATATCATTTTTGAGACGTTTGTATTCCTTTTCGCCTGCTTAATTTATTGCATTTTTTATTTTCCCCTTTCATAAATTAAATTCAATGTTTCTTCTGTTACGCAAGGATTTCTATTAGCCCTCGTCTTTTTACCTACTTGGTCCTCTGATTCCTTCACTACTTCATCCCTCAAAGCTACCCATTCTTCTTCTACTGTATTTCTTTCCCTCATTGCTGCCATTTGTTCCCTTACGCTCTCCCTGAAACTCTGTACAACCTCTGATTTAGTCAGTTTATCCAGGTCCCATCTCCTTAAATTCCCACCTTTTTGCAGTTTCTTCAGTTTTAATCTACAGTTCATAACCAATAGATTGTGGTCACAGTCCACATCTGCCCCTGGAAATGTCTTACAATTTAAAACCTGGTTCCTAAATCTCTGTCTTACTATTATATAATCTATCTGATACCTTTTAGTATCTGATAGCGGAACAAAATCTGGTAGCAGTTACTTCTGTAAAATATCTGGAAGTATGCGTACGGAACGATTTGAAGTGGAATGATTATATAAAATTAATTGTTGGTAAGGCGGGTGTCAGGTCGAGATTCATTGGGAGAGTCCTTAGAAAATGTAGTCCATCAACAAAGGAGGTGGCTTACAAAACACTCGTTCGACCAATACTTGAGTATTTCTCATGAGTGTTGGATCTGTACCAGGTCGAATTGACAGAGGAGATAGAGAAGATACATAGAAGAGCGGCGCATTTCGTCACAGGGTTATCTGGTAAGCGTAATAGCGTTACGGAGATGTTTAGCAAGCTCAAGTGACAGACACTGCAAGAGAGGCGCTCTGCATCGCGGTGTAGCTTGCTGTCCAGGTTTCGAGAGGGTGCGTTTCTGGATGAGGTATCGAATATATTACTTCCCCCCACGTATACCTCCCGAGGAGATCACGAATGTAAAATTAGAGAGATTCGAGCGCGCACGGAGGCTTTCAGGCAGTCGTTCTTCCCGCGAACCATACGCGACTGGAACAGGAAAGGGAGGTAATGACAGTGGCAAGTAAAGTGCCCTCCGCCACACACCGTTGGGTGGCTTGTGGAGTATAAATGTAGATGTAGATGTACCCATAGGTCACGCGACTCCCGTATATTACGGGTCGGTGGCTTGTGGGCGTTAGAAATGTGTTACGTCAGGTTCAGATCATTCGAATTTGGCGGCCAAAAGATCATGCTGACGATTCTCGCCTTGCGAGGTGGACCGTTATACTGCTGCAAGATGCCAGTGTCGCTGGGGAAGACGTAAAGGATGAAAGGATGCAGGTGTTCACGTAGCCCATAGCAGCTAGGATGCCTTGGATTACTACCACAGATCCAAAGATTCGGCAGAAGCCCAGAAGAATGTCCTGCACAGGATAATACTGCCTTCACCAGCTGGCATCCGTGTTGCAGTACATCTTTCCAACAGCTGGTCGTCTGGATGAGAGTCTGTCCAAGTCCAATTGTCGGCCTTGCGCAACAATAAACATGATTTTTGCGACCAGGGGACGTATTTCTACTGTGTAACGGTCCACTGTCGATGATTCCGTGGCCACTGCAATCGTAATTGACACTTTTAGACAATTCTCAGTTATTGTTCCATCTCAGTTGGACGTTTTATAAAGTTACATGGTTCCGATGACAGGTTGTTCCGAGTGAGCGAACCACGTAATTTAATTGAAAATGTGCAACTCAGACAGAACATTAAATGAGAAGTACCTTATATGTAAATACATTACCCGAATCTCTCAACTCGACTATGTGTGCTATAGTGGTAACTGACGATTTCGATAGGTCAGTGCAGAAGCACGTGGCGCTCGTCTTCTGCAAAGCAGTGTGCTCCAAGACACATTCGCCAGCACCGATGCTGCACTCTGTTGTCAGATCCGCCTGTCCCGCTGTTTGTGAGCGGGGAGCCGCCGCTCTCCACGTTGCGTGACGCGCAGCGCCGTGCCGCCTGCACACGACTACACCGCCCTTCAACCGCTCTCCAGAGGAGCCCACGACAGTAGCAGCCCAACAATCCGCCAGCTCTGCCGTTTACGACACGCTCGTTGCCAGGCGACAGCCATGGCTGTCCACCGTTTGTCAGTGTGTATTCGCCACTCGTGTCACAGATCGTCGCTGGAACGATTCTGAAGTCATGGGACAGCAATATGCATATACAGAAGGCGGTCGTATCGCGTACACAAGGCATACCAGGGCGGTACATTGGCGAGGCTCTCATACGTACTCAGGTGATTCGGTGGAAAGGTTTCCGACGTGATTATGGCCGCACGACGAGAATTAACAGACTGAAAGTGGAACGGTAGTTACAGCTAGACGCAGGGCACATCCCATTTTGGAAACTCTTAGGGAAATCAGTATTTCGAGATCCATGAGTGTATCGAGAATATCAAATTACCAGCATTACTTCTCACTACTGACAACGCAGGGGCCAACGTTCTTGACGTAACGTCCGAGAGCACCGGCGATTGCGTAGCGTTGTCAGCACTAACAGACAATCAACAAACAACACTGAAGGCTCCGTGAAATAACCGCAGAAATTAACGTGGGACGTACGACTAACGTGTTCGTTAGGGCGGTGTGGCAGAATTTGGCGTTAATGCGATACGGCAGCAGACGACCGACGCGAATGCTTTGCGAAAAGCACGACACCGCCTGCAGCGCCTCTCCAGGGCTTCTGAGAATATCGGTTGGATCCTAGACCACTGGAGAACCGTGATCTGATCAGGTGGGTCCTGATTTCAGTTGTTAGTAGCTAATGGTAGAATTCGAGTATGATGCAGACCCACGAAGTCACGGACCGAAGTTGTCAATTGTGCAAGATGGTAGTGGCTCCATGATGGTGTGGGCTGTGTTTGTATAGAATAGACTGGGTCCTGGGTCCTCTGCTCCATCTGAACCGATCATTGATTGTAAATGGTTATGTTCGGCTAGTTGGAGACTATTTGCAGCCAAACAACGACAGAATCTTCATGGATGACTGTGTGCTATATCACCGGGCTGAAGGTGTTCGTCATTGATATGTAGAACATTCTCGACAGTTCGAGCTAATGATGTGACTACCCAGACAGTCCAACACGAATCTTATGGAACATTTATGGGACGTAATCGAGAGGTAATTTCATGCATAATGTCCTGCATCAGCAACAGTTTCCCTGTTGTGGATGCTTATAGAGGCAGCATGGCTCAATATTTCTGCCGGAAACTTCCAACGACTTGTTGAGTCCGTGCCACGTCAAGTTGTTGCACCGGGAAAAACGACGTCCGACACCATATTACGAGGTATTCCATGACCGCCGTCACCTCAGTGAATAATTTCTATATTGAGTGGTGTGGCCAAAGCGCCACGAGACCGCATTCCATCTGGCGGTGACAGTTGTCATACTGCTTTGGTTCAAAAGTGCGCGGGCATGTGTATGTGTGTATGCCTTAACGATACATACCTCTTCAAAGCACTCTCCATCGCATTCTACGATTATGTTATGAAAGAGGAAGTACAAAATGAGTATTTGCGAGAAGAACTGTAAGCGGGACAACGGACAGTAGTTCGTGCAAGCGACGTCGCAAAGCTGATACTCTCAGTCGAGAAAAACCCACTATTTTTGACTCTCCTATGGGAGTGCCACCAGCGCAGACACTGAACCAACGTGCGGCACTGTGGCGTAATGATGAAGTACGCCGACCAATTACGAGCCCATCTGTGCGATATAAGAGCCCCTCGATAGCAGAAGCCTGGTTTTAGAAAGCATCACTCGTGTGAAACTCAGATTGCCCTTTTCTCACATAAGTACCGAGAAGTATCGATGAAGGGCAACAGGTAGATTTAGATTTCCAGTCCTAGTGCAGGCTGTTAATGAAGATACAAGCTTTTCAAATAAGTTCACAGATACGTGAGTGGCTCGAAGACTTCTTAAATAATAATCCTCAACGGCGAGTGTTCATCAGAGACAAGGGCATCGTCAGGAGTGCCCTAAGGAAGTGTGATAGGACCACTGTTGTTCTCTATACACATAAATGATTTGGTGGACACATTGGGCAGCAGTCTGCAGTTGTTTGCTGATGATGCCATTGTCTACAGTAAGGTGTAGAAGTCTAGTGACTGTAGGAAAATACAAGGCGAATTAGACGAAATTTCCAATGGGTGTGATGAATGGCAGCTAAATGGCATAAATGAGGAAAAATGTAAGTTAATACGGATGAGTAGAAAGAACAAACCTGTAGTATTCGGATACAGTATTACTAATGTCCTGCTTTACACAGCCAACTTCTTTAAATATCTGTGTGTAACGTTGCAAAGTGATATGAGGTGGAACGAGCATGTGAAAACTGTAGTGGGGAAGGAAAATGGTCGACTTTGGTTTATTGCGAGAATTTTAGGAAGGAGAGGTTCACCTGCAAAGGAGGCCACATATAGGATGCTGGTGCAACCTATTCTTGAGCACTGCTCGAGTGTTTGGGATCTGTACCAGGTCCGATTCAAGGAAGTCATAAAGAAATTCACAGGAGGGATGCTAGATTTGTTACCAGCAGGGTGAAATAAAATGTAGGTGTTACGGAGATGCTTTGGGAATTCTAATGGATATCCCTGGAGGGGAGGTAGCGTTCTTTTCTGGAAACACTATTGTGAAAATTTACAGAACTGTTATTTAAAGCTGGCTGCCATATGATTCTGCTCCCGCTAACATGCGTCATGCACAAGAACCATGAAGATAAGGTACTAGTATGAATAAGAGGATTCTGCACAAAGAGAATTTTCGAGTAGAATTTCCAGGATGCAAACCAAGTACCTAATTTCGCAATATTTCCCAATCAAGAAATCTCATTTCCCCATATTTAAACAACCAAATTCTTATTTTCTCATATTACAAATTCAAAAATTTAATAAAGTTTATTCTTCAGAAATAAGATCCATCAAATCAGAAATCTAAAAGGTACATGTAACACTAAAGGTTTTAAATAAAAAATCAATGGAAACTAAAATGATAAACAAAGTTCAGCTATTTAAGAAATTAGAAAATCATAGTGATAGAAAGTACATAGAGAGTTATAAATATTTAGAGCATTACTGTAAAGAAAATGGTTACACAAATGTAACTAGAGAAGATCTGTTTGAATTTACTGATTATTTTAATAGGAAGGAAGTGAATAAAGAAATACCAGAGAAAGAATTAAAATATAAAACTTTAAAAGAATTTTGATGAGTTGCTAAAACAAAAAAATTGAAGAATTATCCAAGACTTAATAAACAAAAATTAATTGATTTTATTATAAATCCTGTTGACATTATTAATAACAATGGTAATGGTAACGAATTGAATCATAAATCTTTAAAATAAATTCATCAGATCTATAATGCGAAAAATATAAAAAAATATTTTAATCTGACTAAATTCCAATTAATCGATCTTATTAAATAATCTGAAAGTAAAATTAATAACAATAACGATCTGAGCAAAAAATCTTTAAATGATCTCCATAAAATCCGTAAAACGAAAAATTTAGAAAATTATTCTAATCTTAATAAACAACAAATAATCATCTTATCAATAGGTCTGGGAAAAAATTAATAATAATGACAATGACCATTATTTTCAGAATCTTCTAGGAGGTGAATATCAAGAAATTAAACAAGAAATTATTAGAAAAAATTACCAGATTTCAATTTTCTAGATGATGAAGATTTTATCAAATCAACTAGATAGAAAAGCTTCTGCTTTCACATCGAGAAAAATAAGTTGTGGAATTAATAATAACGATAATATTGTGGAACCACAAGAATTTTTTGATCAGTTTAAAGAAGAAACAATCACCAAATTTTATTTAAAAGAAGATGAAATTTTACTGTAATTTTAAAAGAGAAGATGAAATACAATAATTTTAAAACAACTAACCAAACTTTATTAAGAGCAACCGATTTAGAAGATTATAATCTAAAAATCAACAAATTGACTATTAAGTGAAATGGAAAGAAGCAAATGAAATATCTGGTTAGTGTTTATTGTATATAGATAGTTTAGAATTAAATGGTGATGATCACTATCGTATTTCTGATTCTTCATATATTGATTTACCAAAAGTAATAATGGATAAAAAAACTATAGTTAATGGAAAAAGTAAGATCAACATTGGTGTTTTTGGGTTACAAAATATGAATTATATCCATTGGATAAATATTCAGAAACAGTTTCTAAATATAGAAATAATGGATTAGAACTAAACGACATTTTTGAAAAAGAGGGAATTAACTTTCCTACTCAGTTAACAGATACTCCAAAATTTTGAAAGAAATGAAAACTTTCAATTAATGTTTATATATATGAAAATACTGAAGGAGAAAAAATTATTGTATGTCCTCTTTACCATACAAAATAAACAAGGAAAAAATTTTAATTTTCTTTTAATTCAAAATGAAAATAATTCACATTATTGTTAGCTAAAAAAATCTTTCTAGGTTAATTAGTACACAGACAAGTAAACACATCAGAAAAATTTATCTTTGTTGTAGATGTTAATGATATTTTGATTCACAAGTACAATTAGACATTTGTGGAAACAATTCTGAAGAACACGAAAAAGTAAAAATAGAACTGTCTTTTGATCCTCAAAAAATTGAATTTCAAAATTATAACAATTCATTTCGATTTCCTTTTGTAATTTATACAAATTTCGAATGTCACACTTGTCAACCATATCCTGAAATATCTTTTATTAACAAATATCAAAAACATATATCAATTTCATTGCATTATTATGTTAAATATTTTAATGGTGATGATAAAAATCCAGTTAATTATACAGATGCAGCTCAAAAATTCATTGAAATGTGGAAAGAAGAACCACAAGAAATTACTGGAATATATCAACAGAATATTGCAATGAAACTGACTAAAGAAGATGTAATCAATTATAAAGAGTCAAAAAATTGTCATATTTTTGAAAAAGAATTTACTTCAGAACAAAAGGAACTACTAGATCATTGACATTCAACGGAAAATATCAAGGGGTTGCACATCAAGATTGCAGTCTTAATTATAGAAATTCATCTCTTATTCTAGTTTATATTTATAATTTAACAAATTACAATGTTCATTTCCGTATTAAAGAATTAGAAATTGATAGTAAAGATACTGATGCAATTCCAAATAATGAACAAAAATATATTTCTTTTAGTAAATATGTTGAAGATGGATTAACACTAAGATTTTAGATACACTTAAATTTATGGGTTCCAGTATTAGAAAACTGTCTTCTAATCTTAGAAAAGAAAAATTTAGAGAAACAGCAAAATATTTTGAGGGTTAGAAATTACATCAAATAATTGAAAAAGAATTTAGCCATACAAATAAATGGATCCTGAGTAAAAATTCTTTCTGAATTTCTTTTTCTTGATTTCACAATGGGCCAATCATATTATTTTACTTTCCATATATAAGGAAAAAAATCATTGGAATTAAGAATAAGAAGCATGTTAAATTTTTTTATATATGAATGGAGTCGCTTGTAGAACTTAAAAAATAATAATCTCATTTATAATAACAAAAATATTTTAATAATTATTAATGAAAATAATAGTCCATGATTTAATGTGAAAGATATGGCTAAACGTTTGGAATATAAAGATAGAAAGCAAGTTCTTAAAAAAATATTAGCAAAGATGATTCTATCCTATTCGAAAATTTTTAGGTGTCTGTCACTCATCCTGAAAAAGAAATGACATATCCGCCATATTTATTAATGAAGCTGGATTATATTCTTTAATATTAAAAAAAAAGAAGCAAAAAATGGGTTATTTATGATGTTTTACCATCAAGTCTAACACATGGACAATATACCATTAAGAAAGAATTGAAAAAATGAATAAAGAACAAATAATTTAATAATTTACATAAAATCAATGACGAACATACAGAACATTTCAGAGCAGTAATTTATGGTGCTATTGGAACGATAAACGAAAGAAATGGAGAAATAAATGCATCATTACCACATGTTGTTTGTCAATTATGCGATGAAAATTTAAGACCTACTTTTGTCATTTTAAGATTATGAGAATAACTATTTTTATTATGGTGTTTGAACACTATTACAAATGTACAAAATCAAATAGATATTATCAGAAACAGACATGCAAATTGTGAAGACTTTTTAAGAATATTGAAAGAAAAATTACAAATTATGTACCATCATAATTGTTCAATATTTTAGATAATTATTTATGGGAACAACTGCATGAAGATATAAATAATCTAACAAACGTTTCTTAGAATATAAAACTTAGTTTCCAAATACTTTTATCATAATCAAACTTTAAGTAATGTTCATAAGAATTTTTATATACTCTCTAAATCCATCATATAATTCCAGCAACTTAAATTTAAAATGCTAAAATGGTCTTGGCACTAAATCGTTTTTAACCTTTATTTGAATAATAAAGTAAACTCTATCTTCTCTTATAAAACAATAACCATGATGAAAATTATGTTCAATATGAAACATGTCTAAATTTTCGATAACTAACTCCATTTATACATCGAAATTTTATTAATAATTTAAAACATTACATACGTTTTATTTACCCAACTGTTGTGTGTGTGAATCATCAAAACCTAGCCATTTCACATAAGCTTTATTACCTTTCTTATTTTAAAAAAATTCAGCAAGGGAAATATCTGGAAAATTCGTTTTCAATAATTGTTGTTTGTGAAAATTTCGTTTTAGCTGTTCACCATTTAAATCTTTCTATTTGTCTGTGATTGGATTCTAATGAATAACATTTTCAATTTCGAAAATATACTATATAACCTTTTTCAAAAATTGCTATGAATTTACTTATTCTTACCTTTGCAACAATTTTGTATTTAGGCTCAGTATCTAACAAATTTCTTATGTAAACAGTTTTCAATAAGAGTTTTGCAGTTTCATTATTTAAATCTTTTGGACATATTTTTACAGTTGAATATTTTGTGTTATTATATTTGTCAGCTAATTCCGAAACTAGTTCAATGCATTTGTAATTTCCTTGAAGCGAAAATTTTTTTTACATCTTTTCTTTAAATGTTCTATTTAATCGTTCAACAACAGATTATTCTAATTCACTAAAAGTTGATTAATCATTATGTTAAATGTTTTCAGTAATTATTGAAATTCTTTACATTTTTGTTTTCATTGTACTTACGTAGAATTTAGGTTTTTCGATGCTGGCTGTGGAATATTTCGAAATTAGATTGTTTGTTTGCATCCTGGAAACTTTACTCAAGAATCCTCTTTGCGCCAAAACTCTCTTATTCATACTACTTAAGATACGAGAAATTAGGTTTTATAGGGAGATGTACAGACAGTCGTTTTTAACTCTCTCGCAATTTCGAACTGGAGGGAAAATGACAAATAGTCGGTTACGGTATGCTCTCCCACCCACCTTATGGTGGCTTCGCTTGCAAAATATCTATGTAATGTAGATATATATTCACTCAGTCATTACATCTACATCTACATCCACATCTGTATTCCATTAGCCATCTTGCAGTGTGTGGCGGAGGTAATTTCGGTATCACTATCACTTCCCCATATTGCTGTTGCAGTCGTGAATGATTCGTTCGTAAGTCTATGTTGAAGTTCAAATCTCCTTAATTTTACCTTCACACTTCTTCATGATCTATATTTATTTATTTATTATTGTTTATTTAGCCTGACCAGATTAGGGCCTTACAGCCCCCTCTTACGTCTGAACAGGAACAACATATACAAAAAGTATTACCCAATAATTACAATTTATGTTATCGATAAAAATAATAACTGGAACTAAAAATAATAAAAGTAACACTAATAATGATGACAAAATAATGGAGGAAGTAAGGATGATTTTAATTAGTTATTACACAACAAACTCAGTAATAATAATTTGTATTAATAACCAAAGTAATAGTTTACAATTATAATAGTAACAATAATGATAGGAATAATATTACTAATAAGGAGGAGGAGGCGTTAAGAATGATATTTATTAGTTTTGCACTTTTGAAGCCTTGTTTGGTATTAGAAGAAGTGGAAGGGATACTGAAAGAGGACTGGAATGGAATGAAAATGACAGTGGATGCTAGGAAAGAAGAGATTTTGAATAGAGGAACTCTGTAAACAAAGGGAGGGAAAAGTGGGGGGAGGTGGAGGGGGTGGAGGGTTGAGGAGAGCGAACTGCAAGAAGAGATAGCTACTGTGGCAGAAGGTGGGCCATTAGCTTTTAATTTCTCTAATATTTTGTGGAAGATTGCTCCAAAGCTGGGTTCCAGATACAGAAAATGATTTAGAGAGCATCAAAGTGTTATGTAGTAGTAGTACAGAGAGGATTTTAATTTGTTGAGAACGAATATTTCTGCTCTGTTGTTCAAGTAGTAGTCAAGAGTTCAAGATAAATAGGAAGGAGAGCAATGATTGAGATGACAATACAGAAAACACTGGATATGGTAATGTCTACGCCTACTGGACCGTAGCCATTATAATTGTCATAGGCAAGAGTGATATGATCGAAACTGCTTACATAAAAAATTTAGCGCACAGAAGCCTTCATCGCCAGTTCCAGGCAACATGAGCTTTCATGTTGAAGTCTTTGGAGAACAGGATCACCATAATCACGGATGGAGAGTATGATTGACTGTATGAGTTTCTTTTTAAGATAGAGAGGAAGTACTTTTTTATATTTCTATAATGAATGAAGTGATTTTGGCACATTCTCATAAACTGCAGTTGCGTTCAGTCAAGTCTAGATGATGGTCCAAGATTATCCCCAAATTCTTTGCAGAGGAAGAAAAGGTGAGGTGATTTCTCTGCTGTTTAGGATTAAGGGCAGAAGAGATTCTCTGAACGAGTAATAAGCCTTTAGCGAGGGACCAATACATGCGTATACGCTCTCGGAATTTTACTAGCGTCTGCCATTGGAGTTGGCTGAGGATCTCTGTGACACTATCACACTTAGTAAATGAATCTATAGCTAGACATGCTGCTCTTCTTCCGATGTTCTCTGTTTTCTCTATCAATCCTATTTGTTACGGATCCAACACTGACGAGCAATATTTAAGTCCAGTCTAACAAGAGTTTTAAAAGCGACCTCCTTTGTGGATGGATCACACTTCCTGATGATTTTTCCAGTGATTCTCACTCTGGCACCTCTCTTACCTACAATCATTGTATGTAGTCGTTCCATTTCAAATCGTTCTGTGCGCTTACTGATAGACATTTGACGGACGTGCCTGTTTCCATCGATTGTTCTGCAATTGCGTAATCATACAGTAATGGGTCTCATGCGATATGCTACATTTGGGTGTGTTGAGGGTCAGTTGCCAGTCATTGCTCCAAGCTTCTAACCTCTGCAAGCCTACCTGCATTTCGCTTCAATTTTCCTGCGTTTCGACTTTCAGCGTACAACAGCATCATCCACTAAAAGCCTCGTGGGTCTTCCGACGTTACGTATGTGTTGCGCCAAGTGATGGTCCTGCAGCACTCCCTTAGGTACACAATTTTCTAAAAAGTCTTAAACCCTATCACACAATTTGCTGTCGATATTCGGCACGCTCTGCGGCATTGTATCGAATGCCTTCCGGAAGTCAAGAAACACATGATCTACTTGGGAGACTGTATGTACTGCTTTCTGGGTCTTGTGGGCGAACACAGCGAGCTAGTTTCACGCGATCATTTTTTCCGAAACCCATGTTGGTTTCTACAGAGGAGATGTCTCCGGAAGTGTCATAATACGCCAACATAAAACATTCTACAACAGACCGACCTCAGACATATTTTTTGTTTTTATATTAGGAGCACTTCATTTCTCTGTCCACCTAAGGTGCGCTGCTGCTAGAGGAGGAGCAATTTGGTCACTTATTTCGGTATGTCATTCTGCAGTGCGATCTTCCTCAGTATTTTCGAATTTTCCTTATTATTTCTGTTTCGATGGCATTATGGCCACACAGTTTCTGGATAGAAGGCTTCGATCAGTTTACTATTTTGACATAAGACCAAAACTTCTTATGATTTTCTGTAAAGTGGTTGAGCAATTAACGCGCAGCTGTCCTAACACTAACTGTGGCTTTGTTCAGCTTTTTTTTTTTCTCTGTGAGACTGACGTTACATTACATTTTACAGTGAAGCTCTCTTTGCGTTTGTAGCAGCTTTGTAACACGGCTGTCGATGGCAACCTCACCCTAACGATCGGCTGCAGCAGTATGAGAGCAAACAGAGAATGAGATCCCACGCTCTTCAGAGATCTCCTTTCCTCTTAAGCTAAACTGCCCACTGATATTCGTTATCGCAATATATACAGCCTTAGGGAACTTCGAACACACGTCATCGTTCCTCAACACCTCAGTATCTCAGTGCACTGCACGTTGATTCTTCTAGACTAGTCTCTTAAACTGCAGTCTACGGTTGATCATTACTAAATTATGATCTGGGTCTACAGAATGATTTTTATTAACGTTTAAAAACCCCCGAAGCGCCGTCGATGACATTGAGACAAGTAACTTAAGACACAAGCCGCCGCAAATGTCGGGAAGTACCCTAAAAGTGGACGACAGATGTTGAACATTTGAATAGATGACGTACCTCGACGTATGTACACCGACTGAGCTTGTCGATGGTACCCTCGCTGGTTGGGTGCAGTGCTACACATCGCTCCGCTAGGCCACTGTGTTTTCGTTCTTGCGTTATCCGATGTGACACAACAGTGCTTGTTGTAGAGGTAAAGCAAGACTACAATGAATCGGTGTACATTAACGAAACGTCGTAGTGTAATGTAGCAATGTATAGCACGGGCCTCTGCTAGCGACAGCAGTATCGACAAGCCCAGCCGCTAAGCGTGCAGCAAGGTACGTCATCTGGTGACGTCACATGTTCAACATTAGTCAACCACTTGTGGGGTACCTCACGAAATTTGCGGCCCTATGTGTCTTATATTAAATTATGTCGCTTCGGTGGTTTGTAAACACAAATAAGAATTTCGCTGTATTTCAGTTCCAGATACTCCTTACAATGCAGTATCTGATATTGGAATATCTGTTTGACCATTAGTGTGGTCCAGCTGGACTTCCCCTTGGCTCAAAGCCTTTTCCAAGTATGTCTCAGTAGTCGGGTAGGCTGTTTCTGCAACAGCTTGCATTGTTGCCAGATTTATTCGAGATGGCAGATCCAATGTGGCAGGCATCGATATGCCATCGTCACACTGACGGGAAATCCAAATTTTGGCGGGATGTAGGACAAATAGGGTGTTCGAGTAATCTAACTCCCCTCACCACTCCCCCCCCCCACTCCCATGACATCATCCACCCCCCTCCACCACCCCACCCCTGGAAATGGCGGCAAATGGTCCAGCTGCCAGAGACGAAGGTTAGGTTAGTGTACTTTATTTATTTTACGATGTTGCAGTGCCTGCGTTAATCTAATTGAAAGGCAAAGTTCCGTAGGACATGCACATATTTATCTACTGATACCGGGAAGCAGCTTTCAAGTACGGCATCTGACCTGTACGTGAATATACGTAATGGATGTACAAGGATAGGCCGTAGATACATGGTTGGCGACATACAGAAGTTTGGGTCTGGGCATGAGCCGTACACTGATAGCCAAATGGTAAGGCGACGGTTCGCGATAAGCGGGAATTCGGGTTCGAATCCCAGTTTAGCACAAATTTTAATTGTCGTTATTCCATTCTACAGCTGTTGGTTGTCCTCATATGCCTTTGAGAGTTCATTTCATGTATTTACACTCCTGGAAATTGAAATAAGAACACCGTGAATTCATTGTCCCAGGAAGGGGAAACTTTATTGACACATTCCTGGGGTCAGATACATCACATGATCACACTGACAGAACCACAGGCACATAGACACAGGCAACAGAGCATGCACAATGTCGGCACTAGTAGAGTGTATATCTACCTTTCGCAGCAATGCAGGCTGCTATTCTCCCATGGAGACGATCGTAGAGATGCTGGATGTAGTCCTGTGGAACGGCTTGCCATGCCATTTCCACCTGGCGCCTCAGTTGGACCAGCGTTCGTGCTGGACGTGCAGACCGCGTCAGACGACGCTTCATCCAGTCCCAAACATGCTCAGTGGGGGACAGATCCGGAGATCTTGCTGGCCAGGGTAGTTGACTTACACCTTCTAGAGCACGCTGGGTGGCACGGGATACATGCGGACGTGCATTGTCCTGTTGGAACAGCAAGTTCCCTTGCCGGTCTAGGAATGGTAGAACGATGGGTTCGATGACGGTTTGGATGTACCGTGCACTATTCCGTGTCCCCTCGACGATCACCAGTGGTGTACGGCCAGTGTAGGAGATCGCTCCCCACACCATGATGCCGGGTGTTGGCCCTGTGTGCCTCGGTCGTATGCAGTCCTGATTGTGGCGCTCACCTGCACGGCGCCAAACACGCATACGACCATCATTGGCACCAAGGCAGAAGCGACTCTCATCGCTGAAGTCGACACGTCTCCATTCGTCCCTCCATTCACGCCTGTCGCGACACCACTGGAGGCGGGCTGCACGATGTTGGGGCGTGAGCGGAAGACGGCCTAACGGTGTGCGGGACCGTAGCTCAGCTTCATGGAGACGGTTGCGAATGGTCCTCGCCGATACCCCAGGACCAACAGTGTCCCGAATTTGCTGGGAAGTGGCGGTGCGGTCCCCTACGGCACTGCGTAGGATCCTACGGTCTTGGCGTGCATCCGTGCGTCGCTGCGGTCCGGTCCCAGGTCGACGGGCACGTGCACCTTCCGCCGACCACTGGCGACAACATCGATGTACTGTGGAGACCTCGCGCCCCACGTGTTGTGCAATTCGGCGGTACGTCCACCCGGCCTCCCGCATGCCCACTATACGCCCTCGCTCAAAGTCCGTCAACTGCACATACGGTTCACGTCCACGCTGTCGCGGCATGCTAGCAGTGTTAAAGACTGCGATGGAGCTCCGTATGCCACGACAAACTGGCTGACACTGACGGCGGCGGTGCACAAATGCTGCGCAGCTAGCACCATTCGACGGCCAACACCGCGGTTCCTGGTGTGTCCGCTGTGCCGTGTG
The DNA here is from genome assembly GCF_023864345.2 of Schistocerca serialis cubense. Lineage (NCBI taxonomy): Eukaryota > Metazoa > Arthropoda > Insecta > Orthoptera > Acrididae > Schistocerca > Schistocerca serialis. The sequence continues at coordinate 506,140,336 of NC_064646.1, read as the reverse complement.
TGATCATTGCTTGTACAGCCCTCTGGCAGTGTCCGGAGCAAGTATGGTGGGTCTGACACACCGGTGTCAATGTGTTCTTTTTTCCATTTCCAGGAGTGTATTTATTTCGGCGGGAAATGTGTTTTAGTGGCGTTATCCTGCTGGTGAATTGTTCTCCCCCGCCCTATATTTCTGCCATCCTCAGCTCCCAGTTTCTCTAATCGGGCGTGTGTATGTTCAGCTCGAAGTTTGAAGATGGACTGCCCTAGTCTAAAATACCGCCACCAGAGGGTGCTAAAAATATCCTACAGCCACTCCCCACTTTTTGCCGAACCCCTACTTTTCGAGTTTCAGCTGCTTGTTTCGAGGCGGTGTCAAAGAGAAAAAAGTGTCATAAATCTGCTGTGGTGTTGATCATTTTTCTGAAATGCTGAGTGGGTCTAGTTTATACTTGCTGCTGGTGTAAGGGATGTTAAGGCACTTACTTTTTATTTTCCTCGCTTTACGAACCACAGTTCGACAATGGAAAACCCACACTGGTAAGTAAGCACAGACGGGAAAATCGGAGCAGATCACGGAAAAAATAAACACACAGCAGATCAGATTCCTAAAAAATTCTACTACAATTAGAAGCACTGCCTTACATAAGAGAAAAATGGCTGGAAGTTTCAATGTCCTACAACTGCTGGTCTGGAGATGCTCTAAAGTCACAATGGCAGATGGGGGACAGCACCCAACCTGTCTGAACCAGAGGAGGCTGGTCTCCGTGTACTTGTCTCTGAACACTCAAACAAAGAAGAAATGACGTGGCACCCTGATATCGTGAGCTTTACACAGGTGCCATGTTCTGTCTCTGTCTTTTTCGAGCTAGTGTATAGGGACTCCTTTGCCCTCCGCAAAGGATGTCTTATGACTATCACACGTCATGGAACTTCCTGTGAATGGAGCATCCTGGTTGGTCCTTACTGAATTTACCCGCTGAATGCTGCTGCTGGTACGGGAGCACTGACACTTTCTTCAAGCAGATAAATTACGAGAATTTCAGCAGAAAACTATTTTTGTACAGATCGAAGAAAAAGAAACATACAGCAGTCATATTGCACTGACAGTTAGACCATGCAAAAGTGGTCTAAGGATCATGGAAGATAGAAACCTTTATCGAAGACACTTAGTCAATTACACTGCTCTGCTCCTGTCGAGGAAGGCTTCAATTTTTCAACATGAAACCGGTCTCCAACCACTGAACACCTCAAAGTTTGCAGACGGACGATAATACCACCGTGCTGTGTCGCTACGTCGCTGTAGTAAACACGATTCATATCATACACCATAGACATCGTCACTTCCGCATCCTGCAGGTGCACACTCCCACATATACCGCGAAGACATACAGATCCCAAAAACAGAAGGAAATGCGCCGTATACAGTCGCAGCGCTGGATATCCCCTGCGAGGTCGGTCAGTGGGCCACACTTGGCGCGATGCGCGATCGGGCGCCACTCTTCGAACTAGTGTACGAAGGCTGGGCTGGTTCCTTCGGCATAAAGGCGTCCACTAGCGGTACAGTTTCCGGCCAGGCCTGCTTGCTGCCGTGAGACCGTCTCCAGACTCTAGGATTACGAGAACATTTACTGTCAGAGCTCTGTCGTTGAGCCGCCGCGCCGGGTAGTAGCGCGATCAGGGCGCCTTGTCACGGTCCGTACGGCTGCCCCCGTAGGAAGTTCGAGTCCTCTCTCGGGCATGAGTGTGTGTGTGTGTGTGTGTGTTGTCCATAGCGTAAGTTAGATTAAGTAGTGTGTAGGCTTAGGGACCGAATGACCTCAGCCGTTTGGTCCCGTAAGACCTTACCACAAATTTCCAATTTCTTTTTCTGTCGTTGAGAAATGCTTCGTCAATCGTGAAGTAATTTACCGGTCTCGAAATCGATATCAGCTAGACTATCTGAGTTTACACGCCAAAAGAACGAGGTATTTGTGACACTTGTATGCTGAAATCATCGAGTACCGTATGAAAATTTCCAGTATTTCACGCATTTTCATAATGTTGTCCGGAATATCGTACCATTTATGCGACTGTTCTAATTATCAACCGCATAGCAGTACGCTACCGATCACCTCCACAGTATAGTTCTGAAGATAAAAGGTGGAAATTATAACTTTAAAGAGCGAAACTTTAACGAGATCATTACGTCGGACGTGCTGCAAACTGTTGCATAACTAGGAACTTATCCCATCTACGAAGATTTTTATGTGCAAAAGCGACAATAGAAAAAACTGGTAGTTTCACGCGTATTTTTTAATGAACGCCGATATCAATAGTATAACAGATTGCAAATGATCCTTGTACTCTACAAAGTCAAATACTGTTTTAATACTCATCGTCATATGTGTTTCTAATGCCTAGAAAACCAGAAAATGTCTCCTCCACCGGTGTTTCTCCGTGTCGATCTAAACAACAGATCTCAATCGATGTTCTCTCAACCAAACAAAGACGGGAAATGTGAACTATGGTAGTATACGTCATAGTCGAACAAGACGCTTTCGAAATTTGTGGACCTGGAGAAAAGAAGGACTCTTCCTGCTAGACGTAGTTCTTCGCAAGACTGCCCCCTCTTCCCCCCCCCCCCTCCCCCCACCGGACTACTCATCACGGAAGAAGAACTGAATGGTCAACGGCGGCGAGCTTTCAGACGCTCTGGATGTGCCGGCACTGTCTGAAAGTGGTCCTCGGCTAACTGAAATCTGGCTCGTGTACGTGAAGCATTAGGCTAGTCAAAGCTACTCTTTGATGTTTCTCGTTGATGATGTCTCTATTTCTTCCTCATACCTATACCTGCCAGAGATTTTTAGCATTGACATATGATCTCCTGTGCGTATTCACGTTCATCAGATTTAGTATTATGCATTACACGAGTGTTATTTCGTGGTAAGATTTTCCTGCATCACTTCAGTTACTATCTCAGACTGGTCAAAGCTGCTCTTTGACGCTTTTCGTTGCTAATACCTTCACACCCATACCCGATGGAAACTTTTATGATCATTCGCCCACTGGATTTATTAGTATCAAGCGAGAGATATTCACAATACCGCTTCCGAAAAAACCGGCGTGAACACTGCATTGCTGTATAACCTAGTCCACATGAATTTGGCAATGGAGTTCACTCAAAAATCCTTCCTAAGCACCCATACAGATCGAATCCATGGCGGCCGTGGACCCAGCTGCCGGCTTGCATCTGGCTGGCTGTACAGGCGAGTATGGTGCGCGAGCTCGTCCGCAATGCCAGCTATCAAAAACTTCATCTCTGTACCGCAATTCACGTGACAAAGAACTTCGAAAATACCGCCCACCTATTCCACGAAACACACTACAGTCCTGGTTTTCTGAATGATGCTCTCTGGCGTCTTCATCCTATTCCACTTGTAAAGGGTCCGTAGGCCCTGACTATAAGTTTGCACTCGGCACAGGTCGATAGGGCGAACAATCGATCGTGTCGTGTTGCGAGAGCGAGTGTGAGTTGAGTCAGTGCCACGTTGCGGGTAGAGGTGCGCGGAAGCCAGTCGTTGTAGTGCGAGGCTTTAACGACAGAGGGAGTTGCCATCGCCGTGGTTTAACCCCTTTGTACTAGAATAATATCGGGAAGGTGAAGAAATATTATTACGAAAGTTATTAGTGACATTCTAGTTTCGCGTCTACCGCGCCGGCATCAGTTTGGATTGCAGTGTTGGATTGCAGTGATGGATTAGCGTGTGACGATAATGGAAAATGAAGAGGCCTGTGCTGAGATTAGCCGTATTTAGATATGTATGACGAAGGTGGTGGCTGTCTCCTCCTTAATGTGTTTTTGAGACAAATATAGGTCGTAATTAGTGAAACTGTGTTGGTGTTTTCTTGTTACCAGACATTTAATTATTACAGCATTTGAGAAGTACGAATTGGAAAGTAACAACTTCCGTAGCAGTCAATTCCGATTGCCAGCCCCATTAGGTACACGGTCACACTAATTATGATTATTGGGCTGCTGTTCGATCAGATCAGGTCGGTCGAAATAAACGGAGGTGTTGCACACTGTCCCAGAGGGCTAACGGAGAGGTAGTTCACAATACAGCCTTCGAAAACATCGTACACCAAAACAAGGTCTAAAATTGCAGATATTATAACTGAACTGACAAATAGGATTGGTGCTCTTAACACACAGATCACGGTGCCACAAAACAGAAAAATGTATCAGGAAGATCTTCTAAAAGAACCACCTCTCTAAATTGCCGTGAGAAACTATTCGGATCGTTATACACATTGCTAATACCTGAAATCCACCAATACATCGAAAAAATCATGACAAATCCATGTTATAAAAAGACCTTCAGCCAGAACAGTGGAGACAGCTGCGAGTGATCACACAGGGATTAGAGGTCCAACTAAGTTCACAATTCGACCGGTAGAGGACGCTGGCAGAAGCAACCTCCTGTCCTCCTCCCCTAATCCTCGCCCTGTTTTCTCCAGTGATGTGATCCATTCTGTAGGATCCGAACACTTAACCTCATGTGCACCGATGGAGGAAAGCAAACAGAAACTGGCGCTGCTCTAGAACAACAGCGTATATGTTCCTGTGTGTGTGTGGTGCACGACAAATGGAACCAAACAATTCTTTGTAAACAAAATTCCTATATAGAACAACAACTGTTAAGCCTTCTGGCTTCAAAGAGATTCCTGAGCGGTGAGGGGAAAAAGCTTTTGCAAAGAGAAACACGCCTGCCTTGTGAACAATAGCAAAATACCTGTCTGCTGAAAACCCCTTCCCTAATGTATATCTCCACCTTGTATTCGTAGCAACTCAGCAAACACACATTTGCACATCGCTAAAGTATCGTGAAACCCATGTACAAAGTATGCCAGAGACTATGTATTTCCGCTAACGTACACACACACACACACACACACACACACACACACACACACAAGACATCAGCTGTGTACTGAATTCCGCCACGAATTTTGCTCTGAGTATTAGTGCACTCCACCACAGGTACCTGTTGAAAAGATTTAGACAGAATTACATTTACCACTAATCTCAAGTGCTGTAATCAGTTCTCATAACTGCAATGAGCTGTAATTAATACAGCATGTATGCAGTATAAAACAGAGGGCACACGGAATCAGGACATATCGCTGACGTGAAACACAGTACAAATGTTAACAAGCAGCGAGATTTATACATAAAGGGCTTATTTCAATAGTGGTACAAGTCCATTACCTCCACTTTTCTGCCTATAATGCTTCTGAAATTAATGATCCAAACAAACAGAAAAAAACGTTCATCTCTAGCAAGAAGCCATATGCTTGAATATTTCTGGTATCTCAACTGCAGATTTTGCAGCGCTTATTTAACTTTAGGACTCTGTATCTCAAAATGAACAAAAATAGACTTGTACTACTATTGAAATAAGCCCATCACATATCTGAAAGTCATTAGGTACAGTACTGAACATGGAATACGGTGCAGGACATAGAATGTTCAACCTAAATGAAAGTAACTTGGATATCTCTCTATTTAGCATAACACAATGGCTAAGGTTATCGCTACACACGAAATATTTATAAAATAGACCCAGCAGCTATGTAAAAAAATTTTTTCGTCAACGCTGTTTTTCTCAACTGTAAAGTATTTCCCCTAGGCACAAGTGAACTACTATAACTGCTAGATTCCGTTAGGAATCAAGCACTGTCGACATAAATGGAAACTGCATTCACATACAACGTAATTGACATTTCTTAACAGTAAGCCGTATAGGAAATAGATACAAGTCCTTTTATTTCGGAAAAGAACGATCGTAATAATTTAACTACCCAAGAATACTTAACAGATCGATTCAAAGCCTTAGGAGCCATTTCATGGCTCTCTCTATTACCCATAACATGTGAAACTCGGTGTTCCAAAGTTTCTATGAACCTTTCATTGCTCAAATGAGAGCAGTAGAGAGTTGACAGCCCGAGGTAACTACAAACATTTTGCGATATATATAGTGATAATGCCATTGCCCAGAACACAGTAAGAAAATGGTTTTCTTGTTTTGACATTACTACCTGTCCGGGTTTTGATGAATGTGTGTACCGCATTAACCTACATTCCTCCACATCAGGGTATTCGAGAGCTCTATTGTGGGTTTCGAACTATGTCATGAACTTTTAGATGTGTGACGGTCTGATTTTCCTATCTGTGGTTAGACACCAAGGTGGATTTCCCAGTGTAGAACTGTGCTTCGAAAAATGAAGAAAATAAAACATAGATGCCTCAGCATCCCTGTCTCCAGCAGCAAATATAAACCAAGCCCACTCAACGTTTCAGAAATGTGATGAACACCACGGTAGCTATAGGACACTGTATTTTTTTCCTCTCTGACAGTGTTTCCGAACAAGTAGTTGAAACTAGAAAAGTGGGGCGGTGGAAAGTGTGGGAGGGGGTGGCTATAGGATAGTTTTGAGCACCCTCTGGTGGCAGTATTGTGGGCTTCGTCTTCAAAATTCGAGGCGAACGCACACGTGCGCGATCGGAAAAAGTGGGAGTCGAGTGTGGCAGAAAGTGGGGACAGTGGACAGTGGGGTTGCGAGGACAATCCACCAGCAGGACAACACCATCAAGAAAACATTTCCTGCTAAAATGAGTAAATAAATACCCTATGTCCTTCCTTTCCTGCAGCTGGACAGAGACCAACTGTTTCACGCCATTTCCAGGAGTGGGGTGATGGTGGGGGGCAGATGATGTCATAGGAGTGGGGGAGGGGTGAGGGGGAGTTAGGTTAGTGAAGGTACTCCAATTGCCCTATTTGCCGCCACAATCTACGACGTTGCCACATTTACGGCCGCCAATTTGGATCTGCCATCTTGGATAAATTTGGCAACAATGCAAGCTGTCCCAGAAACCGCCTAGCTGAACTACTTGCCTCCTGCTCTTTCGATTTTTGAGCAGTGTATTCAATCCCGCGTCCTGCCATCCTGATTTAGGTTTTCCGTCATTTCCCTAAATCGCTCCAGGCAAATGCCGGGATGGTTCCTTTATAAGGACACGGCCGACTTCTTTCCTCTTCCTTCCATAATCCGATGAGACCGGTGACCTCGCTGTCTGGTCTCCTCCCCCAAAAACAACAACATCAAGAACAACAACAACAACCTCTGGCCGTAATAACGGCCTTGATACGTCTGGGCTGGCTGTACAGGTACAGCAGTCGAACATTTTCTGTATCCAGAAAAGCCCGTACAGGACCTCCAACATGCGGTCGTGCATTATCCTGCTGAAATGTAGGGTTTCGCAGGGATCGAATGAAAGGCAGAGCCACCGGTCGTAAAACATCTGAAATGTAACGTCCACTGTTCAAAGTGCCGTCAATGCGAACAAGAGGTGGCCGAGACGCGTAACCAATGGCACCCCATACCATCACGCCGGGTGATACGCTAGTATGGCGATGACGAATACACGCTTCCAATGTGCGTTCACCGCGATGTCGCCAAACACGGATGCGACCATCATGATGCTATAAAGAGAATCTGGATTCATCCGAAAAAATGACGTTTTGCCATTCGTCCACCATCGCAGGCGTTCCTGTCTGTGATGCAGTGTCGAGGGTAGCCACAGCCACGGTCTCCGAGCTGATAGTCCATGCTGCTGCAAACGTCGTCGAACTGTTCGTGCAGATGGTTGTTGTCTTGCGAACGTCCCCATCTGTTGACTCAGTGATCGAGACGTGGCTGCACGATCCTTTACAGCGATGCGGATAAGATGCCTGTCATCTCGACTGCTAGTGATACGAGGCCGTTGCGATCCAGCACGGCGCTCCGTATTACCCTCCTGAACCCACCGATTCCATATTCTGCTAACAGTCATTGGATCTCGACCAATGCGAGCAGCAATGTCGCGATACGATAAACCGCAATCGCGATAGGCTACAATCCAACCTTTATCAAAGTCGGAAATGTGATGGTACGCATTTTCCTCCTTACACGAGGCATCACAACCACGTTTCACTAGGCATCGCCGGTCAACTGCTGTTTGTGTATGAGAAATCGGTTGGAAACTTTCCTCGTGTCAGCACGTTGTAGGTGTCGCCACCGGCGCCAACCTTGTGTGAATGCTCTGAATAGCTAATCATTTGCATATCACAGCATCTTCTTCCTGTCGGTTAAATTTCGCGTCTGTAGCACGTCATCGTCGTGGTGCAGCAATTTTAATGGCCAGTAGTGTACGCTGCCTGTACAGCCGCCTAAAAGTGTTGCCACTTCAGGTTTTGTGCACGAACTGACCTCTCGATTATGCTCCATAAATGTTCGATGGGATTCGTAGCGGATGATTTGGATGAAGGAGTCATTCGCTCGAATTGTCCACAATGTCCTTCAAACAAGTTGCGAATAATTGTGGGACGATGACTTGGCGCATTGTCATCCATAATAATTCCGTCGTCGTTTGGGAACGTGGTGTCCATCAATGGCTACAAATGGTCCAAGTGGCCGAACATAGCCATTTAGAGTCAATTATCGGTTCAGTTGGACCGGAGGACCAAGTACAGTCAGTGTAAACACAGCCCACACCATTATGGATCCACCACTAGTTTGCACAGTGCCTTGTTGACAACTTCGCTCCATGGCTTCATGATGTCTGCTAAACACTCGGACTTCATCATCAGCTCGTACCAAATGAAATCGGAACTCATCTGACCAGGCTACGGTTTTACAGTCGTCTTGGGTCCAGTCGATATGGCCGCGAGTCCAGGAGAGACGCTACAGGCGATGTCGTGCTGTTAGGGAAGCTATTCGCGTCATTATTTCACACAGTGTTGCTTGTCTGTTAGCACTGACAAGCCAAAGCAAACGCTGCTGCTCTCGGTCGTTTAGTGAAGGCCATCGGCCACTGCGTTGTCCGTGGTGAGGGGTAATCCCTGAAGTTTGGTATTCTCGGCGCACTCTTGACACTGTGATCTTGGAATATCGGATACCCTAACGATTTTCAAGATGGAATGTCCCAAGCATCTATCTTCGACTATAATTTCGCGCTGAAAGTCTGTTAATTGCCGTCGTGCTGCCATACACAAGTCCGAAACCTTTTCAAGCGAACCACCTCAGTACCAATGACAGCTCTTTTTTTTTTGGACAACGTGGTCCTGAAGAAGCAGCGATTAGTATGATTAATCAATAATTCAAAAACAGCCTTAAGCGCATTTATTATTATTATTACACCGCCAACCGGTTTCAACCCGACGTAGGGGTCATCTTCTGGGCGTTTACACCATTGGTCGACTGATGGTGGCGTCACTCCTGTCTACATAACGGCAGGAAACTATAAATAGACAGGAGTGACACCACCAGCAGTCGACCAATGGTGTAAACGCCCAGAAGATGACCCCTAAGTCGGATTGAAACCGGTTGGCGGTGTAATAATAATAATAATAAATGCGATTAAGGCTGTTTTTGAATTATTGATTAATGACAGCTCTGCCAATTCTCCGGCGTTTTATACATTGTGTGCGCGATAGCACCGCCATCTGTCTATGTGCATATCGCCATCCTATGAGTTTCTTTTCCACGTCAGTGTACTACTGTTTACAGTAATCTAAATCATTATTTGCTTAAGTGTTAGTTACAATAATACTAATTCATATACCTATCTATTTTGTTTGTTAATTGAAGAGTAGCATAGCTTTCATCTTAGGGTAGTGTTTTGTTATTGGATGGTGGGTGGGTTTCACGTGCTGGCGATCGCTTTACAACTGACGGAAAAATCGCCAAAAACCCCTGGTTCTTCTTCCTATGCCGGTCGAAGTCGCTGGCGCCCCTCTGGTAGATGTAAACCTGTCGTTGTCGTAATGGTCGGCTTTCGGTGTTGGTAGTGGAATCCAGCCTACGGCCACACGAGCGTGTTTCTCACCCGCGTCTGAGACGTGATTCACGCAACACGCAGGGCGCTGGTCAGTGCTGGCCACACGTGCGCTTTTCTCACGCAGCATGAAGCTGAGGGAAATCCCACCAGTAGTGCGTCGGTGCAAGCTGCGGCAACATCTCATGTGTTCAGTTGCAACTATGAGTGGAATTTAATTAAATAAGAATGCCGTCCTTGCATTATGTGCTGCGACAGTTGTCCACAGGCGTCGGAAACGACGAAATGAGAAAATATACTGGATTCATCCGATACTAAGCGAGAGATCAACAAAGAAAAAGTTAGTGCTTCCACACAGTAAACTGAAGGCAAATCCAGACAACTTTTTCGAACACTATAGAACGTCTGTTAGCTCATTTGAAATGCTTTTGAGCATGGAATTTTTAAAAGAATCATATCCATGATGGAATGTATCAGTGCAGAAGAAAAATTTGTAGTAAGTTTAAAGTACGTTTTATTTTTTATTTTCTGATCCTTGTGTCAGATTTATAAAAATTAGTTTAATTAATATTAGTGCATAATGTTCAAAAGAATTTACAAAATATATTTAAAGCCCAAAAAGTGAAACGGAAGTTTCTTGTACATCTTGTCCAGTACAATTTGATACACCGCTTTCGTAGTTTTGTACTGCAGGGTCTTTAACTGTGCTGCCAAGAGGAACGCGTGGAAATTTCACAAGATTTTAAAATGCGAATAAATTTAAACTGGAAGACAAGTTTGTCCTACAATTTCAGTTTTTAATCACAGAACATTGCAACATGAGAAATACCTCATCTGCGTCAGGCAGATGGGGGCGTAGATTGTGCAAAGTGCCCTTTTAATACTTGTACAGTTTCTTCGTCAAAGAAATCTTGTTTGCTTGTCTTAGATTTTTGCCTGAGTGTACTTTCTGCAGATGAATGTTCAGGTGTCATTGTAATCTGATCACTTACAACGACGTTCCTATTCCCACAAGTTCTGAAAAAATAAAGTTTTTCTTTGTATAATTAAGTTGACTGCAACAGCTGCTACATCTCAACCAGTGAAGTTATACATCCAACGACAATAATGTATAATTATCACTTACGCCCTCTGTTGAAACACTCTTTCAAGGACAATACATCTGTTTGTGAAATACATATGGTTTGCTTGATGTATCAGAATCAGCACTTCTTTGATGTTTTACATATTTTATGTGTGAGTCTTTCACACCTTTCCGTCTTTTCTGTACTTTTATCCATAAAAGATCGTGAATAAAAGTATTTCAGATTCATGTAATTCAATTTTATTTATAAAATAACGTTTCTGCTGCCAGTCCCAATGTTTCTTTAGTTATGCTCTGCACAACGAGTTCCGTGGAACGGTTCTTTTTTTCAGCTGCATTTTCTGTGTGATGCGGTGATTCATGGTGTTTCGCATGTGTGAAGCGCTGCATTGTTTTGTCGTCTTTACTTTAATGTATAAAAACAGGCGCAATTTTCAGTTGGTCTTTATATTAAGATCGATCGTTAGTTAAAAATTGCACATGCTTTTATGTAGTACACTAAAGACAACAGAAGAATGAGCACATCACACATGTAGGATACCACGAATAAATGACACAGAACACAGAAAACACATTTGAAGATGGGACTGATCTCTCGACACGCTTAGTGCCAAAAATTAATAAAAAGAAAATCCGTAGCCTTTCACCGACCATTTCTAATGGATCAAATCAAAATTTGCAGGTATCTAGGGTCTGGGAATTCGATGCGTTCTCTACATCTTGAATTTCTTCTCGACCGACCTACAGTTGCAGGCCTTATTGGAGACACAGGAACGATCGTTTGGCAGATGATAAAAGAGGAATACATGAAACCACCAAGTATAGAGCAGTAGAAGAATATTAACCACCAGTATGAGAGGACAACAAAGTTCTCTCACTGTGTGGGTTCCCTAGATGGGAAACGCTTCAGAATCGTTAAACGATGCAGATCAAGCCGCAAATATCACCATTACAAAAGTACTGATGGTCGTAGCAGACATCCATTATTGTTTGAGATTCGTAGATATTTTGTCATTTCGTCATCAAGGAGACTCTTAATATATTCAAAGTTACTGAACTCTGTAAGAAAAAATTTACAGTCAAACTTTGATTTTGCCAGCTGTTTCACCACTTCAGAATGATCGTTGGGGCCTAAAAATACCTTACGTGTTTGCATCTGATAAGGCTTTCGCAATGAGTGACAACTTAATGAGACCATATCTCGCAAAAAACCTGACATGTAAACAAAAAGTCTTCAACTACAGGCTATCACGAGCACGTCGTTATGTAGAATGTGCATTTGGCGTTTTACGTAATAAATAGAGAATTTTTCATCGGCCAGTCGATGTTGATGTGGATGTGGCAGATACTTTCAAGCATGTTGCGCACTTCACAGCTTTGTGAGGCAACATGACGGGTACAATTATTATCCTAGGGACAAACACACACACCCATGCCCGAGGGAGGACTCGAACCTCCGCTGGGACCAGCATGCAGTATGGAAAATATTCCTGCACGAGGGACAAGAGGGAATAATAGTAGCAAAACTATCAGAGGTCGTTTTTCTGATTACTTCTGTTCCCCCGAAACACCTGCACCATGGCAAAATCGTTTTGCTAACATGCTCGTATGACGACTAGTTTTATTAGTCTAAAAAGTGACTTGTTGGCATTCTATTCAGGAATACATTTTAGTGTAGGCTTTTTATAGACGCTAACAACTTATTAACTGTCAGTACTCGACCATGCCACTCTTCTGCCAAAACGGCTGCTGTATCTGCTCGCTGCGACTCTCTTTTTTCTCTTTGTTTATGCAATGCCTGTTTGTTTTTATACAAGGACATGAATTTTTAGACAATGACAGTCTGAAAACTGAATAGCGAACTGCCGAGTCCCCAAACCCTCTACTCAGCTATCACAAGGAACAACTGCATACAGGGTGTTCCACAAAGTTATACCGACTACTCGTCGTATCAGTGGGGACACATTGCGCAGACGTGTTTGCAAAGTGGTAACTTCACACTAAACGCGTTACACTATACGAAATACAGTGATCAGTAAGTAATGCAAATAATGAAAAAATGCACGCTAACAGAATTTAGGTAAATCGCCGATTGCTTTCTGCACTTGCTGTACAGGTAACAGTATCTTAGATGATGAAAGCTCAGCGGGCTTCCCTCACGCATGGCCAGTACTCAAGAGTGAAAAAACACGCCCGTAAAATATACCGCAACGCAGCGCGGTCGCTCCGCTTTGAACGCGGAAGTCTGCGGGCATGCAGCTTGCTAAAGGGCGTCTTGTGACCAGCCACATTCAGCAAGCAGTGGTCTATAACGGCGGCGTGAATTACGTCACAGACGCGCGCGGAAGACACGCTCTTGTGGCCTTAGCCCTTGGAAGTTGACTCATCCGTGCAGGCATCTATGCACAGTCATAAACCTCTAATCGCGTACAGAGCGACGGAACCTCGCTATTTAGAGTTCGACGGAGGGTGCGGACTAGGCAGGGAGGCTGAAGCTGTGCGTTCAAAGGCCAACGGTGCGCATGCGCAGGTAGGCAAATCACGCACGACACAGGCTCGTGCAAAGCGTAGCGTGCGGCCTGCGGGCAGCGTGGCCGTGGCGTGCTTCCGGGAAGAAGCGGCGACCGCCACACCGCGCTCAAGGCCTCGTCCCCATTTGCAGCTGTACCGGCAGCGGGCACACTGCTTCTCGTGATCCGAAGTTTACTGCGGTCTATTGCTCTCGTAAACACTGGAGTGGCTAGTTCTGTCGTGCATTGCTGTCTCGTGGTAAACCACATGTCTGGAGACCGAAAGGTAGCAGAGAAGATTCGCGGTCGGATCGGTCAGTACTTCATCCTGCCTGTAACCTAGACTTCAGCCATCAAGCACGTGAAGATTCACCAGGAACGACACGTGATTCGGATTCCACGTTAGACTGTAGCTACCCTTTCCACAGTAGAATTACTGGGGTAGCTTCAGGACAGGCAAGTCGCCAAAGAGGAGTTGAGGTATACGGAACTCTTATCACTATGATTACGGCTAGAGGTCACTGACAAATTACTCTCAAGAGTCCAGAGATGCTTCTCGGCTGACTGATGCGTCATACATAGGCGGAATACAGCATCTGCGTGATTTCTTTACAAATAATACCGGCTAGGCTGCTTAAAGTGGCATGTGGTAAACCGCAACTCACTAAAAATGCAAGCAACTGTTAACTGATGATTTATTAACGACCAGTTTCGCTGCGTTAAGGCCAGCAGCTTCAGATGGTTCTACGTAGAAAAGCAAGCATTTTTGTGATCTGCATATTTAGAAAATGAAGAATAGTCAATAAAAAAACCTGCTAGTGGTCGCGTCCTCGTTTTTACTACGACTTTGGTTCCCAGGGACCATGTTCTACTGTTAAGGCACTCCCCAACCTTCAGAGTTCAAAATCCCACCTTACCTACCAGGTGCTGTGCTCTTCCATCGTATCAGTATCAGTATCGTTCAGTATACAGCTGACTGCCTCCAGTGTTCTGTCTTCTCGGCAACTACAGAGTATATAAACTTCGCGTACTGGTGTGTTTAGACATTCAGGTTATATTACTTCGTTCATTAATCCGTTCTTCTGGTTCCTAGGTTTGCCATTATAAACGGGGTCTCCTGTTATCTGATGTTCACTCTCTGTTCTTTTATTAGTAAGCTGTATGTTGTGACCCTATTTTATTTGGGTTTGCTTTTAATTTTGTAAATATATAGATCTCAAGGATGCTTTCCTTTCTATGTAGACCAAGCTGAAGATGCTGCTTCAACACAGTGAAACGGCTCGTGAACAAAGCACTAATTTACAGCTGTTTTCGGATTTATTCAACTTCAGTTTCCCATGAATGCCAATGGTTGTGGCTTCCCACATCATAAAATTATATGTGTTAATATACTTTCATTTATTTTAAAAACATAATCTATTCGTAAGTAATGTAAGATGTTATAATCTACTCATGCTTACACAGACATGGCATCAGGTTATTACCAAAGGCAATAAATTCCTTAGATAAGAATAAATGAAAGTACATTAAACTATCTACACGGTATGATTCGCAAAAATTCAAAACGATCGCAGACTCATTTGAGGAACTCACAGCCTTTACTGAGAACATTAACGTGATGCTTCTTCTGGAAGACCCTTCGTCATCGGCCAGAAGCCTCACGTAAATGTTTACTTGCTAGCATTGATGTTTGACCTGCTGGCTAGGTACTACATCACGTCGTGTTAAATTCTACTCAACAAGGTGTGGATCCTATCCAGGCCAGGTATGCCGTTGAGGGCCCCTAAGCTCCGCCAGCTCAGGTATGCCCAAACTCCCAGGAAATATTCCTCAC
Source organism: Schistocerca serialis cubense (assembly GCF_023864345.2). Classification (NCBI taxonomy): domain Eukaryota; kingdom Metazoa; phylum Arthropoda; class Insecta; order Orthoptera; family Acrididae; genus Schistocerca; species Schistocerca serialis. The sequence continues at coordinate 506,125,071 of NC_064646.1, read as the reverse complement.
ACATAGAGGAATAAAATGTGTCATGTGGATATAGGTCCGGAAATGCTTTATTTCGCCGGCCGCTGTGCTCGAGCGGTTCTAGGCGCTTGAGTCCGGAACCACGCGGCTGCTAGGATCGCAGGTTCGGATCCTGCCTCGGGCATGGGTGTGTGTTAGTTAGGTTTAAGTAGCTCTAGTCTAGGGGACTGATGTTAAGTCCCATAGTGCTTTTTTCCCTTTATTTCCATGTTAGTGCTCATCTTCTGATTCTCTTAATTATCGCATTAATCATGGAAAACACACAGAAACAGAACATATCAGCACTACGTGAATTCTTTTTTTATGCGCAATATTCAGAATACCGTCTTGGTTACGTTTGATTAGAAAGCGCAGTAAACTGTAATTCTCAAGTTCCGCTTGTTGTTCCTATCGGACGAAGGTAATGTTGACATGTGACGCACTTCATTGTTTGTGGGGACATGCTACTAACCTCATTGCTCTGCTATCATCAAGCACATAGCATCAACTGATAACTGTTCGCCAGGGACCTGGTTATCGGCACAGTGCAATGAAAGTGTACTCTAATGCGGAGTTAGCTGGCGCCCATTTGCTGCACGGATTAACAGGTGGTAATGGCCGTGGCGCTCGCCGTTTGCGTCGGTAGAGATTTGCAGAACGACGGTGCCCCGACAGGAGGCCGTCTGAACCAACTGATCGTCGTCTTAAGGAGTTTAAGCCCACTACTCGCGACGGGGAGAGGCGTAGGATGACGAGGACAGCTCAGCTGCGGGAGGAACTCCGTGCAGGAGACGAAGACAGTCGTGTCACTGCAGCACAGTTAGCTGCAGCAAGTAATGCTGAGCACACGACTGTCTGAAGAGTGCTGCGTGAGTACCTGCCGCCGTATCTGGAGCATGGACAGCGTGTGCAGGCTCTGCCTGCAGCTGATTTTCCTGCACGGGCACACTTCAACTTCTGCGAATGGTTCATTCAACAATGTGTCAACCGTTCCCGTGACGGTAGTTGAAGTGTTGGTGCTAGGTTCGAGAGGTGTGCGTGATAACATTCCACAAATAAACAATTTTTATAAAGCAACACGAAACCAAAGCATTGAAGTGAGTACCCAGCAGCAGGTGGGCTCCAAATTACAAGGGGTATACATAAGGGTATACAGTGATCCCCAGAATGTGCCACCATTTAAAACTGTACGAATATCATCTCTAAGGAATTTTATAATGACCTCATGTGACGACTCCCAAAAGGTATAATGATGAAAACAATACAAAATGCTACACATATTAATAAAAGTTTTGCATCACCACGGTTCAAAGAGCTCCCGAAGATAGACGTTGACTGTAGATACTGTATCACAGACACAGTTCCTTTGACTGTTCAGAAATGTCACTAAACCCGCCCAAAGATGTAAACAACCATGCATGAGCAGCGCCTATTAGACGGAGGAGTTGTGACAGCCGATCAGTTCCAGTCATTCCACCAAGAAGGAGGTACACGGCTCGTATTGCCTGTAGTTCAGCCATGCCCAGAGGGTCAATACCGCGATTCGATAGCTATGTTTTCCAGACATGAACTTTATCGAACAGGCTGAAAAGGGCAGTTTAAGGTCAACGTGACCCACCAACCATTCTGAGGGATCTACGCCGAATCGCCGTTGAGGAGTGGGACAATGTGGACCAACAGTGCGTTGATGAACTTGTGGATAGTATGCCACAACGAATAGAGGCATGCATCAATGCAAGAGGACGTGCTACTGGCTATTAGAGGTACCAGTGTGTCAGAAATCTGGACCACCACCTGTGAAGGACTCGCTGTATGGTGGTACAACATGTAATGTGTGGTTTTCATGAGCAATGAACAGGGCGGAAGTTTTGTTTACGTTGATTTCTATTCCAACTTTCTGTACAGGTTCCGGAACTCTCGGAACCGATGAGATACAAAACTTTTTTTTGATGTTTGCATTACGTAGGAGGTTGCGGTGTCCTTTGAAAATGTATAAGGGACGATCACTGAGGTAGTCATCCCACCGGTGCCCCAAGTTTAAGATACCCGTTTTGTAAAAACCGTGTCATGCTGCGTCAAGGACTTCGTAAGTTGGTTGTTGATCCATTCACTCAGTTCTTAAATTACAGAGGGCTGCTAACCCTCCGACCGAACACGCTAAGCCACCATGCCGGCAACATCTGAGCTACCCATGTATGACTCACGCCCCGTCCTCACAGCTTTACTTCTGTCAGTACCTCCACTCCTACCTTCCAGACTCCACATAAGCTCTTCTGCGAAACTTGCAGAACTAGCACTCCTGGAAGAAAGGATATTGTGGAGACATGGCTTAACCACAGCCGGGGGGATGTTTCCAGAATGAGATTTTCACTCTGCAGCGGAGTGTGCGCTGATATGAAACTTCCTGGTTGGTTCAAATGGCTCTGAGCACTATGCGACTTAACTTCTGAGGTCATCAGTCGCCTAGAACTTAGAACTAATTAAACCTAACTAACCTAAGGACATCACACACATCCATACCCGAGGCAGGATTCGAACCTGCGACAGTAGCGGTCACCCGGCTCCAGACTGTAGCGCCTAGAACCGCACGGCCACTCCAGCCGGCGAAACTTCCTGGCACACAGTTTTAATCTGCCAGGAAGTTTCAATGAACACATTATTGTTAGTGCTACTCATGCAACAACACTTAACTTTCTTCTGCTGGCTCCCAGTCTTTAAGCAGTAATTCGTCAATGGAATAGAAAGAGTTGTCCAGGAGAACCGATTTTAAATTAGATTTAAAACTTTCTTCACTACCTGTCAGGCAAATGATAAAAAAATTTTCGTCGCTGCATGATCTCCTCTCTGAGCCACTGACAGCATTAGCAGTGGGTAATAAAACTAATTTTTCCCTCTAGTGTTGTAGGTATATGGATCACTGTTCTTTTAAAATTGTCATGGATTATCAATGGCGAATTTTACAAGAAAATAGAGGTATTGTGGCGGCACAGTCAAAATGCTAGCTCCTTCAACTCTGTTGGTGAACACCACATACTATTCTTACGGCTTGCTTTTGCGCAACTAATAGTTTCGTTCTAAATGATGAGTTACACCAGAAAACTATTTCATATGACGTTATTGAGTGGAAATAAGTAAAATATCTGAGGAGGTTGATACGTTTGTTTTCAAGCTTAGATATTATAGCAAGAGCATAAGTAGCTGAACTTATTTTTTAAGCAATTCAGTAATATGCTTCCTCCACGTCAAGTTTTGATCAATACGCATACTCAAAAATTTGGAGCATTCTACCCTACTTATTGAGTCCTGTGTATGTGCTACATCAGTTGTTGGTATGGCTCCATTTGTCGTACTGAAATGAATGTAGTGTGTTTTTTTCAAAATTTATGAAGGGTCATTTTCAGAGAACCACTTAATAATTCTTTGGAAAATATTATTTACAAACTCTTCTGTTGCTTTCTTTGCAACAAGTTTTATTATAACACTAGTATCGTCCGCATAAAGTACCAATTGTGGTTGTTGAATGTTAAGAGGGAGGTCTTTCACATACATAAGGAATAGGAGTAGACAAAAAATTGAGCCCTGTAGGAGTCCCTTTATGTCTCTTTTCCTCTAGTCACTAAAATTTTCAACCTTTCTGTCATTTCTGAACTATGCAGCACTATATTTTGTATTCTGTTACTCAAGTGCGATTGAAACCATCCGCGTGTAAAGCCATAAATTCTATAAAACTTGAGTTTTTCTAAGAGAATATCACGATCCACACAATCAAACTCCCTGGAAAATCACCAAAATGCTAGCTGGCGATATCTTATTATTTAAGGCTTGTAATTACGTCTCAGCAATGTTGCCGTCAACACTGCTGCAATATGGATGCAATACGTGGCGACAGTGCAGTATTGCTGAATGGCCAGGCAATATTGTTGATAGAACATGGTGTTACACGTAGTTACAGATGTGTTGCCCAGGTGTTGCTGGTGCTGGCCACCAAATGTGGAGAATATTTCGTACGGCCAGGCCGCGTCTATCTGTAAATGCTTTCCTTCCATTCTGAGGCTAGTTTCCTCTCTCTCACTCCAACAGCGTTGCAGTCCCTAGTCACGTGAAACAGTATCATTAAGCTTCAGTTCGTAATCTGATGCGAGTACTTAGAGGTAGTCGACTATTTTGCTGTATACAGCCGCGTTCCTCCACTGTTCTTTTCGTTTGAGGAACACCAAAGTATGTTTCAAACGTTCGAGATTTCTGTACATATGATTTTCTCCACAGATGCTAAAAGTAAGCACACAAAGTGCAGACAATATTTTCTTTGTTATGGAACAGTGAGATACAAATTTTACAAAATTATTAATCAAGACTCTTGAATAGGGACATGTGAACGTAATCGTAAGACATGCAAAAAAAGAAACATAAAATCTCGCGGAATACCTGGCATGTATTTCCAACAAACCAATGTGTTGCGACACGGCGATTGAGAAACACTGATCTACAGGAATGTAGAACTGGGGAAGCCAAACGACCACGGATTCCGTAAATATGATGGCCTCGTACATCTAGGAGCAGTGCTAAGGAACACGGAGAAGAATGTGTCCAAAGATTGAAGTTTGAAAAAGCACATTCTCACTGCTACCGTCTCAGAAGATCTGCACTACTGAATCACGTCTGTTCAACGGGCAGCAGTTTGCCATTTTTGTGGTGCTTGTAGACATTACTTTTCATGTCCCGTAACTATGGTCGTAGATGTATTGCGTTTAGGAAATTACTAGGCCTCTCTCTGTACTCGTGAACGTCAATAAAATATTAACAAATGTATTTGATAGTTGCTTCAGACTACTTTAATGGGACTCTACCAAAGTGTTGCTCACGGCTGGTACCAAAAGGTATATTGGTGAGGAATGCTCTTTAAGGAGGTACACCAAACTCTGTACGAATCAGCACCAGCAAAGAAGTAAAGGGTGATCGCCAGTTAGGCTGTAGCTGACACAGTCTTTCATACTCTGGTAGTACCAGTTTTAAAAGATACACTGCCGGTTAAAAGTTTCCGATCTCCTATGACAAAGACTGCATTCTTTATTTCATTGTAAGCACACATCTTACAAACTACATAGATCGATAAAATAAATATTTTCTGTCTCTATCGTTAACTAAAAATACAGTATGGTTTGGATTTTATCTTCTTCAAACTATCCACCTTTGCCTCAAGAACAGCTCCACAAACTAATGGCTTTCTGGAGATAAGATTCTGTAGCGTTTTTGCAGATACTGTAAGTTATTCCACATATCTTTAATATATTATGACCCCAGTTGTTTGACATCCCTGTCAAGTTAATCCCATAAGAGTCCAATAGGATTTAACTCAGGTGACTGTCTCCTTCAGTTCCCCACATTTCTCTTTTCTATTGACGTACCGTCTGCGCCTTTTAGAAGTATGTTATGGGTCGTTGTCCTCCTGAGGAACAAACCCATGACCAGAAAGTCTCCTTCTAGATGGAGCTGCACTGTCGCTCTGCATTGTTTGGTATCCTTCCTTCTTTAACGTTCCATTAATTATCACTAGATCACCGACTCTGTCATGCTCTAAATATCATCACAACATGACCGACCTCCCACCATGCTTCGCCGTTAGCGTCACACAGTTGACGAACAAACATTTGACGATGGCTTCCAAGTATTTCAGACTTTGATTCGTCCGTGAGCAACGCCTTGGACCACCGCTGCACACTGCAATCTTTTCACCTTATTTTGTTTCCATGGTACAGGTTTTCTGGCTGCTATGTAACTCATCACATGTTGTTCGCGTGGACGGTATTTCACTGCTCATAGATGGGAGCTGCTCGGGTACTGTTTACTTTCCCGCGAATTTCAGATGCAGTACGAGTCCTGTGACGTTCACTCTGCACATATACAGACTGATCTCCTCAGTATGCTGTTACGCTGGGTCTTCCTTATCGCGAAACAGGTGCATTGGCAGCAGTTATCTTGAACTGCTGCAATATAAACACCACTGTAGATTGTGCTACGCCGACTTTTATTGCTATTGTCTTACTACAACAACCTTCCTGGTTCAGAGCTACAATTACAGCGCATTTTTCAATCCCATTCTCCTGCTTCCGTCCCATCGTCAACCTAATCAGATATATAAACACACTATTGTATGTACACAATGTACTGTAAAACAATGCGAACCATCTCCAGTAAGGGCACGTCAGCATTGTTGTGGATACCCGTGAGCAACCCTCTATTCCAGCTAGGAGTTGAATACACAGGAGTTTATACTTGTTTTAGTATCTTAATGGGGATACGGTAGAATATTCAAAACGAAATCCCTGTTTCAACCACAACTGGATAATTGTTATAGGTGATAGAAAACTTTTCAGTGGTAGTGTATGCTCAAAATCTGGTTTCAGCGATCTGGGAAAGGTATCTATCCAGTATCAGTTCACAAATTAAGGGTTCGGAAGCACACCCAAAAAACCTAGTTTCTCATTTAAACTTTTTTCCTCTAGCTCTCTTTCGTCCATTTCTGTGCCGTAGTGTGGCCCCTTGTAAACAGTTCCGGCTCGCAAATGTGTTACCCCAAACACTGCAGGGCAATAGTGGCCGATAATGTCGCTTTCAGCATGTTGTACACGTGCCTACAGTTTCACTGGCAGTTCGGATGCTCGGACAATATTGTCGGCAATATGCAATTTTTAACTCCCATGCAATTCCCCCTAGCTAGCTGTGGCGCTATAATGGGAGCAGTAAATGGCCAATGAAAAGGCCTACGTCTTGCTCCTGACATGGACAGAAAGGTCGAAATGTTAAGTAATTTCCTGTGGTGGCTCTGGATCTTCCGAGGTGGAGGGGTAGGCTGACTGCCCCCACGAATGTGGGTAGTGTCGTGTTCCTTCTGGGGCGGAGTTGTTGATCCTGAGCGATCAGCTGAGTGATGGAGCGCCTACAAGAGTAGGAAGAGTGTCCTCACGAGCCGACGTGCAGTTCTGCTCGGGCACTTTCCAATCATCTCGGCGAGTGATGCCTTTAACCCATTAGCACCCAATTAACATATATTCTTAATTTTTGGAAAGCTGTGTCCTGGCAACCCAATTTATCGAAATATGAGGAAATTTTGTTCACTTGGGGCCTAAATGTAAAATATTGGGCTGTCCTCATTTGCGGACACTGAGAGCTTGGCACTTACTTTGTCATTACTCTGCTTACTAGAAAAATGACAAGAGATAAGGGAATAATAAACTCGGAATAATATTTCAAAATTATTATGCATAGTACAGTAAGTTGTATTTACAAAAGCTTTAACCCAAAAACCTCCAAAACCAAAATTTAATTAAGGCCTAATATCATATTTGGGTAAGCATTCTATACAGAGCGTAACATTACACTTCCCGTAATATGTTCTAGCCTTTCCTTTACAATTCTCAAACTGTCATCTTCTTTGCTTTTCACGCTTCTGGATGACGTGAAGTTTCTGGTCATAAAGTATATCCGCTACATTAGTACTGGGAGAGGAGACGAGTTTTGTTGGCCTTTCCTCAGTTGACCTCATGCCGATTTCTTTTTTTCAGATGTTTTCTAATAATTTGTTTTGTGAATTCTTTCACAGAAAGAGAAGTTCCTTCATTGCACCTCTTGAAACCAAGGTATGGATTTACAATAGTCATATCAACCAAGCTCATAAAAAGGTACCAGTACCACTTTTTACCACGCACTGCAATTGTGTGTTTCTCTATAAGCCAATCGTGAAGATCGACGCTTACCATTAAATTCTTGTAGTTGTTGAAAGCATGTGGTTGTGGAACGCTGAACTTTTCGTTCTGGGATGAATTCCAGTGTCGGACATTGACGTTAGGGAGCACGGCATAAAATTAGTTGGTAGACCAACACACTTATTATCATTCCATTTTATGACCCAAATTTTCTTCTTTCTATCAAATCTGGACTCAAAGTATGCCCCAATTCTTTTTCATTACATCATCTGGTGATAGGGAGCTCTTCCTTGTTCTGTTTTCTTTTGTGTTTCCACTTGCACGGAATCCTATTTCCTTTAGTCGGACTAGTAAAATAATTATAAATGTCAATAAATACTTTGTAACTATCCAACTCGTCAATAATGGATAGCATTTTCAAAACTACCCAGAGGAAGATCCCAACTATCATTCTTCAGATCATTCCCATAATACAGTAAGAAGCTCTAACTGTAACCATCAGTACCACATGAGCACCACAGTTTCCATCCAAAGCGTATGGGCTTGAGTCTGGGAAACTGCTTTATAGAGTGACGTCCATAGGATCTCACTATCATTTCATCAACTGTTAGATTTACCTGAAAGACTCCTCACCTTTGATAATTTTGTACCAGAGCCTTAGCTAGTGGTTTTATTTTGAAAGATATGTCACTTTTGTTTTCATTGCCTTTTTTATTACTACGGAAATGTGATACACATTTCAGTTCAAGATACCTGTTACAACTCATTGCAGCCTTCACTATCTCAACAACAAGATCGTCATCCTGAGATCCGGAATCTCGTCCACTCAAAAATTTACGATAATCATTAAGGATCAAGAACCTATCAAACACACAAATTTCATAAGCTGCAGCTGAAAAGTGTATTTTATTTTTACAGTCCCAAACGTATCTTTCAGATTCCTCTACAATCATGCTCACAATTTCTTCTGAAAAGCGATCTTCAAAAACCTGCCTGTGATTGAGACTATGCAACTTCGCTTTCAGTTCATCTGACAGAGAAGAATCTTACTTCCCTAAGTCAGAAAACGAAAATTTTGTAACTTGATTACATCATTTAACTACCTGTCTACGGACTCCTTCAAAAGAAACATGAAGAATGTCTTGGTTTGTCTCTTTCATGTAAAATTACAGTAGTACATGTAATATAGCTAACACAGGTATTTCCTAACGAGCCATCTTCTGTGTTTTCATCTGTCTGCTTATTTACAACTGGAGGAAGAGCTACCATATCTGCCTCTTTTTCTTCAGAAAATCGGTATTCTACTCCCTCTTCAACAGTTTTAAAAGGCTGGCAAGCCATTAAAAAGAAATCTGAAACGACCGAAAAGCGTAACATTTACCATGGAAAATTTCACCGTGGTGTGGTTTTTATCTATTCTACATTAGGACATGGAATGAACGTTTGGGCAAGCATAGGCACAACTTGTTCTGACTTAGTTGTTCCACCGTTCCTCAATTGCCTTGTATCATTATTTCTCGTAATTTTTGTCAGATGTATGGTCATAATGCCCATTATATATTCTCCAACTGATGTTTTTACATTTGAAGATGAGTACGTAGTTAGTTGAAACCGGTTAAGAAAAATATTTTTATATACTGTGACTATAGCTTCACTTTTGTAGTATCAAATAAACATTTAAAGTTTGTATGGAAGTTAGTCTTTGCAGACGAGCTATTACACAAATGATTGATAGACTCGTGCTATGGAAACTTGTGTTTTAGTACATCTACATGTACATAGATACTCCGAAGCTACCGTACGGTTCGTGGCAAAGGGTACCCTGTACCACCACTTCTCATTTCCTTTCCTGTTCCACTCGCAAACAGAGCCAGGGAAAAACTATTGTCTACATCCCTCCGTATGAGCCCTAATTTCTCGTATCCTATCTTCGTAGTGCTTACGCGCAATGTGTATTGGCGGCAGTAGAATCGTTCTGCAGTCAGCTTCAATTGCCCGTTCTCTAAATTTTTTCAAGAGTGTTTTTCGAAAAGAACGTCGCCTTCCCTCCAGGGATTCCCATTTGCGTTCCCGAAGCATCTCCGTAACATTTACGTCTCGTTCGAACCCACCGGTAACAAATACAGCAGCCCGGCTCTGAACTGCTTCGATGTCTGCCTTCAATCCGACCTGGTAGAGATCCCTAACACTGTAGCAGTACTCAACAACAGATCGCACCAGCGTCCTATATGCGGTCTCCTTTGCAAGTGTACCCCTCTTTCCTAAAATTCTCCCAATAATCGGAAGTGGACCGTTCGCCTTCCCTAGCACAGTTATCACATTCTCGTTCGACGTCATATAGCTTTGCAACGTTACGCCCAGGTATTTAAACGGCTTGACTGTATCAAGCAGTACACTAGTAATACTGTGTCCGAACACTGCAGGTCTGATGTTCCTACTCATCCGGATTAACTTATATTGTTCCACATTTAGGGCTAGCTGCCATTCATCACACCAACTGGAAATTTTGTCTAAGTCGTCTTGTATCTTCCTACAGCCACTCAATTTCGATACCTTACCGTACATCAGCAAACATTTGCAGATTGCTGCCAACCCTGTACGCCAAATCATTTGCATATATAGAGAACACACTTCGTTGGGGCACTCCTGACGATAACCTTGTCTCTGATTAACACTGGCCGTCGAGGACAACATACTGGGTTCTATTATTTAAGAAGTCTTCGAGCCACTCACATATCTGTGAACTTATTGTATATGCTCGTAACTTCGTTAACAACCTTTCCAGAAATATATAAATAAGGAATCTGCCTGTTGTCAGAGAGTTTCAGTATCATGTGAGAAAAGGTCAAGCTGAGTTTCCCACGAGCGATGCTTTCTGAAACCGTGTTGGTTCGTGGACATAAGCTTCTCAGACTGAAGAAAGTTTATTATATTCGAACTGAAAATATGTTAAAGGATTCTGCAGCAAACAGAAGTTAGTAAATCGGTACATTGCACTAAATCGATACATTACAAGTACATTCAACAAACTATTTCTTATAAATAAAATTTCTTCGTGATATATGGGGCAGACAACGTGTTTCTCTAAAATTGTCCTATGATGCAATTCAAACTGATCTATGAAGTGTTCCTATATCATGCAGAGCAGGTAGCTTTCTCGTTACACAACCCTTTCAGTCTATCATGTCGCAAGAACTAAGGTTTATAGGAGACACAGAAAAGTTGTTATATCCCAGAAAATTGATGGTTATGCACGGAATGTTTGCTTTAGGTCGATAACTTATTCGTTGGGTGTTTATAAAACTGAACTTTAATTGTGAAAAAGGTAAATAACTTACAATATTATGAGAAGGAAAGTTGCCACTCAACATATAGCGGAGATGCTAAGTCTCAGATATGCACAACAAAAAGACTCTCACAATTAAAGCTTTCGGCCATTAAGGCCTTCGTCAACAATACACACACATACGCACACACACGCACAAACTCACGCAAACGCAACTCACACACACAAGTAAACAACGTACAGATATTTCCAGAATGACATTTCCACTCTGCAGCGGAGTGTGCGCTGATATGAAACTTCCTGGCAGATTAAAACTGTGTGCCGAGTTCGAGTCTCGGTGCGGCACACAGTTTTAATCTGCCAGGAAGTTTCAACTTACAGATATGTTTGCTGCAGCCCTTGATGAAGTACACCTTTATGTTTTATTCCCGCCTAACACTGCTGGTTCCAAAGTTCCCCCCAGGTGGCACATGTGCATGAGTTATTCCGTCATGGAGTCACATAATGGTGCAGAGTGCGTGCAGTGTCGTTCACAGTTTCATCTTATCCAAAAACGCTACTACAGTTCAGAACAATTCAGGACTAAATGTCGCAAGCCACCACCTCAGAGACGACGTGTTGTTAGCTGCTACCATCGTTTTTCGGAAACTGGCTGTGCATCACACAGGAGGCCGCGCCGGCTCAGGGTTTCGGCCAGCAGTCTCTCTGACGCAGCGACTGACCACGTTCTCTACATTCCTAGTCCGGGTAAATCAACGAGACGCCTGAACTTAGAATTGAATATGCCAAGTGTTGCAGACTGGAAGGTATTACAGAAACGTCGGTCATTCAAACCCTACAAATTGGAACTATTACAAGCTTTGAGAGAAAGTAACAAAGAAAAATGGGCTGAGTTCTGTGTAGAAAAGATTATCAAAATGCAGACTGAAGACGATTTTCTTAAAAAAGTTGTGTTCCGTGACGAAGCCACCTTCCACACCAGTGGTAAAATGAATCGGCATAATGTTCGGATATGAGATGAGCACAAAGTACATCACGTAGTCAACTGCAACTGGCATATCACACCCGGGCATGCCTGAACATTATCTCGCACCTCAATTACAATAGGATACGGGCACAGAATTTATTTTCCAGTAAGACGGCGCGCCACCATATTATCATCGAGAAGCTGTCGCGTATCTCCACAGCACTGGCCGTTGTGGAACAGTATCCTGGCCCCCACAATCTACTTCATTTAACACCGGTAGACTTCTGCGGTGTGGGGCAACATTAAAGACAGAGAATTCGCTCCTCTGCTTCCGGAAAGTGTCGGAGAACTGCGACAAAGGACAACACGTACAGCCGCCACGATACATCGAGACTTGCTTCATATTTACACGTGGGACATTTGTCGTGTTACAAAAGATATCCACACTGAACATTTGTAAATAAAACTTGAAGATATATTGCATGAAGCGCTGTATCAAACATTTCTGTAAGTTATTTACATTTTTCACAAAAATAGTTAAAATGGCTCTGAGCACTATGGGACTTAACATCTGAGGTCAACAGTCCCCTAGAACGTAGAACTACTTAAACCTAACTAACCTAAGGACATCACACACATCCATGCCCGAGGCAGGATTCGAACCTGCGACCGTAGCGGTCGCGCGGTTCCAGACTGTAGCGCCTAGAACCGCTCGGCCACTCCGGCCGGCGTTTCACAGTCAAATTTGGAACACGAGAACAAAATGTGCTTTACGTCAGCTTCTGACTCCGAATCAGAGAACTGTAAATGTTGATTACATATAGATGTAGAAAAAAGTGGTGTGCTTAAAGCGGACAAGAAAGATTCTACAAAATCGCTCATCAGTCCACGCGTGTCCTGGTAAAGCATAGTATTGTAGAAATTTGAGGTTATTTACCATGGCTCCTTACCTCATGTAAGAAGTCTGTGTACGGTAATTTAAAATCGACGACAGTTGTTATAGATACAGCTTGCTTCGCTAAAGTCACCCTCCTCACTATAACGGATGCCAGGGTGCAAATGCACCCATGGCAGGTGGATTGTCTGCTCTCTCCGTTTACAGCGAACGTATTCCAAAACCACATCCAATATCCACCGAGTCACCTCCTAACATCGTGTCGGATCTCATGAAGCCCGGCGTGGTGCAGCAGCTCCACGTGGGATGGACTCAACATGACGTTCGTAACCCATGCAGAAACATTGAGCCTTGCTGCCCCTTTAGCCGTCCATAATTGCGAAAGGGTTGCCGGTGCAGGGGCTCGTGCACTGACAGACTACTTGGTTATGTACTATACACGCACATCAAATAAAGTTTTGCATCACCTCGGTTCCGAGAGTTCCGGAACCTGTACAGAAAATTGGAATGGAGATCAGCATAAACATCATTACCGCCCTTTTTGTTGCCTTCAAAACTACACAATGCATGTTGTACCACCATACAGCGAGACATTCACAGGTGGTGCTCCAGACTGCTATACGCACCGGTACCTGTAATACCCAGTAGCATGGCATACTATCCACAAGTTCATCGAGGCACTGTTGGTCCAGATTGTCCCACTCCTCAACGGCGATTCGGCATAGATCCCTCAGAGTGGTTGGTGGGTCACGTCGTCCATAAACAGCCGTTTTCACTGTATCCCAGGAATGTTCGAGAGAGTTCATGTCCGGAGAACATGGTGGTCACTCTACTCGAGCGATGTCGTTATCGAGAAGGAAGTCATTCACAAGATGTGCGCGATGGGGGCGTGAATTGTCATCCATGAGGACGAATGCCTCGCCAATATGCTACCGATATGGTTGCACTATCGGTCGCAGGATAGCACTCACATATCGTACAGTCTTTACGGCGCATTCCATGACCACTAGCGGCGTACGTCGGCCTCACATAATGCCACACCAAAGAGCAGGGAAGCTCCACCATGCTGCACTCGCTGGACGGTGTGTCTAAGGCGTTCAGCCTGAACAGATTGTCTCCAAACACGTCTCCGACGATGGTCTAGTTGTGTGTGAAATCTTATGGGACTTAACTGCTAAGGTCATCAGTCACTAAACTAACACACTACTTAACCTAAATTGTCCTAAGGACAAAAACACACAACCATGCCCGAGAGAGGAACCTCCGCCAGGGCCAGCCGCACAGTCCTTGACTGCAGTCCTAAGACCGCTCGGCTAATCCCGCGCGGCGATGGTCTAGTTGAAGGCATATGTGACACTCATCGGTGAACAGAACGTGACGCCTATCCTGAGCAGTTCATTGGGCATGTTGTTCGGCCCATTTGTACTGCGCTGCATGGTGTCGTGGTTGCAAAGATGGACATCGCCATGGACGTTGGGAGTGCAGTTGCATATCATGAAGCCTATTGCGCACAGTTTGAGTCGTAACACGACGTCCTGTCGCTGCACAAAAAGCATTATTCAACATGGTGGCGTAGCTGTCAGTGTTCCTCCGAGCCATAATCCGTGGGTAGCGGTCATCCACTGCAGTAGTAGCCCTTGGACGGCCTGAGCGAGGCATGTCATTGACGGTTGCTGTCTCTCTGTATCTCCTCCATGTCCGAACAACATCGCTTTGGTTCACTCCGAGACGCCTGGACACTTCCCTTGTTGAGAGCACTTTCTGGCACAAAGTAACAATGCAGTCACTATCGAACCGTGGTAATGACCGTCTAGGCATGGTAGAACTACATACAACACGTGCCGTGTGCCTCCTTCGTGGTGGACTGACTGGAACTTATGGGCTGTCGGACCAGCCGGCCGAAGTGGCCGTGCGGTTAAAGGCGCTGCAGTCTGGAACCGCAAGACCGCTACGGTCGCAGGTTCGAATCCTGCCTCGGGCATGGATGATTGTGATGTCCTTAGGTTAGTTAGGTTTAAGTAGTTCTAAGTTCTAGGGGACTAATGACCTCAGCAGTTGAGTCCCATAGTGCTCAGAGCCATTTGAACCATTTGAGCTGTCGGACCCCTCCGTCTAATAAGCGCTGCTCATGCATGGATGTTTACATCTTTGGGCGGGTTAAGTGACATTTCTGAATAGTCAAAGGGACTGTGTCTGTGATACAGTACCCACAGTCAACGTCTATCTTCAGGAATTCTGGGAACCTGGTTGATGCAAAATTGTTTTCATGTGTGTATTTTTGATAAGATTCATGTCGGGCAATCTGTGTGGCCAAATCATTCGCTCCGATTCTCCAGAATGTTCTTCAAACCAATCGCGAACAGATGTGACCCAGAGACAGTTCCACCGTTGTTTAGGAACAATAAGTCCATAAATGACTGCAAATGATCTCCCAGTAGCCTAACATAACCATATGCAGTCAATGATCGTTTCAGCTGGCCCAGAGGAACCAGTCCATTCCATGTAAAAACAGCCCACACCATTATGAAACCACCATCAGCTTGCTCAGTGCCTTGTTGACAACCTGCATCCATTACTTTTGGGGCTCTGCGTCGCAGTCGAAACCCCTACCATCAGATCTTACCAACTTAAATCGAGACTCATCTGAGCAGGCCACAGCTTTCCAGTCGTCCAGTATAGAACCGATACGATCGCGAGCCCAGGAGAGGCGCTGTGGATGATTTTGTGCTGTTATCAAAGGCACCCGAGTCGGTCGTCTGCTGCCGTAGCCCATTAACGCCAGATTTTGCCCGGACTGAAGAATACATTCGTCATACGTCTCACACTGATTTCTGTTGTCAGTTCACGGAGTGTTGCTTGTCTTTTAGTGCTGACAACTTTACGCAGAGGCCACTATTCTCGGTCCGTAAGTGAAAGTGGTCGTCACACTCTTGGCATAGTGCATCTCGGAATATTGAATTCCCTGACAGTTACCGAAATGGGATGTCCCATGCGTCTACATGCAGCTACCACTCCGCATACAAATGACAGCTCCGGCAGTGGACCGCCCTTTTATATCTCGTGTGCACGATACTAGCGCCATCTGTGTATGTGCATTCTGCTGTCCCGTGACTTCTCTCACCTCAGTGTACAACGCTTGGTTGTTTTATTCCATCTCCGTGGTTGAGTATTGAAGACACTCTCGGAGCCGGATACGGTTAATGTTTTTAGGAGAGAAAGAAAGGGCCTACAAACTTCATTGCATGCAAGGTTGCTACAGTTTCCGCTGTAGAAAGGCTATCGCGTTTAATTACTCTGAAGTCTCTACTGACCCGAACCTTAGAGCATAGAAAAGCACTTCCGCTGTATTCCACTTGGGTAATTTTGGATCCATCTATGTATATACAGAAATAACCAGGCACTGAGCTTCAACTACACGATTGAATATGCGGCTTATATTAACGCTTTCAGGGCTTGTCGAATTAATACGGTAGTTATTACAATGAAATGAACACCCTCAGCTGCTTACAGGCGTTGACATGCGTCAACGGGGACAGATGAAAATTTGTACCCCGATCGGGACTCGAACCCGGGGTCTCCTGCTTACATGGCAGACGCTCTATCCATCTGAACTACCGAGGACACAGAGGATAGCGCGACTGCAGGGATTTATCTCTGGCACGCCTCCCGCGAAACCTACACTCTCAACGTATTGTCCCGCACTACATTCGTAGTGCCCCCGCCCATTACACTCATTACTCGCGGCGCGTTGCCGATTCCCGTAAGAGTTCGAGAGTTCGGGCACTGTTTGTGCATTCGCACAGAAGAAGAAGATGGTCAAGTGGCCGGTGAGCCTTAACTATATACAGGGTGTTTCAAAAATGACCGGTATATTTGAAACGGCAATAAAAACTAAGCGAGCAGCGATAGAAATACACCGTTTGTTGCAATATGCTTGGGACAACAGTACATTTTCAGGCGGACAAACTTTCGAAATTACAGTAGCTACAATTTTCAACAACAGATGGCGCTGCAAGTGATGTGAAAGATATAGAAGACAACGCAGTCTGTGGGTGCGCCATTCTGTATGTCGTCTTTCTGCTGCAAGCGTGTGCTGTTCACAACGTGCAAGTGTGCTGTAGACAACATGGTTTATTCCTTAGAACAGAGGATTTTTCTGGTGTTGGAATTCCACCGCCTAGAACACAGTGTTGTTGCAACAAGACGAAGTTTTCAACGGAGGTTTAATGTAACCAAAGGACCGAAAAGCGATAAAATAAAGGATCTGTTTGAAAAATTTCAACGGACTGGGAACGTGACGGATGAACGTGCTGGAAAGGTAGGGCGACCGCGTACGGCAACCACAGAGGGCAACGCGCAGCTAGTGCAGCAGGTGATCCAACAGCGGCCTCGGGTTTCCGTTCGCCGTGTTGCAGCTGCGGTCCAAATGACGCCAATGTCCACGTATCGTCTCATGCGCCAGAGTTTACACCTCTATCCATACAAAATTCAAACGCGGCAACCCCTCAGCGCCGCTACCATTGCTGCACGAGAGACATTCGCTAACGATATAGTGCACAGGATTGATGATGGCGATATGCATGTGGGCAGCATTTGGTTTACTGACGAAGCTTATTTTTACCTGGACGGCTTCGTCAATAAACAGAACTGGCGCATATGGGGAACCGAAAAGACCCATGTTGCAGTCCCATCGTCCCTGCATCCTCAAAAAGTACTGGTCTGGGCCGCCATTTCTTCCAAAGGAATCATTGGCCCATTTTTCAGATCCGAAACGATTACTGCATCACGCTATCTGGACATTCTTCGTGAATTTGTGGCGGTACAAACTGCCTTAGACGACACTGCGAACACCTCGTGGTTTATGCAAGATGGTGCCCGGCCACATCGCACGGCCGACGTCTTTAATTTCCTGAATGAATATTTCGATGATCGTGTGATAGCTTTGGGCTATCCGAAACATACAGGGGGCGGCGTGGATTGGCCTCCCTATTCGCCAAACATGAACCCCTGTGACTTCTTTCTGTGGAGACACTTGAAAGACCAGGTGTACCGCCAGAATCCAGAAACAATTGAACAGCTGAAGCAGTACATCTCATCTGCATGTGAAGCCATTCCGCCAGACACGTTGTCAAAGGTTTCGGGTAATTTCATTCAGAGACTACGCCATATTATTGCTACGCATGGTGGATATGTGGAAAATATCGTACTATATAGTTTCCCAGACCGCAGCGCCATCTGTTGTTGAAAATTGTAACTACTGTAATTTCGAAAATTTGTCTGCCTGAAAATGTACTGTTGTCCCAAGCATATTGCAACAAACGGTGTATTTCTATCGCTGCTCGTTTAGTTTTTATTGTCGTTTCAAATATACCGGTCATTTTTGAAACACCCTGTATATATATATATGGTTAATCAGTAACCCGGTAGAAATACGATTTTTGTGGGTTTCCTGGAAAGAGGCACTACAATAAACTCAAAGGTACTGGCAAACTCTGCACAACCTCAGAAGAGCAATACAAAAGAAGCGCAGTGGAAAGTTGGGCTCAAAGATCTGTCTGATTCACGACAACGCCCGGGCCCACACGGCAAATGCCACTCGTGAAGTTCTCGAATCTTTTAAGGGGGAGTTGTTTCCTCATCCGCCGTACAGTGCCGACCTGGCACCGAGCGACTTCCACTTATTCCCAGCAATGAAGAAGTGGTTGGCTATGCAGCGTTTTGATGACGACGCACAGCTTCAAGAAGAGGTAACCACGTGGTTGAAGGCGCATGAGGCCGAATTTTACGACGAAGGAATTTCCAAGCTCGTCCATCGCTACGATAAGTGCCGTAATTTAAATGGCAACTATGTAGAAAAGTAGTATTTAAGTATGGCTTTCATCTGTATATAATAAAAAAAATTTCCAATACTCCATTTATTTTTAATTCCAAAACGTAATGTACTTTGTGGATAGCCCTCGTATTAATACGGTAGATTGAAGTCTGGCAGCTGTGTAAGTCAAAATCATATTCACGTACAGAACATAAGATAAGAGATCAAATTTCAAAGCTGCTACACAAATCTCTTTCCCTGGCGTAGAGAACAGCCATAGAAGCGAGCAAACTGGAAAACGTTATGTTACAACGTTGAGTATTAAAACCGACAATATCGCTAGAATAGTGCCAAGACACGTCCTCACCACCGGAAGTCGCTAGACCACGATTTCGATCAGAGACTCGAGATTTCGCGGACTTTTGCGTAAACTGCTCGGGCCGTTCGAGTCGTGGCGCGTCCACAACACTATAGGCTGCGGTTTAGCGCAATCGAGGAATCCCGGACTGTGTTGCGTAAGGAAGTGGTGCGCGTGGCTGCGGCGGTTCTTCCCCCCGCCGTAAGCGGAAGTCGGTACTCGCCGGCGCTCGGCGGCACTCACCTCACCTCAGCTCAGCTGCGGCGGCCCGGCTGCGCTCGGCGGCCTGTGCTGCGCCACTGCCTGTCACAGCGGCGGCCGCCGGCGGCGGCCAGAGCGGCCGCGTGACGTCACACAGTGTGTGACAGCGTGTGTGTGAGTGTGAGTGCCGGTGCCCTCCTGTCCGGGTCGGCCACTCTGCTCACACGCGCGACGCTCACTGCACGCAGCAGGAACTGCCTCAGCGGGCCCGAGCGCTACGGCTGTGGTACGCGAGTGACTCGGCGCCGACAGAGCCGATTCGGCATTGCTAACGCGGCACCGAGACGTATCCGGACTGTGAAGGAGCTCTGGCTTTGGTCAACTTAGTTAGCGTCGGCACAACAAAAGCACGAGGGTGCGTTTAATAGTGCACGGCGCAGCTCACACGTCGCCGGCGTTACCCGATGCAGATGGAACAAGCCGCTAACGAAAAGAGCACGGCAAGTGCAATAACCCGATTTCTTAGAAAAATAAGCGAACACGTGTATCGGTGTGTCCGTTGATATTCGACCGTTTCTGAGAAAAAAACAGTCAAAAAAAATTTTGTTTTTCATTTATCTACCTTTATCCGTAGAAGATTACAACACGAATGTTTTCCAGTGTATGCTGAAACAACTTTGTCCATATTCGTCTTCTAATTGGATGTAACATGAACGAATTTAAAAAGTGAGAAAATTACTTGAAATTTTTTTGGTCAAATTCCTGTAGAGTATCTTGGTTCATAATCAGTTGGAAGCGCCCGTTTTCGGAAAAGTCATCCACTATGCGTTGTTTGCTACGAAATTGTTACCATAGCATTAAATCTTCAGTAATGTTAACGACATTTCTTTCCCGAATGCGATCCGTACGAAGAAATGCCACTCTGGCAAACCTGCCTTTGTGCGATGTTCGGAATTTCTATGTTTGGAACGCTTCAGTGATCGGTATCATCCAAGGAACTGCTCCTAAACTTTCCAAACAATAAACATAAGAATAAAACGTAAGAATTACAAACTGATGTAAGATTAAGAGAATTTAAGAAGACTGTAACCCCTGAAGATACCATACATGTACATCTACATGATTACTCTGCAATTCACATTTAAGTGCTTGGCAGAGGGTTCATCGAACCACAATCATACTATCTCCCTACCATTCCACTCCCGAACAACGCGCGGGAAAAACGAACACCTAAACCTTTCTGTTCGAGATCTGATTTCTCTCATTTTATTTTGATGATTATTCCTACCTATGTAGATTGGGCTCAACAAAATATTTTCGCACTCGGAAGAGAAAGTTGGTGACTGAAATTTCGTAAATAGATCTCGCCGCGACGAAAAACGTCTTTGCTTTAATGACTTCCATCCCAACTCGCGTATCATATCTGCCACACTCTCTCCCCTATTACGCCATAATACAAAACGAGCTGCCCTTTTTTGCACCCTTTCGATGTCCTCGGTCAATCCCACCTGGTAAGGATCCCACACCGCGCAGCAATATTCTAACAGAGGACGAACGAGTGTAGTGTAAGCCGTCTCTTCAGTGGACTTGTTGCATCTTCTAAGTGTCCTGCCAATGAAACGCAACCTTTGGCTCGCTTTCCCCACAATATTATCTATGTGGTCTTTCCAACTGAAGTTGTTCGTAATTTTTACACCCAGGTACTTAGTTGAATTGACAGCCTTGAGAATTGTACTATTTATCGAGTAATCGAATTCCAACGGATTTCTTTTGGAACTCATGTGGATCACCTCACACTTATCGTTATTTAGCGTCAACTGCCACCTGCCACACCATACAGCAATCTTTTCTAAATCGCTTTGCAACTGATACTGGTCTTCGGATGACCTTACTAGACGGTAAATTACAGCATCATCTGCGAACAACCTTAGAGAACTGCTCAGATTGTCACCCAGGTCATTTATATAGATCAGGAACAGCAGAGGTCCCAGGACGCTTCCCTGGGGAACACCTGATATCACTTCAGTTTTACTCGATGATTTGCCGTCTATTACTACGAACTGCGACCTTCCTGACAGGAAATCACGAATCCAGTTGCAGAACTGAGACGATACCCCTAGGCCCGCAGCTTGATTAGAAGTCGCTTGTGAGGAACGGTGTCAAAAGCTTTCCGGAAATCTAGAAATACGGAATCAACTTGAGATCCCCTGTCGATAGCGGCCATTACTTCGTGCGAATAAAGAGCTGCGTTGCACAAGAACGATGTTCTCTGAAACCATGCTGATTACGTATCAATAGATCGTTCCCCTCGAGGTGATTCATTATGTTTGAATACAGTATATGCTCCAAAACCCTACTGCAAACCGACGTCAACGATATAGGTCTGTAGTTCGATGGATTACTCCTACTACCCTTCTTAAACACTGGTGCGACCTGCGCAATTTTCCAATCTGTAGGTACAGATCTATCGGTGATCGAGCGGTTGTATATGATTGCTAAGTAGGGAGCTATTGTATCAGCGTAATCTGAAAGAAACCTAATCGGTATACAATCTGGACCTGAAGACTTGCCCGTATCAAGCGATTTGAGTTGCTTCGCAACCCCTAAGGTATCTACTTCTAAGAAACTCATGCTAGCGACTGTTCGTGTTTCAAATTCTGGAATATTCCATTCGTCTTCCCTGGTGAAGGAATTTTGGAAAACTGCCTTCAGTAACTCCGTTTTAGCGGCACAATCGTCGGTAACAGTACCATCGGCACTGCGCAGCGAAGGTATTGACTGCGTCTTGCCGCATACGACCAGAATTTCTTCGGATTTTCTACCAAATTTCGAGACATTAGTAAATGTATCAGATTTATTGTGAAATCTAGTTGTAATTATAGAATCAATAAAACACTCTCCTATCCCTAATTTGATAAGGAACGCTCGTATATTAACCTTTTATGAACATGGGTAGATAAACAAAAAATAAAATAAAACAAGCACTATAACCGGGTTTCGAACTCGGGACGCAAAACTGATATACTGAAAGGCTTGCCACTATCATACCACTTGCGCTGAGCTTGTTGCGCGGTAAAAGACATCTAAATTACATCCAAAATTATGAAGGTCGTTTTATCAGTAGCCGCCGACAACCTACGGAGAAGACGAGACACTTGTTGGCTTATTATGTCCCCTCTTCCACGGAGCGAAGCTTCTGCGAAATCAGGTTATGGCACTTGCCATGTTCTTCTCGGACTCCTAGTGAAGCAGGTGCTCGCCCTGCTGCCCCTAAGATTATTATTTTTTTTTTTTTCAGGGACAAATGCACCTCGCGCCTAGTTTTCGCGGTTTCTCAGACAGCATACGTCAATTTCTACACCCACATTTACATCATACCTTGCAAACCACTGTAATGTGCATGTCACATTGTACAACATCTACCACATATTGAAGTTTCTTCCCATTCCATTCGTTCAATATGTCCTGATATTAGTGTCATACATGCCACACATATGAATAATATTCTACGATGGTCTTTTGTAAGCAGTCTCACTTGTAGATCAGTGTTTACCAGTCTTTCTGAGACAATTATCTATAATTGCTATCGGATATTAGTTATACTACTGGTCATTAAAATTACTGCACCACGAAGATGACGTGCTACAGACGCAAAATTTAACCGACAAGAAGAAGATGCTGTGATATGCAAATTATTAGCTTTTCAGAGCATTCACACAAGGTTGGCGCCGGTGGCGACACCTACAACGTGCTGGCATGAGGAAAGTTTCCAACCGATTTCTCATACACAAACAGCAGTTGACCGGCGTTGCCTGCTGAAACGTTGTTGTGATACCTCCTGTAAGGAGGAGAAATGCATACCATCACGTTTCCGGATTGTAGTCTATTGCGACTGCGATTTATCGTATCGCGACATTGCTGCTCGCGTTGGTCGAGAACCAATGACTGTTAGCAGAATATGGAATCGGTGGGTTCAGGAGGATAATACGGAACGCCGTGCTGGATCAAAAAGGCCTCGTATCACTAGCAGTCGAGATGAAAGGCATCTTACCCACATGACTGTAGCGGATCGTGTAGCCACGTCTCGATCACTGAGTCAACAGATAGGGACGTTTGCAAGACAACAACCATCTGCACGAACAGTTCGACGATGTCTGCAGCAGCATGGACTATCAGCTCGGAGACCACGGCTGCGGTTACCCTTGACGCTGCATCACAGACAGGAGCGCCTGTGATACTGTACTCAACGACGAACCAGGGTGCACGAATGGTAAAAGTCAGTTTTTCGGAAGAATCCAGGTTCTGTTTACAGCATCATGAGGGTCGTATCCGTGTTTGGCGACATCGCGGTGAACGCACCTTGGAAGCGTGTATTCGTCATCGCCATACTGACGTATCATCCGGCCTGATGGTATGGGGTGCTATTGGTTACACATCTCGGTCACCTCTTGTTCGCATTGACGGCACTTTGAACGGGGTACATTACATTTTAGATGTGTTACGACCCCTGTCTCTACACTTCATTCGAACCCTGCGAAACCCTACATTTCAGCAGGATAATGCACGACCGTATGTTACAGGTCCTGTACGGGTCTTTCTGGATACAGAAAATGTTCGACTGCTGCCCTGGCCAGCACATTCTCCAGATCTCTCACCAATTGAAAGCGTCTGGTCAATGGTGGCCGAGCAACTGGCTCGTAACAATGCGCCAGTCACTACTCTTGATGAACTGTGGTATCGTGTTGAAGCTGCATGGGCAGCTGTACCTGTACACGCCATCCAAGCTCTGATTGACTCAATGCCCGCCGTCCGGTGTGGCCGAGCGGTTCTAGGCGCTACAGTCTGGAACCGCACCACCGTTGCGGTCGCAGGTTCAAATCCTGCCTCGGGCATTGATGTGAGTAATGTCCTTAGGTTAGTTAGGTTTAAGTAGTTCTGAGCTCTAGGGACTGATGACCTCAGAAGCTAAGTCCCATAGTACTCAGAGCCATTTGAACCAATTCAATGTCCAGGCGTATCAAGGCCGTTTGTACGGCCAGAGGTGGTTGTTCTGGGTACTGATTTCTCAGGAACTACGCACCCAAACTGCATGAAAATGTAATCACATGTCAGTTCTAGAATAATATATTTGCCCAATGAATACCCGTTAATCATCTGCATTTCTTCTTGCTGTAGCAATTTTAATGGCCAGTAGTGTAGTAGCCCCCCCCCCCCCCCCCCCTTCCCCTAAATCATCCTATGGACGTTAGTGCCTGACTGAACTTTGGATTTGGAATGAAAACGAATTTTCTTTGATCACTTCTATTTTTAAAATGTCGAAAGGTAAATGATATTTGGTTATTGTAGTCGTAGGTGTTTTATTATACCACAAACTGATTAGTCAATGAGAGAGTTGGTACAGCGTATTTCTATTTTTTCCCCACAGAGTAATGAACCGATTCTCCTCCTCATAAAGCATGTTGCCTACGCCTACTGAGGGCAGACACATACTGCAAAACATTCCCCCTCCCCACCACTCCCGACCCTAGTCATACTTTCTTCACCCACGGCCTGGAACTCCATTTAAAATCAGCTACGTCAAAACTGTAAGAAAAATACTACTTTCGGGGCACAAAGAACGATAATGTGCTCCTGTTTAAAACATTCTGCCCAAAAAATGTCTGGGGTCAGTACCAAGAAGATATTGGCAAGAGAGAAATGACCGCATAACATAAACACACGGTTCTGCACTTAAACGCTCTACAATGTTTAAGCCGTGTTGTTTCCGAAATATTAGTCATGCTGAGTGCAACGCTCTTAGTACTCTAATGCAGGACATATGTGTCCAACATCTGGCATATATCTACCCTGCAAGTTTTCTACCCCACTCTCTACGATGGCAAACTTTAACATGATAAAACTACTTCCTTCTGCACCAAAGAAAAACATAGATTCTTTGTGATACATCCACAATACATTTTCCGGAGATGTATTGTGCACAGTGCTCACATCCGATTACGGTTCAGGAAGTATTGTATACTTGCATCAGTCCTATAAAATGATCACCAGCAATGGAGGAAACAGTGAAATGTATGGCAGCGATGTCTGACATGTGAAGTTACACACCATGCTGTACTAACCTCGTAAGCAGGACAACTGTCAAGTAAATGTGCACACACAGGATTTGCAGTACCTCACAAACCTCTGTCAGTGACTTAGAAAACGAGTTTGAAACGTTTTACGTAAATCACTTGTGCTAACGACTCCTGAAGTATTGTTTGGTGTCCATACCAAGAAGATATTGGACAGAGAGAAATGATTGCGGTACATAAACACATTCCAAGGGCTATGCGGTTCTGCACTTAAACACTGTATAATGCCAGAGCTGTGCAATTTCCGCCTATTAGTCGTGTGGAGTGCAACGCTGTTAATATTCAAATGTTAGAAATATGTTTGCAGCGCGTGCCTCCCTACAAGTTTCTCTCCAAACAGTAAAGTGATAAAACAACTGCCTTTCACACCAACATTGATTCTCTGTAACATAAACACTACGTAGGTTTCCGGAGACGTATGACGCCTGTCGTTTACGAAGTTCATGTCTGATTACGGTTCGGAAATTATGATACGTTCGCAACAGTCCCATAGAACGATCGCCGATAGCCGAAAATGCGTAGGAAGGAACAGTGACATCTTAGGAGGAAATAAACACCACGATCAGCAGCCAGAGGAGATGTAGCAGCCATCGCAACTTAGTTTACCAAGCCGCTGTTAACTTCCCTCTTGCACACGGAAGTCATGGTCCGATGTTTGGCTGTACTGCTCATGTGTGGGATAGTATTGCCGTTTCTCTAGAATCAGTCATCTCTCCACTCTTGAGTTGTGTATATGTAGCATCAGTCTCCCCCTCTACAGCACACAATTTTATTGATTTCTCTCTGTACTAATTGCATGGTGTTTTTCTCTAATTTTATGTAGTCTCAGTCAATTTCCATAGTCTTATTAGATTTTCGCGATTTTACATATTTCATCGTATTTCTCTTAATCTTTATGTATTTCACGTCAATTTTTCATGATTATACCGGCTTTTCTTCTAACTTTACGTATTTTATGACGTTTTTCATATTTTTTCGACAGTTTCCCGTAAGTATACGGCCATATTGCTCGCATATTGGTGTGTCGTTTGGTTTCCTACGAGAATATTTGCGCGTCTTCTACGCGAACCTACTAAAAAACCCTAAGAGTTCCACTCTCCCCAATGATCCACACGCATGCACTTTAGATACGACGATCATGAAAAGTATAGTAACACTCGTTTTGTACCTATGTGAGACTCAGCGAGTGGTGCAGATGATGGATGTACTGGAAACTTGAAGTCTGGAAGCGATCGTACAGGTTGCATGTGAATGTGCTTGTGTTGTGGGTGACGAAATAAAATACAATCTCTCTCATCAACTCGCCGAAAATCAAAGTTCTAAACTGTTCATAAGTTCTATATCAGCTCGGACCCCCACACTGCACAAAAAGATTTACCCACACATTACACAGCACAAACATTCCAATGGGTCTCCGTAAATGTGGCTGGACTTAAAAGTTTGGCTACGTTTCGTCTATGGGGCGCCAACTCACATTCGTCGCTATGTACTGTATGTTCCACAAAAGTATTTAATATGAATGCAGGCAGGGTTTGCTATGCAAAAAGCATGTACGCATTCACATATTTATTAAAGTTTCAAGAATTCGAGTTTATTTCCGATAAGAACATAGAAAAATCGACAGTCACAGTTCGCAATAAATTCATTTTAGATGCTGACAAAGTTTCTTAAGATCTTGGAGGCGGTTGAATAAGCCAGGATTAATTGCGTCAGTTATCTTTAGAAAACCGTTAAAGTTCAAACGTACACCAAATTATAAATCCCACAATGGCTACACACTGAAACCTTACAAATGCGGCTTGTATCACATGCAACCCAAAAACCAAGAAGTTCATCAGATAGCGAAAAATATCTGTGTCCCAAAGTAGGGGCTCTGAATAATTCACACATACGATGTAACGTTATTCCACCGGTCGTCAGACAAAACTTTCTCCTAACACAGCTGACCACCTCCAACGGCGTCCGAACCTAGCCCCCCTCACCACAATTTCCGCTGTTCACTCAGGAAACCTCGGTCAAGCACCACTGAAGTCAGTTAAACTACCGGACGAGAAAATTACTGAAATTCTTAATTTTACCTTTCATATGGAAATTTTCCGAGATGTATTATGTTGTTATCACTTTCCTCTTATCTACCATAGCTTATTTATAAACAACAATTTGTATGGTTTTCAACTGTATTCGAATTTGTAAGTATTAACAAACAATTAAAATTATACATTAAATAATTTGCTATATATCCAATATTTACGGTACTGCCGCTACTTTTGCTGTTCCTCTATTTATTCAGTAATAAAAGGCATTTTTAATTGCGCAAAATCCACCTTTAGGCCTCTCATTTTAGTATGTGAATAATTTCAGTGAATGGACTATCAGATTCTGATACAGTTTTATGAGATGTATCCGTAAACACCTCGTTTGTTGCATTCGCATAAAGCATTACAGAGATATTCACTTTTACACTTCAGGAACTATTTATAACATTTACCTCGCAATAACTTATAAACTAATGCGGTGTCGGAGGCGGGTCGAGCCTACTGGCTCTTTAGCGACAAGTATGGTTGAATATTTTTTTAATCGTTGGGTAAGCTCTAATTTATCACTGGACGCGAGAAGCGGCCATGAAAAACAAGCAGCCTTTGTCCTGCCCAACGGAAGGGCTTTCCCGGTCACGCGCCACCTCAGCAGCCGGCGGAAGTCCAGAGACAACCCCATCTGTGGGGCACAGTGTGAAACTGGTCCCTCAGGTACTCCTCGCCAAGCTAGTTTCAGCTGTCAACACGAGTATGATCCGATCTTAGCGCGCTGCCTGTGCGTCTGCGGTGCGTGTTTGTGATTGAATAAAGTGTCTCTTCTCTTTATAGCAGGCTGTTGTATTACACGATCCATCAGTGAGCAAGTCTGCAGACTCATGCAGCGCTGCAGTTAAGGGAAACATAAAGTCTGGAAACAGTTCTACATGTCCATTTGACTTCCATTCCGTGGTGTAGGGGTCTGCAACTGTGAGTTGACATGTGCACGGAATTGATGTCTGTTGCTGCTCAGATTTTTTTTCCCATACATATATGTTCTTATTGCTTACCAGATGTGCTTAGTTATTTCGTTTATACATTCCAACTCTGATACGTAACGCTTTGTGGGCGTCTACAAATTAAAGCTCTCGAGTATTTACATTTTTATTACCCCAGTAATAAGTTATTCGTTAGTTGACAGTGTGTCGACTGCAGGTAACATCTTGGGCCATAAGAGTTTCCCTTCTCTAACTACAGAGTGCGTCTTCCCAGCAGGGTCATTTGTAGACGACCAGTTAGCAAGTTATGTGTCCAAACCGCAACCATCCACCGGTGACAGCCCTCACATATGCACATAGACACTCTGCATGCATATTACCAATCGCGACGTCTCGATTTCAGCTACTTGTACGCTATTTTCGACATTGCTCCAGCTATGTAAATAGTGAAAACGGTTCTGCAGCGGGTGTAAGCACATTTAAATTCATCCTGCTAAAAAATATAACATTTCAGATACAATTTATATTACCAGTATTTGTAACAAGGTTGTCTAGATTCTCCAATAATAATAACTATCCAAGGCGTCCTACTGCGCCTATCACACCTCCGTTAATACTCTATCGATCTACGATGGTGGCAGATGATTACCACAATCACGTTATTTTGTGCGATAAACGTCCATTGGGCGGAGGAAGTCAGTCCTTCGTGAGTAACATTCTTATGTACGAGCTAGAACAGCAAAGTAGTCTGTACTGTAGTTGAATGCATCGTCTCACTTCCAACCACAGTTGCATTGCCTCTGCTCTATTTTCTGTATGTCTGTGTCCCATGAGGCAGTTGTCCCACTGGTGGATGGAGGCCTGGGGAGTGGGGAGGGAGAGTGTAGGTGATGACCACAGTGCCCTAATGCCCTCTGGTGGTGGTCTTGTGAACTACATCAGTTGGTCTCCGAACCTCAAGGTGAACACACAAAATTTGATATTCCCAACAATAAGTTTGCATTTCCCGCCATTTTTTGAATTTCTTGACAAAATTTCTATTTACCGTCATTTTCCGGGTGCTGAGGAGCGGAGTGGAGAGAAAGGGATCCATGTGCCGACTGTGGAAAATCCATGACGTCATCATGGTGTGGGGGCAGTTAATTGATCAATTTAATTAATTTACATAATTAATTTGATATCGATTCGAGATTGAGACAGGCCTCAGATAAGGGAATGCTCTCTCATGTGTTCTGTTCAATGTCACCTTAGAGAAAGTAATAAAAGAGTGTAGGGAACAGGAGTGGAGATGGATGGTAACTTCAATTGTCTCGCATATGCAGATGACATAATAGTGTTAAGTGAATCAAAGCACGAGTTGAAAATAATGTACCAGAAAATGGACAATACTGCACAGAAGGTAGGGCTCAAAGTGAATCGAGACAAAACAGAATTCATGCAATTAGGAAGGAGACAAGAGCAGGTAGAATTTTTTGAGATAGATGGCAAGAGGTTTAAGAGAGTAGACCAGTTCAAATACTTGGGATCTTGGGTTACCACGGACAACAACATAAAAATGGACATCAAGGAAGGGATAGCAGTGGGAACGAAATGCATGCATTCCCTCAGAGAGACACTTGGCTCTAAATCGATCTCAGTGAACACTAAGATGAAAATCCACATTACAATGATATGCCCAGCAGTAATGTATCGTTCAGAAACATGGAGCATGACTAAGCGAGAGAGGGAAAAACTATAATATTTTAAAGAAGAGTAATGAGGAAGATATGGAGACCAGTTTTAGATAACGAAGAATGGAGGAGGAGGAAAAACTAGGAAATCTACCTTGTGATGCGACAACCAACTAGAGCAAAAGAATACAATGGGTGGGCCATGTACCCTGTATGCCAGGTGGAAGACAGGAGAAGATGCCACTAACGGGGAAACCAAACACCCAACGCCCCATTGGACGACCAAGGCAGCGCTGGATGGACAACCTGGCGAATTGAAGACACCGGGCACAAAACAGGAAGGAATGGCGGCAGTTTGTGGAAGCAGCGCGTGGTCTGCAGGGCCTGTGATCGCTGAATATCTATCTATGTATTTGATATCAAAAATGCAGTCGGTGCCCCATCATCCTGCTACTCCCGCTGCCAGTTCAATTGAGATGTCTGTCCTAAGTCTCTGTCCTATGTTTCTCGTGGTCTTCCACTCGGTTTTTTCGCTAAATTGCGCTCCAATCTAGTGCTTGTTTTGACCATGTGTCATCTTTTGTTCGAGCGGCATGATCAGCCCACTGCCATTTCAGTGTATTCATTATTTCCATTATGTCACTGACCTTTATTGTCCACCGGATATCAACTACTTTGCTTCTGCCTTTCTTTGTGTAGCCCAGCATTGAGGTTTCTATTCCTCTTTGGGTTACTATTATTTTCCTAAAAATTAATTCATTTCATGGTCATGTTCATAGCCAAAGATTTTACTGGCAGTATACATGAGTCAAAAACTGTTTTCTTCGGCTTAGCCGACATCTTAGGCTTCAAAAATGAAGATTATTTGCGTAAACTTATCAGTATCACTTAATATGTTGCTATATTTCTGTTTTTAGGACTCGTTTCGTATTGACCCACCTGGACATATCCTGTGACCCTTGCAGATGCGTACCTCCAACACACACACACACACATACACACACACACACACACACACACACACACACACACACACACACACATCCATTTGTTCATCATGATCATAGTTCATTTTTAGAACAACTTCAGAGGTCACTAGCGCAAATTCGCTAACCAGTACTTGAAGATCTTCTGTACTATCTACAAAAAGTACAATATCATCAGTAAACCTCAGATTGTTTAATCTCTTTCCCATAATTTGGACTCCCTTTTTTTAGTATACCTAAAAATAATTTTGGAATATTATAGTCACCATTTTTACACATTTTCAATGGGAAATTCATTGGTTTCTTCAACAATACTCACAAACCCTGTGAAGGTTTTACACTCCAGGAAATGGAAAAAAGAACACATTGACACCGGTGTGTCAGACCCACCATACTTGCTCCGGACACTGCGAGAGGGCTGTACAAGCAATGATCACACGCACGGCACAGCGGACACACCAGGAACCGCGGTGTTGGCCGTCGAATGGCGCTAGCTGCGCAGCATTTGTGCACCGCCGCCGTCAGTGTCAGCCAGTTTGCCGTGGCATACGGAGCTCCATCGCAGTCTTTAACACTGGTAGCATGCCGCGACAGCGTGGACGTGTACCGTATGTGCAGTTGAAGGACTTTGAGCGAGGGCGTATAGTGGGCATGCGGGAGGCCGGGTGGACGTACCGCTGAACTGCACAACACGTGGGGCGTGAGGTCTCCACAGTACATCGATGTTGTCGCCAGTGGTCGGCGGAAGGTGCACGTGCCCGTCGACCTGGGACCGGACCGCAGCGACGCACGGATGCACGCCAAGACCGTAGGATCCTACGCAGTGCCGTAGGGGACCGCACCGCCACTTCCCAGCAAATTAGGGACACTGTTGCTCCTGGGGTATCGGCGAGGACCATTCGCAACCGTCTCCATGAAGCTGAGCTACGGTCCCGCACACCGTTAGGCCGTCTTCCGCTCACGCCCCAACATCGTGCAGCCCGCCTCCAGTGGTGTCGCGACAGGCGTGAATGGAGGGACGAATGGAGACGTGTCGTCTTCAGCGATGAGAGTCGCTTCTGCCTTGGTGCCAATGATGGTCGTATGCGTGTTTGGCGCCGTGCAGGTGAGCGCCACAATCAGGACTGCATACGACCGAGGCACACAGGGCCAACACCCGGCATCATGGTGTGGGGAGCGATCTCCTACACTGGCCGTACACCACTGGTGATCGTCGAGGGGACACTGAATAGTGCACGGTACATCCAAACCGTCATCGAACCCATCGTTCTACCATTCCTAGACCAGCAAGGGAACTTGCTGTTCCAACAGGACAATGCACGTCCGCATGTATCCCGTGCCACCCAACGTGCTCTAGAAGGTGTAAGTCAACTACCCTAGCCAGCAAGATCTCCGGATCTGTCCCCCATTGAGCATGTTTGGGACTGGATGAAGCGTCGTCTCACTCGGTCTGCACGTCCAGCACGAACGCTGGTCCAACTGAGGCGCCAGGTGGAAATGGCATGGCAAGCCGTTCCACAGGACTACATCCAGCATCTCTACGATCGTGTCCATGGGAGAATAGCAGCCTGCATTGCTGCGAAAGGTGGATATACACTGTACTAGTGCTGACATTGTGCATGCTCTGTTGCCTGTGTCTATGTGCCTGTGGTTCTGTCAGTGTGATCATGTGATGTATCTGACCCCAGGAATGTGTCAATAAAGTTTCCCCTTCCTGGGACAATGAATTCACGGTGTTCTTATTTCAATTTCCAGGAGTGTATATAAGTTGTGTTACACTTTAATATAGCCGTGTAGTATTCCTTGTTCAGTTATAACCTCAAGTACAGTTGGGTGACTGGTCGAATCGAATGCAGGGAAAATAGTGAGGTACATGGTACTAATTTTTCTGCTATTTGTTTCATGTAGAGAGAGCATCTGGTAAATTATAATTATTCCTGCACAGAACCAGCTTGCTCAGTGGGCTGCTCTATTTCAAGAGTAGAGCTCAATTTGATAGTCAAAATCCTAGTAAAAACTTTGTGCAGTATGGACAGATGCCTGACAGGGCTCGCATATCTTTAGTACTATCATTCTTACTTATTAGGATTATTTTCGATTTATTCCAATCTCTTGTTAATTTTCCACTGGCCAAACAACTTGAAAATATTTTAGCTATAAGCTTTATAGATTCCTCATCCATCAGCTTTAAAATGTCGACTGAGAAGTCATCACTGCCTGGAGCAGTTGAGTTTTTCATCTTGTCTGTATCATGTTTGAGTTCTGATGGGATTATTTCTGGTTTGGGGAAACAGAAACCATCCAATTCGTCTAGGATTAAGGTATCATCATTGAATTTACTCTCAATGTATCGAAGTATTTCTTTCTAATCAATAAGTCAGCCTTGGTCTGTGCCTTACGCTGTTAGCTGATTCTTTACAATCATAAATTTCCGTTTCACCACCTTTAAACTAAATTTCTTTTCAAGACTGGATTTTAATGCATCATCTTCATATTTCTTGATGTGTTCTTTCATGCCCTTTCTCAGAGTCTTGCATGTTGTTGTCTTCAGTCCAAAGACTGTTTTGATACAGCTCTCCATGTTACTGTATCCTATAAAAGTCTCTTCATCCGAATAATTACTGCAACATACATCCTTCTGAATCAGCTTAGTGTCTTCATCTCTTGGTCTCCCTCTACAATTTTTATCCCCAACACTTCTCTCCAGTACTAAATTGGTGATCCCTTGATGTCTCAAAATGGTCCTATTCTGGGCAGGTTGCACTACAAATTTCTTTTCTTCCCAGTTCTATTCAGTACCTCTTCATTAGTTAAGTGATCTACCCCTCTAATCTTCAGCATTATTCTGTAGCACAACATTTCAAAAGAATCTTTTCGTTTCTAAACAGTTTATTGCCCATATTTCACATACATCTGTGGCTATCCTCCATACAAATACTTTCAGAAAAGGCTTCCTAACACTTAAATCTATATTTGATGTTAACAAATATCTCTTCTTCACAAACGCTTTTCTTGCTATTGCCAATTTACGTTTTATATCCTCTCTTTTCGACCATCATCAGTTATTTTGCTGCCCAAATAACAAAACTCATATACTATTTTAAGTGTGTCTATTCCTATTCTAATTCCTTCAGCGGCGACTTATTTAATTCGACTACATTCCATTATCCTTGTTTTCCTTTTGTTGATGTTCATCTTACGTACCCTCCTTTGAAGACACTGCCCATTCCGTTCAACAGCTGTTTCAAGTCCTTCGCGGTCTCTGATATTATTACAGACTTCAAAGCTTTTTTTCTTCTCACTGATTTCTACTTTAATGTTTTCTTTGGTTTCTTTTACTGCTTGCTCGATGTACAGACTGAATGACATCGGGGTAGGCTACAACCTTGTCTCATTCCCTTTTCCACCACTGCTTCCCTTTCATGCCCCTCGACTCTAATAACTGCCGTCTGGTTGCTGTACAAATTGCGAATGGCCTTTCAATCCTTGTATTTTACCCCTGAATTTCAAAGACAGTATTTCAGCCAATACTGTCATACGCTTTCTCTAAGT
Organism: Schistocerca serialis cubense; assembly: GCF_023864345.2. Classification (NCBI taxonomy): domain Eukaryota; kingdom Metazoa; phylum Arthropoda; class Insecta; order Orthoptera; family Acrididae; genus Schistocerca; species Schistocerca serialis. The sequence continues at coordinate 506,090,503 of NC_064646.1, read as the reverse complement.
CTACTTATGCTACAAACGTAGGTTTGCCTTTCTTTAACCTATCTTCCAAGATAAGTTGAAGGGTCAGTATTGTCTCATGTGCTACGGCATTTCTCCGCAATCCAAACTGATCTTCCCCAGAGCTGGCCTCTACTAATTGTTCTATTCTTCTGTAAAAAATTCGTGTTAGTATTTTGCAACCATGACTTATTGAACGTATAGTTCGGTAATTTTCATACCTCTCAGCACCTGCTTTCTTTATAATTGTATTTACTATATTCTTCTTGAAAGCTGATGATATTTCGACTGTCTCAAATATGTTGCACACCAGATGGAAGAGTTTTACCACAGCTGGTTCTCCCAAGGCTATCAGTAGTTCTGACGGAATGTCAACTACAGTGTTCCCAGGACCTTGTTTCGAATTAGATCTTTCAGTGCTGTGACAAATTCTTCTCGCAGTAACATATCTTTCATCTCATCTTCATCTATATCCTCTTCCAATTCCATAACATTGCCTCATCTCTCTTGTATAGACCCTCTCCACCTCTTAGCTTTCTCTTCTTTGCTTCAGACTAGTTTTCCATCTGACATCTCGATAGTCATACAGATGCTTCTCTTTTCTTCAATGCCTCCTATAGGCTGTATCAATCTATCCCGTACTGGAATGCTTCTAAACCATTACATTTGTCCTCTAGCCATTCCTACTTAGCCAATTTGCACTTCCTGTCAACCTCGTTTTTTAATCGCTTGTATTATATTTCGCCTGCTTCATTTGTTGAACTTAAATATTTTCTTCTTTCATCAGTTATATTCAATATCTCGTGATTTCTACTAGGCCTTATGTTTACACCTGTTTGATTCTCTGCTGCCTTCACCATTTCATCTGTAAAAGCTACTCATTCGTCTTCTAGTGTGTTCCAATCAATCACTGTCTAATGCTCCCTCCAAAACTCTGGTTCTTTCAACTTATCCATACCACATCTTATTTTCCAACCTCTTTACAATTTCTTTAGCTTTAATCTACAGTTCATAAGCGTTAAATTGTGATAAAAGTCCAAATCTGTCCCTGGAAATGTCTTACAATTTAAAATCTGGCTCCGAAGTCTCTGTCGTACCATTATACCGGTATAATCAATCTTATATCTATCGGTGTCTCCAGATCTCTTCCATTGTAATTTTTAAACGGAGTATTATCAATGATGAAATTCTACCAGCCGACTTTATCTTTCATTCTTTTCCCTCAGTCGATATTCACCTACAATTTTTGCTTCTTCCCTTTTATCTACTATCAAATTCCAATCCCCGATCATAATTAATTTTTCGTCTCCCTTAACTATCTGAATAATTTATGTTATCTAATCATACATTTCTTCAATTTCACCATCATCTGCGGATCTAGTTGGTATATAAACTTGTACTTCTATGGTGTTTTTTGGCTTTATGTTTATCTTGGCCACGATAATGCGTTTACCACGCTGTTTGTAGTAGGTTACACGTGATCCCTGTTTTCTCATTCATTATTAAACTTAATCTTGCATTACCCCCATTCGGTTTTTGTATTTACAACTATGTATTCAAAGCATTTGTTGACAAGTATGAAAATTACCAAAAAAGTGGTTCAAATGGCTCTGAGCACTGTGGGACTTAACTGCTGTGGTCCTCAGTCCCCTAGAACTTAGAACTACTTAAACCTAACTAACCTAAGGACATCACACACATCCATGCGCGAGGCAGGATTCGAGCCTGCGACCGTAGCGGTCACGCGGTTCCAGACAGTAGCACCTAGAACCGCATGGCCACTCCGGCCGGCGAAAATTACTGAACTATTAGTTTAATAAGCCGTGGTTGCAAAATACTAACTCGAATTATTCACAGAAGAATGGAAAAACTGATAGAAGGCGATCTCGGGGAGGACGAATTTGGATTCTGGAGAAATGTAGTTACACGCGAGGCAATACTGACCCTGTGACTTATCTTATGAGATAGGTTAAGTAAAGGCAAACTTAGGTTTATAGCATTTGTAGACTTAGAGAAAGCTTTTGAGAATATTGACTGGAATACTGTCTTTGAAATTCTGAAGATAGCAGGGATAAAATAAAGGAAGCGAAACGCTACAACGTTTGCGGAAACCAGACGGCAGTTGTAAGTGTCGAGGTGCATGAAAGGGAAGCTGTGTTTGAGAAAGGAGTGAGACAGGATTGTAGCATACCGCTAATGCTATTCAATCTGAGCAAGAAGTAAGGGACAGAAAATAAAAATTTGGAGAAGGAATTAAAATTGTGGGAGAAGAAATAAACACTTTGAGATTTGCCGATGACATTGTAATTCTGTCAGACACAGCAAATAAATTCAAAAAGAAGTGGAACGGAATGGACAGTGTCTTAAAAGAGGATCTAAGATGAACATCAACAAAAGCAAAAAAAAGGTAATGGAATGCAGTCGAATTAATTAAGGTGGTTCTGAATGAGTTAGATTAAAGAACGACACACTTAAAGCAGTAGATGAGTTTTGTTGTTTGGGCAGTAAAGTAACTGAGATGGCCTAAGTAGAGAGGATATTAAATGTACACTGGCAGTGGTAAAAAAAGCATTTCTAAAGCAGAGGAACTTGTTAACGTTGGTTATAGACTTAAGTGTTACGAAGTCTTTTCTGACAGTATTTATATGGAGCGTAGTCATGTATGGAAGTGAAACATGGATGACAAAAAGCTTAGACAAGAAGAGAATAGAAGCTTCCGAAATGTGGTGCTACAGAAGAATGTTGAAGATTAGATGGATAGATCACGTAACTAATGAGGAGGAATTGAATAAAATTGGGAAGGCAAAATGTCTGTGGCACAACTTGATAAAAAAAAGGGATCGGTTAGCAGGACGCATTCTGACATCAAGGGATCTCAAGTTTAGTACTGGAGGGTTGTATGGGGGGTAAGAATCGTAGAGGGAGACCAAGAGATGAATACAGTAAGCAGATTCAGAAGGATGTGGATTGCAGTAGCTTTCGGAGATGAATGTGCTTGCAGAGGATAGAGAAGCATGGAGAGCTGCATCAAACCAGTCTTCGAACTGAAGACCACAAGAACAGCAACAACAACAACCCTGATTCACCCAGAAGTCCTGTTTCTCATGCCACCAAAAAAATGGTTCAAATGGCTCTGAACACTATGAGACTTAACATCTGAGGTCATCAGTCCCCTAGAACTTCGAACTACTTAAATCTAACTAACGTAAGGGAATCACACACATCCATGCCCCAGGCAGGATTCGAACCTGCGACCGTATCGGTCACGCGGTTCCAGACTGAAGCGCCGCTCGGCCACCGCGGCCGGCCTCATGCCACCGAACTTCACTGATTTCCATTATATCTAACTTCAGCACATCCATTTTCTTTTCAAATTTTCTAACCACTTGCGTGATTAAGGGATCTGGCATTCCGCATCCTGATCCGTAGAACGCCAGTTTTGTTTTTGCTGATGACGACATCCTTCTGAGTAGTCCCTACTAGGATACCAGAATAGGGGACTATTTGACCCCCGGAATATTCTACCCAAGATAGTGCCATTATCATTTAACTATATAGAAAAATTGCATTCCCAATGGAAAAATTACGGCTGTAGTTTCCCTTCGTTTCGGCCGTTCGCAGTACCAACATAGCAAGGCCGTTTTGGTTAATGTTAAGGGCCAGATCAGTCAATCATCCAGACTGTTGACCCTGCAACTACCGAAAAGGCAGCTGCCCCTCTTCAGGAACCACTCGTTTGTCTGCCCCCCAGTAGATACCCATCCATTGTGGTTGCACTTGCGGTACGGCTATCTTTATCGCTGAGGTACGCAAGCCTCCCCACTAACGGCAAGGTCCATGGTACTATGACGTTGTTTTTTTGTTGCTAGGTGGGGTCACGTCAGAGATATGAAGATCAACTTTGTTTTTTTTTTTTAATGGGATGCTATAGTTTGGTACTTATTTTCTGATAGCGCATATCGAGAGGAATCCAATGATGTGTAACAGTAAGGTCTTTGAAGATCAACGAAGGTAAAAAAGGTGGCATGAACGTCCATTTGCAGAAGTTGTTCGAAGTGATGACCATTGGTAGCAATGGAGTACTACAATCTTCTTATCATGGACTGTGTGGTATTCCTCATCATTTCGGCACTTATCGAAACACAAGCTTTGGCAATTCTCTCTCGTATATCGTGCAAATAGTAAATATTCACTGAATACGGCGTATCCGTCTATCGTTCCATTGGTATTTAAACACCATTCGACGGTTTCGCTATACAACTCTAAAAGGAACGGTAAGACTAGTATCGTCGAATCAAGCGAATGTGAATGATGTAGTCCTTCGGTCGATATGCTTCTGATTTCCGGAGAATGCCAACGAAATTCAGTGAGAGCTAGAGACTTATACGCTGAAAGATATCCCAGAAACATATCCGGAAAAGGAAAGTATTTAACGAGGAAACGGAAATTGGCACTCTTGCCACTGTGGTTTAAGATCCTTGTGTTAGGTCGTGTCAAATCCCAAGGGAATCTGGCATGAGCCAGAGTAGTGTTGTTCGTGTTCTGCATCGCCATAAATATCATCCTTACCATATCTGTCTCCACCAAAAATTAACTGATACGGATTGTATGCGTCGCACTGAATTCTGCCGATGGGCTCAACTTCAGATTCAGTCGGGTGGCACATTTATTAATTTGATTTTATTTACTGACGAGGCTACATTCACGAACCATGGAAATGTTAATCTGCATAACATGCATTATTGGGCAACTGAAAATCCACGTTCAAAAAATGGCTCAAATGGCTCTGAGCACTATGAGACTTAACATCCGAGATCATCAGTCCCCTAGAACTTAGAACTACTTAAACCTAACTAACCTAAGGACATCACACACATCCAGGCAGGACTCGAACCTGCGACCGCAGCGGTCACGCGGCTCCAGATTGTAGCGCCTAGAACCGCTCGGCCACTCCGGCTGGCGAAAATCCATGTTGGCTGCGGCAAGTTGCACACCAAAATCCGTGGTCGGCGAATGTATGGTGTGGTGTTCTGGAGAATATAATTATAGGCTACTGTTTCATCGAAGGAAATCTTAATGGTAGGAAGTACAGCACATTCCTGCAAGAAACATTATGTCTATTATTGGAAGAAATACCTTTAAGATCAAGGAACAGAATGTGGTACCAACACGATGGGTGTCAGGAACCTTTTTCGCTGATGGCTAGAAAGTAGTTGCAGATACAATTCCAATCGTTGGACTGGACGCGGAGGAGATATGTCGTGGCCGGCGTGTTCGCCAGACTTGACGCCTCTGGATTTTTTTTTTTTTTTTTGTGGGAATTCGTAAAAGACATTGTTTATACATTCCAAATACACCTGAAGATATGCGAGAGATAATTGTCAGAGCATGTGTTTCGATAAGTGCCGATGTGATAAGGAATACCACTGAATCCGTGTTAAGAAGATTGCAGCACTCCATTGATACTAATGCTTTTCACTTCGAACACCATCTGTAAATGAACGTTCATACCACCTTTGTGACCTTCGTTGACCTTCAAAGACCTTATTGTTACACATCATTGGATTCGTCTCGATAGCTACTATCAGAAAATAAGTACCAAACTATAGCATCCCATTTTAAGAAACAAAGCTCACCTTCAAATCTCTGAAGCGACCCCACCTAGCAACGAAAAACCAACGTCATATTATGGCCCCAGTTGTCCCATAAATTTTGTCCCATAAACTTTTCAGCTCCTATCATACTTTCGGAGTTATTTTTGATGGCAATAGTTAGTGACTTTTATATACATATACTGATGTTGACAGAATAGTCCTTATACAGTAATTATATTTCGTATAAGTAGTAGCAAATATTGTAATAATGTTAAATGATAATGCCCTTGGACACTATCATTTTTCCATCATGTATTTGAAGTACAGGATGATTCTGGTAAGTCATGAGTCAAACACTTATTTACTATATTTTTTACCAATAGAATTCTATACATTTGAATAACTGTATAAATGACGCTGAAATTGTCCTCCATTTTGCAGTAAACACATGTCGATTCGAAGGCACATGTTTGCAGGAGACTCTCGCCTCAATAGACCGGCTGCTACTTCCCTTACAGCAGCAGTGCTCTAACTCTTTAACTCCTCCAGCGTTCTCCGATTATTGCAGTACATCTTCCCCTTAAGATGGTCTTACAGAAATAAATGTGATGAAGTCAGGTTTGGTGAGCGTGGGGTCCACAGATTTTCAGAGAGTAAGCGATTGTCGAAGAACTCACTATGCGTCGTTATTGTTTCATTGAAGGTGTGACACGTTGCACGGTCTCGTTGAAACCCGCAATAACGTCCATTCACTTCAAGCATTGTTGTAAACTTTTTTATGATGTGTAAACAATTGAAGCCCCAGGGGCTTCAGCTAGAAGTACGCGGGTGGCGACCGCGGGGACCCAAGCTGAGTCTGACATTGCTTCCATTTACTTGTGTCAGACTCCTTCTTTCTCCTTCCCTGTAGGCCTCCCTTGGCCAACTCTTGCTTTTTCGACCCCAACGGTATTAGGTTTCGAGGCCCGAGGGCGTCTTTCCAATTTTCTTATTCCTTCCTATAACCCAAATCCTGAGGGGAGCCCACCCCTTAAGAAAAGCCAGCAGTCCTGTGAGCGGTGAGGGTAACACCGCAGGTTGGACGGGAGGCCAGCATCCTCTCTCCATAAAAAATTAAACATGCTTTCAAGACTACAAGTAAGCCTCGGAACATTACTGACAAAAATAGACGACGTCAATGGCAAAGAAACGGTATACGATTTGGAACGTAGAATGTAAGGAGTCTGTACAAGACAAGAGCTGCAATCAGTGTGGTCAAGGAAATTCAGAGGTACAAACTAGACCTAGTTGCACTGCAAGAAATCCGGTGGGACGATGCTGGGAGCATTGCTGTTGAAAACTGTGCAATTCTGTATGGAGCCTGTGAACGAGGTCATCTGTTAGGCACTGGTTTCTGCGTCACTAAGACGTTGGCCACTAATGTTTCAGAATTCGTTTCAGTCAACCCAAGAATATCTGTTCTAACACTGGAAGTAAAGCATGTTAAGGCGACTTTTGTGAACTGCCATGCTCCCACGGAGGAGAGCGAATGTGAAGTGAAAGACGAGTTCTATGCACAGCTAGAGGCAGTGATGGACGCTATACCAAATGGACACCTGAGGATCCTCCTTGGTGATATGAATGCCAAGGTTGGGAAAGAACAAATATTCCAAGACACAACAGGTAGGCACAGTCTACACAAGCTAAGCAATGACAATGGAGTTAGGTTCATCAGCTTCGCGACATCATTAGGGTTGTTCATCTCCAGCACAAACTTCCAGCGGAAAAACATATATGAAGGAACCTGGGTATCACCAGATGGGAGAACTGTAAATCAAATAGACCATGTTGCCGTTGATCTCAGAGCCAAGAGATGGGTGTTAGACGTTAAGACAGCGCGGGGTGCCGAAGGTGGGAGTGATCATTTCCTGGTCAGAGGCCATTTAAACATACAGTGTAAAGGAAGAACGGGGCATAAGTTAAAAAGAGTGGAAAGGTACCATGTGGAGAAACTAAAAGATGAGGCAACGAAGACCAGATACCAGTTGCAACTTAGTAACCGCTTTGAAGCGCTCAGCGAAGTGGACGCGAATCAGGACCTCGAACTTACGTGGGGAAACATCCAGAGCTCAGTTAGGGATACAGCAAAGGAAACACTCATGGGAAACCCAGTGGGCAAGAAGATCTGGTTTGGAAAGGAATGTGCAGATGCCCTGGAAAGGAGAAAGGAAGCCAGGAACAAATGGCTGAAGGGGACAAATCTGGCACAGGCCAAAGCACAATTTGAGGAGGTCCGAAAGACTACACAAGTAATTCTGAGAAGAGCAAAGAGGAAATACGTAAGGAATATCATCACTGAAGCAGAAACAGACTTCAGAGGACAAAAGGGGAGGGAAATGTTTCTGAGGGTGAAGTACCTCTGCAAAGGTCACCAGGCCAAGCAGAAATTTGTCAAAGATTCCCGTGATAAGATCCTGACGAACGATAGGGACATAGCTGAGAGATGGAAAGAGTACTTTCGACAGCTGCTAAATTGTGATGAACCCGAACTGCAGTTTGATTTCCAGTACCCAATTACAGCCGATGCAGACTATCCCCCACCTACCCTGGATGAGATAAAAACCAGAATCAGACACCTTAAACAGAATAAGAGTCCAGGTCAAGATGGAATACAGGCTGAAATGATCCTGGCAGGAGGAGAGAAACTTGCAGAAATAATACACCGACTGATACAGGCAATATGGACCACAGAAGAACTACCAGGAGAATGGAAAACAGCTCTGATTTGTCCAATACATAAGAAGGGCGACAAACTGAAATGTGACAACTATCGAGGAATCGCCCTGCTTAACGTCTGCTATAAGATCCTGTCCAATTGCCTCATACATAGAATTCAGCCAGTGGCAGAATCGGTGATTGGGGAGTACCAGGGAGGTTTCTGGCCAGGACGGTCAACAGTAGATCACATCTTCAGTCTCCGGCAGCTCACTGAGAAACTGGGTGAATATGGTAAAGATTTGCATATTTTATTCGTTGATTTCGAAGGCCTATGATTGCATACATCGCAAGAGCCTGCTCAACTGTTTAAGGGAGTTTGGCATAGCAGAGAAACTCATCAATCTGATAAAGATCTGTCTGAACATGCAAAGGTGAAGATGGGAAATCAAGTAACTGAGGAATTTGAAATTGTGACAGGACTCAGGCAAGGAGATGGGTTGTCCCCTATCCTGTTCAACTTTGCCCTCGAGAAGATCATACGCGAGACCTTCCAAGAGAACGAAGGGATTGAAATCGAAGGAAAGAGACTGGCATACTTAGCCTAAGCAGACGACATCTGTTTACTCTCTAGGTCGGAAGAGGAGTTGGAGCAAATGACCAAAGCACTAAAGGAGGCTGCCAGCAAATTTGGGCTAAAGATAAACGAAGCCAAGACAGAGTACCTCGTTACGACGCGTGGTCATTGTCAGACTGCTGATCATCTACAATCACTGCAGGTTGGGGACCAGTCCTACAAGAGAGTGCAAGAATTCAAATACCTAGGGGCACTTTTCACTGAGAACTCGTCATGTGAAGCAGAGATCAATGCCAGAATACAAGCAGGAAACCGATCTTACCACAGCCTAGCACAACTGCTTTGGTCCAAATCTCTCTCCAGACAGTTCAAGATTCGACTGTACAAAACCCTGATCCAGCCTGTTGTTCTATATGGCTGTGAGACGTGGAGTATCCGGAAATAGGACTTCCATAAGCTCCTTGTCTTTGAGAGAAAAGTGCTTCGGAAGATCTTCGGTCCGGTTCTGGATGCAGATACAGGGGAATGGAGGATCAGATACAACCAAGAGCTTGAGGAACTATACCAGCAGCCCAACATAGCAGGAGCTGTCAAAGCCAAACGAATGCAGTGGGCCGGCCATGTGGCCCGGATGGAGGATCACAGATGGCCTCGGAAGCTCCTGGATTTCACACCTACAGGAAGCAGACCGCCAGGGAGATCCAAGAAGCGTTGGAGGGATGGACTTCATGAAGATTTAAAACAAATGTCAATAGATGTGGACGAATGGCGGATAGCAGCAATGGACAGAATACAGTGGAGGAGGAAACTTATAGATGCGTGCGGTCCACTGGGCCTGATCACGTAGTAGTAGTAAACAATTGAAGTAGCAGCTGTTTCAAAAGATGTTTGCCGAATGATTCGCGGCCTAGAAATGGCACAGAAATCTCCAATTTCTTGCACGTGAAGTTGGGTCTCGCACAGTGTGAGAATTATCGACAGATCAAATGCGAGTGTTCTGGGAGTTAACATATTCACGGTTGATCACTGAAAAACATATTGATCAGCTTCTTATTCCCATTGTTCAGAATGACAAAAGGCGACACGTTACGTTTTTCTGAAAGAGGACGCAGTTCTTGAACTAGTTGAACAACTTCAGACATGGTATCTAGAATAAGATTAGAGACAACGGACAAAGTGATTTACCGGGAGACGACGGAAGAGACCGCTGAACACGGTCCGTAAATTCCGGTGTCAGCACATCAGGCTGGCGGCTTGGAGACCTTTCCTTAAAACTTCCTGTTTCACGAAAAAGTTTCACGTCATAAACTGCTGTTTTCTCTGGAATAGGGACGTCAGAGAACTTCTCGAGACAACTGAACGCAGCGTTTGTAAGATTTTACCGCGAAGTGTATTCCAATTACGCGACCTTCTCTCGCGCGAGCATCGCGATGGGCCCAGGAGGCGCCGCCTAACGCTGCTGCTCGCGCAAATGTAGACTCGGGGGCTGACGCATTACAACACGGCGTTTCACGGCTGCGAAGAGCAATCTAACAATCAACAACACACAGAAATCATTATTACTTTAAAAAAAACCTGCAGAAATGCTCAAAGTTCTCATTTATGTGAATCACACCAGTTAATACATTTACGAATCCACGTTTCGTCTAAATAAACAGGTCACTACTTTTGGTCTCTTTTCATAAAAATCGAACGCATAGGGTATCCATAATTAAAGTTCCAGTTTCAAAACGCTGTAGAAAGAACCACTGCTCGGAATGACGTCAAAGTTCAACAGTTTGTAATTGACATCGTGGAATAACATAAACAAATAACGAAAATTTTACCAATAGAAGGCGCTGTAAACGCCTTAACGTAAATGAGGTGTGCTACGAACGACAGATCAGTTCAACGACAGCTATGATTTCAGTTGCACATTACAAAAAAAAAAAAAAAAAAAAAAAAAAGGTTCAAATGGCTCTGAGCACTATGGGACTTAACTTCTGAGGTCATCAGTCCCCTAGAAGTTAGAACTACTTAAACCTAACTAACCTAAGGACACCACACACATCCATGCCCCAGACAGGATTCGAACCTGCGACCGTAGCGGTTGCGCGGTTCCAGACTGTAGCGCCTAGAACCGCTCGGCCACCCCGGCCGGCGCACGTTGCAACATCCGTATTATTCAATGTGCGTGACTGTACATGTTCGGCATTCAACAGTCTGTTAGTTAGGTACGCCCACCCGCCATGGGAAGGTCTTACAACATCCGATGGGAGAAATCGGTTTTTAATTGTGCTGCGGCCCAAAACCGCATAATAAGCAAAATGACATCGGTTTCTAAACGCTATGGAACTGGCGCAAGACTCGTTCAGTACGCTGCCCACCGTTTTCTGCCACAGGTTGAAATCTAGAATCAGCATGCTCCACTACAGCTCGGAGTGTCTCGGGGGTCACGGTCAGAAAGTGGTACGCAGTGCGTGCCTTCAGTTCAAGAACATTCGTAACTGGAGCACTGACCACATCTTTTGCAGAACCTCGTAGCCACAAGTTACAAGGACTAAGGCCAGATGATCTGATCGTCCAGGCTGCAGGGAAGTGTCGGCTGACAATTCTAGCATTTTCGGAATGCTTCTGCAGCAGCCGCTGCGCTGACTGCGGAGGGGCGACATGTTGCATAAAAATTCTACCCGCACGTTCACACTGTTGAATGGTTGGAATGACCTTGTTGCGCAAAAGACTGTCACTGCGTTTACCAGTGACGGTACAGGTAACAGGACCTGCAGCACCCATCCCCTCCCAAAGATACGGCGCTACGAGAAAAGATACCGTCATGCCGTCAACCGGTACAACAGTCACCTTTGCAGAATGACGTAGTTCTTGTTGATGCGCGTGCGGTTCAAATGAGCACTATGGGACTGAACATCTGAGGTCATCAGTCCCCTAGAACTTCGAACTTCTTAAATCTAACTAACCTAAGGGAATCACATACATCCACGCCCGAGGCAGGATTCGAACCTGTGACCGTAGCGGTCGCGCTGTTCCAGACTGTAGTGCCTAGAACCGCTTGGCCACAACGGCCGCCTTGTGCGTGCGGATTTTCCGTTGCCAATATTCTGCAGTTCTGCGTATTGACATGTCCTTGAAGATGAAAATGGATTTTGTCTGCTCACAGAATGTTCCATGGCTATTCATTGTCTATGCCATGTGAGCAAGATATTCCAGAACGAGCGTTTGTTTTGCTGGCAGATCAGCAGCGACAAACTCCTGAACATGGGGTATTTTGTATGGACAGCAATGCAGGACGTTGCGTAGGATTTTATGCACCGTACCCGCAGGCATGTCCGACGTTCGGGCAGTTCCCCGGGCACTGCACGTCTGGGCACCACCGTTCGACACTCCTCCAGCGCTGCGACCACGTCTCGACAGACGTCGGATCAACGGCTTTCCTCATTCTGCAAAGAATCTGTCTTTTCTAATTTTGAAATCATTTTCCCCAGATCCTTAGCAGAGATTTGACCAAAGCCTTATTTCCTACCCTCGATTTCCTGGAACTTCCACCAGGCTACTGGCGCACAGTCACCTTTTCTGTAAAAGAGCTTCACCAGCGATGCGCGGTCCTTCACGGAGAGTCTGGTACCGCGCGCATTGGAATTTGAATCCCCGTCAGACATCATGGACGTCGAAGACCCATAGAGGTCTCTGCACCATCGTGCTGTAAGCTGTGGCAGGGCGCGCCTGCTGGTCGCATTTAACGTGAGGGCACCACAGTGGAACACGTGGTTCGAGCGGCCAATAGCGGCGCCCCCGATAGCGTACTTAAGTCCCTGCCTCTCGCTCAGCCAGCCACACCTACAAATCCTCAATCCGTCCCATCCTCTGTTATGCCAATCCCGCCTGGATATCTGCCCCCCCCCCCAAAATTCTGTAAGTCCCTCCAGATCCTTGAGCATCATGCACTCCGCCTCGCCTTCCGTATACGCCTCCCGTCCCCCACGTGGATCATCTATGACCTCATTCCTTTCCCCCATCTGCTCCTATTCCTCGAACATATCCGCATCCTCCACACCTCCCGCCGCCTTGATCCCCCTCACCCCCTGGTTGCTCCTCTCCTCTCCCATCCCTGCCCCCTGCCATGCCTTCACTGTTGTGTCCCCCCTACCCTCCATCTCTACAACCTACATCTCCTCTTTTTTCCCCACCTACCCTCCCTCTGGCCCCCCTTCTCTCCCCTGAGTCCTTTTGCATTTCCCTCCTCTGCCTTTTCCCATTCCCTCTAGCGTCTGCCCTGCCCCCCCCCCCTTATGGGTCCTCTCCCTCCTTTCGTCCCCCCCCTTTCGTTTTTCTCTTCTCCCTCCTTGTTTTCCCCCTCATCTGTCCAGTCCACCCCTCCCCCCCCCCCCCCCCCCCGATCCGCCCTAGGCTATGGTGTGTCCTCTTTGTGCCGACATTTTAGTGCAGTGTTTACAGTTAGTGTTCAGTGTTGTGTGTCTTTTCCGAAGTGTTGCGAACGGCCATTATATTGCCGCTGGGTGCGATTTTATATCCCTTGCAAACAGAAACCAGACTTTCACCATGTTTTTTAATTGTCTGTCTACTATATTAGCTGTCTGCATCCTGTGTATTCTTATTCGCTTTGCCAATCCTTTCCTTTATGTTTTAAATTTCCCCAATTTTCCGCCGTTTTAGAAGTTAAGTCCCCGTTTTATCACCTGGTTTTATTCTTTCTTAACTTCTCCTTACATTTTAAAAAGTCTGTAGGCTGCAGAGCAGGGTAATAAGCTGCTGTCGGCCCGCCCCCTTCGGGGGGAATCGAAATACAATAAAGGAAAAAAAAAGAAAAAAAGCTCAGCCAGCCAGTCTAATCTCGCTTACGTCGGTTTACACCTCGCTTTGCGGTAGACTGCTTACTATACGAGTGGACGTGTTTGTTTCCTCGTGACTCTGTTGTTCGGTCTTGTTGTATTCGTTCTGTCCTACGTTGGTCGTGTCCGTCCTTTTCCGCTGTGTTGTTGTTGGCGGGCCTCTCCGCGGGTCAGCCGCGCCCTCCGTCAGCGCTACCCCGCGACCGTCCTGGCCGCAGTTACAACGGAGACAGCCACGACGGGCGCCTCGGACGCAAACTGAAGAATAGCTGGGCCTGGCGTCTGCTGGTGTGCACGCTACGACGCTTGTAGTGCCATCTATTGATAAAATCTGTGTTCAAATTTGACGTCATTCTGAGCAGTGTTTCTCTTTCTACAGTGTGAAACTGGAACTTTACTTACGGATGCCCTGTGGCTCGGCTTTTTTGAAACTGCGTCCTTTCGTTCGCACAAGATATTGAAGAAAAACTTAAAAACAAATTACACAGGGAACTGTTGTTCTCGCAGGCGATGAACACGCGTCAGAGATGGGACTCTGACTACACGTGCCAGCTGTTTCACGGTAAGGCCGTTCACACTGGTGTATCATCCTCGGTAACCGCGGAGATGAAATTAGGAGCTTTAAAGCAGGGCCAGCCACGGCGTGACAGAACTAGGCGCGGGCCGCGGGTGTGGGCCGAGGCTCGGCCTGCCTCGGCTTTACACGTCCTTTCCCGGCAGTACTGATACAGCGCGCGGCAGTTCATTTAGTACAGCGGTGCGGCAGTTTTCGGTCGGCTCAACTTCTTCAGTTGGGCAGAATCGTGGTGCCAGCGCTCATCACCCTTTGCTATTTGTTCCCGGTATGAACAACGGTCACGGGTCCAGAGGCAGCCTAGCGATCTGTCGCCACAGGCTTTGAAAAGTGAATGGGGATGAGAGAAGAGAAGATGAGATTTTTCTACCGTTTAGTTCTAGGCGCTACAGCCTCGAACCGCGCGACCGCTACGGTCGCAGGTTCGAATCCTGCCTTGGGCATGGATGTATGTCATGTCCTTAGGTTAGTTAGGTTTAAGTAGTTCTAAGTTCGAGGGGACTGATGACCACAAATGTTTAGTCCCATAGTCCTCAGAGCCATTTGCACCATTTGGGATTTGAAACTTCCTGGCAGATTAGAACTCTGTGCTGGACCGAGACTCGAACTCGGGACCTTTACCTCTCGCGGGTAAGTGCTCTACCAACTGAACTATCCAAGCACGACTCACGCCCCGTCCTCACAGCTTTACTTCTGCCAGTACCTCGTCTCCTACCTTCCAAACCGTACAGAAGCTCTCCTGCGAACCTTGCAGAACTAGTACTCCTGAAAGAAATGATATTGCGGAGACATGGCTTAGCCACAGCCTTGGGGATGTTTCCAGAATGAGATTCTCACTCTAAAGCGGAGCGTGCGCTGATATGAAAGTTTGGAAGGTAGGAGACGAGGTACTGTCAGAAGTACAACTGTGAGGACAGGGCGTGAATTGTGCTTGGGTAGCTCAGTTGGTAAAGCACTTGCCTCCGAAAGGCAAAGGTCCCGAGTTCGAGGATCGGTCCGGCACACAGTTTTAATCTGCCAGGAAGTTTCGTATCAGCGCACAGTCCTCTGCAGAGTAAAAATCTCATTCTAGCATTTGAGATTTTTCTAAATGTGGATTATGCAGTCATATAAGCGATGGGCACTGCAGTTGAAATGAAACGATATTACAATAGCACGCAGAAAGAATTTAAAAATTTAATTGATAAAGAAACAGCAAAAAATAACAAAGAACGACAAACTTTGTTCTGTACATCAAGAAGCACTTTGTGCTAAATTTGTAGGCGTGAAGTATGTGAATATGTTGATGGCATCAGTAGTAAAATTTCTGAAATTGGAGGCATTATTCCACTGTCATTTTCAACAGTTTTCAATGAAAATGAACGAAGACTGTGGGGGTTACACGTATTATTGCAAAGTATGTTGGTTCAGCCAAGGGTCGCGTCTGGAACGGTTTTTAGAGTTAAAATTCCCTATTAACGAGTTTCTGAAGGAAAAAGGAGTGCAGGAACAAATTTTATAACACCTGGAATAGACTTCAAACCTTGCATTTTAAATGAACTTGGACTGAACACGGCCCACGGTAAGACACTGCAAGGTAAGAAACAACTTCTTTCTGATGTGGATGCATTTAAAAATAAAATCGCGTTACAGATGGGACACATTTTGACAGACACCACCCAGTTCCTTACTCTCACTGCGTTAAAGAAAGCGCGAGGTCTGAAGAGTTACTGCGGCCTTGAAAAGATTACAGCGATAGGTTCCTAAACGTTTGGAGAACACGGGCAATCTTACGTCTGATTTAGAGCTGTTTCCGGTACTGTCTGCTGTTTCAGTTGAGTATCCCTGTACATATGCGGACGTAACTAACTGGCCTGCCAGGTAATTCCCGTTTAATGATAAATCCTTTTACGTTAAAATTGTCCAGAAGGTCCACATTGCTTTCGACAGGTAGGTTTTTCACGTCCCCATAATGAGGTTGCAGAAGTGCTACAATATTTGATTTGACATTTTTGTGAGAGACCTTTATTCTATTTTAAAGCTAAGTAAGTCACTAGTGGGTGGCAATTCGAGTGCGAAAATCTGTGAAATTGTATGTGTCTGTCCATATGCCGACAGTTTGTATCAGACAGAAATTATGTTACGTGTGACCAGAGGAAACTACTTTCGTCCAACTAAAACTATGCGAGAAGGCTCATCAAACAAGAGCACATGAACTACTAGTTCATTTTATTATATAAATGAGTAAAAGATCCACTTGACTTTGGCACAGATCTTTGCCACAGCAATGCACAGATTAACAAAGTGTTGTTCCACATTTAAATGAACAAGTCTATTACAAACTTTAACCCTCACATTGGTCCTGTACCGTGAAGTTTTTCAAACGAGACCACAGACTGGGTCAGAGCGCTCGCTACCTCCACTCTATGTTGACCTCAGCGTGATGGCGCTGCTGTGCTGAGGATGAGGTCTAGCCTTCACGGTCGTCTCCCATACATCTTCGGTGTGGCCATGCGATCTCTGCGTGGTGCCACAATTGTGCCTTGAATGCGCCTTAAATAAATAATACTGCGAATTTGTTTTGCCTGTGATTTATGTTGTTGAGAAATGTGAAACGTAAAGCCAAGTCATATGCATTGCGTGTGCACGGAGGCGCGTCTGCTGTTCCGCACTTTCCCCTCTCCCCCGCTCAGACAGCGGGTCGGGGAGGTGGGGAACATGTGCAGTGAGGCTGAGCGCTATGGCACTGCGAGCCGAAATCTTGGTCGTCCCTGTTTTAAAACAATAACTATAAGTGACAAGATAGTGGACTGCGTTCAGCATCAGAGTGAGGAGCTGTAGGTTCGATTCATTAGATTATTGTTATTTCTGTTGACACCAAAATGTGTTGGTGAATATGAGCAAAAATAAGAGTGATGTCCTCTGGATTTAAATTAGACGCCGTTTTACCACTACAAAATTAATATTGATAAAGCAATATTGTCATATAGAAGAAGATTTAATTAGATGAATGACGAACACTAACTTCTCTTAACGAAGGTTTATTCAGCACTTGCACATACAAGAGTGCGGAGTGAACTGCCTCCGGCCACAACACATACACTATATATACAGCTACAGAATGTTGCAGTACAGTGATTCTTTACATTTGTGGATACTTCTAAAATGTACTCGAACCGAATACAGAAATTAAAATTGTACTTTTGAACTCAGGAAGTTGAAGATTTCGACCCCGACACAAGACGACGAAAGATCAGATATACTGTCCACGCCCTTCGAATGAAGCCCAATAAGGATTCTGTAACCCAGGGTAAATTCGAATCTCCAACGACAGGCAACAAGCGGAAAGGTGACGAAGAGCGTAGCGGCAAAAAAAGTTCTAAGAAGATCACCGGAGCGAACTGCCTCTGGCCAGAACACATACACTATACATACAGCTACAGAACATTCCAGATCACCGGAGCGATTGTACTTGTTTGTACTTTTGAACTCAGGGCCCTCCACGCATCTGTTTAGAATCATAACCACTACACCAAGGTGCTACTCAGCTTCTTCTGCGACATTGCTCCCTCCTTAAGAGAACAGCGTCTCAGTGTTACTCCTAGTCCAGGAACTAGTTGTTGTTGTTGTTGTTGTGGTCTTCAGTCCTGAGACTGGTTTGATGCAGCTCTCCATGCTACCCTATCCTGTGCAAATTCCTTCATCTCCCAGTACCTACTACAACCTACATCTTTCTGAATCTGCTTAGTGTATTCATCTCTTGGTCTCCCTCTACGATTTTTACCCTCCACGCTGCCCTCCAATGCTAAATTTGTGATCCCTTGATGCCTCGGAACATGTCCTACCAGCCGATCCCTTCTTTTTGTCAAGTTGTGCCACAAACTCATCTTCTCCCCAATTCTATTCAATACCTCCTAATTAGTTATATGATCTACCCATCTATTCTTCATCATTCTTCTGTAGCACCGCATTTCGAAAGCTTCTATTCTCTTCTTGTCCAAACTATTTATTGTCCATGTTTCACTTCCATACATGGCTACACTCCTTACAAATACTTTCAGAAACGACTTCCTGACATTTAAATCTATACTCGATGTTAACAAATTTCTCTTCTTCAGAAACGTTTTCCTTCCCATTGCCAGTCTACATTTTATATCTTCTCTACATCGACCATCATCAGTTATTTTGCTCCCCAAATAGCAAAACTCCTTTACTACTTTAAGTGTCTCATTTCCTAATCTAATTCCCTCAGCATCACCCGACTTAATTCGACTACATTCCATTATCCTCGTTTTGCTTTTGTTGATGTTCATCTTATATCCTCCTCTAAAGACACTGTCCATTCCGTTCAATCGCTCTTCCAAGTCCTTTGCTGTCTCTGACAGAATTACAATGTCATCGGCGAACCTCAAAGTTTTTATTTCTTCTCCATGGATTTTAATACCTCCACCGAATTTTTCTTTTTATTCCTTTACTGCATGCTCAATATACAGATTGAATAACATCGGGGATAGGCTATAACCCTGTCTCACTCCCTTCCCAACCACTGCTTCCCTTTCATGTCCCTCTACTCTTATAACTGCCATCTGGTTTCTGTACAAATTATAAATAGCCTTTCGCCCCCTGTATTTTACCCCTGCCACCTTCAGAATTTGGAAGAGAGTATTCCAGTCAATATTGTCAAAAGCCTTCTCTAAGTCTACAAATGGTAGAAACGTAGGTTTGCTTTTCCTTAATCTTTCTTCTAAGATAAGTCGTAAGGTCAGTATTGCCTCACGTGTTCCAATATTTCTACGAAATCCAAACTGATCTTCCCCGAGGTCGGCTTCTACCAGTTTTTCCATTCGTCTGTAAAGAATTCGCGTTAGTATTTTGCAGCTATGACTTATTAAACTGATAGTTCGGTAATTTTCATATCTGTCAACACGTGCTTTCTTTGGGATTGGAATTATGATATTCTTCTTGAAGTCTGAGGGTACTTCGCCTATCTCATATATCTTGCTCACCAGATGGTAGAGTTTTGTCAGGACTAGCTCTCCAAAGGCCGTCAGTAGTTCTAATGGAATGTTGTCTACTCCCGGGGCCTTGTTTCGGCTCAGGTCTTTCAGTGCTCTGTCAAACTCTTCACGCAATATCGTATCTCCCATTTCATCATTATCAACATTCTCTTCCATTTCTATAATATCGTCCTCAAGTACATCGCCTTTGTATAGACCCTCCATACACTCCTTCCACCTTTCTGCTTTCCCTTCTTTTGTTAGGACTGGGTTTCCATCTGAGCTCTTGATATTCGCACAAGTGGTTCTCTTTTCTCTAAAGGTCTCTTTAATTTTCCTGTAGGCAGTATCTATTTTACCACTAGTGAGATAAGCCTCTACGTCCTTACATTTGTCCTCCAGCCATCACTGCTTAGCCATTTTGCACTTCCTGTCGATCTCATTTTTGAGACGTTTGTATTCCTTTTTGCCTGCTTCATTTACTACGTTTTTATGTTTCCTCCTTTCATCAATTAAATTCAATATTTCTTCTGTTACCCAAGGATTTCTACTAGCCCTCGTCTTTTTACCTACTTGATCCTCTGCTGCCTTCACTACTTCATCCCTCAGAGCTACCCATCCTTCTTCTACTGTACTTCTTTCCCCCACTGCTGTCAATTGTTCCCTTGTGCTCTCCCTGAAACTCTGCACAACCTCTGGGTTAGTCAGTTCATCCAGGCCCCATCTCCTTTAATTCCCACCTTTTTGCAGTTTCTTCAATTTTAATCTGCAGTTCATAACCAACAGATTGTGGTCAGAGTCCACATTCGCCCCTGGAAATGTCTTACAATTTAAAAACTGGTTCCTAAATCTCTGTCTTACCATTATATAGTCTATCTGATACCTTTTAGTATCTCCGGGATTCTTCCATATATACAACCTTCTTTTATGATTCTTGAACCAAGTGTTAGCTATGATTAAGTTATGCTCTGTGCAAAATTCTAACAGACGGCTTCCTCTTTCATTTCTTACCCCCAATCCATATTCACCTACTATGTTTCCTTCTCTCCCTTTTCCTACACTCGAATTCCAGTCACCCATGACTATTAAATTTTCGTCTCCCTTCACTATCTGAATAATTTCTTTTGTCTCATCATACATTTCATCAATTTCTTCATCATCTGCAGAGCTAGTTGGCATATAAACTTGTACTACTGTAGTAGGCGTGGGCTTCGTGTCTATCTTGACCACAATAATGCGTTCACTATGCTGTTTGTAGTAGCTTACCTGCACTCCTATTTTTTTATTCATTATTAAACCAACTCCTACATTACCCCCATTTGATTTTGTATTTATAACCCTGTATTCACCTGACCAAAAGTCTTGTTCCTCCTGCCACCGAACTTCACTAATTTCTGCTTTATCTATCTTTAACCTATCCATTTCCCTTTTTAAATTTTCTAACCTACCTGCTCGATTAAGGGATCTCACATTCCATGCTCCGATCCGTAGAACGCCAGTTTTCTTTCTCCTGATAACAACGTCCTCTTGAGTAGTCCCTGCCCGGAGATCCGAATGGAGGACTATTTTACCTCCGGAATATTTTACCCAAGAGGACGCCATCATCATTTAACCATACAGTAAAGCTGCATGCCCTCGGGAAACATTACGGCTGTAGTTTCCCCTTGCTTTCAGCCGTTCGCAGTGCCAGCACAGCAAGGCCGTTTTGGCTATTGTTACAAGGCCAGATCAGTCAATCATCCAGACTGTTGCCCCTGCAACAACTGAAAAGGCTGCTGCCCCTCTTCAGGAACCACACGTTTGTCTGGCCTCTCAACAGATACCCCTCCGTTGTGGTTGCACCTACGGTACGGCCATCTGTGTCGCTGAGGCACGCAAGCCTCCCCACCAACGGCAAGGTCCATGGTTCATGGGGGGGAGGAACGAGTTTTCGGTCCTCTATACTCCGACTCCCGATGACTGATACTCGCCCTGGCGGTGATCTCCTTAGAACTTCTTCTTCGTCACCTTTCCGCTTGTTGCCTGTTGCTAAAGATTCGAATTTACCCTGCGTTGCAGAATCTTTATTGGGCTTCATTCGAAGGACGTGGACCGTATCTCTGATCTTTCGTCATCTTGTGTCGGGGTCGAGATCTTCAACTTCATAAGTCACATCAGACAACGGTCTTATAATCTGATAATGTCCAGAGTAGCGCCTGAGGAGCTTCTCAGAGAGACCAACCTTCCGAACAGGAGTGAAGATCCAGACGAAATCACCAGGCTGGTAGACAACAGGGTGGTGGCTCGCATCATACCATCAGCGATCGTTTTCTTGAGCCTGCAGCGTGCGGAGTCGAGCTAACTGCCGAGCTTCCTCAGCTCTGGTTAATACCTGGCTGATGTAGTCGTCTTCAGTCCAGAACCACGCTGCTGCTACGGTCGCAGGTTCGAATCCTGCCTCGGGCATGGATGTGTGTGACGTCCTCAGGTTAGTTAGTTTTAAGTAGTTCTAAGTCTAGGGGACTGATGATCTCGGTTGCTAACTCCAATAGTGCTTAGAGCCATTTGAACCATTTGATGAAGTCGTCATCCACGTCATCAGTATGTAACGGAAACAGTGTCCATCATCGTAATCGCCTCAGGCCAATGCACCAGGAAAAATGGTGTAAATCCTGTGGTGTCTTGTTTGGCGGTGTTGTAGGCAAACGTCACGAAAGATAGCGCCTCATCCCAGTTGCTCTGCTCATCATTCACGAACAGTGATAGCATGTCGTCCAAAGTCTTATTAAGGTGTTCAGTAAGCCCGTTAGTTTGCGGATGGTAGGCAGTCGTCATGTGATAAGTAATGTTCCAGCGACGGTTTATCTCTGTCACAAGACTCGATTCAGAAACTTTCTTTCGATTCGTAATTAACAACCTTGGGGCACCGTGGTTTAATACATCTTCCACGATGAATTTGCCTACCTCGGATGCTTCGGCTGTTCTCACGGCTTTTGTAATGGCCTAGCGTGTCAGATAATCTGTGCAAACAATAATCCATCTATTGTCACTAGCACACGTTGGAAATCGTCCGAGGAGGTGAATCCCAACACGCTGAAAAGGCGTTTCGGCTGGTGGAATTGGTATGAGTCGGCCAGGTGGTTTCTGAGGAACTGCCTTTCTCCTCTGGCACTCTCAACAGTGTGGCACATAGTAACGGACACTCCTAAATAAACCTGGCCAGAAAAATCTCTTTCTGATTCTATCGTATGTCTTGATAAATCCTAAATGTCCGGCCTCAGGCGTGTCATGGAATTCCTGTAGAACATCTAAGCGCATGTGTTTAGGAATGACTGGTAGCCACCTCTTTCCAAACGGATCAAAGTTTTTCTTGCAAAGTAGTCCATTAACTACCTTAAATTGTCCTTTCACATCCTCTGACCGATTTAAGGCAAGCATAATTTGAGATATCCTGGCGTCCTTCTTCTGCTCAGCAGAGAGATCCTGTAGTGCAGTGAGACAGTCGCTATCTTCATCAAAGTCTTGATGGTCTTACACAGGGTTTCTTGAGAGACAGTCGGCATCTTGGTATTTTCTTCCACTTTTGTTCGCTATGGTAATGTCATACTCTTGAAGACATAGTGCCCACCTGGCGGGTCGTCCTGTTGGATCCTTAAGACCTGTCAGCCAACAAAGTGAATCATGGTCTGTAACAAATGTGAATGGCCTTCCATAGAGATACTGTCGAAATTTGCACATGGCCCAGATCACAGCAAGACATTCTCTTATTGTAGTTGAGTAGTTTCTTTCGGCTTTTGTAATTGTCCTAGAAGCATAGGCTGTAACTTTCTCTTTTCCATTCGAAATTTGCACCAGAACAGCACCGATCCCATACCCGCTGGCATCTGTGTGTAGTTCTGTATGTGCCCTCTCATCATACAGAACAGGTACAGAGTCAGTCTTCAGAGCTTTTCGCAGCATAAATTTAGCATCAGCTGTTAACAACTATTGGAGTGGCCTGGCTTTGATACAAAAGTCTTGGTAAAACGACGGTAATAAGAACATAATCCGAGGAAGCTTCTCAAAAATCTGATACTTATAGGAATAGGATATTCCGTTATAGATCTCACCTTTTCTGGGTCTGGCCGCACACCTTCGTTTGACACTAGGTGTCCAAGTATTCTTTTTTCTTTTGCTCCAGAGAGACACTTTCTTGGATTAACTTTCAGTCCGCCTTGTTGGAGACACTTAAGAACGGCCCTCAATCTATTTATATGTTCGTCAAATGTTTCTGAGAACACTATAATGTCATCTAAATAACAAAGACACATCGTCCACTTCAGGTGCCTTAGAAGATTATCCATCATCCGTTCAGAAGTTGCTGGTGCATTACACAAACCAAATGGCATTACCTTAAACTCATACAGGCCCTCAAGGGTAATGAATGTAGTTTTCTCACGATCAGCCTCATCTACTTCGATATGCCAGTGTCCCGAGTACATGTCCATGGTTGAGAAAAACTTAGCCCCCTTCAGATAATCTAGTGTATCGTCAATTCGTGGAAGAGGGTAAACTTCCTTTTTAGTTATCTTATTAAGCTTCCTGTAATCAACACAAAAGCGCCAACTGCCATCATTCTTCCTGACGAGAACCACTGGTGACGACCCTGGGCTCTGCGAAGGCTCAATGATGTCATTCTTCATCATTTTCTCTACCTCGTCGGAAATTATTCGACGTTCCGTTGCTGACACACGGTATGCTCTTTGGCTTATTGGTTGATGGTATCCGGTGCTAATCCGGTGCTTCACCGTCAATTTGTCTAATTTGCTCTTCAACTGTGGATTGAAGCGTTCAGAGAACTCTTGAAGAATGGCAAATAGCTTCTTCTGTTGTTCCTTAGTGAGATCTGGTGATACTCGAGCTATAAGATCTTGTCTCGTAGTGGTAGCGCTAATTTCACCCACAGACTCGGCATGGGAGGTTTCTACGACGCTCAGCTGTTCTCCAATTAACGGCTCAGCGTTTGCTATGCACATGCGTCTTGGAATGATCTGCGGTTCTCGGCGACAGTTAACTGTTCACAATTCACCGAATCCGTTCGTTCTTAAAAGAGACGGCAGAGGCTGGGATGACCAAGTTATTCTTCAGTGGTATGCTTCACTTACATTTCACTACAAGATCCATGGGTTGATGCATGGCATGACACATGACAGTTACCTTTCTAGCGCTGACTGCAGGAATAATCACTTCATCCAGCACACATAGTCTCCACACACTCGGATGCGCATCTTCCTGTCCACAGTACCTCATCTCGTCTAGCATATCCTTCGAGCGACCACAATCTATAATTGCCTGAGCCCGGGTTCCCGGGTTCGATTCCCGGCGGGGCCAGGGATTTTCTCTGCCTCGGGATGACTGGGTGTTGTGTGATGTCCTTAGGTTAGTTAGGTTTAAGTAGTTCAAAGTTCTAGGGGACTGATCACCATAGATGTTAAGTCCCATAGTGCTCAGAGCCATTTGAACCATTTATAATTGCCTGAGAACCTTTCAAAACGTCCCATCCAAGAATGACGTCATGACTACACTCTTGAAAGACGATGAATTCTAAGGGATGTGTATGGCCACTTATACCCACACGAATGGTACATCTTCCTGTAAGTTTTAGATATTTCCCACATTGGAAAATCGCATGTGTGCTGGTGTGGCGTTCCTTCCACATGAAGATGTCTGCGATGGCTGGCTCGAGATACATTTACGAGCATCGGATATCGCCAGAATTTCTCAGTTTTTCGGCTATTTTGCTGGTAGATGGCTGGAAAATGACGAAGTCCCGACCAATCTTTGGATCTGCTACAGACGGCGCCATCGTACCATCAGCGCTGTGGAAGGCTGGCACAACACAATTGAAAATTTGCTCCGAAAACCAAATCCTGAAATTAAAGTCATTGAGTGTATGAGGACAAAAGCAGGGAATCAGCTTGTGCATTAACTAGGCCAGATTTAACTAGGGAAGGCCAACGGATGAGAAAAACCTGCATGGAACTTGATGCAAGGGAGAAAAACAACAATTAAGGGGCGCGAAGAGGATGGTGACACGTCAGGGCTTGTTTGAAAGCAATCTTCTACCTCCAAAACTCAGAATAAATTCATCAGCCTAGTGTTAGACGACGTATACAAAATAAAGTACAAAATGTAAATAGTACCCTGTAAATTTAAAAGGTAAAATATTGATAAGCTTACAAGCTGATTTTAAACACGCATGACAGTTTACTTTGGCCTTTGGTGTGATGAGAGTCGGTTTTTCACGGGAAATCCGTAGACAGAACATAGTCACTTCCTGCAAAAAACGACATTTCATGTATGGAGCATCACGACTGACAATTTAATAAATTATATTTTTTTCTCTGACGCAATAAACTTTTTTTCACCTATGACCATTTCCGGCCATCGTCGACCATCTACAGAATCAATGGAAAACACAAAAACTAAAAAACAAACACGTAATTTACAAATTGTATTTCTTCTACTACACAAAACCATGCTTTAAAACAAGCATATAGCATATGGTTCATACCTGTGAATGGTATGTGTAATGAAAAGTACATAATATTCGCTGTCACGCTAACTATAATGTCAAGGCTATACATCACTATACACTACTGGCCATTAAAATTGCTACACCAAGAAGAAATGTGGATGTTAAAGGGGTATTCATTGGACAAATATACTAGAAGTGAATTGTTATTACATTTTCACCCAATTTTGGTGCATAGATCCTGAGAAATCAGTAACCGGAACAACCACCTCTGGCCGTAATAGCGGCCTTGATACGCCTGATCATTGAGTCAAGCACAGCTCGGATGGCGTGTACAGGTACAGCTGCCCATGCAGCTTCAACACGATACCACAGTTCATCAAGAGTAGTGACTGGCGTATTGTGACGATCCAGTTGCTCGGCCACCATTGACCAAACGTTTTCAATTGGTGAGAGATCTGGAGAATGCGCTGGCCAGGGCAGCAGTCGAACATTTTCTGTATCCAGAAAGGCCCGTACAGGACATGCAACATGCGGTCGTGCATTATCCTGCTGAAATGTAGGGTTTCGCAGGGATCGAATGAAGGGTAGAGCCACCGGTCGTAACACATCTGAAATGTAACGTCCAATGTTCAAAATGCCGTCAATGCGAACAAGAGGTGACGGAGACGTGTAACCAATGGCACCCCATACCATCACGCCGAGTGATACACCAGCATGGCGATGACGAATACACGCTTCCAACGTGCGTTCAACGCGATGTCGCCAAACACGGATGCGACCATCATGATGCTGTAAACAGAACCTGGATTCATCCGAAAAAATGACGTTTTGCCATTCGTGCACACAGGTTCGTCGTTGAGTACACCATCGAAGGCGCTCCTGTCTTTGATGCAGCATCAAGGGTAACCGCAGCCGTGGTCTCCGCTGATAGTCCATGCTGCTGCAAACGACGTCGAACTGTTCGTGCAGATGGTTGTTGTCTTGCAAACGTCCCCATCTGTTGACTCAAGGATCGTGACGTGGCTGCACGATCCGTTACAATCATGCGGATAAGATGCCTGTCATCTCGACTGCTAGTGATACGAGGTCGTTGGGATTCAGCACCGATTCCATATTCTGCCAACAGTGTTTGGATCTCGACCGACGCGAGCAGCAATGTCGCGATACGATAAACCGCAATCGCGACAGGCTACAATCCGACCTTTATCAAAGTCGGAAACGTGATGGTACGCTTTTATCATCCTTACACGAGGCATCACAACAACGGTTCACCAGGTAACGCCGGTCAAATACTGTTTGTGTATGAGAAATCGGTTGGAAACTTTCCTCATGTCAGCACGTTGTAGGTGTCGCCACCGGCGCCAACCTTGTGTGAATGCTCTGAAAAGCTAATCATTTGCATATCACAGCATCTTCTTTCTGTCGGTTAAATTTCGCGTCTGTAGCACGTCATCCTCGTGGTGTAGCAATTTTAACGGCCAGTAGTGTAGATGACATAAGTTGCACGTATCTTCTCCTCTCACTGCTACCATTACATGCGTGGGACCTCTATGTATGACACCAGACACATCATCGGGCTGAAGTCTCAATGACTGAAATAGAATTGTCTTTAGTCCAGTCTTGCTTCGAAATGAGCCCCGATGACTAGGGAAGACGTACTGGAGGCACCCCAGATAGGAATGTGATACCAACCCGGCTGTCGCCCGCATACAGACGAACAACCAGAGTGATGGTCTGGGCTGCCATTTCTTCTCATAGCAGGACCCCATTGGTTGTCATAAGTGGCACCGTTACACCACAGCGACGATAGCCGTCCGTTTTGTTGCCCTTCATGGAAAGCAACGCTGGCATTACACTTCAGCAGACGGTGAGAATTTCTACTTCTTGCCTTCGTGTTCGTGCTTACCAAACCCGACATTGGGCAGCAAGGTCGCCGAATCCGTCCCCAATTGAGAAAGTTTTCGAACATTGTGGGTATGGTACTCCAACCGTCTCGGGATTTTGACGATCTAACTCGCCCGTTGGACAGAATTTGGCGCTATATCCCTCTTGAACATCCAGCAACTCTATCAGTCAATGCCAAGCCGTGTAAAGGTTTGCGCAAGGGCCAGATGTGGACCAGTACCGTATGACTTGCTCAATTTGTGAATCTCTTTCTCTTGAGCGAATTATTCAATTTTTTGAAAGTGTAATAATTTCTTTATCTGTACATGTGCATCACATCTAGTTATTTCCGTCCCATTCGGATAATTCCTTCGTGGTGCGTCGTTTATTCTGTCTTAGAGGGTATTTATGGAAATAATAAAACTGCACTAAGTTTACGTTTTGAAAGGAGAAACTTAGTACGAATAACATTGAAGAGCAAATGGAAATGACGGAAAAAACAGAAAAAGGCATGCGACTCGACATTGGAGATGTGTATTGCAAAAGGAAGGCAGCAGCAGGAGTTTGCTGCTAACGCCTACTTTAGCATTGTTGAGTACCTGCTCCACCGAGCTAAGTGTCGCGGTCTGCTTCTGCTGGAGTTGGCAGCCCTGTCCAAGTCGCGTCGACGCCGCCGTGCAGACGAACAGCGACGTAAACAAAAAGTCCGGCTGCCAGAATAGGAGCACCAGCAATGGTCGCGACACCGCTCTACATTATGGCCTCTTTCAAACTGAGTTTACAATAGTTCTAGCTGTTTTAACGTATAAATCCTGGTTTTTCCGTCCTTTACGATGCATACTCTGTCCTAATATGGAAAATGATGCCATGCGTAGTCATTTTACAAAAGAAAAAACTTATTTTGACAAGTTTCTGGTGGTGGCCATTTCCGCTACAGTTGCACACAAATTGCACCAGTGTAAAAGAAGAACGCCTTTTGCATGTCGCACATCACGTTTTCTATTTAACTTGTGTACCCAGATGCATTTTGTCTTAATTACAAGGCATCTTCTGTGAGTGTCTTGAAACATTACATAAATTATTCGTTTGCACATAAAGGTTATCATTTGTATTTTACTTAACGCAATACTGTATTTGCAATACTGACAGAGATTTGCATAATTTTAATTATAAATAAAATTGTTTTCCTGTTTTGAAGTCGTATGTAGCAGGCACCAGCATGTAGTGGAAGGAATGGGAGGATAAGCTATGTACAGCTCATTTCAGCTATATAGCTGCATATACCCGGAATTTTAGTTAATACGACACTTATGCACATTACATACCATACGCTGATCTATATGCGTGGCCCATATTTTATTACACGATTATTGCATTATGCTTGCTTGAAAGTATGTTTTCGCAAGTAGAAGTTGTATGATTTCCATAGTAGTTTCTCGAAATACGTCTTAAGTGAAAACTGTCATACAGAAAAGAATAGGATCACTTCTCACAAAAAAATGGAGCTGTAGTGCATCGGATGCAATTTACTGGACTCCTAGCAGAGGTTACGAACGTGGATCATAGCAACGTTTGTGTCTTGGACGGAAGTCGACATGGAGCCTGTAGTTTTCAATCGTGGTGCAATTTCTTTGTCTCATCGTCAATGTGAGGGTGCGAGAGTTACAGTAAACGGGCAGCAGTGCTTCGGAGACAATCTACTGGACTCTACTGGACGGGTCCGTACCAAGGTTAGTACCTTGAAGAAAAGTCGACATGGAGTCTGTAATCACTCATCGTGACCAAATATCTGTATGCCTTCATCAATGTGAGGGTGCGAAGGTTACAGTAAGCGGACTGTAGTGCATTAGGTACAATCTACTGGACTCCAAGGATCAATGTGAGGGTGCGAGAGTTACATTAAACGGACAGTAGTGCATGCGATACAATCTTCTGGACGCCCACCAGAGGTTACGGAAGGTGACCGAAGCAACGTTAGTGACTTGGAGAGAAGTGGACATTGAGCCTGTAATTTTCAATCGTGTTGAAATATCTGTATTCCTTCGTCAATGTGAGCGTGCGAGGGCCACTGTAAGCCGACTGTAGTGCCTCACATACAAGCTACTGGACTCCAAGGAAAGATTACGCAAGATGACTGAAGCAACGTTAGTGTGTTAAAGAGAAGTCGCCATGGACCCTGTTATTTCCAATCACGATGCAATTTGCGTGTCGAATCGTCAATGAAAGAGTGCGAGGGATACAGTAAACGGACAGTAGTGCATTGGATATAATCTACTTTACTCACAAAAGAGGTTACGTAGGGTGAGTGCGGTAGTATTAATCTCCTGTAGAGAAGTCGCCATGGAGCATGTAGTTTTCAATCGCAAAGCAACTTCTATGTCACATCGTCAATGTAGGGGTGTGTCAGAACCAATACACAGGAAGCAGTGCATCAAATTCAAGGTACTTGATTCTCAGGATATTTTACGTAAGGTGACTGTAGCAACGTTAAGCTCTTGGAGAGAAGTCGCCATGGAACTTGAAGTTCTCAGTCGCAATGCAACTTCTTTGTCTCACCGTCAATGTGAGGGTGCGAATGTTACAGTAAACGGACTGTAGTGTATCGAATACAAGCTAAGGCACTTCAAGTAGAGATTACATAAGATGACTGAAACAACGTTGGGGTGTTGGAGAGAAGATGCCATGGAGCCTGTAGTTTTCAATCACAATGCAATTTGTGTTTGGAATCATCAATCAAAGGGTGAGAGGGATACACAAAACCGGCAGTAGTGCATTGGAAAAGAGCTACTGGACTCCCAGTAGAGGGTACATTGGGTGACTGAGGTAGCTCTAATCACATAAAGAGAAGTCGCCATGGAGCCTGTAGTTTTCAATCCTGATGAAAATTCATTGTCTCATAGTCAATGTGAGGATGTGTCAGTTACAGTAAACAGACAGTAGTGCATTGGATTCAATCTACTTGACTGCCTGGACAATTTACGTAAGGTGACGGTAGCAACGTTAGTCTCTTGGAGAGAAGTCGCCATGGAGCCTGTAGATTTCAATCACGATGGATTTTGTGTGTGAGATCGTCAATTAAAGGGTGCGAGGGATACAGTAAACAAGCAGCAATGCATTGGATGAGCGCTACTTAACTCCCAGGAGAGGTTACGTAGCGCGACTGAGGTCGAATAGTCAGTGAAAGAGTGCGAAGGATACAGTAAACGGGAAGCAGTGCATTGGATATAAGCTACTTAACCCACAGGAAAGGTTACGTAGTGTGACTCGGGTAACATCAGTCTCCTGGAGAGAAGCCGCCATGGAGGCTGTAGTTTCCAATCATAATGCAACTTCTTTGTCTCATCGTCAGTGTGAGGGTGTGTAGCTTGCAGTAAAGGGGCAATAGTGCTTCTGATTCAGGTTAATTTACTACCAGGATCCTTTACGTAACGTGACCGTAGCAACATTAGTCTCTTGGAGAGAAGTCTTCACGGAGCCTATAGTTTTCAATCACGATGCGATTTGTGTGTTGAATCGTCAATGAAAGTGTGTGAGGGGTACAGTTAACGGGCAGTAGTGCTTTGGATAAGAGCTATTTAACTCCCAGGAGAGGTTACGTAGGGTGACTGATGTAACATTAGTCTGTTGGAGGGAAGTCGCCATGGAGCCTGTAGTTATCAATCTTCATGCAACTTTTTTGTCTCATCGTCATTGTAAGGGTGTGTCGGTTACAGTAAACAGGCAGTAGTGCATCAGAATCAAGCTAAATTACTGCCAGCCCAGTTTACGTAAGGTCAACGAAGTAACGTTAGTCTCTTGGAGATGTGTCGCTATGGAGCCTGTAGTTATCAATCGTGATGCGATATCTGTATCCCGTCATCAATGTGAGGGTGCGAGGGTTACAGTAGACGAGACAGTAGGGCATCAAATAAAATCTACTGCATTCCCAGGACAGGTTGGGAACGGTGACTGTAACAACGATAGTGCCTTATGGAAAAAACATGGAGCCTGTTATTTTAAATCGTGATTAAATACCTGTATCCCTTCATCAATCTGAGGATTCCAGGGTTACTGTACGAGGACTGTAGTGTGTCTCATACTAGCTGCCGGGCTCCAAGGAGAAATTACGTAAGATCAATGAAGCAACGTTAGTGTCGTGGAGAGAAGTCGCTATGGCCCTAATCTTTTCAAACACGTTGCGATTCTAGTTTTCAGTCGCGATGCATTTTCTGTGTTGTATCGTCAAAGTTATGGTGCAAGGCATACAGAAAATGGGCAGCAGTGCATCGGATGCAAACTACCGGACTCCCAGGAGAGATAACGTACGGTGACTGTTGCAACTTTAGTTTCTTGTAAAGCAGTCGCCTTTGATCCACTACTTTTCAATCGAGATGCATTTTCTGTGTCGCATCGTCAATGTGAGTGTGCGACGGGTACAGACAATGGGCAGCAGCGCATCGGATTCAAACTACCGGACTCCCAGGAGAAATGACCTACGGTGACTGCAGCATCGTAAGTCTCTCGTAAAAAAACCGCCTTTGAAGACCTAGGTTTCAATCGCGATGAATTTTCCGTGTTCCGTCGTCAAAGTGAGAATGCGAGGCGTACAGAAAATGGGCAGTAGTGCATTGGATGCAAACTACAGGACTCCTCGGGGAGATAACGGACAGTGACTTTAGCAACGTTACTCTCTTGTAACGAAGCTCATTTTGAGCCTCTAGACTTAAATCGCAATGCATTGTCAGTGTTGCATCGTGAATGTCAAGGTGCGAGGGGTATAGAAAATGGGCAGTAGTGCCTCGGATGCAAACTACCGGACTTCCAGGAAAGGTAACGTACGGTACTGTAGCATCGTTAGTCTCTTGCAAAGAAGTCGCCTTTGAGCTTCTAGTTTTCAATCGCGATGCATTTTCTGCGTTGCATAGTCAATGTGAAGGTGCGAGAGGTATGGAAAATGGGCAGTAGTGCATCGGATGCAAACTCCTGGACTCCTAAGAGAGATAATGTATGGTGATTGTAGCATCGTTAGTCTCTTCTAATTAAGTCGCCTTTAAGCTTCTTGTTTTTATTTGCGATGGATTTTGTGCGATGCATCGTCAATGTGAATCGCGATGGATTTTGTGTCATAAATCGTTAATGTCAAGGTAGGGGGGGTTGACAAATGGGCAGTGGTGCACCGGATGCAAACTACCAGAATCCCTGGAGGGATAGCGTACGGTGAGTTCAGCAACCTCAGTCTCTTGCGAAGAAGTCGCCCTAGAGCCTCTAGTTTTCAGTCGCGATGCATTTTCTGTGATGCATCGTCAATGTGAAGGTGGGAGAAGTATAGAAAATCGGCAGTAATGTACCGGATGCAAGCAACCGGACTCACAGGAGATATAAAGTACAGTGACTGTAGTGTAACTGGTTTTTCTCTTTCGATGTTAGTCAGTTGTCAGGATGAGCATTACTGCAAAGGGCATTTAATTCTAAAGCATTATGTCAGGGTGAAAAACATTAAATAAATTACTTTTTCTTTCTTAACAACATGTGGGCAGGGTGGGTTCTTCCTTGCATCGGGTAGTAGGTAGAATGAAACAGCATTTTTACATAAGATAACTTTTATTGAAAGTTTTGTACAACTGTTTCCTTACTCGACTGTTCTGGCTGGGAGAACGGCAGCTGTGTCGTTTGCGAAGCCTCTGCTGTGGCAGCGGCGGCGTCTGCTTACGCCTGGCGGTGTGTATCTTGTGTCGCCGTCTCGCCCAGTTGACTGGAGACGCGCTTCATGAGGTGGCCCGTTTAGTTATTGAGAACGAAGTCGTGAATCGGACGGTGGTACCATGGATGTGGCGTCCCAGTGTTTCTCTTCTCTAAGCGGCTACGAGTGACAGTGTTGTGCGTCGGCCAGCGGAGCGGCGCTGCGGGGGAAGGCCAGTGTCCCGGACTCGAACAACGGACTCCAGCTTGCCAGTCTTCGGCTGTCAGATCTTCATAACTAGCTCACAGGTGACTGCTGATGTGAGGCCGTCTCCCCGTCCTCACGAGTCACCCGGGTACGTAAAAGTCAGTCTTCAAATACCTTCTAACTTCTGTCTTCCGGCGGCGAGGCTGCTGCTTGCTATTCCGTTACAGCGGCGGATTTGGTGCTTCTGTGTACGATGTAGTCTCTTCCGGCATGACGGTCTTCAGCTCCGAAACTGAACTGAAAACTACTACTCCTCTTGTCGGGCCCACTGTGTCTCGCGTATTTATTCACTTCAGTTCGCTGGAGATGAACGCCGTCACGGTCATTGCCTCTTCTGTCACGTTGAAGAGCTTTTTCAAGAATCTTCTTAACGTCGGTCATTGGCTCTTGGATGTAGGCGAGGGCCTTTGATCACATGTGACAACTGAGAAACACGTGAGCCGGTCATTGCCTCTTCTGTCGCATTGAAAAGCTTCTCGAAGATTCTTCTTAACGTCGGTCATTGTCTCTTGGAATGTAAGCAAGGGCCTTTGCTCACATGTGACAACTGAGAAACACGTGAGCCGGTCGGGCAATGCCCTGACGGCTGAATCGACAGCTTCCGCTTATGTGGGGAGGACGATGGCTTCTCCTAAACTTGCTGACTTGCAAGCGCCGGCTGTTGCCATGGATGCTCTGCCCGCTGTTTGCCAGAGTGTAATTCTTCTAAACTAAGTTTTTCATTTATTTTCTAATTTCTACTTCACTTCGATTTCAATAATTCATTTACCTACCTTAATACCACTCAACAGTAGCATCGATAGTCTCTTGTAAAGAAATCGCCTTTGAGCCTCTAGTTTTCAATCGCAATGATTTTTCTGCATTGCATCGTCAATGTAAGGTTCGAGGGGTAGCGAAAATGGGCAGTAGTGCATCTGATGAAAACTACGGGTCTCCCAGGAGAGATAAGGTACGGTGACTGTAGCATCGTTTGTCTATTGAAAAGAAGTCGCCTATGAGCTCCTAGTTTTCAATCACGATGCATTTTCTGTGTAGCATCGTCAATGTGAAGTTACGAGGGGTATAGAAAATGGGCAGTAGTGCATCGGATGCAAATAACCGGGCTCCCGGGGGGATAACATATGTAGACTGTAGCATCGTTAGTGTCTTGCAAAGAATTCGCGTTTGAGCTCCTAGTTTTCAAAAGCGATTCATTTTCTGTGATGCATCATCAATGTCAAGGTGTGCGGGTTAGACAGATTGGGCAGTAGAGCATCGGTTGCTAACTACAGTACTCCTAGGAGAGATAACGTAGGGTGACTCTGGCATCGCTAGTCTCTTGCAAAGAAGTCGCCTATGAGCTTCAAGTTTTCAAGCACGATGGATATTGTGTGATGCATTGTCAATGTCAATGTGGGAGCGGTAGCGAATATGGGCAGAAGTGCATCAGATGCAAACTACCGGGTTTCCAGGAGAGATAACGTATGGTGACTGTAGCATCGTTAATCTCTTGCAAAGAATTCACCTTTGAGCTTTTAGTTTTCAATCATGATGCATTTTGTGTGATGCATCGTGAATGTGAAGGTGCGAGCATTATAGAAAATGTGCAGTAGTGCATCGGATGCAAACTACCAGAATCCCAAGAGAGATAACGTACAGTGAATTCAGCAACGTTAGTCTCTTCCAAAGAAGTCGCCTTTGAGCTTCTAGTTTTCAGTCGCGATGCATTTTCTGTGTGCATCTTCAGTGTGAGAGTGCGATGGGTACAGACAATGGGCAGTAGTGCATCGGTTGCAAGCTGTCGGACTACCAGGAGAGATAACGTACGGCGACCGCAGCAACGTAAGTCTCTTGTAAAGAAGACGCCTTTGAGCTTCTACTTTTCAATCGGGATGCATTTTCTGTGTTGCATCGTCAATGTGAGGGTGTGAAGGGTATAGAAAGTGGGCTGTAGTGCAAAGGATGCAAACTACCTGACTCCCAGGACAGATACGGTTCGGTGGCTCTAGCATCGTTAGTCTCTTGCAAAGAAGTCACCTTTAAGCGTCAAGTTTTTAATCGCGATGCATTTTCTGTGTTGCATCTTCAGTGTGACGGTGCGAGGGGTATAGAAAATTGGAAGTAGTGCATCGAATGCAAACCACCAGACTCCCAGGAGAGATAATGCACGGTGACTGTAGCATCGTTAGTGTCTTGCAAAGAAGTCCCCTTCGAGATTCTAGTTCTCAATCGCGATGGATTTTGTGTGATGCATCTTCAATTTCAAGGTAGGAGGGTTATTGAAAATGTGCAGTAGTGCATCGGATACAAACTACCAGAATCCCATGAGAGATAACGTGCAGTGAATTCAGCAACTTTTGTCTCCTTCAGAGAAGTCGCCTTTGAGCTTCTAGTTTTCAATCGCGAAGCATTTTTTGTGGCGCATCATCAATGTGAAGGTGCGAGTGGTATAGAAAGTGGACAGTTGTGCATCGGATGCAACTTACCGGACTCCCAGGAGAGATATTCTACGGTGACTGTAGCAACGTAAAGAAATCGCCTTTGAACTTCTAGTTTTCAATCGCGGACCATTTCCTGTGTTGCATTGTCAATGTGAAGGTGCAAGGGGTAGAGAAAATGGGCAGTTGTGCGTCGGATGCAAAGTATCAGACTGACAGGATATATAAGGTACGGCGACTATAATAGCATCGTTAGTCATTTGTATAGATGTCGCTTTTTAGCTTCTAGGTTGCAAACGCGATGCATTTTCCTTGTTGCATCGTCAATGTTAAGGCGCGAGAGGTAGAGAAAATGGGCAGTAGTGCATCGGTTGCAAAGCACCAGACTCGCAGGAAAGATAACATATGGTGACTGTAGCATCGTTAATCTTTTGAATAGAAGTCGCTTTTGAGCTTCCAGTTTTCAATCTCGATGCGTTTTCTTTGTTGCATCGTCAATGTAAAAGAGCGACAGGTATAGAAAATGGGCAGTAGTGCATCAGATGCAAACTACTGGACTCGAAGGAGAGTTAACGTACGGTGACTGTAGCATCGTTAGTGTCTTGCAAAGAAGTCACCTTTAAACTTCTAGTTTTCAGTCGAGAACCATTTTCTGTGTTGCATCGTCAATGTGAAGGTGCGGGGGTCTAGAGAAAATCGGCAGTAGTGCATGGGATGCAAAGCGCCAGACTCGCAGGTGCGAGGGGTAGAGAAAATGGGCAGAGTGCATCGGTGACTGTAGCATCGATAATCTCTTGTAAAGAAGTCGATTTGAGCCTCTAGGTTTCAATCGCGATAAATTGTCTTTCTTGCATCGTCAATGTCAGAGTGTGGGGGGTACAGAAAATGGGCGGTAATGCATTGGATGCAAACTACAGGACTCTAAGGGGAGATGATGTACGGTGGCTTTACCAACATCTCTTGTAACGAAGTCCGCTTTGAGCCTCTAGTTCTCAATCATGATGCATTGCGGGTATTGCATCTTCAAATGTGAAGGCGCGAGAGGTAGAGAAAATGGGTAGTAATGCATTGGTTGCAAGCTACCGGACTCACAGGAGAGATAACGTACGGTGACTGTAGCAAATTTAGTCTCTTGTAAAGAAGTTGCCTTTGAACTTCAAGTTTTCAATCGCGAACCACTTCCTGTG